>NC_138769.1:607570805-608170805 GCF_965119305.1 Pelophylax lessonae
AATTCCTCTATATGCAGCTGCCCCATCCCCCTCCTATCCAGCACACACACTTCGGCACTCACCTTCTTCCCGCCGAGGCTCCACCCCTTATTCCCACTGTGGCTCCGCCCCCCCCCCCCCTCCCCAGCTAGCAGTGCAGACTGAAGGAGGTGCCACTGCAGCTGCCTTCACACTGCGATACGGGATCTGTGACATCTGTCAGAACACGCCGGGCAGGACACCGGCTGACACCCCCCAGTGCATGGCACGCCGCCCCAAGCCCCCCCCCCCGTTGGTACGCCACCGATAATAATAATAATAATAATACAGTTTTCATGGGGTGTACTTGGTCACCACTAATGTTCAGGTAGGTGGTGCGTGTCAGTTAACATCTACATGCATGGCAGGGCCCAAGGTTTCTCAGCAGAACATTGCCCAAAGCATCACACTGCCTTCGCTGGCTTGCCTATAATCCATACTGCATTTTGATGCCATTTCTTCCCCAGGTAAGCGGCCTTGGCTGCCCACATGATGTAAAAGAAAACATAATTCATCAGACCAGGCCACCTTCCTCCATTGCCCTGTGGTTCAGTTAGGATACTCACATGCCCATTGTAGACACTTCTGACCGTGGACACAGGTCATCGTGAGCACCCTGACCGGTCTGTGGCTACACAGCCCCATATACAACAACCTGCGATGCCCATTTTTCCTGCTTTCAACACAATAGCCTCAGGGACAACATGTTTATTTGCTTTCTAACATACAGTATCCCACCAATCTTTAGATGCCATTGACATGAGATTATCAATGTTCTTGACTTAAAGTTGTGTCTAATCAGTGTATACTCAGCTGAAAAAATTGACGGAATACATACCACCTGCTTTGAAGGGAACCTAAAATCTGATGTGCCTACCACAGTCATATTCTGTAGACATACACATTAGTGTCAGTTTGTGAGGAAGCCACTTTACCTACCAGTATGTGAATGGAACCAGAGTACCTGATGAAAGACCAAACAAAGAATATACAAACTCTATGCTGGGTCCTGATGAGAACTAATGCACTTTGTCAGTGTGCTGCCTAAGAATGAGATACATTAAATGCCAAACACAATTGTCCTATCAGTTTGTAAAGGAAAATCAGTTGTTACACATTTTTTCAGTAATCCTTCTGGATCCCATATGTACGGTAAGACCGTTCCTTCCTGGAAGATGATGGGAAAATTAAAGGTTGTAATCTGCTAACTTTTTTTCCAATTTTGTTCCAGGACAGTAGCTTGTCAAGTATGTTGCCCCGAAAGATGGCTTTGGGAAAATTGTCTTGGACAGTTTCCTATTGGGATTGTTTCACTTACCCAGTGCAATATGAAAGTATGGGTTGCTATGGGCAACACAGATAGTGACAATTCCTAGATAAAGTTCAGTGTGAGGGGCAGCAATGACTATGTGAACAATAGGACATTCTATAGTTTGATCCTTATCAAAAAATGTCTCTACATAACTTTAATTGGTAAAGTTAATTTCTTTAGGGAATTTCTTAGAGACTTCCTCTTGGACAGCGCACATTTAACAAAAGGATGATCAATATTGACTTGAGTTACCAGGCTATAACTTTATGTAGGAAAAAATATGGTAGACCAGAAGTTTTCCATTTACACGAATTACAATTAGCAATAAGAAGATGTTTAGATAAATTTAGATAACTTCAAACTAAAAAGATCTTTCAGCTGTTCCTTTAGGATGGTTCGCAGTTAACCCCCACCTCCCCTTAGCTTTCTATAGCTTGTCAGGAGATTTGTACATACAGATTTCCTGCATTCACTTCTCCAGTTTCACAGTGGTAGACATAAACTGCACAAGGATACTATGTAAAGAAATAATTTGAGTTCCTGTGACATTGTTGCTCCTTTTATGTGCTTCTTCTATTTCCATGAAGCCATATGGTCACATGCTGCCTTTATCAGGACAGGAACTCAGTGGGAGAGCAAGCACAGCTACCTGTTATTGTCTGTCAGTCCAATACCATTTCCTACAACTGTGCCTGCACTGGCATCACCGTATGTCCGTATGTGACATGTAACGTTACTGAGCTAACACCATGAGACCTAATTCCATTAGGGTTGCCACATCATCCCTTTAAACCAGGACACAATAATTACACAGGTTCGGAGGCTAATATAATACACATAAGGCCTCTTTCACACATACGGACCATTCATTTCATCAATTCAGTCACTTTTTTTTGTCATCAGTTTTTTTTCAGTCAGTATCAGTTTTTCATCATTTGTAATCAGTTTTTCATCCAATTTTCATCCATTGCCATCCGTTTTGCATCCGTTGTAATCCATTGTCATCTGTTTTTCATCCGTTGTCATCTGTTTTTCATCTGTTTTCATCCGTTTTTCATCCGTTTTTCATCCATTTTTCATCTGTTTTCATCCGTTGTCATCTGTTTTTCATCCGTTGTCATCTCTTTTTCATCCGTTTTTCATCTGTTTTCATCTGTTGTCATCCGTTTTTCATCCATTTTTGATCCTATTTTTTTAACAGATAGAAAATAAAGCTTTCATCCATTCAAAAAAACTGATGTTGACATCCGTTTTTCCATAGGAATGCATTGATGTCCGTTTTTCATCCATCAACGGATGAATGAAAAACAGACAAACGGACAGCATGTGTGAAAGGGGCCTAATGGGCCATCCACACTATACAATTGTCTTTAGATTTTTTCCTTAAAGGCCTGTACACACGATAAGAAAATCTGTAGGGAAAATTCATCCGACGACCGATCTGCCGATTTTCGTATTGTTAGTATGGTGCTCTCGACAGCCGACTCCGACTTTTCGGCTGACAAAATCCTGATGTGCAGGCTATAAAATTTTTGTCGTCCGTAAAAACAATGTCCGATTTTCATCTCATTAGTACAGATTTCGACTGAAAAATCTTAAGAGCAAGGCTAGGCATGCTCAGAGACCAAAGAACACATACAAAACAATCAAACACATGATATCACTTCTGAAGAAGAATTCTGTCATACGGGAAAATTCGTATGAAAATAACCTCTTCACTTTCCACATCAGACTAGCATGCCACAAAAAACGGATGACAGGTCTTCGATAATCTGATCGGGGCTTTAGATTTACCAAAACCATATAATATGAGGTCAGACCTAAACACTTTCAATTTGTATGCAATCAGGCAGGCCCTTGTACTGCATAGTTGAAGGTAAAGCCCCGTACACACGTACTGATCATCGGCCGAACGATCGGCCGTCTTTTGTCCATTGAAAACTGCAAAAGACTGCACACGAATTTTGTCAGCCAACAACAGCCGACTGCAGAAGTGATGTCATGTGATTGTTAACTTTCCTTGTCTTTTTTCTTTTCTGAGCTTGCCCAGTCTTGCTAATCTGCTGTCTGTTGGCCGAAATCTGTACTGACTGGCGAACAATCGGCCGTTCTGGTGACGGACAACAAAAATTTTAAAGTCTGCACGACAGATTCTGTTCGGCCGAAAATGCGCTGTCGGCTGTCGGAAGCATCATACTAACAAGCCTACAATCGGCCAAATATTTACGGCCGACAATCGGTACGCGTGTACGGGGCTTAAATCTAAGGGAAATCTACCAACAAAAGTTGTATAGTGTGTATCCAGCTTAAATCTAAAGGAAATCAAACAACAAAAGTTGTATAGTGTGTATCCAGCTTAGGTGAGTTTAATTACCACCTTAATCAGGCACAGAACCTGTGTAATTAATGTGTGTCTTGGTTTAAAGGGATGAGCTGGCAACCCAAAATGCAATGCCACAGTGTTTAGTGTTAAAGGCATGTAGTAAATGTGTACATGTACTATTTAGGCTCCGTTCACATGTAGGCGTTTTGGGGCGTTTTTGGGAGTTTTTCTGCTCTAGGATCAGCTCTCAAAACGCCCAACAAGATAAATCCTATTCATTTCAATGGCCCCTGTTCACATCTGAGCGTTTTGACGCTGTGAGCAAAACGCCCAACGCTCAAAAAAGTACATGAGCTTCTTTTTGGGCAGATTACAGGTGTTTTCCATTGGTCTCTATTCAATCTAAAAACGCCTGCACAAAAAACGCATGTAAAAACGCCCCTAAATCGCGGATAAAAATCGTGGTAAAAAACGCTACGCTCAGGTGTGAATGTAGCTTAAAAAAGTATTTTTTTTAAATTTAAATTTAGCATTTTATATGTTTATAAGAAATCTACCTTAACCACATAAAGACAAGGCCTATTTCTGGCACTTGTTGTTTACAAGTTAAAATAAGTATTTTTTGCTAGAAAACTACTTAGAACCCTCAAACATTATATATTTATTTTTTTTAGCAAAGACTCTGAAGAATAAAATGGCGGTCGTTGCAATATTTTTTTGTCACGCGGTATTTGCGCGGCAGTCTTTCAAACGCAATTTTTGGGGAAAAACGGAAAATTCCTATCATACTTACCGTAATTTTCCTTTCCTGATAGTCTCCATGGCAGCCTACGTGTGGGTTAACCCCGCCTCCACTCCAAGGGTATAGGACCCCCCTCCCATAAATTTCAGCTCTCAGGTACAGCAGGTGTTCCATATCTTAACCGAATCCAAGACGAGAGGGTGGGTACTCCGGCTGCCATGGAGACTATCAGGAAAGGAAAATTACGGTAAGTATGATAGGAATTTTCCGTTTTTCTGTCTGTCTCCATGGCAGCCTACGTGTGGGAAATAACTAGCTCACTCCACACGGGTGGGAATGTTTTAGCAAAGAAAATTTTAATTCATGCTATTTGCAGACAAAACAGTCAAACCAAAAATTAACTGAGGACAGAGAAGCAGGCTCTACACAATAGTGGGTCATAAAAGTATTGACTGATGACCACGAAGCCGCTCTGCAAATCACATCTGGAGCCACGTGCCGCGAAGCCGCCCAGGAAGTAGAGATACTCCTTGTAGAGTGCGCCGTCACCGCCTCCGGAGGAGCCAGCCCCTCAGCTCTATAGGCCTGTTGGATAGCTGCCACTATCCATGAAGCGATAGTCCTAGATGAAGCAGGTTTACCTCTGTTCTTTCCCCAGAACAGGACAAAGAGGTTGTCAGACTGCCTGAATGGTGCAGTTGCTTGAAGATAGGCTTTTAAGGATTCTCCTACATCCAACGGATGAGGAATGGACTCATTAGATGAACGGAAAGTAGGCAGGACAATCTCCTGATTCTGGTGAAACACTGAGGTGATTTTCGGATTTGAATTCAGCCTGGGTATCAGTACTACCCGATCCGGGAAAAAAGTCAAGAATGGTTCTTTACATCCGAGAGAACTTAATTCAGAGACCCTTTTAGCCGAAGTAATGGCTACCAGGAAGACAGTTCGGATGGTCAGGTCCTTGATAGAAGAAGAGGAATCTATGCCCGATTTGGAGAGGGCATTTAGGACAAGAGGTAGATCCCATTTCGGGAACCTAGGTCTTCTCTGAGGATTGAGCCTGATTGCTCCTTTGAAAAATTGTTGAATTAGTGGGTGTTGGGCCCACATGACCCCGGAGAAGGCCGATAAGGCCGAAACTTGAACTCTAAGAGTTGCCACTGAAAGGGGCATATCCAGACCAGCCTGAAGAAAACTTAGTATTTCTTGAATCCCAGGGACTGAGGAAGACATACCTTCAGGATATGCAAACTCCATGAATCTTGCCCAGATTCTACAGTATACTTTATTAGTACTTGGTCGTCTAGCATTCATCAAGGTGGAAATGGCTGTAGATGGGCAGCCGAGCGATTCCAACCTTTCCCTCTCAAGAACCAGACCGTCAACCGGAGAATTGCAGGACAGGGGTGATCTGATGTTCCCTGAAGAAGCAAGTCTGGTCTGAGGGGAAGAGGGACCGGGTCCCGGTAACTCAGTTGTAGGAGTAGCGGGAAAACAATGGCCTGTTCGGCCAGAAAGGCGCCACCATCACTATCTCCACATCTTCCGCTTGAAGCCTTTGCAGGAATTTGAGAATGATGGGTACTGGAGGAAAGGCGTAAGCCCTGCTGAACTCCCACCTGTCGGTTAGTGCATCTGTCCCGTAAGCTTGAGGACACTTGCCTCTCGTGACATACTTCTCCAACTTGTGGTTGCAAGGGGAGGCGAACAGATCGACTTCGGGAGATACTCCCAACGACAGAATCCATTTGAACGACTCCACATGGAGCGACCATTCGTTGTGGTTCAACTGGACCCTGGACAGAAAATCCGCTTGAACATTCTGTGAACCTGGGATGTAAACTGCCGAGATGTTTACTAGGTGAGTCTGGGCCCAGGACATGATCGGGTCTAATTCTCGTAGCAGAGAGAGACTCCGTGTCCCACCTTGTCTCTTCACATAAGACACTGCCGTGGTGTTGTCCATCCGAATCATTACAGATTTCCCCTCTAGCAGGTGTTGGAAAGATCGAAGACCCTGGTAGGCTGCTCGGAGTTCCAGTATATTGGAGACTGGAGTGTGTCTCTGAAAAGACCATCTCCCCTGTGTCATCTCTGTCAGACAATGAGCCCCCCAACCTGAGTTGCTGGCGTCTGTTGTGATTATAGTCCATGAGACTGGAACCAGAGAATGACAGTTGAGCAGATTCCTGCGTTGCAGCCACCAAAGAAGACTGTATCTCATGCTGGAGGAGATATGAATGTACTGATCTTTCTCTTCTGTGTTCCATTGTTGTAGGAACCCTTTTTGGAAGGGCCTCATATGCCAGAGAGCCCATTTGACCATTGGAGCCGTGGACACCATGGTGCCAATGATTTTGAGGCACTGAGAGGCTTTCAGCCGAGGAGAGGAAAGAGCCGGAAGGATTCTCTCCCTCACTACCGGTATCTTCTCTAATGGGAGAGAGATTGAATTCTCGACGGTGTCGAATTGCGCCCCAAGATAGACTAGGCGCTGAGTGGGCTCCAGCTGACTCTTTTGTAGGTTTAGCAGCCAGCCAAACTCTTTGAGGGTCGATATGACCTGATCTCTGTGTGCCAATAACTGATCCTTTTCTTGAGACAGAAGCAGAAGATCGTCTAAGTAATGATGTAGACGTATACCTTTCAATCTTACGAAGGCTACCACTGCTAGAAGAACTTTGGTGAATACTCTGGGTGAGGTAGACAGGCCGAAGGGTAGGCAAATGAATTGCAGATGCTGATTCCGAACACAGAAGCGAAGATATTTGTGGAAGTCGGTTGCCACAGGTACATGAAAATACGCATCCTTTAAATCTATTGAGGCGAGCCAATCTCCCGGCAGTACTGCCCTTTGAATAGTTGAGAGTGTTTCCATCTTGAATTTTTCGTTCTTTATGAACTTGTTCAGGTATGTGAGATCTATAACAGGTCTCCAGGCCCCGTTCTTCTTCTGGACTAAGAAGAGGGGTGAGTAAACTCCTTGAGCCACCAAAGCGTCTACATAGGCGAGCAAGACTTCTCTTCTCTCTTCTAGACAGGGTAAATGAGTTGAGATGAATCTTGGAACTGGATCTGGCAGAAATGACCATCTGTGGCCTGTAGAGACCGTCCTGACGGTCCAAAAGTCCGTGATTGAGGCCGCCCAGACATGCTGAAAATGGAGAAGACGTGCCCCCACCTGACATGTCTGGACGGGCCCAATCTCAAAAAGATTTAGTGGAATCTTGTCCAGCAGGCGCTGGATTTTTTGATGACCTCCGAGTAGAGGATTGACCACCTCTCCAGTTTCTTCGGAAATCTCTATTAGGCTTGTAAGAGCGTGCATCTCTTGATCTCTCCGTGTATTGCCTCCTAGGTTCAGGCTTCTTCTGACCAAATAGTCGTCTGTCCTGCGGGAGGAAACCTGACTTTCCGCCAGTAGCCTTGGCAATGGCGCTGTCTAGTTTGTTTCCAAAAAGGGAAGTACCCTCAAAAGGGATCTTACACCATGCCTGTTTAGAAGCTGGATCTGCAATCCACGGGCGAAGCCACAAGGCCCTCTTTGCTGTTACTGAGGATAGCATCGATCTGGACAGAAGACGCAGAACATCAATAGACGCTTCTCCTAAAAACACTGAAGCCAGCTTGAGTTCGTGAATAGGGGAACTTTCTACGGCTTCTTCCGAGAGACTTCCAAGTTTGGATTCTATATCGGAAACCCAGACTTCCATGGCTTTAGACATTGTTGCTAATGCCATCACAGGTTTGCAGGCCGCGCCGGCCGTCACAAAGATCCTCTTTAGGTCCAGATCTATCTTCCTATCCAAAGGGTCTTTGAAAGAGACCGCGTCATCTAGTGGCAAAGTGACATGCTTTGCTAATCTTGTAACTGCCGCATCCACAAGAGGAGAAGATTCCAGACGGGCGACATCTTCAGGTTTAAAGGGATATAATTTCCCAAGTTTGGAGGATAAGGAAGACTTACTATCCCCTTTACTCCACTCTTCAGTAATCACCTCTTGTAATTCAGAGAGGGAAGGGAAGTTGATACGCTCCTTACCAAGGTGCTTGAAGAACTTCCGCTGCTTTTTCTGAGGAGACACAGGATCCTCCCATCTGAGAGCTTCTTTAATGGCTCTGATCAGGGGTGAAACTAGAGCGAACTCAAAGCCGCCTACAGCCCCTTCTTCTTCCGAATCACTGTCAGATGACTTTGCAGAAGTAATACTCGGTTGAGAGGGGCCTTGATCTTCCTGCACTTCCGCTGGAGAACTGGATGTGGTGGGACCAAGTGGTGGGACTGTACCCCATTCTTTCAGGGACTGTTGTACTATTCTCTTCACTAGAGATTCCAATCCTTGATCCTTTTGCCCCCTCTCACCGGCTGCATGAGCAAAACATGGCTCACATAGGGACTTGTCCTCCGGGACATGCGCCCCACAACCCCAACAGGCTCTCTGGTGTGTGCGGTGACTCTGGTATCGTGTATGGTGTCTGGGGGAGGAATTAGAGCGTCTCCCTTGCTGCCTACTCCCTGATGGAGATTCACGGCGTTTAGATCTGGAGGATGAACTCCCACGAGGTCTGACAGGGTCTCTTTCTTGTGGTAAATCAGGCCTGGAAGAGCTGATGGAAAAAAGAGAAAATCGGGGAGACACTGGATTTAGCCATGACCTAGGGACCAGCAAGCCCTCCCCGCCCCCCCCTCTGAAAAATGCCAGCACCCACCTGTTGTGAGAGGGCTGGCCACAGGAGGGCGGTGACGCAGGATCCATACTTCAGGCCAAACAACCAGACTGATAAAGAAAGGTAATACATATCAGACACCATGTCAGTGATACATTGTGAGGTGACAACCCTCCGCCCCCCCCCCCCCCTCTGCAGTCAAGTCTCCATTACACATACCTGTTGCAAGGAATCCAGAGACACTGGGAAGCTGCCGCAACGCCCACAGTACATTCCCAAAGTACAGGGGAATCGTCAGCTGTTTAAATCTCCCGCCGGAATGACGTCAGCGGTGATGCGGCCGCGATCGCTAATGCGCATGTGCGAACCAAGCCTCGACTTCGCTCGCGGCGCACTGCGCATGCACGGGACCACGAAGCGTCTACCGATTGGACGCTAGAAGCAGAGGAGGAAGAGGAAGGGCTTGTTGGAACGCAGGAAGGGTTTGCTGGAACGCAGGAAGCGTTCCAGCGCCATTGGGCCAATACAAACAAATTGTACAGTGATAGGAAAAGAGACAAACAAAGTGTACATAAATAACAAATACCGCTGCCATGAAGGAAAGCAATGCGAATCTTCAGACCCATGTCAGAGAATGCCGATCAAGCTTCAGTCAACCGCAGAGAGCAGGGGATTTTAAATGTCACTCACCCACCCGTGGCTGGGCTCTGGACATGCAGACACCATCCAAAGTATCCTAAGGTAAGCTGGACGTAGTAAGACATCAGAAGTGTAGGTCCTTGGAGGAGGACAAAAAATGAACACCTGCTGTACCTGAGAGCTGAAATTTATGGGAGGGGGGTCCTATACCCTTGGAGTGGAGGCGGGGTTAACCCACACGTAGGCTGCCATGGAGACAGACAGGAAAAATACATTTCACTGCATTTAAACAAAACTAAAAGCAGTAAAGTTAGTCCAGGAAATTTAAGGGGCCAGTGGCAGGTGCCTTCAGCTACAGTCCAAAAAAGAGAAGTGGATAAGGCATTTCAGGTGCTTGGTAAGTGGTTGTTACCCTGTGTTGGTAAATTTTGGTTGTGGCATTTATTTTCCATCATGTTTAATATTATTAATAACATATATTAATATAGTGATGTCAACAGCCCTATTGTTTAAAAAAATATTATTTGGCTTTCTTCATTTAGATCTTGTAAAAAAATATATAGAAAGAAGCCTAGAGTGGTTGTGTGGTTTATTTTAGTAGCATGAGATGTCTTTGTCCCCAACTCCAGTCCTTATATTTTTTTAGGTATATCCCTTATTACAGACATAGTTTTGGCTGAGAAGACAGGTGGACAGGTGATCATCCATTGAGTCCCATATGCTGTTTCTTTTCTTTTTTGATTTGATGTAGAAAACAATCACTGCATGCATTTGACATGTGCAGGACAATAAAAATTGTTTTGTTTACTTCTCATTTGTTATTTAAATAAATTAGTTTAGTTAAATCTGTTACATTTGTTTCATTCGGTTTTAGAATTCCTTTCATTAGCTTTGCATTCGAAAAATTCAACCAAATTCAAAAAATTCTGACTGCATTTAAAAAAAAAATTAGAAAAAAAAAAAATGATCAAATCTGTATTTGAATTTGAAAGCTATTTAAAGGCAGCTTTTGCATTAGGCTATTGATACGGACTGTCTGAAAATTTGAAAATGAGAACAAAATAGAATAAAAAATATATAATCATCTTCTGAATTTTGAATTTTGAATAGAATGAATTCAAATTTGAATAGAATGAATTTGAATTCAAAGAGAAAAGATTAGAATAGAATAGAAAACAATAGAAAGGAATGGAATAGAAAACAAGAGAATAGAAAAGAATAGAAAAAAATAGAATATCTTAAAATAAAAAGAATATAATATATAACCATCATTCGAAATTCAAATTTTTAGATAAAAATGAATTTGAATTAGAATACAAAAGAAAAGAATAGAAAATAGTAGAATAAAAAAAAGAATAGAAAAACAAACATTTTTGGGAAAAAAAAAGAAAAACAATATAACAGAATAGAATAAAACAGAAAGAATATATTACCATCTTCTGAAATTAAAATTTTGCATAGAATGGATTTAAATTTAAATAGAAAAGGTGAGAATAGAGAATAAGAGAATAGAATAGAAACGAATAGAATAGAATAAAATAGAATATAACGGTTATATGCTTTTTTATGCTATATTAATTGTTTTTCTATTCTATTCTCTTATTTTCTATTTTCTATTATTTTCAATGATTTCTATTCAAGATCATTCTATTTGAAATTCAAATTTCAGAAGATGGTTATATTCTTTATATTTTATCCTATTCTAGTTTTTTTTTCTATTCTATTATTTTGGATTCCATTGTTTTGGATTCTATTCTAATCTATTCAAATGTATTCTATTCGAAATTTCAGAAGACGGTCATATTCTATTTTATTTTATCCTATCCTATTAAATTCTATTCTATTCTTTACTATTCTTTAATTTTTATTCTATTGCTTTATTATTTTATATTCTACTTTATTGTATTATTTTTGGAACATCAATTTCTAATTTTTTAAATTTGATTTGAATTTGTTTTCTAATTTGATTTGAACTTCAAATCAAATTTTTTCAGAATTTTTGGTTCGTTATTTTGGATTTGTTTAAATCTGTTACTATTGTAAATCGGTGATTCAGATACATCCGAATTTCTGAATTCCAAAAAATGTGTCTGAATTTTATTTTGAAACGAACCGCACATGTCTAGCATGCATGGGTAACATCTTTCTCACGTATTTTTTTACTGAGGATCAGAATTCAGCTTTAAGGACAAAGATTGCTGCCAGCTGAGGGCCATGACATGTGGAAGCTGAAGTTTAGCTATTTTTTACATTACTTATTATGTCCCACATTGTGCAGGCTGCTGGATCCTGTGTAAATATTCTGTGTAAGCAAGTACTGGCCTCTTTAGGTCTCAGAATTTCTCGTGCTTCTATGGTTGACAGCTTCAAGCTGAGCTGCAGTGAAAAAGTTGTGCCCCCTTGTTCTCCATTACAAAAGGTTCTTTTATTGTTTAACCACTTGCCTACAGTGTACTTTCACCCCCTTCCTGCCCAGAACGATTTTCAGCTTTCAGCGCTCTCACACTTTGAATGACAATTACTCAGTCATGCAACACTGTACCCATAAAAAAATGTGTCCTTTTTTTCACACAAATAGAGCTTTCTTTTGATGGTATTTAATCACTACTGGGTTTTTTATTTTTTGTGCTATAAATAAAAAAAGACTGGAAATATTGTGAAAAAAAGCATTTTACTTTGTTTCTGTCATAAAATTTTGCAAATTAGTAATTTTTCTTCACAAATTTTGGCCAAAAATTATACTGCTACTTATCTTTGGTAAAAATAACCCAAATAAGTGTATATTATTTGGTCTTTGTGAAAGTTATAGAGTCCACAAGTTATGGCGCTAATCATTAAAAATTGATCACACTTGATCACACAGGCCTATCTCATTTCTTGAGACACTAAAAAGTCAGGAAAGTACAAATGACCCCTTTTTGGAAAGTAGACATTCCAAGGTATTTAATAAGGGGCATGGTGAGTTTTTTGAAGTTGTAATTTTTTCCCACAATTCTTTGCAAAATTAAGATTTTTTTTTTTTTTTTTACAAATTGACGTATTAACAGGTTATTTCTCTCACACAGCATATGTATACTTGCAACTACACCCCAAAACACATTCTACTACTCCTCCTGAGTATGGCGATACCACATGTGTGAGACTTTTTCACAGCCTGGCCACATACAGAGGCCTAACATCAAAGTATTCTAGGAGCATAAATTACACATACAGTGGGTACGGAAAGTATTCAGACCCCCTTACATTTTTCACTCTTTGTTATATTGCAGCCATTTGCTAAAATCATTTAAGTTCATTCTTCTTCCTCATGAATGTACACATAGCACCCCATACTGACAGAAAAACACAGAATTGTTGACATTGTTGCAGATTTATTCAAAAAGAAAAACTGAAATATCACATGGTCCTAAGTATTCAGACCCTTTGCTGTGACACTCATATATTTAACTCAGGTGCTTTCCATTTCTTCTGATCATCCTTGAGATGGTTCTACACCTTCATTTGAGTCCAGCTGTGTTTGATTATACTGATTGGACTTGATTAGGAAAGCCACACACCTGTCTATATAAGACCTTCCAGTTTACAATGCATGTCAGAGCAAATGAGAATCATGAGGTCAAAGGAACTGCCTGAAGAGCTCAGAGACAGAATTGTGGCAAGGCACAGATCTGGCCAAGGTTACAAAAAGATTTCTGCTGCACTTAAGGTTCCTAAGAGCACAGTGGCCTTCATAATCCTCGAATGGAAGACGTTTGGGACGACCAGAACCCTTCCTAGAGTTGGCAGTCCGGCCAAACTGAGCTATCGGGGGAGAAGAGCCTCGGTGAGAGAGGTAAAGAAGAACCCAAAGATCACTGTGGCTGAGCTCCAGAGATGCAGTCAGGAGATGGGAGAAAGTTGTAGAAAGTCAACCATCACTGCAGCCCTCCACCAGTCGGGGCTTTATGGCAGAGTGGCCCGACGGAAGCCTCTCCTCAGTGTAAGACACATGAAAGCCTGCATGGAGTTTGCTAAAAAACACTTGAAGGACTCCAAGATGGTGAGAAATAAGATTCTCTGGTCTGATGAGACCAAAATAGAACTTTTTGGCCTTAATTCTAAGCGGTATGTGTGGAGAAAACCAGGCACTGCTCATCACCTGTCCAATACAGTCCCAACAGTGAAGCATGGTGGTGGCAGCATCATGCTGTGGGGGTGTTTTTCAGCTGCAGGGACAGGACGACTGTTTGCAATCAAGGGAAAGATGAATGCGGCCAAGTACAGGGATATCCTGGACAAAAACCTTCTCCAGAGTGCTCTGGACCTCAGACTGGGCCGAAGGTTTACCTTCCAACAAGACAATGACCCTAAGCACAAAGCTAAAATAACAAAGGAGTGGCTTCACAACAACTCCGTGACTGTTCTTGAATGGCCCAGCCAGAGCCCTGACTTAAACCCAATTGAGCATCTCTGGAGAGACCTAAAAATGGCTGTCCACCAACGTTTACCATCCAACCTGACAGAACTGGAGAGGATCTGCAAGGAGGAATGGCAGAGGATCCCCAAATCCAGGTGTGAAAGACTTGTTGCATCTTTCCCAAAAAGACTCCTGGCTGTATTAGATCAAAAGGGGGCTTCTACTAAATACTGAGCAAAGGGTCTGAATACTTAGGACCATGTGATATTTCAGTTTTTCTTTTTTAATAAATCTGCAACAATGTCAACAATTCTGTGTTTTTCTGTCAGTATGGGGTGCTATGTGTACATTCATGAGGAAGAAGAATGAACTTAAATGATTTTAGCAAATGGCTGCAATATAACAAAGAGTGAAAAATTTAAGGGGGTCTGAATACTTTCTGTACCCACTGTATAATTTCATGACAACCTATCGCACTTTTGAAGGCCCTGGAGCACCAGGACAATGGAAACCCCCATAAAATGACCCCATTTTGGAAAGCAAACACCCCAACGTATAATTTTTGAGGCATTATGAGTCTTTTGAACATGTCATTTTTTTCCACAAGTTTTTGGAAACTGTGGAAAGAAAATGAAAATGCTTTTTTTTTTTTACACAAAGTTGTCCATTTATGAAATATTTCCAACACATAGCATGTACATAGCAAACATTGCACCCCAAAATACATTCTGCTACTCCTCCTGATTATGTCAATACCACATGTGTGAGACTTTTTCACAGCCTGGCCACATACAGAGGCCTAACATCCAAGTAGCACCATCCGGCATTCTAGGAGCACCAATTACACATATAATTTCCTGAATCCTGACAACCTATTGCACTTTTGAAGGCCCTGGAGCACCAGGACAATGGAAACCCCCATAAAATGATCCCACTTTGGAAAGCAAACAGCTAAACGTATAATTTTTGATTCATAATGAGTCTTTTGAATATGTCATTTTTTTCCACAAGTTTTTGGAAAATGTGGAAAGAAAATGAAAACGCATTTTTTTTACACAAAGCTGTCCATTTCTGCAATATTTCAAACACAAACACATAGCATGTACATAGCAAAAATTGCACCCCAAAATACATTCTGCTATTCCTCCTGAGTATGGCGATACCACATGTGTAACACTTTTACACAGCCTAGCCACATACAGAGGCCCAACATCCAAGTAGCACTTTACACAAAGTTGTCCATTTATCCACTTTAAGACTGGGCCTATTTTTGACCCGGGGTGTTGACAAGCTAAAATCATTTTTTTTTATAGAAAACTACGTAGAACCCCCAAACATTATATTTTTTTTTTAGCAGAGACCCTAGAGAATAAAATGGAGCTCGGTGCAATATTTTTTTATCACACTATATTTGCGCAGCAGTCTTCCAAATGCAATTTTTTTGAAAAAAAAATCACTTTTTTGAATTAAAAAATAAGAAACCAGTAAATTTAGCCCAATTTTTTTCCATAATGTGAAAGATAATGTTACGCCAAGTAATTAGATACCCAACATGTCATGCTTCAAAATTGCGCACGCTCACAGAATGGCGCCAAACATTGGTACTTAAAAATCCCCATAGGCAACATTTTAAGAATTTCTACAGGTTACCAGCTTAGAGTTACAGAGGAAGTCTAGGGCTCAAATTATTGCTCTCGCTCTAACGATCGCAGCGATAACTCACATGTGTGGTTTGAACACCGCTTACATATGTGGGCAGGACTTGCGTATGCGTTCGCTTCTGCGCGCGAGGTAACGGGGACAGGACGCTTTCATTTTTTTTTCCTCTTTATTTTATTTATTCATTTTTTATTTTTACACAGTTTTTAAAAAAAAATGTTTTCATAATTTTTATTCCTATTACAAGGAATGTAAACACCCTTGTAATAGAAATAGGCATGACAGGTCCTCTTTATTGTGAGATCTGGGGTCAAAAAGACCTCACACCCCACAACTACACTAAAAAAGAAAAAAAAAATCGTTGAAAAAGAAAAAAAAACAAAAAAAAAACGGCCCTTTAAACCGGTTGCTAGGCAACGACTTTTGACGTAGCTCCGGCCCTCCAAGACCATAGAGTCGAGTGAGGGCCATCTTGCCCTCACTCGACTTCCTGTCTCTGAGGATCGGTTCGGGTTGCCCGTGATTTGCAATAGCACCCCAAACGCTGTGCGATGTTGCCAAATCGCAGTAACATCGCGCAAACAACGCATGACGCCCCAAAGAAGCTCTTGTACCTTTTTTGGGCGTCATGCGTTGTTTGCGCGATGTTACCATGATTCGGCAGGTGGAAATCGCGGCAACATCGCACAGCGTTTGGGGTGCTATTTCAAATCACGGGCAACGCACAGGCGTCCTGTGATTTGCAATGATTTCCGGATCGCGGGCAGAATCACAGTGATTCTGCCCGCGATTGCTACGCTCACATGTGAACGTAACGTAGCCTTATGGGTGGCAATTTCTGGGCACTGATGAAGTGGCTGTTGGGTGACAGGTGCAATTGGGGGGGGCTGAGGACTGTGTGGGGACGTTTATTGCTGTGCTTTTACTTTGACAGGTGTACAGAGCAGTAACTCACTGTTTCTGGCTCTGCTCTCCTCACACTGGAAACTGTGTGAGGGGAGAAGAGCTAGTAACAGTGAGTTACTGCTCTGTATTTACATTTGTGATCGGCTGTGAATGGATTCATAGCCGATCACATAGTAAACAGCCACTGTCAGTGGCTGTTTACTACTGCAGGTGACAGCTGTGTTCCTAGGTAACACAGAGCCACCGACATGACCACGCAGCGCACTCCCGATCGCGAATGCGCGGTCTTCTTCTGGGCGTCTCTATTGTGATCGGCTGTGTGATTAGGTCCCAGCCGATCACGTGGGAAACTGCCATGCCCATTGGCTGTTTCCCCCCTGCCGGTGATGCGCTGTGTGTCGGGGACACGCCACCACCGACAGTGCAGGGCGGCGCGCACACGATCGCACGCCTGCCCTGCCTGAATGGGCCGCCGTCATATGACGTCGGCCCAGAACAATGGCCGCACCACTCCGCCGTCATTTGACGGTGGGCGGGCGGCAAGTGGTTAAACTGCATGTAACATACAGGATGTATGAGTGGAGGAAAGTCTGATGAGTCACAGGATTCTCTCCATTCAGAGGTCATGTACCAAGCAGTAAAAGCAATGATAGAACCTTTCCCAATGGAGGAAGAGGGACCTGCCACAACTTTTTTTTTTACAACAGCTCAGTCTGAAGCCCGAAACTATTAACTGCCACAGTGCTAGAATTTCAGAGGCAGGAAGAGGACAGGTTTTCCTTGTAATGAAAATGTCTCTAGAATCCAGCTACCTGCAGGACGTGTGATATACTTCATTACTGGTAAGGATCGTGACTACAGCTGTACAGAATAAAACACCTCCATAAACTTTAGCTTTAACATAAAAAGTCATTTTTAGGCTTCACGTACACAGGACGTTTGAAAACCTCTCCTGAGCGCTGAAACTTGACAGCTAGTAACCAACGGTTAAAAACTTCTGTTTTCCTGCGTCTAGTGGCGTTTATGTTTAGAAGCATTTTTACATTGTAAAATGGTCAGAAATGTATCCGCATTGAAAACACCTATAAACAGAACACTTATAAACACGATTTACCGCGTTTAGACGCGTTTGCACACCGTTACAAGCATTTGGCGTTTCAAATGCCAATAAACTTACATCTGAACACATTTTTTTTGCTTAAAAAAAAATGCCTGTAAAGGACTATAAATGTCTCAGTGTACAATGTACATGGACAAATAAGATAACATAGAGGAGAGTTCAGGGGCTGCTGAAAAAAACGCCCAACTGCTCCTAAACATCTGTTTATCAGCATCAATGTACATGAGGCCTAAATCATTTCAAACTTGCAGAATATTATTATTATACAATATTTATATAGTGCCAGCAGTTTACAAAGCACTTTACAATATAAAGGAGACAGTGCAATTACAATACTGCTCAATACAAAAGAAATAGGAGGGCCCTGCTCTTGAAACTTACAATCTAAAGATCAATAAAATGTTATATACACTTTGATGTATATATGTGTAGCCCTCTTTCGGTGGTTTATGAGAAATGGCCCTCCCCAAGCAGGATATTGCGCTAAACCTGTAGGTAAATAAGAGAACCTTTGCTAAATAAAAGAATAGGTTTGATAATAAAGTTGGCAGGGCCTCCTACCAGGACAATTACTCTATGAACAGAGGGGATTTCCTTCCAGGGAAATTATCCAGTAACCAGCCAGCATATATTATTAACCAAAGGTATATAGATGTACACCAGTATGGGAATACTACAAGCTTTATATAATAATAAATGAATAGTAGAACATACATTCAAGGTACAAACAGGCAAAATCAGCAACATGCCCAAAAAGAGTCCTTGTGAAATTGTGTACATATATCAGGGTATATATAGTTATTCTTAATAAAGATACTTCCAGATTAAAGTTGCAGCAAAATGTAGTTGCAGGGGCCCCTGAGGATGATTGCGATGCGGCATCTGTTTTGATGCCGAAGACCTGAAGACAGGATCAGCAATAATAGGGAGATCCTACAACTGTTCTCCAACCAGCCTGTAATGCAGCTTCTCACCAGCAGAAACTGTGGTGTGGCACTGGAACTGAGAGCCAGCATATCTACTGTACTGTGTCTAAGTCCCTCATAGCTTCCAATCTGATATGCAACCAAACCTTCAGATGATGTCAAGCATGTGTGGCGGCAACCAGGTGAGGAGTACAAAGACAAGTGTATCTTGCCTACAGTCAAGTATGGTGGTGGGAGTGTCATGGTCTGGGGCTGCATGAGTGCTGCCAGCACTTGGGAGCTACCAGTTCATTGAGGGAACCATGAATGCCAACATGTACTGTGACATACTGAAGCAGAACATGATCCCCTCCCTTCAGGGACTGGACCGCAGGGCAGTATTCCAACAACATAATAAGGACCCCAATCACACCTTCAAGATGACCACTGCCTTGCTAAAGAAGCTGAGGGTAAAGGTGATGGACTGGCCAAGCATGTCTCCAGACCTAAACCCTATTGAGCATCTGTGGAGCATCCTCAAATGGAAGGTGGAGGAGCGCAAGGTCTCCGACATCCACCAGCTCTGTGATGTCATCATGGAGGAGTGGAAGAGGACTCCAGTGGCAACCTGTGAAACTCTGGTGAACTGCATGCCCAAGAGGGTTAAGGCAGTGCTGGAAAATAATGTTGGCTGCACAAAATATTGACACTTTGGGCCCAGTTTGGACATTTTCACTTAGGGGGTGTACTCACTTTTGTTGTCAACGGTTTAGATAATAATGGCTGTGTGTTGAGTTATTTTGAGGGGACAGCTAATTTACATTGTTATACAAGCTGTACACTCACTACTTTACATTGTAGCAAAGTGTAATTTCTTCAGTGTTGTAACATGAAAAGATATAATAAAATATATACAAAAATGTAAGGGCTGTACTCACTTTTGTGAGTTACTATATACAGTATATATCAGTTATATATATATATATATATATATAGTTGTACTGTGTGTGTGTGTATATATATATATATATATATATATATATATTGTGACAGGAAGTCAGGTAAATCTGGGAATCTAGTCACAGGAAGGAGATACATTCCCACCTGCTTTGAAAAATTCACTGATACTATAGGGTGTTGGCTGCAAAAAGAGCCAGCAGGAAGTTGAAAACCATTCAGCTGTTCAGAATGAGGAGATCAAGGCCTCTATAATTTGTCCAGAGAAAATCTATTGAGTGCTGCCTCCTGTCGCTGTGTGAGCTGGGAAGAGGAGGACAGACATACGTGTACCTCCCGACGCCGTGTGGGCATGGGAGAAGGACTGCTGCCTCCAGAAGCTGTGTCCTGAAGCCATGTGGGCTGGGAGCAGGAGGACAGTCAGCGTGTGCCTCCCGACAGGATGTGTGGGCCTGGGAGAAGACCCCCCGGAGTGATGTGTGCCCGGGACGGTAACCAAGGGTGAATACGTCTCAAAGGTGAGAAGACGAAGTGTTTCTGTGTGAAAGAAACAAAAGGACTGTGTTGCCCTGTGAAGCTATTATAAAAGGACTATTGAGTGTCCGCTGTAGGACAAGGAAGTCTGCCCGACGGTAGGTTGGAGACAGACACTTAGGCAGGTTCCAGTTGTGAGAAGGTAGCCGCCCACAGAGGCAAGGATTTATTTTGTTTTATTTTATTTTGATGTTTTTGCTGCATGCACTTGTTTGAAGAATAAACCTGTTGTTTGCAAGCACTTTTGGGCTATTTCTCTGTGAAAACGCACCCCCCAAGGAGTCATCTACGCCTACCAATGAGTAATCCCTCACAATATATATATACACACACACACATCCAGAGGCCATGGGCTACAATAGTGAACTATTAAAAATAGAAGCACTTGCCTAATCATCTTTGCTTCTGGTCTGAATTCAGCAGCAGCTTTTTCATAGTAGAACATACTTCTGTCACCAGTCTAATATATATATATATATATATATATATATATATATATATATATATATATATATATATATACACATACATCCAGAAGCCATGAACAACTAGAAGCACTTGCCGAATAGTCTCTGCTTCTGGTCTAAAGCCTGCAGCAGCTTTTCCATAGTAGTACGTGTATCCCAGATTCTTCGTACTTCCTCCCTCTGGGGTTTCCAACCCAGCCACCAAAAGACAGGAAGTGGTAAACATATTTAATTCTGTAATAAGCAGCACAGCTATTTACAAATACAGACAGTAGAGGGCAACAGATCCCTACATATGTAATTTCAGAAGCTGGTTTTAATCATTTAAAATCTACGACTTTTACTAAATAAATACCTGGTAAACCTACACTGAATGTCCTTGTTCAGCAATTTATGTTGTGGGATGACCTTGTCACATGAGCCCCTGGTTGAGACTACAAGTAGCCATGCACATTACTCAGTCATGGTCCATCATTATCACCATATGGAAGCTGATATGGCATAATGAGGTGCAGCTGACTCTGGAGGGAGTGCATAGAGACAGGAGGGGACTGAAAGGTCCTTAAGGAATTTATCAGCACTGAGATGCAAAAACAATAAAAAGAAGGTGAAAGGGATTTTATGAAAAAAAGCTGTAACCATTTATTATACAAACTGTAACTCTAACAAACTACAGTATATGTCATCCAGCTACGATTTAAAAGATCTACATTTCCATATTCCAAATATTATTTTTTTTTTTAGCAGTGATGAGATGATTGTTAACACTGCTGTCTGGTTCCTGAATATGTAAATGGAATCTTTAGCATGATACAAAATGCCACCCACAGCTCAAATTTTTGCAATATTAACAGGAATTATACAAAATGTGAGAAATGTATGTGTAGTATTAGTTTAAAATTCTTTGCGACCTTTCCATCAGTTAATGAATGATGGGGTATTATTTTAGTTTGAAAAATGGGTCACTACTCTTTTAATAAGTGATATGTGCACTTTATGGTCACAGACTTGAGAGGGGGCCTCCAAGGCTGGTTATACATTAGCCAAAATATGGCTGGTCCAGCAGCAGCATTTTTTTAATGTTCAATTTGTTTTAAAATAATGTTTGTTTTTACATTCTTTTCAGAATTCTGTTGGGGGGGGGGGGGGGGGGGTGGCGCTTTGATGAAGTATCAGGGGTCTACATAGACCCCTGAAGTCTAATTTTTGAGACAGAAAAAAGTACTAATGACACACCCCCAGTCCCTTTTTCTGTAGCCTTAGCTACACTGCAGATGAATAAACAGGAGACAGAGGCTCCTGCCCATTCATGAACTGAAGCATAGGAAACACAAATACCTGCAGCTGCTGCCGACAGGAGAGGATAAGAGGGGGTACTCTGGAGGTTATAACCTACTGAATCCTCCTTACATCCTCCAGAGTGCCTCCTTACATCCTCCAGAGTGTCCCCTTAGTAATACTGTAATAAAGGGGTACTCTAGAAGCACTAAAGGAAACTCTGGAGGAGTTAGTACCTTCAGAATGCCCTCTTACATCCTCCTGTAGAGTGCCCCTTATGTTCTGCTCCTCCAGGGTGCCCCTACTTACCCACTTGCCTACTGTGCATTTTGAATGACAAGTGCCCAGTCATGCAACACTGTACCCAAACAAAATTTTTATCCTTTTTTTCCACACAAATAGAGCTTTATTTTGGTGGTATTTCATCACCGCTGGGGTTTTAATTTCTTGCTAAATAATCGAAAAAAAGGCAGAAAATGAAAAGAAAAAACTTTCATAGTTTGTTATAAAATTTAGCAAGCAGGTAGTTTTTCTCCTTTACATATGTGCGCTGATGGGGCTACAGTGATAGGTGGCACTACAGAGGTGGCACTGGTGGGCACTGATGAGGAAGCACTGATAAGCACTGGTAGGAGGCACACATTGCAAGCACTGGTGGGCACTGTTGGGATTTCACTGATAATCAGTTTAGATGTCCCTTTTACAGAAGCCGGTTATCAGTTCTCTTCCCCCTTCTCTTACTCTGCCAGCATGAGGAAAGAAAAGCTGAAAACCGACTTCTGTTTGCATTGTGATCAGCTGTGATTGGACACAGCTGATCATGAGGTAAAAGCCTCTGATTGGCTCTTTACCTTAATCTGTGATCATCAGTATCTGGAGGACACTGTGGTCACAGAGTGTGGTGGACGCGATCTTGAGAGGACATCATATGACAGCCTCCCAGAACTGGCCGCCCGCGTAGTAGCCATCATTTGGCTATAGTGCGGTTGGAAAGTGGTTTAACCACTTGCCAACCAGCCGCTGCAGTTATACGGCGGAAGGCTCCTGCGAATCGGCGCACCTGTAAGGCGGTTCACAGGAGAAATCCTGGGGGCCCGCATGCCGCCGGAGGCACACGCCCACTTGCCAGCAGGGAAGCAGAGGCGCGGGGCCGGGAGCCGCGATTGCCACCAGGCACCCGAGATCGCTACCTGTGAAGAGAGAACGGCGGTCTGCTGTTGTAAACACAGCAGGCCGTTGTTTTCCCTGCTATTAACAGAAAGCTCCTCTGTTCCTGCTATTTAGGAACACAGGTCTCTGTGTTGATATTACAAGCCCATCCCCCCCACAGTTAGAAAACATCCCCTAGGGACACATTTAACCCTTTGGTCACTCCTGGTGTTAACTCCTTCCCTGCCAGTGTCATTATTACAGTAACAGTGCATATATTTAGCAGTGATTACTGTAGTAATGTCACTGGTCCCCACAAAAGTGTCAGTTAGGGGTCCAATCTGTCCGCCGCAATGTCGCAGTTCCACTAAAAATTGCTGATCGCCGCCATTACTAGTAAAAAAAATAAATAAATAAAAATGACAGAAATCTATCCCCTAGCTTGTAGATGCAATAACTTTTGCGCATTTATTGGTAATGTTATATAGCAGAAAGCGAAAAATAATGTTTTTTTTTTTTAAAGAATTGTTGCTCTCTTTTTGTTTATAGCGCAAAAAATTAAAACCTCAGAGGTGATCAAATACCATCAAAAGAAAGCTCTATTTGTGGGGAAAAAAAGAACATCAATTTTATTTGGGTACAGTGTCGTACAATCGCGCAATTGTCAGTTAAAGTAATGCAGTGCCGAATCTCAAAAAAGTGCCTGGTCATTAAGGGGGTAAAACCTTCCGGGCCTTAAGTGGTTAAGCCACATCCCACTGCCTGATCTGAGGCTGAGCCCAGCCATTCTCTAATTGTCTGGCTACAGACTGCGCATGCACAGTTCAGAGTAACTAAGAAGGATTTTTTTTTTTCTAAAGTGTTTCACTGCCAGCCCCTTGTGAGTTGTGGGTGCCGGGGGGCCAGGCCAGACGGATGTATTCGCGCTTGCTTCCCTTTTGTTTTGCCCGAAGAAATCGCAGGTGCAGCAGAGTGCGGGTAGCAGGGCCAGAATTTGTAATGACAGGCCAGGCTACTGCTGAGCAAGACAGGTGCTTTTAATGTGCCCCTTCTCCTGTTGTGGTGTTTGAGGGAGCTCAGGGAGATTCACAGCACCAGAAACGCAGAGAATGCAGGAGGTGTGCTGGCTGGAATGCTGAGAAAGAGCCAGTGCAGTGACCTCTGTTATGAAGCCTGAGAAGAGGAGGGAGGGAGACCATGGGAAGGATCACAGAGGCACCCTGCAGTGGCCAGGAGACCAGAAGAGACAGTAGCCATCTGTCCCTTGGGGGGTGTTTTCTAACTGTGGGGGGGGGGGGCTTTTAATATCAACACAGAGACCTGTGTTCCTAAGTAGCAGGAACACAGGAGCTCTCTGTTGATACACTCACTGCTATCGGGGTTACCCTGTCAGGGTACAATCCGACAATGCCACGACTGTGGCTTATATCAACCATCAGGAAGGCACCAAAAGTCAGTCAACCCAGAACGAGGTGGATCCCATCCCATCCTGGGCAGAGAAATTTGTTCCATGCCTATCAGTGGTTTTCATTCAAGGAATAGAAAACTGGCAGGCATATCACATAAACAGGTTGGTCAATGGCATTTAGGACTTCCAGGGTACATGTGCATTGATTAAATTACATGTACATAAGTATTCACAGCCTTAGCCATGACACTCAAAATTGAGCTCAGGTGCATCCTGTTTTATCTGATCATCCTTGAGATGTTTCTACAACTTGATTGGAGTCCACATGTGGTAAATTCAGTTGATTGGACATGGTTTGGAAAGGCACACACCTGTCTATATAAGGTCCCACAGTTAACAGTGCATATCAGAGCACAAACCAAGCCATGGAGTCCAATGAATTGTCTGTAGACCTCTGAGACAGGATTATATGGAAGCACAGATCTGGGAAAGGGTACAGAAAAATTTCTGCAGCATTGAAGGTCCCAATGAGCACAGTGGCCTCCATCATCCGTTATTGGAAGAAGTTTGGAACCACCAGGACTCATCCAACTGCGGGCTACCCAGTCAAACTGAGGGATCAGGGGAGACCTGGCCTAAGCACACAGCCAAGATAACAAAGGATTGGCTACGGGACAACTCTGTGAAAGTCCTTGAGTGGCCCAGCTAGAGCCCAGATTTGAACCCGATTGAACATCTCTGGAGAGATCTGTGTGAGTCCGGTACCTTGCGGTAGTCTGTCATAGCTATCCTGGGGGCCGCGCTGTTCCCGAAAGTGGGGCAGTCGGCGTGCGGTTCACAGTAGGGCCCAGAGCGAGGCAGCGTGCGTTGCAGCTTAATGCGTTTCGTCATTGGAATTACGTCATTGGAAACTGCTTATTTTGAGGAAAATAATGAATTGAATCTATTTTGGAATAAGATTGTAACATGTGGAAAAAGTGAAGTGCTGTGAATACTTGTTTCTAGTGTTGAGCGAACACGGACTGTATTATTCGTGTTCGTACCGAATAATTGGATTTTTTGTACCCGAACACGGACACGGACACTTTACTGTATGTTCGGGTAAAAATCCGTGTTCGGTCGTTTTATTTCCGGGTTTTGCATGCTTTGGCGCTCTTTTCATGGCGGGCTTTCAACAGCCAATCAACAATCGTTTAACTGGTGTGCCTTAAGCCATCCCAGCCATGCCTGCAAATGTCTCAGTAGCTGTGATTGGCCGTCTGAAGCATGTGACCAAGTCTTTATAAGTTCGAGGCAGCCGCAGCGGCGTCATTATGCTGCTTAGATTCAGGGACAGAGCACACATCAACGTGCTGGCTGCTGATTAGGGAAAGATAGGCAGGAAAAAACCATTTGTGTCCGGATAGAATTGAGGGACAGGTCGGAGTGTTTAGGCAGGGCGAGTTGTAGGCATTTTAGGGATAGAGTCTGCTGAATTATATAGGGTCAGTGTCTTCTACAAACTACAATCGATATTGCTGTGTGGGGGGTGGGGTCTGCACTCAATCCTGATCTACGATCTCTTCTCAATCCTGTTAGGGACAGAGTCTGCTGAATTTTAGGGAAACTGTGTTCTACAAACTACAATCGATATTGCTGTGTGGTGTGGGATTGGAGATAGGCAGGTGTCAGTGATCCACATCCATTTTTCTGTGTGTGAGCTGCAGTGAACACAATCTTTTTGGGCTGCAGTGAACACAATCTTTTTGGGCTGCAGTGAACACAATCTTTTTGGGCTGCAGTGAACACAATCTTTTTGGGCTGCAGTGAACACAATCTTTTTGGGGTGCAGTGAACAAAATCTTTTTGGGGTGCAGTGAACACAATCCTTTTTGGTGTGCAGTGAACACAATCTTTGTGGGGTGCAGTGAACAAAATCCTTTGTGGGGTGCAGTGAACACAATCTTTTTGGGGTGCAGTGAACAAAATCCTTTTTGGGGTGCAGTGAACAACATCCTTTTTGGGGTGCAGTGAACACAATCTTTTTGGGGTGCAGTGAACAAAATCCTTTGTGGGGTGCAGTGAACACAATCTTTTTGGGGTGCAGTGAACACAATCTTTTTGGGGTGGAGTGAACAACATCCTTTTTGGGGTGCAGTGAACAAAATCCTTTTTGGGGTGCAGTGAACAAAATCATTTTTGGGGTGCAGTGAACACAATCTTTTTGGGGTGCAGTGAACACAATCTTTGTGGGGTGCAGTGAACACAATCTTTTTGGGGTGGAGTGAACAACATCCTTTTTGGGGTGCAGTGAACAACATCCTTTTTGGGGTGCAGTGAACACAATCTTTTTGGGGTGCAGTGAACACAATCTTTGTGGGGTACAGTGAACAGAATCTTTGTGGGGTGCAGTGAACACAATCTTTGGGGGGTACAGTGAACACAATCTTTGTGAGGTGCAGTGAACACAATCTTTGTGGGGTGCAGTGAACACAATCATTGTGGGGTGCAGTGAACTCAATCTTTGTGGGGTACAGTGAACACAATCTCATACTGAAGGTTTGAGGGTGCTGCCTGTTCCATACTCCCCCTACTCCTCATCTAGCCTTTTAGGGGTACAAACAATAGTAATTGGGGCCTAGTGTGGTTGTGTACGTGTGATATACATACACTTTTTTGGGATCATATTTTCTATTCCGCTATTTAATCAAAAACCTTTGGGGATCAGTTAAATTGGGGGATAGTCTGTGTTGGTACGTGTGAGAGAGATCCACCTTTCCAAGTTGTTGGGGTTCATCTCATACTTCTGAAGGTTTGAGGGTGCTGCCTGTTCCATACTCCCCCTACTCCTAGCCTTTTAGGGGTACAAACAATAGTAATTGGGGCCTAGTGTGGTTGTGTACGTGTGATATACATACACTTTTTTGGGATCATATTTTCTATTCCGCTATTTAATCAAAAACCTTTGGGGATCAGTTAAATTGGGGGATAGTCTGTGTTGGTACGTGTGAGAGAGATCCACCTTTCCAAGTTGTTGAGGTTCATCTCATACTTCTGAAGGTTTGAGGGTGCTGCCTGTTCCATACTCCCCCTACTCCTAGCCTTTTAGGGGTACAAACAATAGTAATTGGGGCCTAGTGTGGTTGTGTACGTGTGATATACATACACTTTTTTGGGATCATATTTTCTATTCCGCTATTTAATCAAAAACCTCTGGGGATCAGTTAAATTGGGGGATAGTCTGTGTTGGTACGTGTGAGAGAGATCCACCTTTCCAAGTTGTTGGGGTTCATCTCATACTTCTGAAGGTTTGAGGGTGCTGCCTGTTCCATACTCCCCCTACTCCTAGCCTTTTAGGGGTACAAACAATAGTAATTGGGGCCTAGTGTGGTTGTGTACGTGTGATATACATACACTTTTTTGGGATCATATTTTCTATTCCGCTATTTAATCAAAAACCTTTGGGGATCAGTTAAATTGGGGGATAGTCTGTGTTGGTACGTGTGAGAGAGATCCACCTTTCCAAGTTGTTGGGGTTCATCTCATACTTCTGAAGGTTTGAGGGTGCTGCCTGTTCCATACTCCCCCTACTCCTAGCCTTTTAGGGGTACAAACAATAGTAATTGGGGCCTAGTGTGGTTGTGTACGTGTGATATACATACACTTTTTTGGGATCATATTTTCTATTCCGCTATTTAATCAAAAACCTTTGGGGATCAGTTAAATTGGGGGATAGTCTGTGTTGGTACGTGTGAGAGAGATCCACCTTTCCAAGTTGTTGGGGTTCATCTCATACTTCTGAAGGTTTGAGGGTGCTGCCTGTTCCATACTCCCCCTACTCCTAGCCTTTTAGGGGTACAAACAATAGTAATTGGGGCCTAGTGTGGTTGTGTACGTGTGATATACATACACTTTTTTGGGATCATATTTTCTATTCCGCTATTTAATCAAAAACCTTTGGGGATCAGTTAAATTGGGGGATAGTCTGTGTTGGTACGTGTGAGAGAGATCCACCTTTCCAAGTTGTTGGGGTTCATCTCATACTTCTGAAGGTTTGAGGGTGCTGCCTGTTCCATACTCCCCCTACTCCTCATCTAGCCTTTTAGGGGTACAAACAATAGTAATTGGGGCCCAGTGTGGTTGTGTACGTGTGATATACATACACTTTTTTGGGATCATATTTTCTATTCCGCTATTTAATCAAAAACCTTTGGGGATCAGTTAAATTGGGGGATAGTCTGTGTCGGTACGTGTGAGAGAGATCCACCTTTCCAAGTTGTTGGGGTTCATCTCATACTTCTGAAGGTTTGAGGGTGCTGCCTGTTCCATACCCCCCCTACTCCTCATCTAGCCTTTTAGGGGTACAAACAATAGTAATTGGGGCCTAGTGTGGTTGTGTACGTGCGAGATACATACACTTTTTTTGATCATATTTCCTACTCCGCTATTCAATAAAAACCTTTGAGGATCAATTGAATTGCGGGATAGTCTGTGTCGGTACGTGTGAGAGAGATCCACCTTTCCAAGTTGTTGGGGTTCATCTCATACTTCTTAAGGTTTGAGGGTGCTGCCTGTTCCATACTCCCCCTACTCCTCATCTAGCCTTTTAGGGGTACAAACAATAGTAATTGGGGCCCAGTGTGGTTGTGTACGTGTGATATACATACACTTTTTTGGGATCATATTTTCTATTCCGCTATTTAATCAAAAACCTTTGGGGATCAGTTAAATTGGGGGATAGTCTGTGTCGGTACGTGTGAGAGAGATCCACCTTTCCAAGTTGTTGGGGTTCATCTCATACTTCTGAAGGTTTGAGGGTGCTGCCTGTTCCATACTCCCCCTACTCCTAGCCTTTTAGGGGTACAAACAATAGTAATTGGGGCCTAGTGTGGTTGTGTACGTGTGATATACATACACTTTTTTGGGATCATATTTTCTATTCCGCTATTTAATCAAAAACCTTTGGGGATCAGTTAAATTGGGGGATAGTCTGTGTTGGTACGTGTGAGAGAGATCCACCTTTCCAAGTTGTTGGGGTTCATCTCATACTTCTGAAGATTTGAGGGTGCTGCCTGTTCCATACTCCCCCTACTCCTCATCTAGCCTTTTAGGGGTACAAACAATAGTAATTGGGGCCCAGTGTGGTTGTGTACGTGTGATATACATACACTTTTTTGGGATCATATTTTCTATTCCGCTATTTAATCAAAAACCTTTGGGGATCAGTTAAATTGGGGGATAGTCTGTGTCGGTACGTGTGAGAGAGATCCACCTTTCCAAGTTGTTGGGGTTCATCTCATACTTCTGAAGGTTTGAGGGTGCTGCCTGTTCCATACCCCCCCTACTCCTCATCTAGCCTTTTAGGGGTACAAACAATAGTAATTGGGGCCTAGTGTGGTTGTGTACGTGCGAGATACATACACTTTTTTTGATCATATTTCCTACTCCGCTATTCAATAAAAACCTTTGAGGATCAATTGAATTGCGGGATAGTCTGTGTCGGTACGTGTGAGAGAGATCCACCTTTCCAAGTTGTTGGGGTTCATCTCATACTTCTTAAGGTTTGAGGGTGCTGCCTGTTCCATACTCCCCCTACTCCTCATCTAGCCTTTTAGGGGTACAAACAATAGTAATTGGGGCCCAGTGTGGTTGTGTACGTGTGATATACATACACTTTTTTGGGATCATATTTTCTATTCCGCTATTTAATCAAAAACCTTTGGGGATCAGTTAAATTGGGGGATAGTCTGTGTCTGTACGTGTGAGAGAGATCCACCTTTCCAAGTTGTTGGGGTTCATCTCATACTTCTGAAGGTTTGAGGGTGCTGCCTGTTCCATACCCCCCCTACTCCTCATCTAGCCTTTTAGGGGTACAAACAATAGTAATTGGGGCCTAGTGTGGTTGTGTACGTGCGAGATACATACACTTTTTTTGATCATATTTCCTATTCCGCTATTCAATAAAAACCTTTGAGGATCAATTGAATTGCGGGATAGTCTGTGTCGGTACGTGTGAGAGAGATCCACCTTTCCAAGTTGTTGGGGTTCATCTCATACTTCTGAAGGTTTGAGGGTGCTGCCTGTTCCATACTCCCCCTACTCCTAGCCTTTTAGGGGTACAAACAATAGTAATTGGGGCCTAGTGTGGTTGTGTACGTGTGATATACATACACTTTTTTGGGATCATATTTTCTATTCCGCTATTTAATCAAAAACCTTTGGGGATCAGTTAAATTGGGGGATAGTCTGTGTTGGTACGTGTGAGAGAGATCCACCTTTCCAAGTTGTTGGGGTTCATCTCATACTTCTGAAGGTTTGAGGGTGCTGCCTGTTCCATACCCCCCCTACTCCTCATCTAGCCTTTTAGGGGTACAAACAATAGTAATTGGGGCCTAGTGTGGTTGTGTACGTGCGAGATACATACACTTTTTTTGATCATATTTCCTATTCCGCTATTCAATAAAAACCTTTGAGGATCAATTGAATTGCGGGATAGTCTGTGTCGGTACGTGTGAGAGAGATCCACCTTTCCAAGTTGTTGGGGTTCATCTCATACTTCTGAAGGTTTGAGGGTGCTGCCTGTTCCATACTCCCCCTACTCCTCATCTAGCCTTTTAGGGGTACAAACAATAGTAATTGGGGCCTAGTGTGGTTGTGTACGTGTGATATACATACACTTTTTTTGGATCATATTTTCTATTCCGCTATTTAATCAAAAACCTTTGGGGATCAGTTAAATTGGGGGATAGTCTGTGTTGGTACGTGTGAGAGAGATCCACCTTTCCAAGTTGTTGGGGTTCATCTCATACTTCTGAAGGTTTGAGGGTGCTGCCTGTTCCATACTCCCCCTACTCCTCATCTAGCCTTTTAGGGGTACAAACAATAGTAATTGGGGCCCAGTGTGGTTGTGTACGTGTGATATACATACACTTTTTTGGGATCATATTTTCTATTCCGCTATTTAATCAAAAACCTTTGGGGATCAGTTAAATTGGGGGATAGTCTGTGTCGGTACGTGTGAGAGAGATCCACCTTTCCAAGTTGTTGGGGTTCATCTCATACTTCTGAAGGTTTGAGGGTGCTGCCTGTTCCATACTCCCCCTACTCCTCATCTAGCCTTTTAGGGGTACAAACAATAGTAATTGGGGCCCAGTGTGGTTGTGTACGTGTGATATACATACACTTTTTTTGGATCATATTTTCTATTCCGCTATTTAATTTAACTGGGCCTCCATGCGAGACCTGTGTGCCTTGTTGCGCTGTTTTGAGTACTCCACCAACATGGCCAGTGGCAATGACGCCGTTCTCAGCTTAACTATCCCACTTCCATGCCTCCTTGAAAAAACAATTCGGGCGATGATGGAAGAGGATGTGGCACAGGATGAGGAGGAGGAGGAGGATGAAGAGGTAACATTTCCAAGGCTTTCAGGGCAGTCATTCGCAAGGGGCTCCGAGGGTGGGTTCCTGCACACGCAAACGCCAGGGACGCAATTGTCCAGCAGGGGCACAGTTCTGGAGGATGAGGAGGATGAGGAGGAGGAGGAGCTGGAGGAGGAGATGGAACCATGTTCACAGCAGGGTGGCACCCAGGCCAGCTCATGGCCATCACTGGTGCGTGGCTGGGGGGATACAGAGGACACGGACGATACACCTCCCACAGAGGACAGCCTTTCGTTGCCTCTGGGCAGCCTGGCACACATGAGCGATTACATGCTGCAGTGTCTCCACAACGACCGCCGAGTTGCCCACATTCTAACTTGTGCTGATTACTGGGTGGCCACGCTGCTGGATCCCCGTTACAAGGACAACGTACCGTCCTTAATTCACTCACTGGAGCGCGATCGCAAGATGCGCGAGTACAAGCGCACGCTGGTAGACGCCATGCTGCTGGCATTCCCATCTGACAGCGGGGCCACAGTGGAAGCACAAGGCAGAGGAGGAGGAGGAGGAGGTCGCCAACGCAACCAGGGCACCGCCAGCACCTCAGAAGGCAGGGTTAGCATGGCCGAAATGTGGAAAAGCTTTGTCAGCACGCCACAACAAACAGCAGCACCAGCAGCTCAGATGGAACGTCTTAGCAGGAGGCAGCATTTTACCAACATGGTGGAGCAGTATGTGTGCACACGCCTACATGTAGTGAATGACGGGTCTGCCCCCTTCAACTTCTGGGTCTCCAAATTGGGCACATGGCTTGAGCTTGCCCTTTACGCCTTGGAGGTGCTGGCGTGCCCTGCAGCCAGTGTATTATCTGAACGGGTATTTAGCACGGCTGGGGGCGTTATAACAGACAAGCGCAGCCGCCTGTCCAGAGACAATGTGGACAAGCTCACGTTCATTAAAATGAACCAGGCATGGATCCCACGGGACTTTTCCGTACCTTATGCAGAATAGCAATGGATACCGACCTTACCCACCCATTGTTCCATTTTTGCTCTTTCTCACTCTTTTGGGGTGTACCCTCATTTAAAATTTTTGAAAAGAAGCAGTGTTGGCTACCTCGTCCTCCTCCTCAGGGCCAGATTAATGTAGGGGCTATTGGAGCTGCAGCTCCAGGCCCCTACCTTTTATATAGGCCCCGGGTTGGCCATATTCACTGTTACCGCTCTTCTGTCACTTGTAAACACAGAAGTCTGGCTTCTATGCTCGCTTCCCCAGGCAGCACCCTCAGAACCTCCCCACACAGCGTGAAGGCCGGACAAGGAGGGACAGTTGGCGATGCATGGATGTGTTTATGGGCTTCAGAGACAGCATCCCATGTTGAATTAGGCATGCATGGCTGCACCCTTCCTCCTCTGGGTGCATGGCAAGGCACGGCCCTTAAGGCCCTTCAAAATCCTCAGCACCAAGCCCATGATGCTGTTAATCCGGCCCTGGTCCTCCTCCACCGCCGCTTCCACCTACACCGCCCATAGGTGTGCGCAGCCTATTGCATTAAGGTGTGCACCCCAAAGTTGAAATACACATGCATGTGTTTGCCAGCAGGGAGAGTAATGTATCGGGGCCATGTACCTGTAGGCAAGGAGAAATAGAGCAGAGCAGGTCCCAGGGAGATCTTTCCCATCTCCTCACTGGCAATGCTATGTGCCCTAGGTGATTAGGGTGTGCCCAGGCACACCCAGCACACCCTGTGCGCACGCCTATGTCACCGCTAGGCTTGTGACGGTATCAGATTTTCATGCTGCGATTAATTGATTAAGGTTTTGCCACGGTATACGGTATTATCACGGTATTCTATTATTAAATTTAAATTATTAAATTTCCACCTCACTTCAATTTCATTGCTGAATTTAGGGGCTTTGGTTCACTTATGCACATTATTATATAGTCAGTCAGTACAGACTCTGTGAACCAGGCCTAAAATAGGTCATCAAGCAGTGTCTGGCCTAACTGGTGATAACTGGTTCTGGCGCTCGGCTCCGATCCGATGGCCTGGTCATTAAGAGGGCAAATCCTTGTGGTCAAGAAGTGGTTAAACCTGAAGGAGGTGTTGTTTATAAATTACTTTACTATTGCTTTAGGCCTGGTTCACATGTATGCGGGTTGGTGGTTCACATTTGCACAGGCATAGCAGCCCATTGATTTGAATGGGCTGCTATGCCCTCATTTTCCGCAGAAAAAAGGTGCATGCAGCATTTTTTTAAAATTCAGTGGCCTTGAAATCCATCCTGCTTTTGCACCATGCGACTAACCTGCAGTTCCTGCTCTGGCAAGCTTTCTGCATTTTTTGTATACGTGGGCACGGCATTTAAAAATAAACAGTTTGCGTGTGCAGCAACGGCAGGTAAGTCGCATGGTGCAAAAGAAGGATGGATTTCATGGCCACTGCATTTTTTTAAATTCTGCATGCACCTTTTTTCAGCTGAAAACGCAGGCATAGCAGCTCAAGCCCATTCACATCAATGGGCTGCTATGCCTGTGCAAATGTGGGCCCCCAACCCGCATACATGTGAACCAGGCCTAAAGCAATAGTAAAGTCATTAATTGGTTAAACCTGCAGGAGGACCGGTGTTTTTATCTATTAATGACTTTACTATTGCTTTAGGCCTGGTTCACATGTATGCGGGTTGGGGGCCCACATTTGCACAGGCATAGCAGCCCATTGATGTGAATGGGCTTGAGCTGCTATGCCTGCGTTTTCAGCTGAAAAAAGGTGCATGCAGAATTTAAAAAAATGCAGTGGCCATGAAATCCATCCTTCTTTTGCACCATGCGACTTACCTGCCGTTGCTGCACACGCAAACTGTTTATTTTTAAATGCCGTGCCCACGTATACAAAAAATGCAGAAAGCTTGCCAGAGCAGGAACTGCAGGTTAGTCGCATGGTGCAAAAGCAGGATGGATTTCAAGGCCACTGAATTTAAAAAAAATGCTGCATGCACCTTTTTTCTGCGGAAAATGAGGGCATAGCAGCCCGTTCAAATCAATGGGCTGCTATGCCTGTGCAAATGTGGGCCGCCAACCCGCATACATGTGAACCGCCAACCCGCATACATGTGAACCACCAACCCGCATACATGTGAACCAGGCCTAAAGCAATAGTAAAGTCATTAATAGATAAAAACACCGGTCCTCCTGCAGGTTTAACCACTTCTGGATCGCAAGGATTTGCCCCTTTAAAGACCAGGCCATCGGATCAGAGCGCCAGGACCAGTCATCACCAGGTAGGCCAGACACTGCTTGATGGCTATATAATAATGTAATGTGGGCTGCTAGGCGTGTGTGTGTGTATATATATATTTATTAGAGCTGCACGATTCTGGCCAAAATGAGAATCACGATTTTTTAGCTTGGAATAAAGATCACGATTCTCTCACGATTCTCTGTGTAACAAAAAAAAAAAAAATTGGGATAACTTTACTGTTACGTTTTTTTTTTTTTTTTTATTCATTAAAGTCTAATCATTGCGTTTGAAAGACTGCTGCGCAAATACAGTGTGACATAAAATATTACAACAATCGCCATTTTATTCTGTAGGGTCTCTGCTAAAAAAATATATAAAATGTTTGGGGGTTCTAAGTACTTTTCTAGCAAAAAAAAAACTGATTTTAACTTGCAAACAGCAAGTGTCAGAAAAAGATCCAGTCTTTAAGAGGTTAAACTTCCTTTCTCCCTGGCAGAGGGAAGGAAAAGATACAAATGTAATCATTTTTGTTTATAGTTAGGAGACTTAATGCTGAAAGGTGTTAGCTGAGTGAGTGAATGAGTCATCCAGCTCACTGAAATGTATCAATTCACAAGTCAGGCAGACTTGACAGAGAAACTCGGTATTTTAAAAATGCCACAATAACAATACCGTGGCTATGCAATACCGCGATATATCGAATTACCGAAAACCGGCATATGTCTAGTCACCGCCACATCCACCACCACCTCAACCTCCCTCCTACTCCATATGGGCCTCGTCCTTCAGAGATGAAGAAGAACATTGTTTTATTTTTCTGTTTTTTTTTGTTGTTTTAAGTTATTTCCCTATCCACATTTGTTTGCAGAGCACTTGCCATGCTCTTAATTACGTTTTGCTGCCATTTGCAGCACTCTAGCCCTTTCCTTTGGTGTTTTAGAGCCATTTTAGTGCCTTAAAGTTCGGGTCCCCATTGACTTCAATGGGGTTCGGTGTCCGGGAAAAGTTCGGTAAAAGTCCGGGACACGGACCCGGACTTTTTTTTAAAGTTCGGCCGAACCCGTCGAACACGGACATCTAGGTGTTCGCTCAACCCTACTTGTTTCAGCAAAGTCTAATTGCAGGGGCCCATGAGGATAATGCAGCTTCTGTCTTTGTGTCGGAGACCTGAAAAGGGTTGTAACCCTAAAAAAAAAGTTTACTCTAATCAGCCCTAATTAACTGCTTAATTTTCTTCTCTCTATAACTACTATATTCCTGCTGATTTTTTTTCCCTGTTTTATTAACTATATTATTAAAACCTTTTTTCGTTTTGTTTGTTAATATTGCTACATATCTAACATATATTTACACATTTCCCATTTAAAAAAAGCACAAAAGTTAAAAAAAAAACCCTCCCACTTTATTTCATTTATAACCAGCTTTGTACCGGAGTCATAAGTGTAGCAAGGTTTCCAGGCCTATGGCCTGATGTGGGTCTGCATTAGTACCGGTAATCTCTCCAGCCCATGTGAGCTGTGATACTGGATGTGACAACTGAAGCAGCGACAACTCCGGCATCTTTGTTTGTGGTTTTTATTGGAATAAAGGGGATGGGAGAAGGGAATGAGTGGGATACTCCTTGAGGCTTAAACTAATTACAATTGGGACTTTACTTCTGAAATGCCCGTTGGCGCTTCCTTGACGCCAGCCAACGCTCACTGACACTGCAAACACTCTGTATAACAGAAGAAGTGTTAAATCCCGGACTTAAAGTCCAGAAGATCCAAGACTGAGAACTATAGAACTCCTGACACTGTTGTACTGTGAAAGTCACTGAATGCTTTTCCCCGCCTGGCACAGCTTGAGGTAGTATATAGTAGAACTCTGTATAGCTGTTACTGTAACTGGCACGCTCTGTACAATTCAGGGCCCAAACTGCAGGTGCCCCCTTTGACCTTGAACTCTTCAGGGTCCACTGACTATGTACCCCTTCTGTAGCTTCAGTGTCCTCAACCTATGTACCCCCTTTACAGCTAGCTGACACTGGATCCCAGAACCTCTTCCGGAGTGGTCCCCTCTAACTTCAGGCAATCCTCACGACCTGTGTAAGCTTTCCTGGGACTGGACCCCTCTCTCGCTCTCTGCTGGTTCTCGGCACACCGGATCCCCTCAGCTCAACTCAGCACTTTCTGGACACTCAGGCGACACCCCGAGACATCCACCTTCCTCAGACAGGAGGAGAGACAGCTGCACCCTCCTTCCTGGGACTCTGCTCCCGCCAAAGACACCGTGCCACGCACTTCCCCCCAAATTTATACCCACTCCCAGAGTCCTTTGCAGCCTAATCTGCCTTCTGGGGTAGTTACAAGCTGGGATGTGTCCCCTGATTGGGCTTCCCACACTGCCCTATGAGAATCCTCTCACAGGAGCCAATGGGGATACTTCTCCCCTCAGCAGGCACATCTAGAGGCCCTGACACCTTAGCTAAATAAATCACAGCCCTGCTGTTAGGCAGACAAGGCCCACTATACATTAACCTAGCACGTACCTGTAGGGTGCTACATACGTTTAGTGTAATTTTAAACAGGACAAACTAGAGAATAAAATGTGCATATTTTGTGTGCAGTAACACTGTTTAATTTTAAACTAACACTGCTTATGTTATTGTCCAAGGATAGCAAAAAAAAAAAAGAAAAAATCATTGTTTCAAGACAACATCATGAACAGAAAACAATATATGTATTAACTTCTTATCTTTAGTACTGACAAAGTTATTGCTGAAAAAAAAAAAAAAAAAACAGGTCCATAGCAGAAATATAAAAATTGCTCTGGTCCATAGTTGGTGAACAGGTGTGAGAGGCAAAATGGTTAAAGAGACCACTAAGCTTTGCAAGTGTCTCCAGGAGCTTCTATACTTCCATCAATGCTCTGGTATTTCATAAGTATGCATAAACTGGACAATGTGTAACTTATATTTGACACACGTTCATAAGATAAGAAACATATAACAGTGTATGCCCTGTAAAAGCATTCTGTTAACTTCATATAATAATTAACTTAGTTCTTTCTTCATTGGCAGTTCAACACTACAGTACAAAATAGGTCATTCTCTCCAGACTATTTTATCTCATATCATGATGTGGGCTCTTCTGATTTTAGAAATAACACTTGGCTTTACCTGGCCTTTCTACTTTTGCAACACGTATGTCCAGGGCTTTTTTTCTCAGAGAATAGGTGCAGGAACTCCCCCCTTCTGAGTCACTTCTTGTCTCCGTCCCTACCCATCTCCGAGCACCGTCCCTTAGTACCACCCCCTACCGACCTCCCAGCACTGCCTCATTTAGAGAATACAAAGCCAAGTATCATTCTGTCGTGCTAATTAATTTGTATGGAATTTGGTAGTGATAATAAGAAAAGCAGTAAAATAGATCCCCTGCTGCCAGCAACAATATACACCCCCAACAACAATAGATTCCCCCAGCAACCTTCCCCAGCAACTTTGGACCCCTGCAACAAAATATCACTCCGGCAACAATTGTCTCCCTGCAGCATGAACAGATCTCCCAGCAACCAGCATCAATAGACTCTCAAGCAGCCAGGAACAATAGACCCCTTCCTCAACAGTACATCCCTTGCAACAACAATTGACCCCACCAGCAACAATAGGCCACCACACAAAACTGAATTCTCTCCAGCAACAATAGATCCCCCAACAGCCAGCATCAGTAGACCTTCCATCACACACCACCCCAGCACCCCTTGCCATTACATACATTCAGTGCTGGAGGTGCCGAAACTGCGTTCCCCGCGTTCCTGCTGAAAAAATGCCCTGCGTATGTCTACTTTATCACATACACACAGGTTGTACACTTTGCTAGGTTTGTAGCACACATTTGTAGCACACGTCATACCGTGTTTCCTCGAAAATAGGACCGGGTCTTATAGTAATTTTGGCTACAAAAAAACCACACCAGGGCTTATTTTCAGGGGGTGTCTTATTTACAGTATGTACAATGACGATCTTAACCACTTCTGGACCTGGAAGGATTTACCCCCTTAATGACCAGGTCATTTTTTGCGATTCAGCACTGCGTTACTTTAATGGACAAGTGCGCGGTCGTGCGATGCTGTACCTAAATAAAATTCATGTCATTTTTTTCCCCACAGATAGAGTTTTTTTTTTTTTTTGTGGTATTTGATCACACCTGCGATTTTTATTTTTTGCACTATAAACAAAAAAAAGAGTGACAATTCTGAAAAAAAAAAACAAAAAAAAAATGTTTTTTCACATTCTGCTATAGAACATTACAAACAAAAAAAATCAAATTTTTTTAACATTTTAGGCCAATTTTTTTCTGCTACATATATTTGGTAAAAAAAAATAGCAATAAGCGTATTTTTATTGGTTTGCGCAAAAGTTATCGCGTCTACAAACTAGGGGAAAGATTTATGTCATTTTTATTGTTTTTTTTTTTACTAGTAATGGCGGAGATCTGCGATTTTTAGCAGGACTGCGACATTGCGGCGGATAGATCGGACCCCTAACTGACATTTTTTACACTTTTGGGTGACCAGTGACATTACTACAGTAATCAGTGCTAAAAATATGCACTGTTACTGTAATAATGACACCGGCAGGGAAGTGGCTAACACAGTGGGTGATCAAGGGGTTAAATGTAAGCCTAGGGGAGTGTTTCTAACTGTATGGGGGTTGGGCTTTTGAAATTATCACAGAGACCTGTGATCCTATATAGCAGGATCCCAGGCACTCTGTGATCATTCCAGAGAGAAGAACGGTCAGCTGTGTTTACAATAGCTGACCATCCTTCTCTCTCAGCGGGGAACGATCGCGGGTGCCCGGCGGCAATCAGAGCCGCTGGCCCTGTGCATTGAAGTCCCCGCTGCCGATTGGGGGCGGGAGCGCGCCGCCGGCGGCAGGCTTGCTCGCCCCCTAGCTGCAGGTGCGAGACCGACATAGAGCTACATCTGTTCGCGCAGGAGGGCCAGCAGGGCAGTAAATCTTCGGCAGGCGGTCCTTAAGTGGTTAAAGTCATTATAACCCTAAAATAAATGAATAAATATCCTGATCCTTTAAAGCATGATAGACAGCACAGTGCTTGTGCTGTGTCATTTAGCCCTCTCTATTTTCTAAAAAACCTGAAATAAAACAACGAAATGTTAAAAAAAAGTTCCTCTGTCTTCTCTCCCCCTCTCCCCCTGTCAGCTCAGGCGTCAGAATTATGACATTCTGTAATCCCAAAAATAAACCTTGGATAAAGTCATTGTAAAATTATTTTATCGATTTTGTAAAAAGATTATGTAGTGTGCAGTGTGTCTCCTTTTGTAACTTTATTGTGGAAAATACCTTATTTACAGCGCCGCTGGGCACTCACATGACCCTCCGGAGCACTACTTTCCCTCTCTGAATACTGCAGAGGGAGGGGCCACTAATGTCAGCCGGGAGGAGAGGAGAAGATCTCTGGCGGATCACGTGAGCGTCCAGCGGTGCTGTAAATAAGGTATTTTCCACAATAATGTTACAAAAGTAGATGCACCGCTCACTATATAATCTTTTTACAAAACGGATTACATGTTTTTGCAAGGATTTTTCTAGGGCTCATTTTTGGGGTAGGGTTTATATTGCAGCCATCCCTGAAAATCAATACACACAAAGGAAACCTGGCGCTATGATCTAATCAATCAGAGGATCTGAAGGTCTGTCTGATGGAACCAAATGGGTAAAAAAACATATGAGGGTGTAGAAAAGCCTTATGTCTCATGTCCCAGGGGCAGCTGACCCATGCTCTAACCTGAATGAGAAAAACACCATACCAACAGAAAAATGGGGAACGATAGCACTCCCAAAGACAAGGACCGGCATCTCAGTTTGGCGTTCATCCACTGTTCACTCTTGGCTTTACACTCTGGGATCCTGTAGGTGGATAGCTGCCACTTCCCATCTCTCTCGGCCCTCTGGTGCGGCTTCCCCTGGGTTTGCCGCCCACTTCCTGTGACATCTTCCCCAGGCTCAGCTCGGGACCGGCGAGCGGAGGAAACGCCGGGTCACTGCCCTTCCGACGGCCGACTGACAAGCAGGGATTTCATCATCTACACTCCCCAGGCTGTGGACGATCTCTCCTCCTTCCACTTTGTGAGGACCTGCTTCAGGCCATCTCCACTCCATCCAGCCCTCCTCACCATTTGAGACTTAGGGGACATTATCTCCCTGCACCTCTGGCTCCCATCTCAGGTACTGCTACACACTCATTAATTTGGATGTGTTTCTGTGCTTATTCATCACCGGAGTTTCCTGCCAAGATCTTATTATAATAAACTGAGATATTTTATCCATTACTTCCTGCATGGTTGTCCTTGTTTTGGGAGCGCTATCTTTCCCCATTTTTCTGTTGGTATGATCCCTGAAAATCACGCTAGGTCTTATTTTCGGGGTAGGGCTTATTTTCAGGGAAACAGGGTAGTAGGATAGCCATTATTGGCCATCATCTTCCTCCTCAGTAACCTCAGTAACTTCTTATATGTACAGTAGTATGGATACATTCCAATAAATGGTGTGTACAATTGACCTTTACTATAGGAAATAAATTGGACAGTATTAGACCACTAGGCAACCCACAGACTTAACTCTCTTCATTGCTTCCTTGTGTGCAAAAATAGGATCATTGACTTTCTCTTTCAATACATTTTTTATTGAAAAGTTTTAGAGAATCCAGCATGCGACTGCTATTAGAAATACAGATAGGAGAATAATATCGACTTGCAAGTCAGTAGCAGTCATAGATCAAGTAGACAAATTATAACAAATGACAAAACGTTTAGTATGTCAAACAGTGCATTAATCACACTACACTGTAACAGAAAAACTATGTTGATAGAAGAAAATAAAATCTGTGTGCCTATACCAGTAGGCACTAGTGGATGAGATACTTACAGTATATATGTATAGAGTTTTCTATACAAAAAACAAAGAAGTTTTGACATTTGGCTAAAGATATTCCATACTTATCAGAAGATTACAGAATCAGATTTACAATCAGATATTAGTACTTCTGTCATTTTAATTATCCGAGGATCAATTATATCCATTAAGAAGGATATTTTATGCCATATGTTAACAGTAGCATGGACAATTATAGCCTGAAATTGGCATAAAATGACATGCCCCTCAATAGCAAAATGGGTGTGCGAAATGAACGAGATACAGTAGTTGGAAAAATGGATCTTAATAGAAGAGAAATCGATAAAATAAATCCCAAAATGATGGCAGCAATGGGAAGATTTTTGAACCTTGGGGACATTTGCACAATACTTATGATTAAAAGCAGACCGGGACCCATACCCCCCCCCCCTTCCCTCATCCTCCCCTTACCTCTTTTCCCCTTTTTTTTTTGGTTTGTGTGTAGGAAGTTTTTTATGTTATAGACAGTTAGGGCTAAGGATAGAACTCCCTATTAACAAACACATAGAGGTAAATCGGGCCTGCAGAAATAGAGCTGGTCCGATGCTTGAACATGAATCTATAATTTACTAAGGTTCAATATCTAGATGAGTAGTAAAGGAGTAATTCTGATTTTAAGAAATACAGAAAGATTTATTGATGTCTCTGGTATATTGCTATTTCAATATATGATAATACCCAATTATAAAAGTGGTTAATGTATTTTTGTGTATGTTTTAAAAAAAGAAAAAGTGAATAAAAGAGAAATTGTAAACAATTTTGGACTTTCCTTCGGAAGAAGTCACAAAGCCTGTGACGTAACGCGTAGAGCAGAGACGGACCTTACCGGAAGTGATGTCCATTGTTGGCTTGGATATACGTGGATTTATCACTGCATTGGATATTCACATTATCATTGTCACACTTCTGTATGGACACCGAGCACTTGACTTAACTATTTTTATTTATTTGTATATTATTTTTTGTAATGCTCATTGGATATTTGCACATGATTATGTAATTTATTTTCTCTATGTGATGTTTTAACATGGATACACCTCTATTGAATTGTATAGAATTGACATTTCATGACCCTACACACAGGTACTGTGTGTGTGTATATATATATATATATATATATATATATATATATATTTATTTATTTATTTATTAGCTATATCCAGCTCTGCATATGTAAGAGGTAGCTCTTCACTACATTGAATATTGTACACCTGACTATATCTATCACCTGATGGGTGATAATGTGGGGTAGCCATGTAAGTTTTGTCATAAACAATAGGGAGATCATAGTGAACACAGGGGAAAACCATGTTGTCAGGGAAACCGAATTCATGGCCATGCTCAAATAACTGTGCATGTGCACAGAACGGTCAACAGAACTGTTTGCAGAGTCAGGGCTCTGCGCACATGTACATGGGTTGAATCCCAGTAGCCTATTTAAACCACTGCAGGACTCAAGGTCATTGGTGTATGGTCATCAGCAACTGTGACTGTTAGCAGACCCTGCTTGCTCCTGTGATGTACCCAGTTTGCCTTCTTACTATGCCTGATCTCGGTACCTCAGGTACTTGACCTCTGCCTTATTTCCTGACTCTGCACCTTGCTAATCCTTTCGACCAATCTTTTTTCCATGTGATACTGACCTCTGCCTGACTCCTGTTATGCTCTCATCTTCCAAATCTGTACCTCTGCTGTCCGCCTGTTGCCAATGTCTGTCTATCTAACTGCATTCCTGCTATCTGCTTCTGCAAGCCCTGTTACAACATCTGGCACTAGTTCCTGTTGTTCAGCTTTTATTTTATAGCAAGATCCAGTTCTTCTGCTGGCCAGGACTTACTACAGGTGCCAATGCCACTCTTTGCCCTGTCCTACCCTGTCATCAATCCTGGGGACAAAGAGAACAGGAGGTGTAAGGGAGAGTCCTCTCGTCAGTTTGGTGTCTACCAGGTACGTGACACCTGTACTGTACAGATTTTACTGGTAACTCAAATATCCTATTTTCTTAGATGTACAGTACAGGACAAAGCATCTTTCATCTTTAAACATAAGACATCCAAAAGCAGTCTAACTGAGGGGGGTTTATCACAGAAAACAAACAGACCCATGCAACCAGTGGGTCAAGAAGGGCTTCACAGAATTCAAGAGAGCAGCTTGTAGCACCTGGTACATCCATTGAACATCCACCTGGTAAAACATGTTTACTGTAGAATAGGTAGCAGCCTTACAAATCTGAGAAACAGATGCCTGATGCATTTGACATTTGGTAGGGTGTGCCTAAACAGGGATACAAAGGATCCAAATCTTGTGCTATATAGGCTTTTATGATGACTTGTCTTATCCACCTATCAACCTATTCCCTGTGGGAACCCTCGTGAAGAACAAAGAAGGGATCTGATTGCCGAAAAAGAAACTCTCACAATGTGTATCACGTCAAGGCAGTAGAGAGAAAATTTCTTGGGATGTTTTGTAGCAGGAAATAACAATGCCCTGGATGAAGTGGAAGGAGGTAAACTCTTACAATGCGTATAAAGTCTAAGTAGTGGGGAAAAAGATTACTTGGGATGTTTTGGAGCAGGACATAAGGAGGAGAGAAAATTGTCCTGAAAGAAGTAGAAGGAGGGAATCCCTTTAGGGAGAAAAGAGGCTTTAGGCCTGAGGATAACCCTGATCTTGTATAACACAAGTAAAGGTTCTTTACAAGATAAGACCACTAATTCAAAAAACACTGTGCAGAAATGATAGCCAATAGAAAGGCCACCTTGCAAATGAGGACCCTAAATGGTTAGAAAGGCAGACTCTGCAGAGCGGAAAGAACCAGATAAAGGTCCAGTGGAGTCAGAAGAGAATGTACAGGGCCGAATTGTATATGACACCTTGCACAAAGGTGTTAACTAAGGAATGAGCGGCCAGCGATCCCCAAAACAGAACAGCCAAGGCCGAGATACGCCCAATGATGGTACTTGTACTAAAGGCCAGACTCTGGCCCAAAATCTGGGGGAGATTTCATAAAACTGGTGCAGCTGTGCATAGTAAGCAATCAGCTTTTAGGTTTTCAGCTTGTTTAATTTAGCTTTGAAGATAAAAGCTTGAAGCTGATTGGTTACTATGCACAGCTGCACCGGTTTCTATGTGCACCAGTTTTAGTAAATGTCCCCTAATGTGTCCCATGAAGTACTTCCACTCAAGAGCTGTGATATTAAGCTGACATTAGCCTATTTATGAATGGAGGGGGTAGACCTTTCTATCATCTGCCTGTCCTCCATTAAAAGAAGCTGCAGTACTGGCTTCTTGTAACGCTCCTGCGTTTTCTGAAACAAGATGGATTTGCAGCTGCAGAAAAACTCCACTCAGTAGTCATGTAGAGATACGTTGAAATACCAATTCCAACTCCCAAGACTCATCACTGTGGTCTGTCTGATTCAGCATACAAATATACACACTCAATAAGATGTTCCTGGAGTGATAGATGTATATAGCAGTATAGTGGTGATGAGTTGAAGAGACAGGTATGAACAGTGACAAATAGGTGAACAGCACTTGAGAGAAATGTTCATGAGAGTATAGATGGTAACAGGTAGGATGCAGATAGGTTAGCAATCATGTATGGTAGTAGGTGGTAGGACAGCAGATGACATACAGGAGAGACTAACCCAGTGCAGGGATAGATGTTAGTAGGCTCAAGAGCTAGCAATCTTAAACAACAGTGCAGATGATAGTTACAGTCCTTAATATGCAGAGCTAGATAGTGTAAGTTTAGTAGGAAGGTTATGGAGGATTCCCCTGCGGGGTACTTATCACTAATAGCAAGCAGTAGTAGAGAGGTTCGGTATGAGCGAGTGATCCGGTAGCGGGATACAGGGATCAGCAGCGAGGTTCCGACAGCGAGGTACGCTTGTAAGCATATGAGCTTCAAGGCAGGTTTAACGAACATGTGAGTGAGAACGCCGGCGGTTGAAATAGCCGCTCTGCGCCGCTCAGTGATGACAGCGTCGGTCTTAAAGGTGTATGCGCACCTACCAGAAGAGAATGGTGGGATGCATACACTGAATTGGAAAGTGGAATAAGGGTACCAGAGGTACCAGAACATTACACTTCTATGAAAGTATACAAGAAAAGATTCCCCTAAGTATGGGACTGTGAATGCCACTGACCACTGTGTTTGTATAAAAATATCTTTATTGAATACAAACTAAGAACCAAACAGGAAACAGTACATAAATCAATAAAATAACAGGGCATTAAAAATGCATGCATATGACAGACCAAATACCGAACCAAATAGGGGCGCTGAGGTGTACAAGGTGATCATGGAACCGGAAAACGACCCTACGCGTTTCGGGCAAGAAAGCCCTTCTTCAGGGGTCACCCAAAGCTCCAGATACAATACCTAGTATATCTAGAAAAGGAAGAAATATTTTTAGCATAATATAGAGTGATTAGTCCATATATCTATATATATATGAGTAGGCGAACATAAGTTATATCTCATATTTATTAGTCTCATGGTATATATTCAATGTTAATGGACCTACCCTTAGCGTTTAGCCCTACGGATTGGATGGTCTGTCAGCTAAAAATGGTATTGCTACCATCAGGAGGAATGCCCAAATTCCCACAGGCCCGTTCAAGGGCTACGAAGTCCGTGAGAGCATGAAAGAAGTAATAGTATCCGCCCAGAGGGACCAGCAGGGCACCACGATGACCGGTAAGAAAATTGGCTCAGTATGGACTACTCCCATGAAGGGGGATATGTTCATATGGCAACCTAATACACAAAAGTGAGGTAAAGGGAGGAGTAAAGAGTAAGTTGACTGATAATGAGAATCTTTAACAACGAGTTAATCATTGACCCCTTAAGATGGTAGGAGGCAATATTTACCTGTGATGTACAGGAAAAATGAGACCCCAGAGGGTCATATGTAGTACAAATAGTAGTGGTCTTGTATAGACGAAGTCAAAGTGTAAATGTATCTGTAATGTGAAAAATCCAATTGGTAAATGAAATGTAGCATTCAACTATCTTGAAATAGAAAGATAGTAACCCAATGGTGTGGTGACTTGGTAATAATGGTTGTGTGATCAGTTACCAACATGCAAGCACCAAGAAAGAGCATAGTAGAGCTATAAAAGTAGCTACTGTGTGTGTAGTGACTATAAAAAGAAAATAGAATGCAGGGTGAGAATATAGAAAAAATGGTGACCATTTAACCTCAGAGTATGCAACAATTTGAACCATCATAGCTTCTAGTAGAACGATATCATGAGCTGCCCATGATAGTGCTTATCCCAAAAAGTTAATTTGGGCCTTTATATAGGCGTCAGAGATAAGTTTATGGCAATATGTATATGTGCATATTTGTCTGGGCAAAGGGTGCCGGTTATAGGTCACAGGTGCACAAACATAGGCATATCCATATAAACATGGAATATGTAGAGATAGTTGCATACCATTAGGAAATAGTGCATAGATCTATGAGGGTGAAAGAACCGACTTTAGGAGGAGAAAAGGTAATTGGTGAAACATGCAAAGATCCCCCCATATAGGGGATAAAGAGTGCCCATCAGAATCAGAATAAGGGTGTGAAAAAAGTAAGTGAGTAATACACCTACGTGCCTATACATGCTAGAGTAGAGGCGACCACATATGTGCCAAATAGTCTGGAAGTAATAAGTGGATGAACTTACCTGTCCCTCGGCTTCCTATGGGCTTGGCATCCTCTGCAAGAGGACGCCAGCCCTGACTGTTTATAGGGGATCGGGTAGACGCAGACGCATGCGCAACAAAGGCATGCGGCGTCATCCCGATGGTACGTGAGCCTATCCGATCATCCGCCAGTGTAGCGCAGACCCCGCCCATCCCGGAAGGAGAGGCCGGATCTGCGCTTCACGGGCACCGATGCGGGAAACCAGCGATTCCAGGAAGAGCGCTGTGTAAGTGGGCACAGACCCCGAAGGGCTCCCCCTACCCGCGCCGGGGGAACCTGCAGCTGGCATTGGGCAGTGATTTAGAGATGTCAGCAGAGACCTGACAGCAAGATAAAAAGGAGGAGGAAAAAACAAAGAAGAAGAAAAAACAAAGATACAAACAGCAGGTAGTGAGCAGGGGAGTTGAGGAGATGCCATACAAGGCGGAACAGCGGAATTTTACGTCTAAAAGGTAGTAGATGAAAGGTTAAGTGAGATTGTAGTCCCTAATAATTAAATCAAGAATTTTATGTCATGTATTTCGGGGGTCTAGATTGCTGTTAATATTTGAAACAGACCATCCATGGAAAGTCCAATCGCAATTGGAGGAAGGCCACACAGATGGATAGATATCGGTCTATCATTTGCATGTAACAGATTGGTATACAAAATATACCTATACATATTGTAATGATACCACATTTATATTAGCCTGTCCCACAAAGATACATATCGAAACACATATCTAATCCCACACAGAGCATGTCACTATGTATGATCTATATACAAACATTAACTTCACATTTAGATATGGCAAACTGTCACACAAAAGAGATAGTAACTGTGGTACAATAATATTGTGGTATTGATTGATATATTCAGTAAATCTCTCAGTATATATCTCTTTAACTCCCATATAAGGGGATCCAATTAACACAACATATATGTATATATTAAACAGACAACGTGGGTCATATAAGGCCCACGTATGTCGTATACATGATAAATACAGGCCATAGCTAGAGTTTATTGGCAATATGTGTCTAATATGTGAACTCTGTAGGAGACATGCTCATGTAGGAAGTTGAACATAGGTAAGTTAGGATGGAAGAGTTTAGGAATTTTGTGGTTGTATTTCAATCAATGGGAAGGCAGTCATCTGTATCAAGGGGAAAAAGGGAATATTTCTATCCACCTGAAGCGAAGCCCTCCAGAAAGGGTCGAAAACTAACAACGTCATTCAAACCCGGGGCTGTGGTGGCATTCAAGTCTATAATCCACCGGGTTTCCCGCTGTAGAAGGGTCTTGTTCCAGTCCCCTCCACAGGGGCTGGGATGGACCCTATCCAAAGCTAGGAATTTAGGTACTGGGGGAATTCCCATGTGCATATCTCGTACATGCCTACCCAGTGGTAAATCTGGGTCTCGTTTTTGCATGCTTAATACATGACGATAAATTCTTTTATGAAACGGTAGTTGGGTCTTCCCCACATAGTAGGAACCACAAGGACAGGAAAGTAGGTAGACCACCCCAGCTGTTTTACAATTCACAAAGTGGTGTGCTTTAAATATTTTGCCATTGGGGAGACGGATGTTGGTATCTCTATTTATATACTGGCAATAATTGCAACCTCCACAAGTGAAGGTCCCAAATCTTTTACATGGGTCTTTACGATATTTACCAACAAATTCACTGCGTGTGAGGAAGTCTTTTCACTTCCTCACACTTCGTACGTGATGGACGGTTTTTTTGTAACGTGTGGACCAATGTTAGGGTCACAGCTCAACATATGCCAATATTTTTCAATAGCCTTCACCACTTGTCCATGTTGTTCTGAATATTGCATTATGATGCGAGGAAGATTTGCATCAGACATACCTGGCTTAGTTTTCTTATTTTTGAATAATAGTTCTTGTCGAGTAAATGAATTAGCTCGATTAAACGCTTTTCTGAGGCAGGTTTTAGAATAGCCTCTTTTAGATAGGCGTTGCCTTAAATTATTGGCCTCAATTCTGAATTGTATGTCATTTGAGCAATTTCTGCGTATCCGAAGATATTGACTAAAAGGTATAGATCTGACGAGTGGTGTGGGATGAGAACCGGTCGCATGCAAGATGGTGTTCGCGGATGTGGGTTTACGGTATAGGGTAGTTTGTAAGTTACCCAAAGTATCTTTCTCTGTTGTAATATCGAGAAAGTTGATAGAGTTCAAGTCAAAGCTCATAGTAAACTTTAGGTTGAAATTATTGATATTCATCTGAGCGATACCCTCAACAAGCTCCTCTGCAGAGCCGTTCCAAATGACCAAGACGTCGTCGATGTAACGGTACCAAGTCAAAATATGACTTGTCCAGCTAGTAGGCGAGTCGTCTGATAATAATTGGCGCTCCCACTCCCCCAGGTACAGGTTGGCATACGATGGGGCACACGAGGTCCCCATCGCTACCCCCTGCACCTGGAGGTAGTGGGAGCCATCAAATGAAAAAATATTGTTGGTGAGTATGAATCTAAGGCCCTGCACGAGGAACCCGTTAAGGTCGCTCTGATGTCTATCAGACTGAGACAAAGTTTTTTGGATCACTTGGATGCCCTGTTGGTGTGGTATCGAACTGTAGAGTGCTTCTACATTGATAGCCACCAACAGGGCATCCGGGGGAACCTCAATGGATTCCAACATCTGAAGTAAATGAATTGTGTCCCTAACGTACGAAGATAAACTCTGCACGTAGGGACGTAGTTTAGAATCAATGAACTTGCTCTGATATACTCCCACACCCGGACACTATCGGGCGACCAGGGGGTTTAGATGGGTGTTTATGGACTTTTGGCAAGCTATAAAATGTGGGGACAACTGGGAATTTGGTACGTAAAAAATCCCACGTGGGTTTGTCAATGGTGTTATATAGGTAGGCGTGGTCGACCATAGTATAGAATTCCAAATTGGATCTATCTATGGCCCCCTTGGAGATAGGCCTATACCACTCCCTGTTATTAAGGATGCGAAGACACATCTCCTTATATTGGATATTACTCAATATGACGATGTTCCCGCCCTTATCTGACGGTTTTATCGTGAGATCATGTTGTTCTATTAGATGTTTTAGAGCTCTTTTTTCTTCATTCGATAAGTTAGATGTGGTCGTAGAAAATTTTTTTTTATTTATCTCCTGTGTGGCTTCTATGAAAGGAGAAGCTGGGTGAAAAGGGTGGGCATAGTTGGGCACACTGGAAATCTGCCTGTCAAAGCTCATTCAGTTCTATTAATTCAGAAAATTACTGTGGTAGGTGGGGTATCGGAGGGGGAGCACCGGAGAAAGAAGATGTCTGTTAAATCAGTGCACAGCAGCAAAAGCGAGACATCGTTTGTCCTGATTTTTGTCTTTTCTTTTTTTTTTTTAAAGTAAACGTACGCAATGAAGTGAATCTGTTGCTTTATCCTTCAAGAACGTTTTTCAGAATATGATCTACTTTTCATAAAACTTTTTTTTTTTTAAACTTCTTTTTATTGCAAATATTTTTTTACAAAACAAAGCCTGTGGGGCATACCCCGGCTTGAGACAACCATAACAACAAACTTCTAAAACTACATCTCTACAGCATGCATCTAAAAAGCAGCTGGAGGTCAGAACCGTAGACCTCTACACACATGCATCCTGCTCACTCCTCAGCAACCAGATGATAAAAAAGTTACAGGTTGTATGTTTTAAGGTGTCTGTTTTGCCCTCCTCCAGTCTCCCACCACGTGACCTGCCCGGGCCCCACACCTTAGCATAATGTTAGGGGTATCCTATCCCCTGGCGTAACCACTGCCAGATACACTATATTGGGCCCTCTGCTAGGCAAATGTCTACATGGCTAGAGTAGTTTAACCTACAGGATCCTGATCTTCTAATGTTAAATCAGAGGCAATCCATAAATGCCAGACCTTTTCGTATTTCTTAGGGCAACCCCTGGATATATATGTCGCCTTGTATAATGGCACCACAGTGTTTACAAGTAGTTTCCAGAAGCTAAGGGTCGGGGGGAGTTCCGATTTCCAGTGAGGATAATCGCCTTCCTAGCATAGAAAAGGAGGATACCAATCAAGATGCGTGTCGCTCTAGCAGACACCAGCAGGTCCACGAGCCCAAGAAGGCAAACGCTAATTGTTAAAGGTATCGTCACATTAGTCAAGTTCGATATGAATTGGGTCACCTCCTGCCAGTAAGAGCCAATCTGTGGGCACTCCCAAGAAATGTGGGAGAAACCCACAGATTCACAAGAGCATCTCCAACAGGAGGCCGAAACACCAGGACAGACACAATGCAACCACTGCGGAGTATAATAAATCCTGTGTAGTATTTTAAATTGAATAAATACATCCCTAGTTGCTATGAGGGGTCTAAACGGAAGGTCCCAGGGTCCCTCAGGAAGAGGATTAAGTCATCCACAAGTTTTTCAACTATGGGGCCTACACGAATCCCTGTCACCCCCAGCGACCCCCGCACTGTCTCCACCAAGGGCTCCATAGCCAGCGCGAACAGTGCAGGAGATAACAGGCAACCCTGCCTCATCCCCTTTTTAACTGAAAAAGGAGGTGAAAGCCTACCATTTAATTTGATACACGTTGGATTCCTATATAACAGACTGATCCATTGCCTGAATACTGGACCAAACCCAAAAACCTCCAGCACCTTCATCATAAAACTCCAGCGCCCAGTATCGAAAGCTTTTTCTATATCTGGAGACAATAGAACCCTCGAAGCACAGGCATCTGGTGGGAGCTGAAGGTGTGTAAGGACTCTACGTATGTTTATATCTGTCGATTTGCTGGGCATAAACCCTGTCTGGTCTATATGGATCAGCGACGGCAGCACCCTCATTAACCTAGTAGTCAGAATTTTGGTGAGAATCCTAAGATCGTAATTTAGTAAGGATATAGGTCTATACGATGAGCAGCTAGTCAAATCCCTTCCTGGCTTAGGCAAAAGAACAATGTGTGCCTGATACATATTGTCAGGCGCTGGGTAAACAAGTGCTGTAACCTAGGAACCAGCAAGTCAGAGAAAGTTTTATACCATTCCCCGGCTATGCCGTCCGGCCCCTGGGATTTATTATTGAGAAAGGATAGCAGCTGTGATCTCCTGAGGTGTCAGTGGCTGTTCCAAGTCCTCACGATCTATTTTGGAGAGGACAGGAAGACCCAAGTCCCCCAGTTCTTCCAGGCAGGGGCCCCCCAGACCCAGAGATTAATCATCATACAATGCACTATAAAACAAATGAAATTCATGTAGTATGCCCCCTGGGTCTGTGACCAAATGCCCAGCCGAGGATCGGATCTCAGGGATCACCGTCTGGTATGCTGGTTCCACCACCAGGTTGGCCAGAAGTTTCCCATTTTTATCCCCTGACTCAAACAATTTGGACCGAAACTGTGTATCGTCTAGATGCACCAGGGAAGTTTACTGGAGTTTTAGCTCCCTTCTAACGTGCCAATATAGAATAATTATTGGCATTAGGATCTGTAGCGAATGCCTCCGCAGCCTCTGACTCGTCACGCCCCAACTGAGCCACACGGGAAGCCGCTCCAGACCGCACTGCTTTGATGGAGGAGATGTATTCTCCCCGGGCAAAGGCCTTGCATGCCTCCCACACAGTATCAACAGGGGCGGACTGGCAGACTGGTTTACTATTTTGTACCCAATGTGCCCCCAACCTCCAGCATCCTGGCTCGTGACCTAGCATTACCCCAACAACTAGCTAGACAGTTTGTTCCCAAAACTTGTGAAGATGTTAGTCCACTGGACTACAGAGTTCTGGGAATAACCCAAGGTGTGTCTGTACCGGGACAGTGAACTATCAGTTCAGTGGGAAGGGAATGCGAAATCCAATAGGCAAAGGAAAAGTCGATAGCCCCCGGTACCGTCACATAAGGACAACTGTTCAACTTATGACATGTCCGATCCCTTGGGACTCGACCAACGGGAGCTCCAGAGAACCAACTCCAGGTTCAGAAAGGTGGGGGTATATAAAAAAATAGGATTAGTGCCCGTGAACATAGTGACATTCCGGAGGCCAGGCAAACAACAAACCTGGAGGCTTATAAAAATGTGCTATAAGCATGTGTAATGCAATGCTAGGCTTCAGAATGCAGCAGAAGAAATCATCCATTCCCCACAGCTGCAACAGCTTAGGCAGCATGAAAGAGAGAACTGAGAACCATCAATTTAATGAAACAGAGAGAAAGGGCAAACTGTGGGGGGGAAGGGGGACAGCAACAAAACATTATGAGGTCACCCCTCAGGGGTAGATGTGCAGAAAGGCTCAGTGTAGGGTAAGTATCCAGGCATCTGCATCCTCGGTGGGAGTAAAAAAATGTCACCGATCCCCTATGTTGCACCCGATGACGGCTCGGATAAAGCATGGAGTATTTGATGTCTCTTTCCCTAAGCCTGCATCTGACATCAGTAATGGTTCTCCTTTTCTTTTGTAGCACTGCAGAGAAGTCAGGGTATACATGCACCACCGTGTTATCATAGGGAAGGGTGGGATGTTTGCGGGCCTCAGTAAGGATGCGATCCCTATCCCTATAGTTTAGGAATCTCACCAAGATGGGTCTCAGGGCGGTCCCTGGTACACCATGACCCGTGGGGACCCTGTGGGCCCTCTCCACCACATAAGTCGGGGAGGTGTCCGTTAGATTCAGCAAGGTCTTAAAAAAATCTTATGCAATCTCTGCAGGACAGTCCCCCTTGGCCCCTTCCAGGAGGCCCAGCACCCTGACATTGTTTCTTCTCTGACTATTTTCGGCGTCATCCGCTTTAGCCACCAGCATTTGCACTGTATGTTGCACTGAGTTCAGAGAACCTGTATGCTGTGCAGTTGTGTCTTCAGTGGCAGAAATCCTGTTCTCAGTGTCTGTCAATCTGCCCCGAATTTTGTCTAAGTCTGCCCTTATGAAATTACTCTCCTCGGCCAAATGATCAATGCGGGCAAGCAAAGAAGTCTTGCTGTGTTCGATAGAAGAGAGAATCATAGCTGTATCACTTGACTGCACCGGAGGAGAGGAGGGTGGAGAAGCCGTGGGAGCCTCCGACATCTCCATGTCATCCAGCAGCGTGCGGAGTCTCTCCAAGATGGCGTCGGAGCACGAGGTCGGCGAGGGATCCGTCTTCTGTTTGGTGGCCGTGGCAGCAGCTTTGTGCTTGGTCGGCATTCCAAAGTGTGTCCGGGGATGACAGGAGTAGTATCGGCCCCCAAGAGAGTAATCCCCGCACATAGAGACAGATCGGCAAGGATGGCACAGGATTCTCTGGAGCTCCCGCAGCACACGTCACGCTCTACATCTGGACATGCCCCCTATTCATAAAATTTGAACCTGTTATTTGTGAGTTTAGTAGCCCATGAGCCTTTCAGAGGTAGCTCTAGGAATACTCATTCCCCCAGCTGAGAATCTCTGCTGCATAGTATAATGAACAGCATACCATTATAAAAAAAGCAAAGAGGTGTATACAGTATTTAGTTTATAGCCCAGAACTTAAAGTCTTAGCCAGTATGAAGGGTTGTCTGTCGCCTATGTTAAAGGAAATTATATTTTTATGGAATCATTGCATAGAGACATCATTTATAACATGTATAAATATATTAACTTACTAAAAGAATTATTTTTTTCCTAATAATAATTTCATGATGGTAATATGCTGTGTCATCCTGAGTCATCAGATAAACTGCGATAGAGTTACTAGATAAGATTTCATATTGCTTCGTGTGTCCAGAAGGAGTTCAGGAGATTTAGTGTTTGCAGCTGCCACTGCCCAAATATTGTGAGTCTAAACAGGCCTGTTTCTGTTATAGGGTTTCCCTGGAAACTGTTGTAGGGTTAGGTTAAACAAGGCAGTCCAACATGAAGATAAGATTGCAGGGGATATGCCTGTCCTTTTAATGCATTGTTTAAAGCTAACCTCCAAGCAGCTGTAAAAAAAAAAAAAATTATATTTATGCAGTCTGTATCTTAACCACTTTACGACCGCCCGCCGCAGTTATACTGTGGCAGGCAGCCGCTCCTGCGCAAACCGCCGTAGGTATATGTCGGTCGCACGCAGGCAGCTGGGGAGCGAGCACGCATCGCTGCCGGAGCGCTCCCACCCCCGCTCGTCAGCCGCCTGACACCTGTGATCGTTCCCCACTGAGATAGAAGAACGGTCAGCTGTTGTAAACACTGGAATGATCATAGAGCCCCTGTGATCCTTCTATATAGGTCTCTATGGTCATTTCACAAGCCACGCCCCCCCCCACAGTTAGAAACACGCCCCTAGGTACACATTTAACCCCTTGATCACCCACATTGTTAACCCCTTCTCTGCCAGTGTCATTATTGCAGTGACAGTGCATATTTTTAGCACTGATTACTGTAGTAATGTCACTGGTCCCCCCAAAAAAGTGTCAAAAATGTCAGTCAGGGGTCCGATCTGTCCGCCGCAATGTTGCAGTCCCGCAAAAAATTGCAGATCGCCGCCATTACTAGTAAAAAAAAAAACAATAAAAATTACATAAATCTTTCCCGTAGTTAGTAGACGCGATAACTTTTCCACAAACCAATCAAAATGTAGCGATTTTTTTTTACCAAAAATATGTAGCAGAAAACAAATTGGCCTAAAATGTTAATGCATTTAGATTTTTACATTTTTTTTTGGGAATGTTTTTTTTGGGAATAGCAGAAAGTGAAAAATATTGTTTTTTTTTTTCAGAATTGTCGCTCTTTTTTTGTTTATAGCCCAAAAACTAAAACTCGCACAGGTAATCAAATACCACCAAAAGAATGCTCTATTTATGGGAAAAAACGGACATCAATTTTTTTTTAGGTACAGCATCGCACGACCGTGCAACTGTCCGTTAAATTAACGAAGTACCGTATCTTAAAAAATGGCCTGGTCATTAATGGGCAAATCCTTCCGGTCTAGAAGTCGTTAATTAAAATCATAAAATTATTGCTTAATGTATTTTTCATTGCAACTAAAATGAGCACTTACTTTTTATATTAAATATATATTTATATATTTTATATTAAAGTGTATGTAAACCCTCTCCTATACCTAGGGAAGTGAACAGCGTCAGATGATACACAGAGATGAAACAAATCTCCCTACATAAGTTTTACATGTATATCTGCTGTCTTTCCCTTTCTACACTCTTTGGAAAGTGCAAGTCGTGTTACAAATCTATCTTCCTGTTTCAGCAGCACATAGGGGTGGGTGTGGAGGCTGAGCATACAATGTGTGTGAGCTGATTGGAGTGAAGGCACACCCCCCCCACTCCGCATAGGCAGAGGAACGAAGCAACATGCAGAGCTGTACTGTGAATAGACCAGTTCTCTGCTAATCTACCTCTAAGTTTCCTCCCCGACACCAATTTCCAGCTGATTTTATCTCGTGTGTCAGAGAGTTTATCAGAAGTGGCACAGTGGTGTAGTGGTTAGCACTTTCACCTAGCAGCAAGAGGGTCGCTGGTTCGAATCCCAAGCACCACACTACCTGCCTGGAGTTTGCATGTTCTCCCTGTGCCTGCGTGGGTTTCCTCCGGGTACTCCGGTTTCCTGCCACACTCCAAAGACATGCTGGTAGGTTAATTGGATCCTGTATAAAAAATTGGCCCTACTATGTATGTATGAATGTGAGTTAGATTGTAAGCTCCTTGAGGGGAGGGACTGATGTGAATGTGCAATGTATATGTAAAGCGCTGCATAAATTGACAGCGCTATATAAGAATCTGAAATAAATAAATAAAGTGACTTTGCTGATAACAGAAGATAGGAGCAGCAGAAAGACATGGCACTTAGCGCTTTGGAGAGAGACAAGTAAACACTGCAGATATATGTGACAAGGTCAAATTTCAAGAATGGGGTTTACAACCACTTTAAACCTGAACTCAACTGTTTCTTAGAACTGAAAACGCAACGCTATTTAATTAATTTTTCATATTCAAAGCAAACTCCTCCATCCATCCATGTCCCCATGCTTTTTTTTGTTGAGAAATCACTTTGAACCTCCTATCGCCTAGCATTTCTGTCCGAGGCCATCTTGTATAAGGGCAGATAAGTAAAGTGATATTCAAGACTTGTTTTTTTTTTGTTTAAAAATAACAACTGTGTGAGAGTCGGTTCACACTGAGGCGACACGACTCTGTACTACTTCGGGGGCGACTTGTGCATTCCCGTGCACCACGACTTCGGAGCGACTTGCAGGGACTTCACATAATGGAAGTCTATGCAAGTCACTTTGAGGTCGCCCCGAAGTAGTACAGGACCCTTTTTCTAAGTCGGAGCGACTTGTGTCGCTCCTATTAGAACGGGTCCTGTAGCGGTCAATGGACCGCGAGGGAGCGCGACTTGTCAGGCTGACAAGTCGCCTGACAAGTCGCGCTAGTGTGGACCGGCTCTAATACATACCTGCTCTGTGCAGTGATTTAGAGCAAAGATACACACTCCAAATATACACAGACCAATAGTGCAGCCCTAAAAAAATATATACACAATAAATATCAGAAAATAAATGCATATGAATAAATAAAAAATTGATAAACTGAAAAAAAGAAGAGTCCAAAGAAACATATAAACAGCCGAATCTAAAGGAGTAGTCCCAGCAGGGAGACAAAACCACCGGTGATGACAGGTAAAAGTGATGTAGACGGAGGGTGGCTGAAAAGTGAGGTGAGTATAAAAGGTGAGTATAAAAATCTGCTTACCAGCTTGAAGTGACCACTAAATCAAAAGTGGTCTAACTCAGCATAAGGAAAAGGACCTCTATCGGGTTATATAGGCTGAGACCACTCAGAGAATAAGACCGACTCCCAAAAGATAAAAACCAAAAAGCGCTCCCATAGTGCAGCAAAAGATATCACTTTTATTGATCTATAAATGAATGCACTACAGGCTCCAAGATTAAAACCGCAAGTAGATATTGAATAAAAGTGACGTTCCTGTGGGCCTCCCTGCGTTCTTTTGGCTCATAAAAAGAACCAGACAATCAGATATAGATTGCGTGATGACGTCACCGTCATATACTCCACCCCTCTTCTTTTTTTCAGTATATCAATTTTTTATTTATTCATATGCATTTATTTTCTGATATTCATTGTGTATATATTTTTTTAGCGCTGCACCATTGGTCTGCGAATGATTGATGGTGCCAGACCTGCTGATTTGACTGTATTCGTAACTGCTGCTTTTTTCACATTTTTCATTTACAACAGTCTCCGGAGTTTGTTCAGAATAGTATAAAAAACAAAAAATATCCAGCAAGCCACAGTTCTATGGACAGAAACACCTCGTAGATGGGAAAAGTCAGAGGAGAATGGCCACACGGTTTTGAGCTAAAAGAAAGGCTATGGTAACTCAGTGTTAAAAAATTGTTAACAATATATACAATAGAAATCCCTCCGCGCTCTAGATAAATCAAAAATCCATGAAACAATAATATTCCCTAGTTTGTAGACGCAATAACTTTTGCACAAACCAATTAATATACAATTATTGGGATTTTTCTAACCAAAAATATGTGGCAGAATACATATTGGCCTAAAATTATGAAAAAAATTGTTTTTTTTTTTAGTTTTTTTTATAGCAGAAAGTAAAAAATATTGTTTTTTTTTCAGAATTGTCGCTTTTTTTTGTTTATAGCGCAAAAAATAAAAACTGCAGAGGTGATCAAATACCACCAAAAGAAAGCTCTATTTGTGGGAAAAAAGGACATCAATTTTATTTGGGTACAGTGTCGCACGACCACGTAATTGTCTGGTAAATTAAAGCAGTGCCGAATCGCAAGGGGGTAAAACCTTCCAGTCCAGAAGTGGTTAAAACCAGCATCCAATCAACTCACATATTATTAATCTTGTATTAAACATTGAATAGCTCATAACATAGTAGGGCAATCCCTATTAGTCTCACCACCTCCACGCTGGCTACCACTCGAGGAGGTGCCACTCGCTCTCACAATGTTGATGCGATAAATCTGGCTGCCGCACAGTGACTCCCTGATGCGTGACAAAGTGTACCTTTACTGCAAGTGGGGTGGAGAAGTGGATTGGCTCACTAAGGAATTTCCTAACAGCTGACTGTCTAGTCTATCTGTCCAACCATTAGAATAGGGGGCAATATGATTTAGTGAGTTGCCATCTGATGGGAGTGAGTCAGAAGTGATACACAGCGGTGGTGGAATTGTTGGTGATTTATCTTAATTGGACCTCACTGGGGTTCCTTTTGGAAATATTATTTGATAAGAGGACTGTTACGGAACTTCTTCTTTTGTTTTTCCACAATTTTTCACTATTTTTCAGTTATGGATCACTAAATTGATTTAGTGACTCTATTGCGCTACTGTGGATTCACATATATGAGGTTTTTCTACATGTTTGTATTTCACTTATTTTGATATGGTAACTCAGATAACTACTCTTTACTGCTGTAGTGAGCAGAAAAGCCTTTCAAGTGAACATGTTGAAATTTAGGGTGGATGGACCACAACAATAGAATTCCACACTTGATTCCACACCTGTGTGGATGCCAAACAAAAGAAACTGATCCTGTAGTGGACACGGACAAACCAAAGCTGGACAGTTGAAGACCAGAAAAATGTAGCCTGATCTGATGACCCTCAATTTCTGCTAAGACGCACAGATGGTAGAGTCAAAATTGAACTCCGGTACCATGAATCCATGGGCTCAAGCTGCTTAATGTCAATGCTTAATATGTTTTTCTTTTGGCACACTTCGGGCCTGTTATAACAAAAAAATCTTCACTTAAACTAAATTTAAAAAATAAAAAATTGTGAACATGCAGGGTCTTTATTGCAGAAGAGACATGTAATGTCTAATGGAACTAAGGTAAGTATTTTTTTCATTCTGCTTTAAAAGGTAAGTATGGGTTTGTTTGCTTTTTTAAAATTTATTCTTACTTGGCTGGATGCAGCATTGGTCCGATGCTGCATCTGTCCTCCGCCGGCTCTAACACTGAGAACAGAGCGATCAAACACTGCTGATCACTTGGCTCTCAGGGCTCCCAGGGCATAGAGCTGGTGACTGTCAGTCAGCAGCTCTCTGCTTTGCTCCCTGCGCTTACTGGAGCACTGGGATGTGGAGGGGGCGGGAGCGGGCGACTCAGGCTCTCAGGGTTCTGGGAGGATCCTGACCATATGGTCTTGAGCCTGGACCGGCTCAGTGACATCAGGCGACAGCAGGCCTTAGCCCGCTGTCTGCTGAATACAGGAGTGCAAAATGAACTGTACTCCTTGTGATCCATGAGAGAAGTGCAGCCAAAGGAGCTATACTTCTCCTTTTAATGCCATAGTAATGTTGCTGATCATGTGCTTCATTGATGGTCACAACTTACTGATAAAGTGTGCAGTGAGTGTATAACATGTATAGAAAATAAATTAGACTGTTGATAGTGTTTGTTCTGTTGTTTAAAGCCTATCACTGGAGAAAGAAAAAATCCTCTCTTGCAGGGGGACAGTGGGAGATAAGGTAAACAAAACTGCTTTTCCTGGTACCCCAGACCTGAATCCCCAGAGCAAGAGAGGATTTTTCCTTTCCCAAGAAGTATGCAATGCAGTTGTTGAGTAAGGGACACCCTCTCTCCCCCGTGTTCCAATCATGTGATCACATCATACTTCACACAACTGGAACACGGGGAAGTATAGAAGATTTTCTTTTTTTCTTGGGAGGCATCTGGTCTGAGGAGATGTCAGCTCTTTGTTCTTATTTACAAATTTGTGCACCTTCAGACTTACTAGTTTTAGCCCAGGTTGCAAACTTTTGATGCCTCCCACCCCTCCCTAGAATTGGTGGGCCAGGGAAAGTTGCTCCTTTTGCCCTTATTGTTTATACAGCTCTGATGCCATATTCCCTCTCATACTGTAGGTGAGCAGATATTACAAGTAAATAGAACATTCTGCAGAGCTTCACAGATGATATATATTGAAGGTGATAACATCTATTGTGTTAAGCTTCAGGCCCCACTTGTCCTCTCTGCTCTGAAATGATAAGGTGCTGGCCATGAGAGTGGGTCCTCGCTCTAAAGTTGGCCATAGATGGATCAAAAATCGGCTGGTTCAGCAGGGACCCGCTGAATTTCTATCCACCTATGGCCGTTCCTATTTGAGAGGAGTCAACCTGGTTGGGTTGACTCTCTCTCTCTCTCGTGCTTTTTCTCTCCCTCCATCCCTCTTTCTTTCATCCTTTCTTTTTCCATCCCTCTTTCTCTATTACTCTCTTTCCTTCTCCCTCCATCCGTCTTTCTTTCTCTCTCTCTCCTTCTGTCTTTCTTTCTCTCTCCCACCATCCCTGATTCTTTTTCTTTCCCTCCATCCCTCTCCCTCCAGCCCTTTTTCTTTCTCTCTCTCTCCATCCCTCTTTCTTTCTCTCTCTCGCCCTCCATCCCTTTTTCTTTTTCTCTCTCTCCATCCGTCACCCTCCATCCCTCTTACTTTTTCTCTACCTCCATCCTTCTCCCTCTATCCATCTCTCTCCTTCCCTCTTTCTTTTTCTCTCTCTCGCCCTCCATCCCTCTTTCCTTTTCTCTCCCTCCATTCCTCTTTTTTTTCCTCTCTCTCCATCCCTCTTTCATTCTCTTTATCTCTCTCTCTCCATCAATCCCTCGTTCTCTCTCCCTCCACCCCTCCAATGTATCGCAAATTTATTAAATAATTTATAGTGCTTTCATACTGCGCCATTTCTTGTTTTTAAAGCTCATGTTATATTGTCCAAACATTGTTGTGTTAATGTTTAAATACTGATTTTGTTAGAGGTACCAATAAATATAGCCTTATCGATAATTTGCATTTTTATTCTCTTGGGTGATTGTGTAGGTGGGTCCCCAGTGCACTGCATTGCCCAGGCCTTTAATGCTCTTAAGATGGCACTGGGTGCCATACCATGCCTGTATACCCTATATCATAGAGAACATCCCCTATATCATAGAGATCATCCAGCATGTTATACACATTATAAATAATCAAGTCTAGAAAAAGACTATTAAGGCTTACTTAGGTTTCAGTGATTACATTTCTAGCTCAGTTCTCTGAATGGTAATTAAAGGTTCTGAAGTACTGTTTCATTCAGCAAAGAACTTGAGCTAATCCTATCTAAAGGTGAGAGAGAAAATTGGAAACGATCATGTGCTCTTATACAACCAGTTTTCCCATGAAGATTTATTGCATTAAACAAAAACACAAAACAAGAGCAGGAAGATCATTAAGAATTCCATTAAACAAGTGGGCAACCCTATAAACTTGCTGCAGAAATTGTTGCTTGGAGAAAAAACTCAAACAAAACAAAAATTTGTATTTAGAGCATTCCTCTTCGTAGATATATAGGGCACTTGCATTGTAGTGATGACAAATGCCAGCAAAGGCTCTTTGAATGAATAGGTATTAAATTATGGTGTAATGACCCTAGAAGGGACAACATTCAGTTCTCCATCCAAAGCCATCCTTTTCTCACAGGCCCAGAGGCCAACAGGACAAAGCATCACGTGATTCAGAGAGGAGACCGTCATAACATTTTATTACATTAACATAGAGCAATGTGTTGATGTAAACATTGTGATCAGCTGTTCCTCATTTCCTGGGAAACCCCTGATTTAAAAGTCTTTCCTCTGCCATTGTGCTATTCAGAGCAGTGAAGTTCTGGCTGCCTAAGGGCAACCAGAGGTGAGCAGTTCATGAAACAATAACACCATACACCCCCCAACTGTTCCTCATATGGAGGAACGGTCCTTCTTTTGGAACCAAATATGCTGCCAATCTTTCATCCTCAGTTGTCTTTTTTGTCTATATTTTAAAAAATGCACAATTTTATACTTTCTACCAAAATAATTATGCTACACTTAACAGTTAATATAATTTCTATAGTATTATATTTGGTACTTTGAAAACCCAGCATAAAAGAAAAGTAGAGGAGAAACAACAGCACTTTGGCTTCCTCAATCATTTTTGGCCATTAATTCTTCTTCTGTATAGATGGGAGATGGCAGGGGTGGGTCCATTGCCTACATACAGTATGTTTTTTTTCTTACTCCGAAAAATTTCAGTCAGCTTTTAACGATAGAAGAGGATGATGGAAAAGACTGAAAAAGTTAAAAGTGCCCAATGATTGTAGAGGGCACAATGGAACTGCCCTCAAGACATGTTTAACCAGGAAGGCCACATACTAATAACGTCATTCTTTTAGTAAAAGTTTATTGAAGGTCTTCGTGTTGACAATCCCTGATACAATTCGCCGCTATGATAAATCTTTATCAGGGTTAAACAGGTCAGAGGGGCATGGCTGCAGCGCTGATGGAGCACACATTTTCCAACACTCCCATTCGAGAGTAGTTGATCACCAGGTGCACTCACAGGATGTACAGCTATGAGTAGTAGCAGAAGGTCCCAGGTTTGCTGACAGTGTCTGTCTTGAGGGGCTGAATGTGGCCTGGCTGGTCCATACCCAAGTGGAGAGGCTTCTGGAACCTCTTCCTGATGCTAAGCACTATCCCTTCCAGGAACAGGACATGTCCCTACTCTATCCACAAGCCAAATGCGTGCCAAACCTAGGAGCCAGGGTCTTAAAAAGACTCTGCCTGACCCAAGACGGCCATTAAAGTCATATGGGACACCAGCATCCAAACGGATGCTGCCTATTTTTGACCGAAGAGATCATAGAGGAATGAGGTTCCTCTTGACTTCCTCCTCCACCTGCATTGCAGCGGGATGAGCGCTGCCTGCAACTAGGCTGCATACCAAGCTTGGGGGGTCCCTAAAGTGGTTGTAAAGGCAGAAGGTTTATATCTTAATGCATTCTATGCATTAAGATAAATAGCCTTCTGTGTACAGCAGCCCCCTTAGCCCCCTAATACTTACCTGAGCCCTCTCTCAATTCAGCAATGTTGCACTCGGCTGCCGGAGGCTCTCCCTCCTGATTGGCTGAGACAGCAGCGAAGCGCTATTGACTCCCACTGCTGTCAATCAAAGTCAGTGAGCAAATGAGGAGAGAGAGGGTACTGCGGCTCAGCTCGGGAGCCCCCATAGCAAGCTGCTTACCGTAGGGCACTCAACAGGAGGGCGGGGCCAGGAGCAAGGAAGAGGAGGATCTGGGCTGCTCTGTGCAAAGCCACTGCACAGAGCAGGTAAGTTTACCATGTTTATTATTTTTACCAAAAAAAAAAAAAAAAAAAACTGAGACTTTAATATCACTTTAAAGCTGCACTTGGTGTTTTTAAAGGCTAAGTTCACCTAAATGCACATCTTTTTGCAGTTAAAAAAATGTGCATTTATAAAAAAAATTTACAGCAGATTGCGGGCGCCATGTAGGTGTCCTGCAGACTTCTTAGTGTATCTGTCTGCTCGTACCTCACACGGGCAGCCAGATACACAATGAAAGGAAGAATAAATGAACAGCGCCATGGTAGTTCATTGAAACTACAAGCCAACAGCTGCAAAGGCTGCCGGGACTTGTAGTTTTCTATTCACAGAGGACTGAATGACATGGCTGGGCAGGTGAAGCAGTGACAGCAGACCCATGTTGAAGACGTCCGCCAGCTCTCACGGGGGGGTAGAGGCTGCAGCTGCTGGAACATGTTACATGTTCCACCCTAAATACAGGTGGAACATGTGACATGTTCCAAAAGGTTAACTTATCCTTTAACCCTTATGACAATTAAAAATTGAATTAATGTTCCCCAATGTAATCCAGTGTCAATCATTATGTACAGTGATGAAATCCACACCAATCATGGCATCCAGCTAAGTGAAACGTATCAGTCACAGTGAACCAATGCCTGCTGATGTATACCCACCACATTTCTATCATTAAATGATATACAGTATCTCACAAAAGTGAGTACACTCCTCACATTTTTGTAAATATGCTACATCTTTGCTACAATGTAAAGTAGTGAGTGTATAACGCGTATAACAGTGTAAATTTGCTGTTCCCTAACAACAACTCAACACACAGCCATTAATGTCTAAACCCCTGGCAACAAAATTAAGTACACCCCTAAGCGAAAATAACCAAATTGGGCCCAATTAGCCACTTTCCCACCCCAGTGTCATGTGACTCGTTAGTGTTACAAGGTCTCAGGTGTGTTAAATTTGGTGTTATCGCTCTCGCTGGTCACTGGAAGTTCAACATGGCACCTCATGGCAAAGAACTCTCTTTGAGGATCTGAAAAAAAGAATTGTTGATCTACATAAAGATGGCCTAGGCTATAAGAAGATCGCCAAGACCCTGAAAATGAGCTGCAGCATGGTGGCCAAGACCATACAGTGGTTTAACAGGACAGGTTCCACTCAGAACAGGCCTCCCCATGGTCGACCAAAGAAGTTGAGTGCACGTGCTCATCATCATATCCAGAGTTTGTCTTTGGGAAATAGACGTATGATTGCTGCCAGCACTGTTGCAGAGGTTGAAGATTTGGGGGGTCAGCCTGTCAGTGCTCAGATCATACGTCACACACTGCATCAAACTGCTCGTGAGCACTAAGTCTCCGGGTCGCAAGTACCTGTCAGAAAAGACAGGTCCATAGTGTAATAGCGTGCATATATGCGCATGTGCAGACCAGCAACTTGCCAGGCAGATGTTCATACTTGTGAGTTAGAGAGCAGGCACAGGTGCGTGCACATTCACACTCATGCACCAATGTGCTCACTTGTCACTTATGCTGGCGCCAGGTGGGCTATTTAAACAGGCCTTCTGAATGGACTCCTTGATGTTTGGTCTCCAGCTTCTGTGTGTTGTTCCTGATTCTGTGTGACCTCTGATCTTGATCCAGCTTATCCCTAACTGTCTGCCTCATACCCTGACCCCGGCTTGTCTACTGGATTCCACTTCTGCTTCCTGATTCTGCTTAACTGTTCTCCTGGTACAGACTTGGTATCCTGCTGTCTGCCGTCTATGTCTATCTGCATGACCATCACCAACCCGGCTTGTCTGATCCTGCTCATCCAGCCTGCTACAACTGTCAGTCCAGCAAATCCTGCTTCCAGCTGCCTTCTACAGTCTGCCAAGGTCCGTGCCAGCTCTTCCATTAGCAGCCTGCTTGCTGTCACATCCACCTGCTGACTGCTGCCACGCAGACTACTGGACTGATTACAGGCACTCCTACATCACTGTGCTCCTGTGGCTGCTGTCTCACTATTAGTAGCCCCCGAGCTGGGGCTGTACAAGAGGCCCTCCTCTACATTCAGGGCCAAGGCTCAATGACCAGGTACTTGACAGTACCTGAGGACAGCAGACTGCCAGGTGTTCTGGAATGGACCTGTTGTGAGCCAGGAGTGGTGAGCAGAACTACCTAGCTCAAACCCATTTCACACACAGTGAATGCTAATAGAGACTGCTTCCTTACTTAGCAGCACTGCTGTATATTGGCCTAGGCTGACAAGGCCTAGGGCGGCACTTTGCGGGGGGCGGCAAAAAAGCCGCCCCCGCATGAAAAAAAAAAAAACCTGATCCATTCTGTGAGTCCCGTCTGCTTGTTTGCTCCTGCCGCCTCTTTTACACACACAGTCCCCGGCTTTCAGCATTGAAGGGGGCTTACGGACATGCTAGGGAGGGAGGCGTACGTACTTGCTAGGGAGGGAGGGACTGGCACCCCCATAGAGCGGCCAGTGACTGGCCAGATCGGCTGCACTTCATTCAGTGGGTGGGGCGGAGCCTGTAGCTCCACCTACCCTCCTCCGCACGGCATGTAAGGGATACTAACTTCTGCCCGGGGCAGGTCTATGTATGTCGAGGAGGAGGAAAGAGAGGAGGACTCAGGACAAGGAAACCCCCAGGCCAGGACTGAGGACATCCAACAGCAGGTAGAAATCATGATTTTAGGTTATCACTGCTATGGCTACAAATAATAATTCCATTTAAACTTTGCAGTACATGAACTTTCACTGTTAAATGAGTTTGCATTGGTTTCAGCATGTGCAACCTGCTCCATGCATGCTGAAACCAATGGAAATGCATTTAACAGTTCACATGCAGTGAAAGTTCATGTACTGCAAACTGCTACAAGCTTTAACCACTTCTGGACCGGAAGATTTCCCCCCTTAATAACCAGGCAATTTTTTGTAATTCAGGACTGCATTACTTTAACTGACATTTGTTCGGTTGTGCGACTCTGTGCGCTAAAAAAATTTATGTCCTTTTTTTCCCACAAAAAGAGCTTTCTTTTGGCGGTATTTGATCACCTGTTTATATTTATATTTATTACGCTATAAACAAAAAAAGAGCAACATTTCATTTTTTTTTTCGCATTCTGCTATATCACATTCCCCCCCAAAAAAATTTAAAAATCAAAATGTCTCATCATTTTAGGCCAATTTGTATTCTGCTACATATTTTTTGTAAAAAAAAAATCCCAATAAGCGTATTTTGATTGGTTTGCCCAAAACGTATCGTGTCTACAAACCAGGGGAAAGATTTATGTAATTTTTATTTATTTCATTTTTTTTTTACTAGTAATGGCGGCGATCTGCGATTTTTAGCGGGACTGCAACATTGCGGCGGACAGATCGGACCCCTAACTGACATTTTTGACACTTTTGGGGGGACCAGTGACATTACTACAGTAATCAGTGCTAAAAATATGCACTGTTACTATAATAATGACACTGGCAGGGAAGGGGTCAACACTGTGGGTGATCAAAGGGTTAAGTGTGAGCCTAGGGGGTGTTTTCTAACTGTATGGGGGATGGGACTTGTGAAATGACCACAGAGACCTGTGATCCTAAGTAGGTGGATCACAGGCGCTCTGTGATCATTCCAGAGAGAAGAACGGTCAGCTGTGTTTACAACAGCTGACCGTCATTCTCTCTCAACGGGAAGCAATCGCGGGTGCCCAGCGACAACTGCGGCCGCTGGCCCTGTGGAGTGGCATCCCCGCTGCCTAGTGAGGGCAGGAATGCGTGCTTACCCCCCAACAGTGCTCCCACGAACCAATGTACCCATACGTTGGTTCGTGGAGCAGAGCCAGCCTGCCGCAGTAATTCTGCGCTAGGCAGTCAGCAAGTGGTTGACCACTTGCCGACCGCCCGCTGCAGTTTTACTGCGGCATGTTGGCTTGGCTGCGTGAAACAGGAAGGGGTGTGGCATTGACAGGAAGGGGTGGGTCGTAGTTAAATTAGGGGGTGCACGAATTTAGTCCGGCCTAGGGCAGCACAAAACACCACTGCTTAGCAGCTATCCATTGCACAGCCTTAAAAGGACAGCTTCACATCCAGCACATTACAGAAGGGCCCCATTGATAGCCAGCTAATATTGACAAGTAGGTGCAAGGTACTTTGTCAGGCAACAGGCAGTTAGGTGTCAGGCAACAGGAGGAGAGGGGGGGGGGCATGTTTAAGAATCAAATAGTTAGGATGTCCACTTTAAGGGTAATAATGTACCACCGTACTCATTCCCCTGTGAGCGGCAGATATCTTGGAACCCTTTATCATGAAAGGGTTTTCCGTATTCGACTATAAGTCCCCTTCATATTACCCTTACTAACTCTCCTCAGCATAGCAACAAGGGTGCCTTGCAGTGGGGGGGGGGGAGGTGTCAGATGCAAAAGCAGCTATACCATGACTGAAAACAGTCATGTGGGTGTTAAAATGTAGGAAAAGCAATCAACAGAACCTGATTACCTCTTATCTGTTTTACTGCATATTTATTATATTTCAACTTTTGTTATCTTGCTGCCACCAACGTTTCTGTTTATTCCTTTTTTTTTAATTATATTCCTAACCCCTTCCTGCTGGCCATACGCATATATGTCCTAGCACCGAGGTGGGCTTAATGCTATGCTGCTACATACATATATGCATATAGCTGATGTTGCTGTTTTGTGCTGGAAGCAAGCACAATCGTGCACCCCCAGCACTGTGACCGAACTGTCACAGGGATCACATGATTAGGAAGGCCTGGAAATGTAAATTTCTAAAGGGGCCGAAGAGAAGCCAGTGGGACAGGGTTAAACTAGCTATATTTCTTCTTTTTGATAGTAATCATGGACCTGTGGAAAGGCAATATAGAACAGAGCATAACAATTAAACAGCATATTTGTCTTGCTTTTACTCTTGTTTAAGTTGCTTCTGAGGTTCTTAAGATTAGCTTTTAAGTTGTTTCAGGCTACTTATGAGTTGCTAGGAGCTGCTTCTAAGCTAAGGTGACCAGAGTTTTTAAATTAAATCCAGGGACATTTTTTTTTATTGGAAAATGGCACAGGACTGCTTAATACACATAGCACTGGGCACAGGACTGCATAATACACATAGCACTGGGCACAGGACTACATAATACACAGAGCGCTGGGCACAGGACTACATAATACACAGAGCACTGGGCACAGGACCGCATAATACACAGAGCGCTGGGCACAGGACTACATAATACACAGAGCGCTGGGCACAGGACTACATAATACACAGAGCGCTGGGCACAGGACTGCATAATACACATAGCACTGGGCACAGGACTACATAATACACAGAGCGCTGGGCACAGGACTACATAATACACAGAGCGCTGGGCACAGGACTGCATAATACACATAGCACTGGGCACAGAACTACATAATACACAGAGCACTGGGCACAGGACTGCATAATACACAGAGCGTTGAGCACAGGATTGCATAATGCACAGAGCGCTGGGTAAGGGACTGCATAATACACAGAGCGTTGGGTACAGGACTGCATAATACAGAGGGCGCTGGGCACAGAACTGCACAACACACAGACCGCTGGGAACAGGACTGCATAATACACAGAGCGCTGGGTACAGGACTGCATAATACACAGAGCACTGGGCACAGGACTGCATAATATACAGAGATGTCGGCATTCGAGCCACCAGGCTGTTTCTCAGCCAACATGGGATGCCCTGTCTACAGTATTCTGGCCCTGAATCCGGGGATAAAACCAGGGACAGGCTTGGTTCGGGGACAGTGTCCTCAGTCCGGGACATCTGGTCACCCTATTCTAAGCTGCTTTTGAACTGCTTCAAGCTCTTTTTGCATTCATATTCACCTGTATGAGTTGGGGAAGTAATTCAGTAGCAAACAAAGGTCCCAAGCTCATCTACAAGAGCCCTATGCTAGTCAGATTACTACGTGCAAAATACATTTATTTATATTATTTGCGTCTTCTGTCCTTGGGGTTTGGTACTGTTTGTATTCATTTTAGATATGTTGTTTTCAGTTTCATTGCTTTAAGTACAGGAAAACATAATTTTTAAGTGGTAGGCTTAGGCTGGCGCTAAGGTCAGAGCTTATAATGTTTAATTTAACTCTTATGAGTTAGGATGACAAGGTAACATTTTAGGTTGGTGGGAAGTGTTTATTTTGAAGGTAAGTGTTATTATTAGGTTACATGTTAAGTGTTCGGGGGGGGATTTTAAGATTTAATAGTTTGTTAGGTTAAATGTACAGGATGTAGGTGGGTGGGAAGGGATTTAAGCTGAATTGTAGGCAAATATTAAAGACACAAACTAATACCACTCTGTTAATATTATTACATCAACATTAAATGTATTTTTAAATCCAAGCAGTACTTATTTGATCTGTTATTGCACTCTTGCAGCCCTTTTACAGCAGGGCTAGAATGTGAGCAGAAGAAACGATACAAGCAGAAGTCTCAAGGAGGAGAAAGCAAAGTGACAGAGAGATGAGCTTATCACTCTGCTGCTTTTCCTTTCACTGTCCAGTTACAGGCTGGGAAAATCATGGGCATAGAAAAAGTGGGTGAAATGATGCTGCCAATCAGACTGAGAACATATAGTGGAAGAAAAAGTACTGTGGGGGAATCTGTGGATCGAAAATGAATATTACTGCAAAAGCTAGTTTTTAATTGGTTATTCATTTTCATCTGGTTAATTGCCTAGAATTCTGCTTGTGATTCAGTGGCTCTGACCGGAGCTCACAGGTTAAACGAAAAAAAAAAAAAAAAATTCATAGTGTGTACTATTGTAGCACCCTCCCAGGTAGGTGCTAGGCAAAGCATCTGTGTGGTCCTGTTCTGCTTATCAGGAGGGCCTGATCTGTTAGTTAGCCTGTCACATACTTTCAGGTGTGACCTGTTGAGTCTGGGGTGTCTCGCCACTGTATCCAATGAGGGACCTTGTTGGACAGTGGAGGAAACCTACCCAATAGCACACCAGGGTTTATGACAGTCCCAGTGGGTGGGCATTGCTGCAATGCATCCTGGGATTGGGAATAAATCTGGGGAGGGCATGTGACAGAGTGTCTTTTGGCGGGAGCAAAATCCAAGGAGGAGGTGGTCCAGGTAGTCGGCCTAGGGACCAGGGATTGAGCTGTGCTGCAGAAGGATCCAGTGTGTTGACCAAGTGGAGCTGCTGGGCAGACTACTTCTGGAAAAACAGTTTCGTGAGTACTTAAGCATCTGCCCAGGGGGTCTACCTAAGAGAGGGGACCACTCCAGCGGGGTCAAGGGGATCCAGGAGCCAGCTAACCCAGAGTAATACAGTAAAGGGGGTGGTCAAGCCCTGAAGATTAGGGGGTAAAGGGGCGCCAGGAAGGGCCCTGAAGTCTCAGCAATACAGTCTACATTAAAGATTAGTACCTCAGGAACCTTTAAGGACTCTTTCACAGCCAAGGGCAAAGTGAATCAGCGGCCTAGCCGTGACTAGCTCAACATAGCGTTAACCAGCATTAATCAGCATTTAACCAGCGTTAATTAGCAATTTTCCAGATCGTCCCTGCCTATTGTGCATAGTTCAGTTCAGTTGGAGTATCCCACTCATCCCTTCTCCTATCCAAGTTCCTAATAAAAAATAAAAACCCAAGAACTGGACTCGTCCTTGTCTGAGGTAAAAACACTTGGAAATATGACATAATGTTCTGCTGTTGCTAATGGTTACCCGAGTGAACCCACACTCAGCAGCTCCCATGGGAGTAGTGCTACATTTGGGGGCTCATCCGGGATGTCGCCCTTGGTTACTGGCCTGGTTGCTAATGGCAACGACCGATGAAAATTTTCAAAAACTCAATTTTTGTGTATACTAATAATAATACTATGCTTAAGGGTCAGAACTGTTGGATGGTGAGCTTTTGAAAGGTGTGAACACACTGAGTGCGAATATATCCCAGCCCTCTGGATATTGTGAACCCACATACAGAAAATGTTCTTTTTAAAAGAGAGCATGTGCACAGCTCAAAAAGTGAGGATGGTCAGAGGCAAAAAATGTATTAGATCTGAGTGCTGGAGCACTGACTATGGGTACAAGAACACAATGAACTCCTATTTTCTTATTTATCTGAATACTCCTACATAAACCATCTGTGTTGAAGATCCCCTGGGTCCGATTGTCAGTTGTACTAAATATACTCTATATTTAACCATGTTCCCATCCTTTGTCCAAGCTGTATGTCAAGGGTCACAAAAAATAGAAAAAGTGTTATTTCTCACAGATCCAGTTTAATCCACTAGCAGGCAATAATTTTTTGTTTGTTGCCTGTGTTGCGGGTATCAGATCTGCCCACATTCTTTTAATACCTTAATATCACCAAAGCAATGTAAACAATTAAAAATGGAGGCTGAACATCTAATGCAAAGTAAGTAATCTTTATAAGTATAAAACAAATACATTAATCCTTGCTAATAAAAACATTTTCACTGCTTTAACATGTTACAGTTAGGGCTCTTTCACACAGGCGGTCCAATCAGATCCGCCTGTAGGTTTTTTAGGCGGATCTGATCGGATCCTCCATGCAGCTCTATGGGGCAGCGGATGTCAGCGGTGACATGTCCGCTGACACCCGCTGCCATCCGTATCCGATCCTGTCCGTGAAATCTGGAAGGATGGAAACCCTATTTTTCCATCCGTACAGGTATCGGATCGGATCGGATGAGAGCGGACAGGCGGTCCGCTCTCATCCGATCCCCCATAGAGAGCAGCGGGGGCTGAGACACCTCCCTCTCCGCACTGCAAGCGGAGACGGAGCTGTCATACGCCGGCTCAGCGGGGATCGCGGATCGATCCCCGCTGAGCAGCATGGATCTGCCTACGGAGGCGGACCGCGTGAAAGAGCCCTTACTGTAATGCACATGCCTCCGAAGTATTTGCCTTTGCCATGGCTACTTTGCTGTGTCATTGCACATACCCAATAACCCCAATGAGTAACATTAAGGCCAGAATCACACTTTTTGTAGTGTAGCATGTTACGTTGCACGTTTATTTAAAGAAAGTGCAGCGTTCTCCTTCAATAAAGTGCATTCAAATTATAGTGCATAAATAAATATCTGAAAACAGTGTAAAAATCATCTATGTATAATAAATGAATTAATAACGTGAGTCCATCTTTTAAATAAATGATTCAGTGTCTGTGAAAAAAAAAAAGGGGTGCAGTCCCATATACCAGAAACTCTTAAGTAATTGTCTCTGATCACCACAGTGCCCTTCACCCCACCTATGGGTGTCTGAATAGTACAAGCAAGCGCTATAATAAATCCCACTATTTTGGGGTTTACATTCCTTCACATAAAGCATTGTTGCAGCAAATTACACAGAACTACATTTCTGCAACATAAGTCATTTGAATTCCATCAGAAATGAAGCAGGTAGGGCTGACACCATGTCCTTAGAAGTGCAAAGCTCAAAATACATGAATGGGAATTTATGAAGGGTGTCATAGATACTCTTTAGGTTTGTCAGGATTGTGCATCACAGTTGTCAATGCTTGCAACAGATTAATGTATTTGTCTTAAACATGTACATGAAACTATTTGAGGTCTGAGTGTCCATACTGTACGTTCCTTCCTCAATATAACTACCTTTCTGGCTACTGTGTCTGTTACACAAAGTGGTGCATGACTGAGGAGTTTTGTTGTGGGTTTGGCAGAGCCTGATGGGGAACTGGAGAGACTAGTTCCCCATCAGGTCCTCCTTGCCTGTGATTGAGAGCAGATGGTAGTGGGTGGATTTCATAGCTGCTATTCAGACCCTAACTGGTGCAGCGGCTTTAGAGTTGAGTTGTTGGGTGAGTGGAACCTGATGGGGAACTTTAAAACAAGTTCCCCAACAGGTTCACCTCCCTTGACAGATTGAAAAGAGAGTAGGTCAAGCCCCAATTTATTATTTAAATATATGAATGGTAAAAAGGTCTTGTCTTAAAATGAAGGCCTTTTACAAGATAATTTAGATTTGGTGACTGGGGACAAAGAAAAAGCAAATGTATTAAAAATGTTCTTCACCTCTGTGTACACAAGGGAAAATGGGAGAGGAAGAATAGGGATAGACTGACATAGTCTAAAAGATCCACAATGGCTCAAAATTGATATGGTCCATAACCATTTAGAATAAATAAATGTAAAAAAAGCACCTGGACCAGATGGCTAGCAACCACAGGTCCTTAATGAGTTGAGCTCTGTTATTGAAAAGCCATTGTTTTAAAATTTTAGAGACTCTTTAAATAAAGTCTTTACCTAAAGCAACTATAGACCACTTAATTTATCTTCTATAGTTGGGAGGATACTTCAGAGTTTAATAAAATATATAGGGTAATATCTGGAGCTTTGAAAGAAGTGCAAAAAATTGTAGTGCTGTCATATATACTTCAGTGCATGTGTATTAATCTCACTGTTCAAGTGATGCAGGGTACAGTCTGTAAGGCTGAGTACACTGCGCCTGTGAGATAAGAAGCAGCCAACGTGGAATGCACAGTGGGAATCAAGATGACAGGTAACTGAAGATTAATCAAGGTTCTTAACATACATTTCCTGCGCATAGAAATGGGGCCAAACGTGGTTCTTGTCTACACTCTCATTCTGGCTTATCTGGATAAGTCACGCTTGCTGCCCTCAAGAGACTGGGAAAGTCTGAATTCACTGAAATCACAAAATAGAACATTATCCTTAAAATACCTCTTTAATAAGTAAAAGGGTAAGTATTATACTCACAAATGCATGTATATATTACAGCATAGTATAACAAGAGCAGCTTTAGGTCTGCGATGAGACATAGCACATAACAGATCAAATGTCCAACAGTACAGCAGGTTAACACGTTTCTAGGACTTGCCTCTTCATCAGTGGTGCTCGATACAGAAGCCTTTCTGGATATCAGGATATGTGGGGAGCATCTCTGTTGCCTAGCAATGCGTTTTGAAGCTTGGCCAAGCATGAAAAAGGGCCCTTCTGTAGGGTAGTGCACATGCAGCCTTCCTTTTAAGAGTGTGCAATAGATGGCTGATGGGTTGCTAAACAAGTAACAGTCTCTATTGAATTATTTGTGTTGGGATAAACTGAGATGGATCAGCTCACCCCTTCTGGTACACTGTAATCTGGTCCAGATTACTTGGGGGTCTGTTGTTCTCATGTACAGGGACTCTGTGTTTCAGTTCTCCAGAACAGGTCCTCACAAGGCTCAGTTTCTGAGCTCTGGTCTTCGCTGGTTCTCACTTGCTATAGACACTCATGGCAAGGGTCCTTCCACCTCTGGTCCCAACGCGCAGCAAGCAATCCCTCTGCTGCTCAGTCCTCCGACTCTTATGGACACAACGAGGGCACCCAATCTCTGCAAAGGTTCAGCAAAGGCAACATTCTCTGGTCCCCGCACCACTCTGAGATGGCACCCTGGTCTCTACACAGTACCGGTCAAGGCTGCAAGTCTGTATAACTTGGCTTCCTCCCACAAAAGACCCAGATCTCTCCAGAATTGCCCGCAAAAAGTCCTATTTATCCTATGACTCAGGATAAAAAGTGACACAAATAAGAACTACCATACCTCAAATGGTGTTGTAACTGTTGCAGTGCTTTAATTAATTTGATGCAGGAAGTTTTTAAAAGGGCCAATACTGCCAGAAAAGTGTCGTATGTGATTTATTGAATTCCCCCCACAGCATTGTCAGGTCAAAGAGGAAAGTAGGAACACATTATATTTTAGGTATATCAACACGTATTTTTCGGTATTTGTATTGTGTTTAAAGGGATACTGTACAACAAGGGGAAATTTGTGCGTATTGCCCAGATTTTTTTTTTGCTCTAATATCGAGTTTACCTAAAAGTTTGCAGATTGGCAGATTGCCACCTTGCCAGGACAATCAGGCAGGGTCCTCATTGCTGCTGTCCCTGCAGTTTGTCCATTTTTTCATGGTGAATTTGTGAAGTTTAGATACAGTCCACCAATTCTGGATCTGTACACCTGAAACCAAACTGCTAATAATTGGTTTGCTCACTCTTCTAGTCATTGGTTCTAGCAATACAGATGCAGAGTACACAACCTTTTTCACACTCTTTCCCCCCATCTGTGCATACCTTGTGTGGCTATGATGTATTATCTTGTTTGTTTGGGGTAGGAGAGGGATGGCATCAGAAAAGTGCCCTGGGTGGGAGGGCGGGGGGGGGGGGGTTTAAGGGTAATAAATTTGACCCTAGGTTCCTTACACATGGCATAAATGTACTGCATACCTTTATAAAATGTAAGCATACACTTATAAAAAATCGGATGGAGGATTCTTTTTGCTGGGCTATTTTATTCTGACATTCGCCGGCAGCAGCTGTCAGAATACCTGAACAGTAGCTGTATCTGATTGGATGTAGCCCATGTTTGGCCAACATTTTTCTCCAACATTTGACTACTTTGATTGAAAAGTTTGGGTGGGAGAGGGTTGACAAGTCACAAGTAAATTTATGAACCTGCCGGAATTCAAAATACAGTATGTATGGCCAGCTTTAGGAGGAACGAAAGTCTCCAATACCAAAACTGTGAGCAGTTAGGCTTGCAATATTTCTGCAACAATATAAACATGCCTGCTTGCCTTTAGTCTTCTTTAGAATGTACAGTGTGCTGTGCATGCGGGTCTTATGTGCCAGGAAGACTGAACTCCTGTACATGCACAGGAATGATGTCATCGCAAGCTGACCAATGAAGGCGGTGCCCTGATGATGCCAGAGCTGGCAAGGAACATTGGATAGGTAAAGCAGAGGTAAATATTGTGGACTTTAGGTCTGCTTTAATGCTAGGTACACATAGGTAGTTTTTTTTTTCTGTTAAACCAAGCGAACCTAAGGACGCCATACTAACACATCCGATGTTAGTGCGGTGATCTCCCCCGCTGAGCTTTTGTGTTTTGACAGGGGGACTGTGATCAGTGCTCGCATTCATTGGCTGCAGGCGTTGATCGGATGCTGGTTTTTCAGCTTCTGTGCTGAAACCAGCTTCTGTTGGAGGAGGAACTGTACACACGGACCAAAAGTCGGCTGGTTCCTACCAAATTTACTGTTTTCGGACGATTTTCAGCCTGTGTGTACCCAACTTTCATCTCTGCAAGCTTTTTTCCTGGAATTTATATGTATAATCCCGCGTTAATGTTGGTATAATATTCCTTTAATTTCTGAAGACTATAAAAAGTTTCCCTCCATGAATAGGCGGCACAACTTTGCATGGCCCTGCCCAGATTAGATAGTAGGCTCTGAATTGTTTGCAATGCAAACAACATTATTTCAGCAAGCCAGAGCAAGAGACCTTTAATCAGCACAAAGTTCACAAGCTTTATTGCTGGACGATTTCCAGAAATTCTGAGCAAGGGTCATTTATAATACTGTGTGCAGATACTGTAACCTATGAGAGCGAATGCTTTCATCTAGGGCGGGAAATCCTCTGGCATGTGGCTGTACTGCAAATCCTGTAATAAACTTACCAATGCAGACTTAAAGTGAACCTGTCCACGAATTTAAACTTTCAACAGATGAAGTTCTGGTTTGATATACACAATCAGATAATTTCTATTACCTTTATTAGCTAGAAAAATGTTCTTCTGTGCCCCCCATTTTGGTTTTGTTACTGAAACCTGACTTTCCCTGACTTCATGGTTAAGCCGTGCCAAGTGTCATCTCCTGCTCCATGCAACTGCCCCAACCGGAAGCAAGGTTGCTGTGATGCTATGATATACAGTGATTCTTTCTGGACAGAAAGTAATCATAGATCAGATAATTTCCATTACTAAGCCAAAAGCCACCCTAACAAAGAATTATAGACATGAATGCTGAGCTAAATGCACAAATGAAATATATAGCCGTAGAAGCTATTCACACCTTAACAGGTGCAGAGCCCATAGAGTTAAGTTGTTGGTGGGCAGAGCCTTATGGAGACCAGTTACCCATCAGGTCTGCCTGCATTGTGTATTCAGTCCAATAGTGACTTTGAAATCTGCCCACTGCCTTCTGCTGTCAATCACAAGACAGGCCAGACAGATCTTATGAGGAACTAGTCTTAGTGTTCCCCAGTAGCCTCTGCCCACCCAACAACTCAACTTTGGCAGCACATGTTCATGCAGCACACATGATTGGCTCGCAATCCCCCCTCGCCACCGTTACACTTCCTGTGAGCTAAAAAGAAAGCACAACTGTATAAATTGCTAGTCCCATCAATACACCCTGTAAGGTCTCAAGCACATAGATGTCTAAATGTTGCAAAGTCCTCTAGCATAAAATTCTAGGCCCTTTACAGCACACAGTGAGCTGCAGGTGGTACCCGCAGCTGGTCATACAAGCTAATAGCTGTACACATCCATACTCATGTAAACACTAATGGCTTGTGCATCAGCAATTACCTTTGTATGCACGGTACTTGTATGGGTAGCTTTCTGGCTGCTAAAAAGTGCAGGGTATTATGTAGAACTGTCCCCTTGCTGTGTGATGACTTGTTTGGCCTCCTCTGATTACCTGCAGGCAGTCACTTAGGGACAGTTCACACATCCATTCTCACTCCCAATAACTCGTTACTCAATAAACAGTCCAGGGGTTTTGGTTTTTGGTATTTACTGTGGAACTTAGAGGGGAGAAGGGAACAGTGGGATATTCCAACTTTAACTATTTACAGTAGATAGGGACAACTCTCACTTGGCCTCACCAGGTTAATTGTGGAAGCAGTCACACTGCTTTAACCATACTGCCACTTGGAAGGGGTTAAGTCTTTTTGCTCTCTCTCCAGCAACAGACTTGATAAACGAATTTATCTTCAGGACACTCTCTAGCATCCCCTTTACTAACACCCGCTGACTCTTCTAGCGGAAGGGATGCCACCCCTTCTCAGGACAGGCCCTTGACACAGATCTGTACTCACTGTAGAAAGAATCAGATCTTTCCAGTGTCTCCCTTCCATTCAGCTCTGCAGGACCTCCAGGTTCAGTTCCTCTCTAACTCTCAGGCCCTCAGATCGACTACCTGAGGCCGCATGGCAATTTCTACAGAGGAGGGGCAGCCACCCCTTTCTCCGGTACTCCGCTCTCCAGCTGAAAGACCTCGAGCACATGTGCCCTTGGCACTTATACAGTATCCCAGCATGAACCGAGGCACTTTCCTCTGCCAATCACAAGGGCTGTACTAAATGCCTGTGCACTCATTTGTCAGTTTTCCTCCCACTGTCCAATATGCCTCCCTATTGGACCAGTGTGAAACACTTCAGACAAACTGAGCTGCACCTGAGCAATTTGAGCAGACCTCACTAGCAGATCTTGCTCTCTCTACCTAGGAGGGTGCTAAATTTAGGCTAGAGGACTTTGCAGCCTCTACATGTTCATGTGCATGAGGCTGAATCGAGATGAACAAAAGTTCAGGTTCCCTAATAGATACAATGCAGCAATTAGTGTAGACACAAAAGGAAAGAAAGTGTGTTATTTTGTTTTTATAGCCTCCCCCAGCATGCTCCACTAGGAACTACAGGGGAGCTGCAGGCCAGTGGTGCATGCTGGGGGAGGCTATAAAAGCTTGGGAAGTGGCCTGTGAGCTCTTTTTCCCTCAAACTGTGGCCTGGAGAGGTGTTTGTGCTGTATGATCCTGGAACCTGTATGGGCCTAGCATGGAATTCTTCAAGCTGCCCTGATTAAGGAGGGTAGACCTTCCAAGGTGGAAAAGCCTGGTTGAGGCCCCGCTGAAGGGTTATTGATATCTGTTCTCAAAGGAACCTAGCACTCTCTTGGATAGAAGAAAGCGACTGGTGGAGTCTGGGCACTTTGTGCTAAAGGGGACCTAACCCTAACCCTCTCCTAGTGAGTTGTAGCAGAAAAAACAAAAAATTAAAAATTAAAGTGACTAGTGCCCTTCATTGACGTGTGACACTGTCCACTGCAGCTGTGGATCCACCCTTGGGTAATGCTAACCATTTCCCTGTGCTGGAGGTAAGCCAACTCCTTTACCCCAACCAGAATGGGTGCTATACAGATTAAAATATAGGGTAAAAAAGAACATTGGAGAAAGGAAAAATGTTTTCTTGCAATGTGGCTGCTCCTGCACTGCAAGAGTAAATACTAATTTAGAAGAAGCAAAAATACTTACCTGATCCTTCTCTTTCCTGGCAGCTGTCTCTCTCCTCTACTCCCCGACACCCAGACAGTTCTTCGGCATTCTAAAGTTCATTGCCAGGGCTGTGTACTCTGCAGTGGACTTGATGATGTCAGAAGACCTGAAACTGCCAGAATGCAAGGTGAAAGTGACTTACAGTCTGGAAAAAGCTTACGGGAAAGTAGGATCACGCAAGTAAAACTGCTTTTTGTGGCCTCCTAGATCTAAACAAACACATATCCCTTGCAGTGTGGGGACAGACCTCATTGGAGCATTGTTCCTTTCCCTGGTGTAAAGCTTTCAGTCAACCTATCAGTGATCTTCCATAAGCTCCAGTAGAAGAAGCCATCATTAGTGTTTCCATGTCAGTAAAACTTTAGGGTTCCTCTAAATTGCTAAATTTTCTACCTACATTATGCTGCAAAAGATGTGGGCAGTGGAAGGCTGGTTTCTCTGTGTCATTGTCATTTTTAAGTGGCATAGATGCTGATGTTTGTATTACACTTCCGAACAGCTCTAGGGAAATCACTGGCTGTATAGGTGGCCAAGTGGAATGATAACTAGTTTGACTAATGCTATGATCAGTTGAGCTAGCTATAGAGACATGGTGCAAACTTAGAAAATGGCATAAACATGCTGTAACCAGCACAGCAATCAAGTCTCCCCTGTCCCCACCTATAACTGGTCTTTGCAGCAAGGAGCACTGGAAGGACATATGACATATGTCAAACAAATACAACAAGATTTCCAAGCTTAAACTTACTAACCAGTCAGCAACCAACCGAATTGACCTGTCTAACACAATGCGTTAAGAACAGAGGTTTAGTTTGCACATATTTGCAAATACATACGTAAGCTACAGGCCCCGAAAACAGGGTGCCTTAAGGGGGCCTGTAGATTACGCATATATTTGCAAATGTTTGCAGAGCAAACCCCTGTTTTTAATGCATATTGTTAGACACGTCAATTCAGTTGGTCGCTGACTGGTTGGTAGGTTTGAGCTTGGAAATCTCTTTGTATTTGTTTGTAAATAGCAAAAGTACAATAATTCTCTTGTGGGCACCACATTTCATTATGTATTGCTCTGGTATAGTCATTTATCATATACTGTATATAGTGGGGGTAATAACATATGTAAATGGAAGAAGATGTTGCAATTTTCTCATTGTTTTTAGCTGTGAAGTGTTTATGCCAGTGTCTATAAATTTAAAAATATTCTAATCTGATTACCAGGTCACTTACTTTGCCAGTTTATAGGGAGTATAAAATGATGATCTGCTATAATCAGAAGACAAGATAAGAACAATTTTCTCGTTACTGCGGTTAAAAAAAATATTGATTTGATCTCACTAAAGATTTGAAAATTTTACAAACGTTCCTGAAACAAAATTAGGTTCTTATATAATGGAGGCGATCAGAAGTATGGAAAGGGTTTATCATACTCTGTATGATACTATGCATGTTTTTCATAAAAAAAATGGGAGAATTGGTCTACGGGCTGATTGGGTCTTTGGTTTTCTTGCCCTACCTCAGCACTTGGTGGTCTACCTGGTTGTTTTAACCATATGGTTATACCTAATTTCTCAGGAATGTATAGATATTGCTGTTATTATTTGTTTTCCGAAGTATGCCTTTTTCCGATGTAGTATCAATCTACGCTGGATTCTACTATACCATGATATAATAGACGCACTGCCAATTTACAAGCCTTTCTTTGCAGTTAGGATTTTGCACTGATTTACTTTATGCCCTCTGCGATCCCTTGATTGCATCCTTGTTGTATTGAATGCCATGCTGATGTCTTTTTTCTTTTTCTTTTTTGATATCCATTATGCCGTCATACAAATCCTGTTTTGTTTTTTCCCTTTCGATTGCTTCCATTTACACCTGTTTGAGATACTATGTAACTGTACTTTTCTAATATGTCATACTTTGGTTTTGCCTTTGGTTTTACCTGTTTCTAAAACCTAATAAAAACATTTGTATTAAAAAAAAAAATGAGGTTCTTATAGACCCAAAGGTTGTTATCCTGGGGTCAGTGGACCCCTATGTGGTCCATGTGTGGGTTGCAAGGGGTCCATATGGGTCAGATAAAATATATTATTTACTTTTACTTTACAGCCCTTCCCCTTGTCCCAATCAAAGGTTTCTCATTGAAAGAAATGAAAGAAAACGCACCAGCCACTGCTTATAGTGCTAACCGCTAAGTGTCTTGAATCATTGTTGGCCCATGCTTACCATTTAAAAAAGAATTGTTCTTTGCACAAACTGCCATCTTGTGCCACTTCATAACAGTAAATGCTAACTTTTTCTAGTAGTAGTAATAGTAGTAGTAGTAGATTTGAGCGGAATTAAAGTTGTTTTGTTAAATTTGCACAAGATTATTGTAATTAATTTGTATGAAAATAAGTGTTTTTTTGTTAAGATTGTTTACTTTATTCAATCTTTATGCATGTCATGTATGTAAATTTCAATAAAATAAAGTAAATCTCTTCATTGCATGCAAAGTTGTGTGAATGTTTCTGGGAAGGGAGTCCATAGCTTTTATCGGATTCTTAAATTGGTTAGTATCTAAAAAAGGTTAAGAGCCACTGCTCTAGAGTACGTTCAGCTTACATACTAGGGATACATACTATAAGGATAGGTGACACAGTTCTCTTTTGTTGGGCGATGAAATAACTACCATGGCCAACAGAAGTAACCACACAGAAGGTCAAATGTGGACCAGAATGCTGTATAGAATCTCATACTTTTTTCATATCAAATATAAATATATACAAATACGAATTGGTAAGATATGATATCCATAACCCACCACCACAATAAAAATGACAACATTGTCACTAGGACACCACCAAAAGTCCAAACCACTCTCACAACACTACCTACTGCTATCTAGAGGTGAAACTTGGATCATATTTCAACCAGTCATAGATGGACTATATTCAGCTCCAGAAATCCCGAAGTGAGAAACTCACTCTCAGAAGGTGGTAACAGTCATCGCAATAGGCAATAAATAGTTAGTGTTCGAGGCTAAAAAAATCTATCTCTGCAGCTGCACAGCTCATCTCACTAGTCACACTTGTCTCTGTGTCCAGAAATAAAAGGGAACATTTGGTGACAAGTGTGACATTTGGTGATAGGTTTGACTAGTCTGATGAACTATGCGGCTGCACAGATGGATTTGTTTAGGCTAAAGTGTTGACTATTGCTTATGGTAAAGAGCTGATGACTGCTACCACCTGTGGCCTTTTCAGTGTATTCCACTATAGTACATTCGGATTTCATGAGTTGAACATAGGTCATGTTATTCACAAAAGGTGAAGCCACTTCTAAGACCTCTGAAAACCTGACCTTTAGCTTGCTGGTTCTCACTTCCCTGAAGTCCATTTCTGCCATACACTATGTAGCAGTCCTGCAGCCACAAACCATTTCCAAACTTTCCAATTTTTTAACTTCATTGTTCAGCACATGTACAAACATAAACTCTCCACCCAGGATCCTCCTTCTAATGTGTTTCCCCCCCTACTGGGACTTAACCAGAGAGCAAGATGACATGGGGGAGGAAAGGGTATGTATACACACTCCATATCTTCAAACTATACTAACCTCTCTTTCATCGCAAAACATTTCATCATAACCAAATACCCCTTAGACCCTGTTCACACTGGGGCGAGCCGACATTGCCGGGCGACCTGTGAAGTCACGGTGCGCAGCTCGCACCGTGACCTCGGAGCGGCCGGCACGGACTTCATATAATTGAAGTCAATGCAGGTCGCTCCGGGTCGCCCCAAAGAAGCTCCGGACCCTTTTTCTAAGTCGGAGCGACTTGTGTCGCTCCTATTAGCCACTTGCCGACTGCCTAACGCCGATCTACGTCGGCAGTCAGCCCCTCACAGGCAAAGTGACGTAGGGCTACGTCACTAGCTTGTGAGGGTCTAGGGAGCGAGCGCGCGCCCCCGGAGGCGCGCTCCCGCTCCCGCGTGGTCACGGACCCCCCCGCGCGTGTGACCGGCGGACCCGATGTCCGCCGGTCACTCGGCGATCGGCGGGGGAGAGGGAGAATGTCAGGCAGCTTGTGTAAACAAGCTGCCTGTCATTCTCCTTGCTGTTAAGACACTGATCACTCGGATCTAGTATGTAGATCCGTTGATCAGTGTCCTTACAGCTGAAGCCACAGCCAATCACAGTAGAAAGCACGCCCCTAGGGATACACACAGCCCCTCCCTCCCAAATAAAGTTAACCCCTTCACTACCAGTGTATTTTTACAGTAACAGTGCATATATATAGCACTGATTACTGTAGAAATGTCACTGGTAACCCCAAAAGTGTCAAAAATGTCAGTCAAGGGTCCGATCTGTCCGCCCCAATGTCGCAGTACCGCAAAAAAAATCGCAGATTGCCGCCATTACACGTTAAAAAAAAAAAAACATCAAAAATGACAAAAATCTTTCCCTTTGTTAGTAAACGCGATAACTTTTGCGCAAACCAATCAAAATACGCTTTTTGCGATTTTTTTTACCAAACATAGGTAGCATAAAACAAATTGGCCGAAAAAGTTAAAAAATTTTGATTTTTACATTTTTTTTTGGGGAATTTCATATAAAAAAATGTGAAAAATATTGCTATTTTTGCAAAATTGACGCTCTTTTTTTGTTTATAGCGCGTGATCAAAAAATCGCACAGGTGATCAAATACCACCAAAAGAAAGCTCTGTTTGTGGGAAAAAAAGGATGTCAAATTCGTTTAGGTACAGCGTCGCACGACCGCGCAATTGTCCGTTAAAGTCATGCAGTGCCGAATCGCAAAATACCCCCTGGTCGGAATGGGGGTAAAATCTTCCGGGGCTTAAGTGGTTAGAACGGGCCCACAGCTTCTCTATGGCAGGCGACCTGTCAGGCGACCAGGTCGCCTGACAGGTCGCCCCAGTATGAACTGGCTCTTAATGCATTAAAATCTACATTTTTTTTTACAAATATTTTAAACCACAAAACTTTCCCTATCTATTTACATAACAAACTGACTTATTGCAGAATATTCATGATATTACACAGACAGCCCTATTTATTCACCATATTTGATACCCCTTTCTATATTTGCTTAATTTCACTATATTCAATATTTTATTTATATAAAAAATCAAGATATTGTTAAAAAATGAATCCAAACAGTTCAAAAGGAATTGAAAATGCTTACAAAACTGGGAGACCTATACATTTAAGACATTTATGTTCAGCTTAAGTGTGATCCCGGTTTAATCTCTGTATAGCTGTTGTTAATGTGGTCCAGACTTTTGGTGGTGTCCAAATGACAACATTACTATTTTATTGTTCTGGTGGGTTATGGATATCACATCTTATTAATTCATGCTTGCATCTATTTATAGTTTGAAATGAATAAAGCATGACATTTCATATTGCATTCTGGCCCACTGTTAACCTTCTGTGTGGTGACCATTTCTAGTCATGGGAATATGTTTATTGTTCTATTGGTTATAGGCCAACATCCCATTTTGGATGAAGTCAGTACTAACTAAGTTATGTAGGGATCTCCCAGTAGTCTTTTACAGTTAGTTTATGTTCCTTTATTAGGCAATTATATTTCTGCTGTATTACCTATCCCAAGGGCACATCCTATTAATATACTTTGTAGCAAAAAAGTTGCCAGAAATATAAGAAAGCAGAAAATAGCTTTAAGGTTTACAAGCCTGAATATAGTCACATACAGTACCTGAGATATAAAAGTGGCCATAGGCACCAAAGGAGAGTCAAATATACAGGCCTTCAAGGATCTTGCAGCTGAGAACCTAAACAGTCCCTTCACTAAACTGGGGTTGAGGACCTATGAAATAGGGAAAACATGAGGCCTTTGGTACCCTAAATTCATCACAGCCCTGGAAAAAAAATTACTGCACCTTGATGTTCATGAAATTATGCAATTACTGAAAAAAATTAAGGGACGATTATGATAAAGGAACAGTGCTGACATAATATGGTGCATCTGGAAATGACTCCGACAAGGTGGCTGCCCATGCTTTTGCCGAATATATATTTTCAGCAGACATTTTGGACCGAATCCTTTGACTTTCTACACCTATAAACTTACAAGGAATTGGGGTTTTAGTGGAACAAAGATTTATTAGACTTTTTTTGTGTTGTCATTGAATAACAAGAGGTTTTCAAAATGCTAGCCCTGCAATAAAATCCAGCTTTATTTAGCTCACAATACAGAGTGCTTGTTAATGCTGGGTACTGATTCTATTTATTGGAGACTATTTTGAAGATTGCACTTTTGCACATTTACCTTTTTAATAAAACAGAAAAAGAATATACACAAAAGAACCAAAACAAATGTAACATAATGAAGGAATTACCAGTCTCCCAAAAATACACCCAAATTGCTTTCACTTTAAATTTCACTCAAATTGCTGAGATTACATTCTAGTGGTATAACATGCCAGTTTTCCTTCCTCCTTTAGCCCTATCCTACTTTCAACACCCCCACCAAAAAAAAGTGTCTATGTTTATCTACTGTTACGAATAGAATGATGTTGTAAACATTTGATTGGTTACATATTTTGTTTCCTTTTTGTTAGATTGGTTCCTTTTCTAACACTTCTTTCTTAGACCCAGGAATCTTTTAATCAGCTGCTATATTCATTTCATAACCCCTTGACGCTGATGTAACGCAAATATGCATCCTTCAGCTTCAAATGGTTGTAGCGGGGTGATGCACCATTTTTTTAGAGCCTACGGTTTGCTTTCTTGTAATAACAACTGAGGCAGCTAATTAGCCACTCAGATGTTATTACAAGCAGCGGGAGGGAATGTCCCTCTCTCCCGCCACCTTCCCCAGCTCACCTGGGCTCTCCCGTCCCACCGGGAAGCCGAACGGCCAGCTAGCGTGTCAGCCGGCTGGCCAGAGATCTGAACAAAGCCGGAATTGGCTTTGATTGGGTCTCGAATCTAGAAATCCAGAAGCGATGTCATGACATCACTTCCTGTTTACTGAAGCCTTAAAGGCACCAGATTTTTTACAAATTACAGTATTTAAAACAGCTAGACTTGGCATTTTTAATTCTTTTAAGTGCAAAGGAGGGATTTGGGGTCCAAAAAACCCCAGATCCCTCCATAAAGAGTTCCAGTCACTCCCTATTGCTGTCACAAGGGATGTTAAAATTCCTTGTGACAGCAATAAAAGTGATACAAAAAAAAAAATTTAAAGGGACAGTATAAAAATAAAAAATAAAATAAAATAAAATAAATAAGAATAAAAAAAATTAAAGCGTCTGCCATCCCTCCGTGCTCGCGCGCAGAAGCGATCACATACGTAAGTCACACCCGCAAATGTAAACAGTGTTCAAACCACACATGTGAAGTATCACTGCAATCGTTAGAGCGACAGCAATAATCTTAGACCTCCTCTGTATCTCTAAACTGGTAACCAATAACATTTTTAAAGCATCACCTATGGAGATTTTTAAGTACCGTAGCTTGTTGCCATTCCACAAGCGTGCGCAATTTTAAAGCATGACATGTTAGATATCTGTTTTACTCAGCGTAACATCATCTTTCATATTATACAAAAAAATAGGGCTAACTTTACTGTTTTTGTTTTTTATTCATGAAAGTGTATTTCTTAAAACAATTGTGTGGAAGACTGCTGCGCAAATACAGTGTGACATAAAATATTGCAATGACCGCCATTTTATTCTCTAAGATCTCTGCTAAAAAATGTATACATATACTATATATATATATTTATAATGTTTTGGGGTTCTAAGTAATTTTATACAAAAAAATACAGATTTTAACTTGTAAGAAACAAGTGTCAGATAAAGGCTTAGGCTCCAAGGGGTTGAATAAGTATTTTTTTTAAGTAGAATAGGTTTCTGTTTATGGTACCTTTTTTCATATACTTTATTATTAAATGTCCCAAATCATGGTTGTATGTTTCATGCTGTCATTATGTGGATTTTTTATGTTATAAACTGCTATGAATACCCTTTCTATTAATTATTTTGAGACTTTTTGCATTAAGTCCTAAGCTCTCTCAGCCTGGAACAACCAGAAACCAGCAAGTGATAGAGGCACTGCCCACTTGAAAAACTAGGTGGTGACATACACTGCGTATTTTTGTGGGGGTTGATTTGGCTATCCATATTTACCAGTGATAGATCAACCTTTGAACATTGGGCCTCCTGTACATGGGATTAAAACAAAAAATGTAGGCAACCTTACAACTTGCATGTAACATTTAATCACCAAGGTAAATAATATTAATTGATGATGATTATTTTTATTATTATAGTAGTCCTTTTTAAATTTTAATTTCCAAATGTTTTCAGTAAATCTCCACAAGACTGCACAGAACTAAAAATGACAGCCACTGGGTAAGACATAACTGCTGTGCATTCATGAGTGAGAGGGTAAACACAGCTCGTCAGTATCATTTACTATCAATGGTCTTTATGAAAAAAAATAAAAAAATCAAAACTAGTTGGTAATACCAACATCTATATAGTTATAGCCTTTGGTAGGCTTGTGCATTTATGCAGGCTACAGTTTTTGAAAATCTCTAAAGTGTCAGTGAGGGGGACAAGGCAGATTAGAGCTGATCTTGATTTAAAGTAGTTATATAAAAAAAAAGGGTCTGTACTGGTAGACATTTTACAGCATACCCCCTTCTTGGTATGCAATTGTTACAAAAGATATTCATAGGATAAATGACCTCCATTAGAGTCCTGCGGATCACAGGTATTTGCAGTGTCAGAAAGGGGGGTGTCATATTGTTTGCACATATCAGGATAACTGTACTTCTGCATAATGTGGTTTAACATACCATATGTGAACTGGAAATTATAGATAGCAGCATAACTGAATATGCCTTACATCATTTATTAGAACTAAACTACAGTCAGATATAAAATAACACCAAGTAATTAATCAATCATAAAGTTATTTCTCTTGATTCAGTATCTTGTACAGTAAAATGACCAGATTTTAAAAATAAAATCCGGGGACATATTTATTTTATTTTATTGGCAAATGGCACAGGACTGCATAATACACAGAACGCTGGGCACAGGACTACATAATACACAGAGTGCTGGGCAAAGGACTACATCATACACAGAGCCCTGGGCACAGGACTACATAATACACAGAGCGATGGGCACAGGACTACATAATACACAGAGCGCTGGGCACAGGACTACATAATACACAGAGCGCTGGGCACAGGACTACATAATACACAGAGCGCTGGGCACAGGACTACATAATACAAAGAGCGTTGGGCACAAGACTATATAATACACAGAGCACTGGGCACAGGACTACATAGTACGCAGAGAGCTGGGCACAGGGCTGCAAAATACACAGAGCGCTGGGCACAGGACTACATAATACACAGATCGCTGGGCACAGGACTACATAATACACAGATCACGGGGCAGAGGACTGCATAATACACAGATCACTGGGCACAGGACTATATAATACACAGAGCTCTGGGCACAGACTACATAATATACAGGAGGGTGTTAGGCATAGAGTGCAGGATTTGGGAGGACACTTCTGCCCCAACATTAAGAGCCCAACTCTGCACCCTTCTCTCACAGATTATCTCTGCAGCCACCTCTTAGCCCTTCCCCCACAATAGCTAAACTCTCCATCTCTCCATGCAGCTGCATCAGCCCTGCTCCCCCACTGCCCTCACCTGTGTACAAACAGACCTCCCCCCCCCCCCCATCTGCTTACCTCCCAGTCTCAGCCCTCCACAGTGTCAATTTTTGGCTCTGACACTTCTCCACTGAACAGCAGCAGGAGCGGTGGTGAGATCGTCCAGCAGGGGGCGTCGGCATCCAAGCCACCAGGCTGTTTCTCAACCAGCATGGGATGCCCTGTCTACGTTAATTTGGGACAAAACCGGTGCACAGACTTAGTCCAGGGACAGTGTCCTTAGTCTGGGGACTGTCCCCAGGAACCGGCGACATCTTGTCACCCTATTGTACAGCAACCTTTGGGCTGAGAGTATAGGATCTGCAATAACAGGCTATGCTATATGCACATATGTTAGCAAGACTTATGCTAATAAGGAGAACAGAGGAGGACTCATCTGTTTGCTGCTGATTCAATGTGTAATTAACCAACGGGGGGCTGTTGTAGCCTATTATTTTTTTTGACCAAGCTGTTTAATTTCTGCATTGGAAGTCAACAATCTGACTGTGTTGTATGGTTAGGTGTCTGGATTTCAAGACTGGTTAAAATTTCTGTGGTAGGCAAAACAGTTCCTGCATATATTTCAACTTGGTGTTTATTTGTGTACCTAAAGATTACCTAATAGTTATAGTGGTTGTAAATTCAGGAGGTTTTTTTTATCTTAATGCAGACTATGCATTAAGATAAAAATCCTTCTGTGTGCAGTAGCCCCCCAAAAATTTATTTGAGCCCCATTTCGATTCAAGGATGTTGCAGGAGAGACTCGACTTCCCGGGAATCTCCCTCCTCATTGGCTGAGACAGAAGCAGAGCGCCATTGGCTCCCGCTGTTAATCAAAGTCAGTGAGCCAATGAGGAGAGAGAGAGGGGGCAGGGCCTAGCTGCGGCTCTGTATCGGTTCAGGTGCCCTTATAGCAAGCTGTTTGCTGTGGGGCACTCGTCAGGAGGGAGGGGCCAGGAGAGCCGGGGAGGACCAGAGAAGAGGAGAATCGGGGCTGTTGTGTGCAAAACCACTGCACAGAGCACGTAAGTATACCATGTTTGTTATTTTTAAGCAAGAAAAAACAAGACTTTAGTATGACTTTAAGTCATTGTGGACAGTTTTTCTTTCTTTGTCCATATCTTTGTGTAGCACTTACCGCCGAAGGAGCAGCTGATGATAACAGGTCTTCTGTTCTGCCACGACTCCTAAAACGGCTCAGTCCCTGCTAACACACACAGTTAGAGGTGGAGGACTACTCACACCTAGATAACGTAAGCGTTAGTAAGTCACAGACGTGTAAAAAGGCTATGGCTAAGGCTATTTGCCTAGGCTATAGTTTAATAATACTGTAAGATAAGCTCAGTACATGTTGGAATGAGAAGGCTGGCTCATACTCATGTGCATGCCCATACGTTTGAGCAAAAGCTAAATGCAAAACAGGCATTGTCACATTTGCGAAAACATATTGGTGTATGGAGAAAACATATGCGCATGCGCGGGTGGACACGCACACATTTCGGCACTGGTGCCAAACAGCTTATTTTAGCTGCACTCTGGATGGATTACTGAGCTTGTTCCTGCTTTATCTGAGCCTTGACCTACCAGACCTGCTTACCTCGTCTTGCCCCTGACCTGTCCTTGGTTTTTCACCTGCTTGCTGTGACCTTTGGCCTGTATTCTGACTTTGCCTCTGTTTTGTGTTCTTGTAACTCGCTGCCAGGTTGTGTACCAATACCAGCTTGTGTCCTGACTCTGTCCCTGCCTGATGTCCCTGTACCTCTCTGGCAGGCTGTTGATGATCTTTTGGCTTGTGTCCTAGCTACACTCCTGCCTGCCAATCAAGTGTCGCCATATTCCTGGTTCCTGCCTGGTGATCTACGGTCATCTGCTAACTGCAAGTCATCATTGATGGCGGAATCCCTTCTGTTGAGTGCAGGGGGGTGCTAGTTGGTACAATTTGGTACATTTGGCCTGCCCATACTTGGTTCCTGCTGAACCATTAAAGATTTGAACCATCTATGGCTGTCCTTAACTGCAGCAGACAAACATCAGGACTCCTGCCCCATTAGACAGGGCTGTGCTTTTTGGCAGAGCTGTGTAAATCCCAGGACAGCCTCTGATCTCCCTCTACCTAAGAAACTGTAATTTCCATTGCGGCGGGGGTTAATAGAATGGAGGGACCTGTCATATGCATTTGTGGCACCCTCCTATGTAGGTGCTAGAAGACAGTATCGTTTTGGGTCTTTCTGTTTACCAGGAAGATTGCCAGGTAAATTTAGAGTGTTCTCTGCCTACCAGGGAGCAGGATCTATTGATAGGGTCTGCTCATGGTGCTCAGGTGCAGCTCAGCTTGTCTGAATGTTTCACATTGGTCCAACAGGGAAGCATATTGGTCAGTGGAAGGAAAACTTACAAGTGAGGGAGCAGGAATTGTTACAGCCCTAGCTACTGGCAGAGGAAAGTGCCTCAGTGCATGCTGGGAGACTGTATAAATGCCAGGGGCATATGTGCTCGGGTCTTTGGCTGGAGAGTGGGGTCCCAGAGAGATGGGGCAGCTACCCCTCCTCTGTAGAAGTTGCCATATGGCCTTGGGTACTCGACCTGAGGGCCAGAAAGTCAGAGAGAAGCTGAACCCAGAGGTCCTGCAGAGCTGACTGGAAGGGAGACACCAAGGAGGATCTGATTATGCTTACGGTGAGTACAGATCTGTGTCATGGGGCCTTTCCTGTGAGGGCCATCCCTTCAAGTAGAAGAGTCAGTGGACAGGTGTCAGTAAAATGTATGCTAGAGAGTGTCCTGAAGATAAAGTAGTTCTGCTGCTAGAGAAAGCAGGAAAACTTCTTCCATACAAGTGGCAGTATGGTAAAAGTATCGTGTCTGCTTCCACAAGTAATCTGGTGAGGCTAAATGAGAGTCGTCCTTATCTACTGTGAATAGTTCAGTTGTTGAGTATCCCACTATTCCCTTCTTACATACAAGTTAATCCCAACAATGAATATAAAAAACCCAAAAACCCTGGACTGTGTATTGAGTAACGAGCAAAATGGGACTAAGGATGGATGTTTAAAAAATCCCTTAGTGACTGTTTGCAGGTAATGAGAGGGAGGCCCAAGAAGTCATCACACAGCAAGCCCTACGGGGACAGTGCTACACACTCATCAAGCATGCCAGCTTTACAGAACCTTTGCATCCCCTCTTCCATGCATGTTGCAAATAGCAGCATAATTGTGTTCAAAACTAACTCCATCTTTTAGATCATGTTACACCCATATTTAGTGTTAGATGGTTGAAAGCAGGCACCCCCATCCCGAGACTGGCCCCACATCTGACAGCATGCGTGGATTCTTCTTTCTGATGGCAACTGTTACTTTAGAATTTTTTTCTGCTCACACAGTCGCATCCTTCATTCACAGAGATTTGTGAATGGATGAAAAATGGATGAAAAACGAGTCCTGTCTGGTCCCTCAGCAGATGAATTTGTAGTTCTCAATGGAACACAAGTACTGTGATTATCGCGGTCGCAGTTCATTGACACTTCCTCTAGCTCATTAACTGTAAGTCTGTACCTCGGTATTGACAAGACGCTGGAGAAAGAGTCTGCAGGAGCCCATGCATTGTACCTGCAAGCTACCGAACACGCTTTTCTGCAAATATTCATATATATATATATTTTTTTGCAAAAAGTAGACTTAATAATTACAGGTACTTAAATAGCACTGTTAATTTATGCACCACTTTACATATTTATTATACATTCACATCTGTCCCTGCCTTCAAGGAGCTTACAGTCTATGGTCCCTAACTCACATTTATACTTACACATACTAAGGCCAATTTAGACAGAAGACAGTTAACCTACCAACATGTCTATGGATTGTGAAACCCACGCAGGCACAGGAAGAACATGCAAACTCCAGGCAGGTAGTGTTTTGGTTGGGATTTAAACCAATGCTGAGCTCCGAAACATGTAACTGCCCACCACCACTATTGGACACCGGCCGCTGCATCCACACCCTGCCTTCAGGAAATCTCATGCCGACCAAGCTGAGACACAGATGAAAAGGACGCATCTACAGGAAGTGGATCACCGGATGTCCTCATTGCAACCACTCAGCACAGCGGATAGGAAGACTCCAGACAGATCTTTGCTATTCCCATGTCACATTTACCAAATGTGAGTGCTTTTATACTTTTAACCTAATAAATACACAGAGCCTACTGCACTTAGAGGCGCCTTGTCTTTTTATCTTTATATTTAAACCAATGACCCTAGTGCTGATAGGCAGAAGTACTAACCACTTAGCCACTGTGCTGCCCCTTTACCTTTCCCTTTAATTAAGAACACTGTGTATAAATCCTGTATAATAATTAAAGTGGATTAAAGTGGATCTTCATTGCATCTGAGCAACACAAACCAAAAACACTATTCAATTAATTTTTAATATTCAAAGCAAACTCCCCCATCCATCTATCCATCCATGTCTCCATGCTTTATTTTGTTGAGAAATCACTTAGAAAAACAACCCCCTAGCATTTCTGGTCGTGGCCATCTTTAGTTAGGGCAAATGATTCATTTAGCATCTACTTCCTTGAACTTATCTCCCCTTGGCTCTAGCATGCATGCAGGTCAGTATAATTAGCCGAGAAAACCCCTCCTCCTGGGATGTATGGCATCATTTGCCTAGGCAAGAAACCAGGAATTAACTGAAGACATTAAAAAAAAAAAACAGTTTAAAAGAAGTAAACATGATATAATTTCCTATCTATTTACTAATGCTAGTAGCATGAGGATTAAAAATAATCAATGTTGATTGGGAGAGTGAAGTTCATGCTGTATAATGCTGGTGTGAATGAGGCCTTTAGTAGGATGATTGTATTATCCTAGAAACTTTACTCTTAATTATGTGGTCAGTTAAACTCCCAATACAACTTTTTCTAGTGTCAGTGAGTAAATTGTGCTCATTGACAAGGTTGTAATAATACATTTCTAGATACATTAGTGTACTTAGGGAGGGGAATTGTCAGATCAAAGGGGTGCACAATAATATTTGTTTCCTTAGCACATGAAATAGGCAATAAAACCTTCCACTTTTGGTAATATATACAGTATACTTTATTAGCCTAACAGCTTTTATAGTTATTTATCCAAGGCGTACACTATGCGCCAGCTGTGAGGGTGTGCAGTTGCCCAGAGGGAAGTAAATACTCCCTGCAGAGTTTAAAGTGTCTTTCTGGACAAATGAATTATTCTTCACACATTAGTGAAAGTTCACGGCTCCTCGTGAAGGACAAACATGGAAACCAAACAGAGCCATGCAACATTCCCTAGCACAGGGCAAGAAAAGAGAACATTGATAAATTTGATATGTTCAAATGGAACTGACAGAAGTTTTGGAGAACAACATTTTATATAGTATATATCATGATTATTTTTCTATTTAGAAGTGAATGTTTTCTCCATTAAAATTAAAGTGATACTAAAGTAGGGTGACCAGACATCCCAGGTTTCCAGGGACAGTCCCTGAACTGAGGACACTGTCCCCAGACCAAGTCTGTCCCCGGCACTGATCTGTGCGGCGGTGAGGGGGAGTTACAAGCACCGATCTCCCTGTGTGGCTTTCAATGAAGCAGCTGACAGCCACTTCTCCTCCTCTTCCTCCCGCAGCTGTCAGCTGCTTCATTGAAAGCCACACTGGGAGATCGGTGCTTGTAACTCCCCCTCACCGCTGCACAGATCATCCCCGAATGCCAATCAAATGTCCCTAATCTCTGGGCCCCATGCCCTCCTCTGCCTCCCCAGGTCCTCCTCCAGCTCCCCGTGCCCTCCTCTGGCTCCCGGGTCCTCCTCTGCCTCCCCGTGTCCTCCTCTGGCTCTCCTGGTCCTCTGTGCTCCTCCAGCTACCCCTCTGTGCATCACTGGTCCCCCTCTGTGCATCACAGGTCCCCCTCTGTGCTATATCATTTTTTAGAAATCATGCTTATAAAATAGTTTACCATTTTCCATTAAAAAAAAAAAAATGTCCCTGGATTTCATTTTAAAAATCTGGTCACCATATACTAAAGTCTCATTTTTTTTTAGTTAAAAATAACAAACATGTTATACTTACCTCCTGTGCAGTGGTTTTGCACAGAGCAGCCCCAATCTTCTTCTTAGGAAGAGAGGAGAGTGTCTCTGAGTGTAGTAAACATTTTAATGTGGCAATAAAAACATAGTGACTCACATGGAGGTTAGGAAATTAGCACACTTTTGATGATTTATTGTGTCATGTTTATATACTCTGACACTAACCTACACCTGCAGCGGTAATCTCCACTGGACTACCTCTGAGCGCCAACACCCCCTAACTCTGCTACCAATCTTCTTCCTAGGTCCCTCTTCGGCTCTCCTGGCCCCTCCCTCCTGTTGAGTGCCCCCACAACAAGCAGCTTGCTATTGAGGCACCCGAGCCAAGTCACAGCTCCCTGTGTCCATTCAAACACGGAGCCACGGCCAGCCCCTGCCACCATCTCTCCTCGTTGGCTGACTGACTTTGATTGAATGCGGCGTGAGCCAATGGCGCCACACTGCTGTCTCAGCCAATAATGAGGGGAGTCCTTGGCAGCCGAGACTCTCCTGCGACATCACTGGATCAACCACTCTAATGCAGGGGTTTTATTAATTGCCATCACAGAGCCAGCCTATAAGCATCTAAGTCCTTTGATCTCTAAGGCCCCCTTTCAGAGTGGATCCATGCAAGGGGAATCTGTCTGCTCAGTGGGGGATCTCTACACTGATTCTCGCTGAACAGGCAGATCACATAGCCGGCTCTCCTCTATGAGGCCGTCGGATGGAAATGGACTCCTTGTCCATGTCTATCTGATTGTAATCTGCTGGACGGATGACGCATTTTATCGGATCGGATGCCCAGCGGGTATAAGCGGACACATCTGCTGACATCTGCCGCATAGAGATTAATGGGTGCTCTAATCGGATCCGCCTAAAAAACTGACAGGCAGACCTGATCAGTCTGCTGGTGTGAAAGGGGCCTTAAGCTTTCACATATAGTACTGTGCAAAAGGTTTAGGCAGGTGTGAAGAAATGCTGCTTCATGTAATCCCAGACAGACTCGATTTTGAGATCAGGGCTTGGTGAGTGCCAAACCCATCACTCCAGAACTGCTTGTTCATCTTTACGCTGAAGATACAGTATCACACAAAAGTGATTACACCTCTCACATTTTTTTTTTTTTTTACAATTAAATTTTTATTTTATTGTTAGACATATAAACAAAACAAATATTTACAACTACAGTACATTACTCTGCACCAAAAAAAGTATTATCCATACATACAAACACAGAAAAAAAAAAAAAATTTGGGAGAGGAAGGGAAGGGGAATATCAATAAACCAATTTAGGGGCAGAAAAAGAGAAAAAAAAAAATATATAAAAGATATAATATATAAAAAAAAAAAATGGAATATCATCAATTAATTAATATGTTCCTGCTTCTATCCTTATGAAACAGGTGACATTGACATGCCTACAGCATCAATCCAGGCTGACCACACTTTATCAAATTTTTTTGGGCAGTTCCTACTACCGTATGTAAAACAGTAGAATGGAAGTGTCTTAGTAACGGCAGCTATCCAGGTTGATCGGGTGGGAGGTTCAGGTAACTTCCATCGCAAAAGGATTTCTCTCCTGGCATAAAACAGGGTATACATAATACACATTTTAGCATATTTATCCCCAACCACTTCTGTAAGGTTACTCAGTAGAGTTACCTTTGGGTCCAAAGGAATCATAATGTCAAAAATTTCCCCAATAGTATCCGTCACCGCTTTCCAAAATGTTGCAAGCTCAGAGCACGACCAAACAACGTGTAGAAAAGTACCAATTTCATGCCCACATCTGGTGCACGAGGGATCCTTCCTGGGATATATCCTAGCAAGACGTTGCGGCGTGTAGTATGCTCTGTGTAAGAATTTGAGTTGTATAAATCTGTCCCTAGCCGCTATCATTGAGGGGATATAATTATTAACCGACTCCTCCCAATCTTCAACAGTCAGGTCTGGGATGTCATCCTTCCATTTATGTCCGCCAGTCACTCGCGATCTCCCTCTGGAGAGGGAGAAAGGCAGGCGGCTAATGTAAACAAAGCCGCCTGTCATTCTCCCTGGTGTAACTGCAGAAATCATACGATCCTGCTATGTAGGATCGTATGTCTCTGTGGTTACATCACAAGCCACGCCCCCCACAGTTAGAATCACGCCCCTAGGGATACATTTAACCCACTGATCACCAATAAAGTTAACCCCTTCCCTGCCAGTGTCATTTTTACAGTAACAGTGCATATTTATAGCACCGATTACTGTAGTAATGTCACTGGTACACCCAAAAGTGTCATAAATGTCAGTCAAGGGTCCGATCTGTCCGCCGCAATTTCGCAGTCCGCAAAAAAAAAAAAACGCAGATCGCCGCCATCACTAGTAAAAAAAAAAACAATAAAAATGACATCAATCTTTCCCGTAGTTAGTAGACGCAATAACTTTTGCGCAAACCAATCAAAATACGCTTATTGCGATTTTTTTTACCAAACATATGTAGCAGAAAACAAATTGGCCTAAAGTGTTAAAAATTTAGATTTTTAAATTTTTTGGGGGAATTTCATATAAAAAAATTTGAAAAATATTGTTATTTTTTCAAAATGGTCGCTCTTTTTTTGTTTATAGCTCAAAAAGTAAAAATCACACAGTTGATCACTACCAAAAGAAAGCTCTGTTTGTGGGAAAAAAAGGACGTCAATTTCATTTGGGTACAACGCCACACGACCGCGCAATTGTCTGTTAAAATCACGCAGTGCTGAATCGCGAAATAGGCCCTGGTCTTTGAGCAGCCAAAACCTCCAGGGCTTAAGTGGTTAAAATTAGGACTTTTGATTTTCATGTTCATGTCCCATAGACTTTAATAGAGTTCTCATGTTCGCTAGAACTTTTTCCCTGTTGGAGAAGTTCTGGTGCGAACCGAACAGGGGGGTGTTCGACCCATCCCTACTAAATATCTGTGCATTTATTTGTTAGGTTTTCTCCCACTGTCCAATATGCCTCCCTATTAGACCAGTGTGAAACACTTCAGACACACTGAGCTGCACCAGAGAACACTGAGCAGACCTCACTAGCAGATCCTGCACTCTGATAGGCAGAGAACAATATAGATTTACCTGGCAATCCTTCTGGTAAGCAGAAAAGATCCAAAACTATACTCTCCCTTTAGCACCTACAGTTGTGTTCATAAGTTTACATACCCTGGCAGAATTTATGATTTCTTGGCCATTTTCCCCAGAGTATGAATGAGAACACAAAAACGTTTCTTTCACTCATGGTTAGTGTTTGGCTGAAGCCATTTATTATCAATCAACCGTATTTACTCTTTTTAAATCATATTGACAACAGCAACTACCCAAATGACCCTGATCAAAAGTTTTCATAAACTTTGATCAGGGTAATTTGGGTAGTTTCTGTTGTCATTATGACTTAAAAAGAGAAATCATAGTTGATTGGAAATAAATGGCTTTAGCCAAACACTAACCATGGGTGAAAGAAAAGTTTTGGGTTATCATTCATATTCACTGAAAAATGGCCAAGAAATCATTAATTCTGCCAAAGTATGTAAACTTATGAGCACAACTGTACCTAGGAGGGTGCTACACTAATAATGCTCAAGTCAATGCATAAAAGCAAGGGGTCAGTGGTATAATAATCCTAGCAAGGGGTCAGTGGTATAACAATCCAAGCAAGGGGTCAGTGGTATAACAATCCAAGCAAGGGGTCAGTGGTATAATAATCCAAGCAAGGGGTCAGTGGTATAACAATCCAAGCAAGGGGTCAGTGGTATAACAATCCAAGCAAGGGGTCAGTGGTATAACAATCCAAGCAAGGGGTCAGTGGTATACCGTATATACTCGAGTATAAGCCAAGTTTTTCAGCATGTTTTTTCATGCTGAAAATGCCCCCCTCGGCTTATACTCGAGTCACTGGCTTCACTGTGCTTTTAAAAATGGCGCCGCTCGGCGCCGACGTGTCACTGCGCATGTGCCGCATGCCCGGGAATAGCCGAACATGTTCAGGCTTTCCCGAGCATCGGCGGAGCATTTGCAGTGACGTATTGGCGCCCGGTGGTGCGATTTTTAAATCGAAGGCGCCTCACCGACAGGTAAGTGAGACTCCTCCGCAGCCCCTGCATTTCCTCATGCAGTGCTGCGGGCATGGTACAGGACATTCTCCTGTACCATGCCCGCAGCACTGCATCTCCTGTGCCATGCCTGTACATACTGTGCCATGCCTGTTCTTACTGTGCCGTGCCTGTACATACTGTGCCATGCCTATACCTACTGTGCCATGCCTGTACTTACTGTGCCATGCCTGTACTTACTGTGCCATGCCTGTACTTACTGTGCCATGCCTATACCTACTGTGCCATGCCTGTACATACTGTGCCATGCCTGTACTTACTGTGCCATGCCTATACCATCACCTGTGCTATGCCTATACCATGACCTGTGCCATGCTTATACCATCTCCTGTACCATGACCTGTGCCATGCTTGTACCATGACCTGTGCCATGCCTATACCATCACCTATGCCATGCCTGTACCATCACCTGTGCCCTGACCTGTGCCATACCCTTACCATGACCTGTGCAATGCCTATACTATGACCTGCGCCATCTCCTGTACCATGCCTGCAGCTCCTGTTTTGTGTCTCGTGGTGGTCCAGTTGGGTCCAGTAGCTGCTGCATTTCCCACCCTAGGCTTATACTCGAGTCAATAAGTTTTCCCACTTTTTTGTGGTAAAATTACGGGTCTCGGCTTATATTCGGGTCGACTTATACTCGAGTATATACGGTAACAATCCTAGCAAGGGGTCAGTTCTATAACAATCCTTGCAAGGGGTCAGTGGTATAACAATCCTTGTAAGGGGTCAGTTGTATAACAATCCTTGCAAGGGGTCAGTGGTATAACAATCCTTGCAAGGGGTCAGTTGTATAACAATCCTTGCAAGGGGTCAGTGGTATAACAATCCTTGCAAGGGGTCAGTGGTATAACAATCCTAGCAAGGGGTCAGTGGTATAACAAGCTTACCAAGGAGTCAGTGGTACAACAAGCTTACCAAGGAGTCAGTGGTATAACGAAATAGATAAGAGAGATAACCCTGCACTATCTTGAAAATAATCTAAATCAAATGATAGCTGCAACTACTGATCAGCCTATCCAAAGCTGAAAAGGATATCAATAAGGGTAACAGGGTGTGGAGCTGCGCTAGCCAAATAAACGGTGATGAGTAATAGGACTCCAAAAAATGTGGTGAACATGTGAAATGTTTAACAAGATGTGTATAGTTGGTTAAATCAAGAAATTTTTTGAACAAAGTGTGTATAGTCTAAAGATGGATGTGGCAGTAATATGTGATTATAAAAACATCACAGTGATGAATCAAAAAAAATAAAATAAAAAATAATCCACTTTCCCTATAATCAATTAACTACTTGACATCCGCACTATAGCCGAATGATGGCTACAGCGCGGACATGAATTGGCGGGAGGGCGTACATTGACGTCCTCTCGGCAAAGAGCAGCCTGCGCGCTACCTGCGGAGCACGCCCGGCCCACTCTGTAATCGGCGAGTCCATGAGACTCGCCTGATCACAGTTTGGAGATTGGAGGCGATCCCGCCTCCTTACCACGTGATCAGCTGTCAGCCATTGACAGCTGATCATGTAAAGTAAACAGCAGCTGGCGATCAGCTGTTTTTTTCTCCTCACACTGTCAGTGTGAGGAGAAAAAACAACGATCGCCGTCTGCTGTCAGAGGGACATCGGTCCCGAAGAGGAGAGAGATAATTTTGGGCCCCCAGTGCCACCTACCAGTGCCCACAAGTGCCCACCAGTGTCACCCACCAGTGCCACCTACCAGTGCCCACCAGCACCACCTACCAGTGCCCACCAGTGCCATCTGCCAGTGCCCACTAGTGCCACCTACCAGTGCCTACCAGCGCCACCTACTTTTGCCTATCATTGCCCATCAGTGCCACCTATTAGTGCCCATGAGTACTGGCTATTAGTGCCCTTTAGCGCCACCTACCAGTGCCCTTCAGTGCCGCCAATCATTGCCCATCAGTGCCACCTATCAGTACCGCCTTATCAGTGCCCATCAGTGCCGCCTTATCAGTGCCCATCACTGTCGCCTATCAGTGCCCATCAGTGCAGCCTATCAGTGCCAAACAGTGCAGCCTATCAGTGCCCATCAGTGCAGCCTACCAGTGCCTATCAGGGCCCATCAGTGCAGCCTACCAGTGCCCATCAGTGCCGCCTCATCAGCGCACATCAATGAAGGAGAAAAATTACCTGTTTGCAAAATTTTATAACAAACTATAAAAACTGTTTTTTTTTTTTTTCCAAAAATGTTGGTCTTTTCTTGTTTGTTCAGCAAAAAATAAAACCCCCAGTAGTGATTAAATACCACCAAAAGAAAGCTCTACTTGTTTCAAAAAATGATAAAAATTTAATTTGGGTACAGTGTTGCGTGACCGTGCAATTGTCATTCAAAGTGCGACAGCACTGAAAGCTGAAATTTGGCCTGGGCAGGAGGGGGGTTTAAGTGCCCAGTAGGCAAGTGGTTAAGGTGCTGAAAAAATGATGTTTAAAAGTTTTAAGAAAGTGAATAAACAATGTGACAAAATAAAAGTGGAAAAAGATGACCAATTAACAATCATGAAGTGAAATTAATTGATAACGTCCTTTGATCATGGATCAAACAAGTGAATCAAATATGATGAATCCTGGAGTGGTGACAAACACAACGCTGGATTTTGGGTCTTACCAAATTCAGCCTCTCATCTTTATCAAGTGTTGTGTTTGTCACCACTCCAGGATTCATCATATTTGATTCACTTGTTTGATCCCTGATCAAAGGACTTTATTGATTCACTTCATGATTGTTTATTGGTCATCTTTTTTCACTTTTACATTGTCACATTGTTTATTCACTTTCTGAAAAACTTTTCAGCATAATTTTTTCATCACCTTAATTGATTATACGGATAGTGGATTATTTTGTTTTTGTTTTTGATTCATCACTGTGATATTTTTATATTCACATACTGTATTACTGGCACATCCATCTTTAGACTATACACACTTTGTTAAACATTCCTTGATTTAACCAACTATACACATCTTGTTTAACAATTCACATGTTCACCACATTTTTTGGAGTCCTAATACTCATCACTTTTATTTGGCTAGTGCAGCTCCACACCCTGTTACCCAGTGGTATAACAAGCTTGCCAAGTGTGTGGCGTTTGATAAACAATATGATTTTTTTTTTTATATATTAATCAGACATAACATTACATGTTCACAGACACACAAAATCAGGTTGTGTTTGATACTTGTCAAACTAATGCTGTTGGATACAATGGGAACTTAGATACCATTGTTGTATTCAGTTGACAGTTTAAACAGTCTATTGTCTCTATAGATACAGTAAACAAGTAACCTGGTAAAAAAAAACAGTGTTACCTTGAAGTAGAATTTGAGAACACCTCTCTAATAGGAAATAGCTTGTCGTTAAGGTAAGCTGTTTTTTTTATGTTGTTTGGTAGTTAAGGTAAACAAACCTTATATATAATTGGTTGTCAGGCAAATGAGAGAGGGAGGACTCCATGATGCAGTGAACACCAGAGACCCCTGCAACCAAGAGGCTTTCACCTGATTCTCCAGCAACTGCTTAAGAACCTGAGTCCTCATTGTCATCGGAGTTCACGAACACACTGTTCCTAATAAGTGAAGTAACTTTAAGCGTATTTCTGCTGTTTACAGACCATTTGTTAGGCATTGTTATATCTTCCAGTCTTGTATTATGTTCCTAATATTGTAATAGTTTTGTATGTACAGCATGTTTTGTATAGTAAAAGCACATTTATACACTGCAGAGGTCTGAGCTTCCTTGATTATACCGCAAAGTAAACTTGCTAGATAGACGCAAGCAAAACACCAAGGAGCAGGATATAAAAGTGGTCTAAACAGATAGATTCCACCTGCAGCAGCCTTGACGCACTAGGCCATGGCTTATACTGCATAGCCTAGTGTTAAGCTGGGAACACACAATTCTGATTATCGGCTGGTTGAGCAGGAACCAGCCAACATTCGTTGTGTGCAGCTGCCTGTTCGACAGAAGCCAGTGTCACGACTGGCTTCTGTTGAGCATTTTATGATTTATTTATTATTTATTACAGGTACTAATATAGCACCATCAATTTTTGCAGAACTTTTACATATGTGTTGTACATTTACATCACTCCCTGTCCTCAAGGAGCTTACAATCTAAGAGCCCTAACTCACATATGTAGCACTATCCCTGTAGGGCTTGCTGTATAATGACTTGTTGGGCCTCCTCTGATTACCTGCACACAGTCACTTGGGGTACAGTTCACACTTCCCCCCTTACTCCCAATGACTTGTCACTCAATAAACAGTCCGGGGGGATTGGGTTTTAGTGTTTATTGTGGAACTTGGATGGGAATACTCCAACTGTAACTATTCACAATAGATAAGGACAACTCTAACTTGGCCTCACAGGGTTGCTTGTGGAAGCAGAAAATGCTTAATCCATACTGCCACATGTATGGAAAGGGTTAAGTCTCCTTGCTCTTTTCTCTCCAGCAATAGACTTGGTGAATCTACATTATCTTCGGGACACTCTCTAGCATTCCCTTTACTGACACCAGTCCACTGACTCTTCTAGCTGCAGGGGTAGCCCCCTTCAGGTCAGGTCCCTTGACACAGATCTGTATTCACTATACTGCGGAATCAGATCCTCCAGTGTCTCCCCTTTTAGTCAGCTTCCCTGGACCTCTGGGTTCAGCTCCTCACTGCTACTCTGTAGGCCCTCAGGTCGACCACCTGAGGTCTCATGACTGTCACAACCCACCTGGGGTCTTGCAGTGGAGAGGGAACCCAGTTGCAGTGGAACAGCACTCCCTTACAATCACGACCCTCAGGAGTCCCTGGAAGTGGGAACAGGGCCCCATAGGGTCTGTGGTGGCACGGAGGCCTTTAATGAAGAGGAGGAGGTAAGGTCGACAACTCTGGAGTCAAGTCTGGCAGGCAATCAAGCCGTATCCACCTGAGGGAGAAAGGATCAGGAACCAGGAACACAGACAATGCAATTAGCAGACACACAGGAGCAAGGAAAATAACTAAGCACTAACTGGAAGGTGTGCTTGGTATATATAGGGAGCCAGGATCACATGACCCGCCACCTCCCTCCAGTAGGTGGGGCTGCCAGGGGCTATAAAGGGAGGTCAGAGACCCAGCACCATCTTGGTTTTCTTCATAGAACCTGATCTTACCAGATCTTCAACTCTCCTCTCTCCCTCTGTGTAAAACACTGTAACCGCATGGCGGCCACCATCTTGCCATGACAGTGTGCTGCTGCAGTCCTCAGAGGTGAGGGGAGGAGAAGGAGCCACCGCAGACCCGGAGGGGGTGTCTCTGCGACCGGCAAGCACCGAGACTCTGTTGCGAGAACGCCGCAGGAACCCAGACGCAGGTGAGTACGCGGCAGTGCCGTGACAGAGCCCCCTTCCTAAACGCCAACTCAGGGCGCGAAATAGGGTTGGTCGGCCAGAGTGTCTTCTGTGGAAAGCTCAAATCTTGGCAGGTGCATGAACATTCCTAGCTGGCTCCCAGGATCTTTCCTCTGGGCCATACCCTTTCCAGTGGATGAGATACTCCAGATTTCCCCTACGACGTCTGGAATCAAGAATCTCCTGGACTTCAAACTCTTCAGAGCCATCCACAACCACTGGAGAGGGTGAAGCAACAAAACGGGAAGGAAATCTGTTGGGTTTCCAAGGTTTTAGGAGGGATACATAAAAAACCTGATGTAACCTGTAGGTGGAAGGGAGATCCAGGCGGACGGCCACAGGAGATAGGATCTCGGTTATAGTGAAAGGCCCTATGTAACGTGGTCCCAACTTCCGTGAGGGGCAAGACAAACGCATATGTTGTGTGGACAGCCAGACTTTGTCTCCTGGCACATAGGTGGGTGCTGGGGACCTTTTCTTGTCTGCATATCCTTTGTAGCGTTGTTGTGCTATTTTCAGGGTCTGGTACAACATAGGCTTAAGATGTCTAAGTTTGTTCAGTTGTGAGGCTACATCGGGCACTGTGTTTGGACAAGGTAGCTCTGGAAGGGCACATGGATGGAAACCATAGTTGGCATAAAAAGGTGTCATCTTGCTGGAGTGGTGCATGTGGTTGTTGTAGGAGAACTCTGCTGTGGGAAGCAGAGATAACCAGTCGTCTTGTAGATGTGTAGTAAAACAACGAAGATATTGTTCTAGAATCTGGTTGGTACGTTCTGTTTGGCCGTTGGTCTGAGGATGGTAAGCCGAGGATAAACATTGTTGGATCCTTAGATGACGAAAAAAATGGGACCAGAAACGGGAGGTGAACTGAGACCCACGGTCAGTGATGATAGTTTGGGGTAATCCATGTATCCGAAAGATGTTTTGCAGGAACAAGGAGGCAGTCTTTGAAGCAGATGGAAGTCCTACAGAAGGAATGAAATGTGCCATTTTTGTGAATCTATCCACTACCACCATGATGGTGTTGTGTTTGTGTGATAAGGGTAGATCCACAATAAAGTCCATGGCTATGTCAGTCCATGGTCCTCGAGGAACTGCAGGAGGTTGGAGAAGACCCACAGGTTTTATCTTTGGGGTCTTTGATCGAGCACAGACATCACAAGAAAGGACATAATCCCTGACGTCGGATTTAATAGAAGGCCACCAATAATAACGGCTAATGTTTATAAATGTCTGGGTAATTCCTCCATGGCCTGCTGAAAGGGTATCATGGAACTGGCCAATTACCTCAGATCGGAGTGAAGGTGGTATATACAGTTGTTCACCATGGTACCATAAGCCTTGTTTCTGGATCAGAGGAGGTATCATCACCGGTGTTTGGACCGATGAATTGCGTAAACGGTCTAGGAGTGATACCTGTTTTGCTAGGAATTGGTTTGGAGGTAGGATGGTGTCTTGGGTTTCATCTGTTGGGTTTGTCTTTTCATACATGCGTATTAGAGCATCTGCATTTTGATTTTTTGACCCAGGGCGGTAGGTGATCTGCAAATTAAATCTGGAAAAGAATAAAGCCCAGCGTGCTTGACGGGGACGCAGTCTCTTAGCAGTACGTAGGTACTCTAGATTACGGTGGTCTGTATATACAGTTATAGGTAAGGGTGCTCCTTCAAGGAGATGGCGCCATTCCTCTAGAGTGTTTTTGACAGCAAGAAGTTCCCTTTCGCCCATGTCGTAGTTTATTTCAGCGGGCAGGAGTTTTCGTGAGTAGAATGCCACGGGGTGAAGTCGATCATCCCTCTCACTTCTTTGGGACAGGATACCCCCAATGGCAATATCGGAGGCGTCAACTTCAAGGAAGAAGGCCTTCGTAGAATCGGGCTGGATGAGAATAGGAGCCTGGGTAAACAGTTCTTTTAGTTTCTCAAAGGCCTCTTGAGCTTGGTTTGTCCATGTGAACAGGTTGTGGCTTTTTGTCAGGGCTGTAATGGGGGAGCATACCTGGGAAAAACCTCTGATAAAACGTCTATAGAAATTGGCAAACCCAATGAAACGCTGTACAGACTTCTTGTCCTTAGGAGTAGGCCATTCCAAGATAGCTGTGATCTTACGAGGGTCCATTTGGATTTGCCCCAGAGAGATCAAGTACCCCAGGAATTCCACGGATTCTGTATCAAAAACACATTTCTCCAATTTGGCATAGAGTCTGTGCTCACGGAGACGGAGAAGTATATGCTCGTTATGTTCAGCAGAAGAAGAGGAGAAGATCAGGATGTCGTCTAGATATATTACGACGAAAGAATCCAGTATATCACGGAAGACATCATTCAGGAAATGCTGGAATGTGGCCGGAGCATTGCAGAGCCCGAAGGGCATGACGAGATATTCAAAATGTCCGTAGCGTGTCCTGAATGCTGTCTTCCACTCATCCCCCTTGCATATGCGGACCAGGTTATATGCCCCTCGTAGGTCTAGTTTCGAGAATATCTTTGCTTTCCTTAATCGATCTAGGAGCTCGGGTATCAGAGATAAGGGATATCGATTCTTAATAGTGATGTTATTCAAGGCACGGTAGTCAATACATGGGCGAAGACCTCCATCTTTCTTACCAACAAAAAATATACCTTCTCCTGCTGGTGACGTGGAAGGTCTGATGAAACCTTTGGCGAGGCTGTCAGAAATGTACCCTTTGAGGTGCGCAAGTTCAGTTTCCGACAGAGGGAATACACGTCCATAGGGGATAGGGGCACCTGGGAGCAAATCGATTGGACAATCATATGGACGTCTTGGGGGCAACTGATCTGCATTCTGTTTGTTGAAGACATCCTGGAATTCCTTGTATTTGTCTGGCAAGATAATCTGGTAAGGGTATTTAAGATACCTCTCTTAGTGGTGGTCTATGTCACGTGGCCTTTGAAGGGAGAATGGACTGTACACTATAGTTTCCATCCACATGTGGTTATCCATTACTTGGATTGATCTTAAGGACTGTTCCTTTTAAATATATGGACTTTCTATTAATAGTTTTAAGCGCTACAATTTTACACTTTTTATACTTTATGATTTTTTTCAGGGTCATTTTGTGTAGCTGCTTTTCACAGATATATATTCATATCATTTATGTAATTCACTGAGTGTTATTTGAATTTTAGCCAAGTGGTGCATAGCGCAGCTATTTTACATTATTTAAGATAACTGGAGGGTCAAGGTTTATCGTGAGTAGATGCGTGGGTGTCTCTTTTAAGCAAGTGGTGGTGCAAAAGGTGGAAGAAAAGGTGAGAGTACCCTTGATCCAGTCTATCGCTGGATTGTGGTCGCGAAGCCAGGGAAGGCCGAGGATGAGTGGGAATATTGGTGAGGGTACAATATCCAAATTGATAGTCTCTTTATGGTGACCAAGGAGGAGACAGATGGGACCGGTTTCATGTAGTATGGGTCCAGTTTTGATAGGAGTCCCATCTACCACGAATAGGGATAACGGCCGTGACTTAAGTTGCATAGGCAGATGATGTGATCGGACTAAGGTCTGGTCTATGAAACACCCGCTGGCTCCGGAGTCGATGATGGCTGTAATCTGGAGATCTCTACTTCCCCACTGGAGAGAAAGAGAAACAGATAAGTAAGAAGCAGTGGATGGAACAGTAGAAGTCCAGGAAGAAGGGGCTAAGGAACCCTTACCAGATGAGGTTGTGGGTCGGACTGGGCATGACCGGAGTTGGTGATCGGCTTTCCCACAATAGAGAGTCCTTGAGAACGGCGTCTCTTGCGTTCTTCCGTTAGTGGACGACGAACCATGCCTATTTGCATAGGTTCTTCGGATGAGGAAGAGGACGGAGAAGCAGAAGGCATAGGGCCTGGGGAATCCAAGGACCGGAGATTAGCTGGAGCCTGTCTCTCACTTCTTCGTTCACAGAAGCGTCGGTCTAATTGGGTGACTAGGAGGATCAGACCCTCCAAGGAAGGGGGTACCCCAACTCTGGCTAATTCATCTTTTAAGGCCTCAGATAGTCCTAGTCGGTACTGTTCTATGAGGCCAGTTTCATTATAACCAGTGTCAGATGCCAACTCCCGGAAATCCATGGTGTAGTCCTCCACAGGTCTTCTTCCTTGCCGGAGGGAATGGAGGGCTGAGCGAGCAGCGGAGGGTCTCAAAGGGTCATCATATAATGTACGCATAGCTGTGGCAAAGGAGTCCCAGGTCTCCAATATTGGACTTTTTGAGTGCAGGAGTTGGTGTGCTCAGGTTTGTGGTTGACCTGACAGCAAGGCAATGGTTGTGCGGACCTTCACATAATCATTGGGGTAGGTGCGTGGTTTTAGGACGCTGAGTAGTTCACAAGCTGTGATGAATGATCGCAGTTCAGACTTCTTTCCAGTAAACTTGTCAGGCATAGGAATGGCTGGTTCTGGGAATGCAGTTAGTACCGGACCAGTGGCTGGGGGGTGAGTCTGGAAGGGGTACAGACTGAGCCCTTCTTTGTTCATGTTAAAGAAGCATAGCGTTACTGGCTTGTAGATCTTGGACGGCTTGAGCCAAGGCTGTCATCTGTTGGGTGAGAGCAGTAATAGCTTCGGCTGTTCCTGTGGGTTCCATTTTTGCGGCTTGGTTATTATGTCACAACCCACCTGGGGTCTTGCAGTGGAGAGGGAACCCAGTTGCAGTGGAACAGCACTCCCTTACAATCACGACCCTCAGGAGTCCCTGGAAGTGGGAACAGGGCCCCATAGGGTCTGTGGTGGCACGGAGGCCTTTAATGAAGAGGAGGAGGTAAGGTCGACAACACAGACAATGCAATTAGCACACACACAGGAGCAAGGAAAATAACCAAGCACTGACTGGAAGGTGTGCTTGGTTTATATAGGGAGCCAGGATCACATGACCCGCCACCTCCCACCAGTAGGTGGGGCTGCCAGGGGCTATAAAGGGAGGTCAGAGACCCAGCGCCATCTTGGTTTGCTTCATAGAACCTAATCTTACCAGATCTTCAACTCTCCTCTCTCCCTCTGTGTAAAACACTGTAACCGCATGACAGGCGCCATCTTGCCATGACAGTGTGCTGCTGCAGTCCTCAGAGGTAAGGGGAGGAGAAGGAGCCACCGCAGACCCGGAGGGGGTGTCTCTGCGACCGGCAAGCACCGAGACTATGTTGCGAGAACCCTGCAGGTGCCCAGACGCAGGTGAGTACGCGGCAGTGCCATGACAGAGACCCCTCTACAGAGGAGGAGGCAGCCGCCCCCTCCCCCTGGGACTCCACTATCCAGCTGAAAAGACCCCAAGCACATGTGCTTCTGGCTTTTATAAATTATCCCAACATGCACCAAGGCACTTTACCTCTGCCAAATCACCAGGGCTGTATCAAAATCCTGTGCACTCATTTGTCAGGTTTCCTCCCACTGTTCAATATGCCTCCCTATTGGACCAGTGTGAAACACTCTGCAGACAGACTGAGCTGCACCTGAGCGCAATGAGCAGACCTTACTAACAGATCCTGCTCTCTGGTAAGCAGAGAACAATATAGATTTACCTGCAGCCCCTCTGGTAAGCAGACAGGACAGGAAAACTATACTCTCTCTCTAGCACCTTCCTAGAAGGGTGCTACATATACATACTCTACTAGGGTCAATTTAGACAGGATCTAGTTAACCTACCAGCATGTCATTGGAGTTTGGAAGGAACCTGGAGTGCCCGGAGGAAACCCATGCAGGCACAGGGAGAACATGCATACTCTAGGCAGGTAGTGATGTGGTTGGGATTCGAACTGACGAAGGTAGTGCTGCTAGGCGGAAGTGATAACCATTTATTTTGCTGGAAAACCAGCATCCGACCCAGCAGCTGATCATGGTTCGCAGTTCCCCTGTCAGAACACAATAGCATTTCGGGGGAGATTGTTGCACTAACATTGCGACCTTCTGTTTTTTTTTTTGTTCAGCCCGCTAAGTTGACTGAAAGTAAAGCTTTACGTATATACCCAGCTTTACAACCAACCTTGGTCACAAGGTAAAAATGATTAAGTCAGCTCTGTTAGTGATCTAACTGGGTTTGAAGATTTTTTCTTCAGAGTTTGAACTCATCATGAGGTAAGAAATATTGATTGGTTACCTTTTAAGCTAATAGCAAAAAAAGGTGTTTTCTGGTCTAGGTCCTCATGTTATTTAGTAGTTCTTTTTATGTGTTTTTACATGCATTAACAGGTGGTAATTGCTTTTTAGGCTTACAAGTGTTTAACCACTTAAAGACCGCCTACCGCAGTTTTTTAGGTCAGCTCTATCCTGTGAAACAATGTAACTGTACGTCACTTCACAGGACCACCAGTGGGGGCACGCGTGCACCCATTCGCCACAGAGGAAGCCAATCAGTGGGTCCGGCCACTGCGACTGCCACAGGGCACCCATGATCGCTCCTTGTGGAGACAAAATGGCGGTCTGCCATTGTAAACATGGCAGACCCTTGTTCTGTCAGTAATGAACACAGGGATCTTGTTTAGGAACACAAGTCTCTGTGTTCATGCAGAAAATCCACCCCCCCCCCACAGTTTAAAAAGCCCACCCTAGGGACACATTTAACCCTTTGATTGCCCCTGGTGTTAACCCCTTCCCTACCAGAGTCATTAGTACAGTAGAAGTGCATATTTTTAGCACAGATTTCTGTAGGTGTGTCACTGGTCCCCCCAAAAGTGTCAAATGTCTCATAGGTGTCCGATCTGTCCGCCACAATGTTGCAGTCCCGCTAGAAATCGCTGATCACCGCCATTACTAGTAAAAAAAAAAAAAAAAAAATGACATAAATCTTTCCCTAGTTTGTAGACATGATAACTTTTGCGCAAACAAATCAATATACACTTTTTGGGATTTTTTTTTTTTACTAAAAATATGTGACAGAACACAAATTGGCCTAAAATGATGAAAACATTTTATTTTTAATTTTTTTTTTATTGGGAATGTTATATAGCAGAAAATTTTTTTTTTTTTTTTCCGAATTGTCGCTCTTTTTTTATTTATAGCCCAAAAAAGAAAAATCGCACAGGTGAGCAAATACCACCAAAATAAAGCTCTATTTGTGGTTAAAAAAAAAGAACATCAATTGTCAGTTAAAGTAACTGCCGTATCGCAAAAGAATGGCCTGGTCATTTAGGGGGTAAATCCTTCCAGCCCAGAACTGGTTAAACTGACGACGTATATAAATTTACTGTATATAATAATATCTAATATATATTGTGACTGGAAGCCAGGAAAAACAATGGGTTGTGTCTGGGATGTGTGATATATTTGTCCCAGATTCATGCTGTATACAAACTGGTTTCCTTTTTGTTTGACTCACTGAGGGGTTTACAAGCTCAGCTGTAGCAGGTTAAGTACTCTGGGCTGTATAAAACTCTCAGGCTGCTTAGGGAGGATATGCTCCACCCTGGAACCAGATTTCTGTGCAGGACAGACTGGGGAGCAGTGACGGCTGGTGCGTTGGGGGCGCAGGGGGTTCAATGGGGCTTTTTTAATAATCCAGAGGAGAGGGAGAGATTGAAGATACGAGTTAGCGAGTATAGGATAGAGCCAGAGGGGGGCCGTTGCATTTGCAAGGGGACAGGGTCCAAGGCGGCAGGTGGTTAGGTGGGAGGTAGAAAAAAGTTTACCAACCTCATCCATAGTAGAGGGGCTAAACGAGTGAAGTGTTGGGTGTACCAATGGACATATGGTTATAAGTGGGGGAGATATCTCTATAGTAGAGATTTCAGCTATGCATATGTGCAGCACATGGGGGTTAAAGCCAGTGGCGTAGCGTGGGGGGTGCAGGGGGGGCCGGCCGCACCGGGCGCAACATCTGGGGGGGCGCATCTGCAGTGTCACTCTGTCTGTCTGACTCTGACATACACAGTTCACACACTGTCTGCGGCTGCCTCCATCTTTAGGCTGGGAGATGTCCAGCGCAGCTGCCCTATGGCCGAAAATGGCGGGTCGGGGCTGGACTGTGCCTCACCTGTCCATTGGTGTAGGGTGGGGTGGCGTTGCAAGCCTATGCCGCCTCTCCTCACTGCTCAGTCAGTTTTGCAGCGAGTGAGTCAGCAGCCTGGCGCTGTCACAGAGTGTTTTTTTTTTTAAATCCCCTGATTAGAGCCAGAGGCTCTAATAGGCTTCAAAAAAGGGTGGACCCAGGGCGCAGAGCAGTGCGCCCCGAGCCCACCTATTGTGTGACAATGGCGAATGAAAATTCGCTATTGTCACACGAATCATCCTCCTGGCCAATCAGGAAGCGGGTCCGAGATCCGCTTCCTGATTGGCCGAAAGGCGAACACATGCCATTGGCCGAGGAGGAGGCGGGAGGACTCGAGGAGATGTGGGGAACCGAGGAGAAGCCGCCACTGCAGTTAAGTCTCTGCATTGAAAGGGGGCACGCTGGTCTCTCTACATTGAAAGGGGGCACGCTGGTCTCTCTGCATTGAAAGGGAGCACACTGGTCATTCTGCATTGAGAGGGGGCATGCTGGTCATTCTGCATTGAAAGGGGGCACGCTGGTCATTCTGCATTGAAAGGGAGCACGCTGGTCATTCTGCATTGAAAGGGGGCACGCTGGTCATTCTGCATTGAATGGGGGCACGCTGGTCATTCTGCATTGAAAGGGGGCACGCTGGTCATTCTGCATTGAAAAGGGGGCACGCTGGTCATTCTGCATTGAAAGGGGGCACGCTGGTCTCTCTGCATTGAAAGGGGGCACGCTGGTCTCTCTGCATTGAATGGGGGCACGCTGGTCATTCTGCATTGAAAGGGGCACGCTGGTCATTCTGCATTGAAAGGGGGCACGCTGGTCATTCTGCATTGAAAGGGAGCTCGCTGGTCATTCTGCATTGAAAGGGAGCACGCTGGTCATTCTGCATTGAAAGGGGGCACGCTGGTCATTCTGCATTGAAAGGGGGCACGCTGATCATTCTGCATTGAAAGGGGGCACGCTGGTCTCTCTGCATTGAAAGGGGGCACGCTGGTCATTCTGCATTGAAAGGGGGCACGCTGGTCTCTCTGCATTGAATGGGGGCACACTGGTCATTCTGCATTGAAAGGGGCACGCTGGGCATTCTGCATTGAAAGGGGGCACGCTGGTCATTCTGCATTGAAAGGGAGCTCGCTGGTCATTCTGCATTGAAAGGGAGCTCGCTGGTCATTCTGCATTGAAAGGGAGCACGCTGGTCATTCTGCATTGAAAGGGGGCACGCTGGTCATTCTGCATTGAAAGGGGGCACGCTGATCATTCTGCATCTAATGGGGGCACGCTGGTCATTCTGCATTGAAGGGGGCGCGCTGGTCTCTCTGCATTGAAAGGGGGCACGCTGGTCATTCTGCATTGAAAGGGAGCACGCTGGTCATTCTGCATTGAAAGGGGGCATGCTGGTCTCTCTGCATTGAAAGGGGGCAAGCTGGTCTCTCTGCATTGAAAGGGGGCACGCTGGTCTCTCTGCAATGAAAGGGGTCACGCTGGTCTCTCTGCATTGAATGGGGGCATGCTGGTCTCTTTGAATTGAATGGGGGCACGCTGGTCATTCTGCATTGAAAGGGGGTACGCTGGTCATTCTGCATTGAAAGGCGGGCACGCTGGTCTCTCTGCATTTAAAGGGGGCACGCTGGTCATTCTGCATTGAAAGGAGGCACGCTGGTCTCTCTGCATTAAAAGGGGCCACGCTGGTCACTCTGCATTGAAAGGGGGCACGCTGGTCACTCTGCATTGAAAGGGGGCACGCTGGTCTCTCTGCATTGAATGGGGGAACACTGGTCACTGCATTGAAAGGGGGCATGCTGGTCATTCTGCATTGAAAGGTGGCACGCTGGTCTCTCTGCATTGAAAGGGGGCACGCTGGTCTCTCTGCATTGAAAGGGAGCACATTGGTCATTCTGCATTGAAAGGGGGCACGCTGGTCTCTCTGCATTGAAAGGGGGCACGCTGGTCATTCAAACTTAGATGCATTTTACTTTAATTACATCAGTATTTTCATAACAAACAATACATGTGCTTGGGGGTAAGGGTTTCTTTAACTAATCTAGTGGAAGAGACTCGAGTGCTAAAGTCCCGCGGGTTAGGGGGCGCAAATTACTTGCCTTGCCCCGGGTGCTGACAACCTACGCTACACCACTGGTTAAAGCCCATCCCTTTGTCACTGAACATCTGTGTTATGCAGGTGCCAAGAAAAATCCAGATGGGCTTTAAATAGTACATTTTTTATAGAAGCATATACATGTTATCAAATACAGGTATACCTGTACATGATAGGGGATGTAAGTGCTTCATTTATTTTCTTTTCAAATGTATTGCTCAAAATGTTTTATTTGGATTTTTTCCTAAGGAAAAATAAAGAAACATTCATGTAATACAATATATGCTCAGTACAATGTGCTCAATAGCTAAGCTTTATAGACAGCTTTATACAGGCATACCTCACTTTTAAGTACACAATGGGACCAGAGCATGTATGTAAAACGAAAATGTACTTAAAGTGAAGCAATACCTTTTTTCACTTCTCAAAGGATGTATATACACTAGCTCTATAGAAAATCTTGGCCAGCTTGACATGGCACTGCTCCCAAACCATAAGTGACAAGGACACCAAACTTGGGGACCATGTTAAGGGGAACCAGAACTATGACATGGTAGATTACCTAGGCAAGCTGGCCGACCACAAAATAGGATATGTTGTAGTCCTGGGTCCCCCTCTCAGTGCTCCCTAAATTCGGTATCCCTGTCCGTACTCGCGAGTGTACGTAAAGTAAGTGTACGTAAAACGAGGTATGCCTGTAGTATAGCTAGCAGATGTACACTGCCTGACCAAAAAGCGTCGCCACCAAAAAAAAAAAAAAAAAGGTCACACAGTTTAATATTTCATTGGACCGCTTTTAGCTTTGATTACGGCACGCATTAGCTGTGGCATTGTTTCGATAAGCTTCTGCGATGTCACAAGATTTATTTCCGTCCAGTGTTGCATTCATTTTTCACCAATATCTTGTGTTGATGATGGGAGAATAGGACCTCTGTGCAAAGCCTTCTCCAGCACATCCCAAAGATTCTCAATGGGGATAAATTCTGGACTCTGTGGTGGCCAATCCATGTGTGAAAATGATGTCTCATGCTCCCGGAACCACTCTTTCACAATTTGAGCCCGATGAATCCTGGCATTGTCATCTTGGAATATGCCCGTGCCATCAGGGAAGAAAAAATCCATTAATGGAATAACCCCATCATTCAGTATATTCAGGTAGTCAGCTGCTCATTGTGCGTGTGGAAATACTCTTGCTTTCACTATTAAACCTAGCCCTGAGTGCTACTGTTGTTTTTATACAATTTGATAATGTCAAACGTTTAAGTGATTGCCGATCACGATCAATCATGATTTTTTTCCAATCACATTTCTTCCTCGAAGACAATGCTCCCCCATTATCCTTCTAGTTTTTAATAATGCATTGGACAGTTCTTAACCCAATTTTAGTAGTTTCTGCAATCTCCTTAGATGTTTTCTCTGGTTGATGCATGCCAATGATTTGACCCTTCTCAAACAGACTAACATCTAGGGGATGTGTCTTTCGACATGGTTGTTTAAGAAACGAGAAGCTACTTATTGCATCAGTTAGGGATAAATAACTTGTTGCCATCTGAAAGATAATCACCCATGCAGTAACTATCCAATAGAACAGGGATCTCCAAACTACGGCCCTCCAGCTGTTGCGGAACTACAAGTCCCATGAGGCATTGTAAAATCTGACATTCACAGACATGACAAGGCATGATGGGAACTGTAGTTCCTGGACAACTGGAGGGCCATAGTTTGGAGACCTCTGAAATAGGAGGCTCTTACCTATTTGCTTAGTTAATTCCAGGTGGCAATTTTTTTTTTGTCCAGGCAGTGTATAAAACCATTGGTGTTTCAGTTAACCACTTGCCGACTGCCGCACGACTATTTACGTCGGCAGTCAGCCCCTCACAGGCAAAGCGACGTAGGGCTACGTCGCTAGCCTGCGAGGGTCTAGGGAGCGAGCGCGCGCCGCCGGAGGCGCGCTCCCGCGCGGTCACGGACCTCCCTGCGCGTGTGACCGGCGGACCCGATTTCCGCCGGTCACTCGCGATCGTCCGTTACAGCGGGAGAAAGGCAGGCGGCTAATGTAAACAAGCCGCCTGTCATTCTCCCCTGTGTATGAATGGTGATCATACGGTTCTTCTATGTAGGACCATTGATCACTGTTCATACACCTCAAGCCACAGCCAATCACAGTTAGAAGCACGCCCCTAGGGACACACATAACCCCTCCCTCTCAAAAAAAGTTAACCCCTTCACTGCCAGTGTCATTTTACAGTAACAGTGCATATGTATAGCACTGATTACTGCAGTAATGTCACTGGTAACCCCAAAAGTGTCAAAAATGTCAGTCAAGGGTCCGATCTGTCCGCCGCAATGTCGCAGTACCGCAAAAAAAATCGCAGATCGCCGCCCATTACGCGTTAAAAAAAAAAAAAAACAACAAAAATGACAAAAATCTTTCCCTTAGTTAGTAAACGCAATAACTTTTGCGCAAACCAATCAAAATTCGCTCTTTGCGATTTTTTTTTTACCAGAAAAACAGAAAACACATTGGCCTAAAATGTTAAAAAATTTTGATTTTTACATTTTTTTGGGGGGAATTTCATATAAAAAAATGTGAAAAATATTGTTATTTTTGCAAAATTGACGCCCTTTTTTTGTTTATAGCGCAAAAAGTAAAAATCGCACAGGTGATCAAATACCACCAAAAGAAAGCTTTGTTTGTGTGAAAAATAGGACGTCAAATTCGTTTGGGTACAGCGTCGCACGACCGTGCAATTGTCCGTTAAAGTCACGCAGTGCCGAATCGCAAAATAGGCCCTGGTAAGGAAGGGGATAAAATCTTCCGGGGCTTAAGTGGTTAAAGGACCAATTTCCCCCCAGAAAGATATTTCTGTGCTAGACATATGCTGGCAGGTTAACGCACCTACCTGCATCTGTTTTTGCTAAGATATTTTCTTATCATGGGAAATTTACTAAAAATTTGTAAAACCCAGGTTTGTTTGTGCTACTAAAATGGCAGTTTTGCTCCTCCACCTGTGATCTGCCCTAGCTTTACTTGGGATAGAGAACCACCTAGAGGTGAAATTCAGTATTGTAGTAAAACAATGTAATGATATCATGCTTCTACGTATGTAGGAATGTCAAGATTTTATTGATCGGATTCTACAAGTGAGGGACTGTTGGAAGTGGTGACCCTTCAGTCAAAGAGGCCTTTCACTATTCTTGGAAATCCCCTTTAACCACAGTTCAGTATGTTATGCTATACAAAAAAAATAGTTATTGTTATGGTATTGAAACACAAGCAGGATATGCTGCCATGAACTGAGTTTATTGCCTGGTGATGTTGAGAATGCCGGGAATTGTACTGTTTTGTATCTGTGACTATTGTTTGCCAGGATGTAATTAGAGTGTAAATCATGGGAACCTGAGACATAGACTTGAGGAATTGGCTCCACATAAGTCATTTCAAGTTCAAACGATTAAACTAGTCTGAGGAATTGTTTGGAGAGCATTTAGCAGAATGATTTGGCTGCTGGTGGAAATGAACAAAAGGTGATAATACAATGTCTCAATCTTTTGGGTGATGAGGCTGAAGAAGAACTTGCAATAAAACAAACCTCTTTGCATAGAGTTTGGCTTTAAAGTGACTTTGTCATGGGAGAAGTGTGGGCACTGCCAGTGCTGACCGGCTTATGAAAATACAAGTTGCCTGGCTGTATTTGACTTCCATAACTATGAGTCCAAGACTGAGAACAAGCATACTGCAATGTAAGTGTCAGAAAAGTATCAAAGTGGTTGTCTCTGTATGTGTTTTGGGACATGAGAAATGGCAGCCTCTGTTGATCTCTCATGCCAGATTCCCCATAGGAGCATATATGCTGAATATTGTGTAAGGGCTGAAAATATGAACTGTTCTATTGTGAATCATATTTGCCAATCCTATCCATCACTATGTATTATGCCTAAACTATAAGCTTTCCTTCCTCTCCCTTTCCTGACCCACTTCTCTCTTTCCAGCTCCTTCCTTTCCATTCCCGAATCACAATTTTCTGAGTTTATTCTTTGATCTAACAATTTTTTTTTCATTGAATTTTGCATTTCATAGTAAAATCAGACACAAAAACAGATTTTGTTTGGATCTATTTAAATTTTATTGTTAATTGTACTTACATACATAACAAATATATACATTATACAAAAACTATATACAAAATTACAGCTCAAGTTTAAAAACAAATCCCTACAGCTTTAGTCACATCACTTACTAGTAAAGAAGTATGTTTTATGTTGTGCAGTTAACTGAATCCTGGACAAACCTTTCACTTCAGAAATGCCTGTCTTCTTCCTGTCTCTGAACTGCAAAATGCCTGTCCTCTTCCTGTCTCTGAACTGCAAAATGCCTGTCCTCTTCCTGTCTCTGAACTGCAATGGTTAACAACTTCAGAACAGCAATACAAATTGTCCCACAGGGACATGACCTCTCCATCCTTCTCCTCCACTGAGAAAATTTCTTTAATTGATTACATTGATTGCAGATCATGTTACAAACGGGAAGAGAATTCTGGGATGAATCTAAATTGTTTTAGATATGCCTGTTGCTTCTTTTATAATGTGAGTAGATACCTTATTTTAAATAAATGTGTCTTTTAAGTACTACATGCTGAGGGATCCCCTTCCTTTCTATATATGATTGCCTGGGGCAAACCTATTTGGAATGTTAAAACCTTATTGTGTGAGTTGACGGCTTGAGGTCTGCTGAAGAGGTTGCCCATTTGGCTTGTTGTCTAAGTCCTAACTGAGGTGGAGCATCAGTCCATCCATCCATCCATCCATCCTTTGAGGGTTTTTCCCATAAGCGTTGTTAGACCTTATGTTTAGAGGTCTAAAACATCTGGTAAGAGGCTATATTATCCTTTTTGGTAAATTATTATTATTATTATTATACAGAATTTTTATAGCCACCAACAGTTTGCACATCGCTTTACAAAATGAAGGTGAAAGAAAAAGATTTGGGACTTTGAATGAGGTGCGTAACCAACAGTTGGTATATTGCATATAGACATGGTATACATTTAAGTGCAAAAGATAATATTGTTAAGAACAATTGTTTTATTGGGTAGTCTCATCAGCAGATTATAAAAATATAACATCTTATTTGCTACATTTCTTATAATAAATAATATACATTCATGATACAGGTGAGCCATAACCCACTGATGGGGATATGTGAAATTGAGAGCCGATTTGTGAAAAATCCCAATCAAGTTTAACTTTTGGTCTGTAATAAACAAAAATAAGTATAAAAACAAACATCTAAATACATGATTAAAGATTGTGCCCTGTATTTCTCTACGTGTTTTTTGGAATTCACTGCACTTCCTCAGGAGCAGGCGCAATCCATGTGTCTACATAAAATGTGTATATATATATATATATATATATATATATATACACACATATACATATACATATATACATACAACAATGTATCTGAATGATTTGCAAGTAATATATTAAAGAAACCAAATTAGAGTGATGCCCTTCTTGCAAATCAGCTCAAACTGACATATGGTGTATAGGACCAAGGGCCATCTAGGAGGGTCTACACCAGGAACTGTGGGAGTGATACTCATATACATCAGATAGAGATGCGAGGACTGCAGGGAGAGTGCAAATCTCCATGGGGGGTGGGGGATCACTGGTGACTTTGCAAGCCGTCCACATAGGGTACTATAAAAATGTGTATGATGTATATAGTTGTAATGCAAATATGTTAGTTATTTGCGTGACCTATATAGTGTGGCTGATAGTTGGATTGTGAATCCAGGAGAGGAAAAACCATGGAGTGAGTGTGGTTGTGTGCCAAAATATTAATATGTGATAGCATAGAGAATCCACCATAGCATAAACAGTGAACACTAGTTATATGTGCAAAGTATATGGTACACTTACCCAGAGTGAAGAGGAGAAAAGGAGGAGTACAAGCGGTACCGGGTTACAAACATCCGACTTACAAACGACTCCAACTTACAATTATTTATTATTTTATTTATTTAAGGTACTTATATAGCGCTGTCAATTTACGCAGCGCTTTACATATACATTGCACATTCACATCAGTCCCTTCCCTCAAGGAGCTTACAATCTAAGGTCCCTAACTCACATTCATACACAGTAGGGCCAATTTTTTATTTTTTTTTATACAGGATCCAATTAACCTACCAGCATTTTTTTGGAGTGTGGGAGGAAACCGGAGTACCCGGAGGAAACCCACACAGGCACAGGGAGAACATGCAAACTCCAGTAGTGTTGTGGTTGGGATTCGAACCAGCGACCCTCTTGCTGCTAGGTGAATGTGCTAACCACTACACCACTGTACCGCGAGGGAAACAACAGGAAGTGAGAGGAAATCTACCCATAGGAAGGGAAATTCACTCCTGTAACTTAAAAAATATTCTTTTGGCTTGAGCTACACTTAAAAAATGTCCCTGTTCTGCCTTACAAACAAATTACACTTCAGAATAAACCTACAGTCCCTATCTTGTTTGTAACCCGGGGACCGCCTGTAGTGTCAAAATGTGAGCAATACAGGATGCAATCTTTCTATTTTAATCATGTATTTAGATGTTTGTTTTTATACTTATTTTTGATTATCACAGACCGAAAGTGTAACTTGATTGTGATTTTTCACAAATCGGCTCTCAATTTCACAAATCCCAATCAGTGGGTTACCTGTGGCTCACCTGTATCATGGATTTATATCATTTATTATATGAATTGTAGCAATTATGATGTTATATTGTTATAATCTGCTGATGAGACTACCCAATAAAACAATTGTTCTTAACAATATTATCTTTTGCACCTAAATGTATACCATGTCTATATGCAATATATCAACTGTTGGTTACGCACCTCATTCAAAGCCCCAAACCTTTTTCCTTCTTATATAATAGGAATGGAGGCACATCATTTTTATGTACAAAATGAAGGCAGACACTACATTTACAATACAATTTGGTACAAGTGGAATCAGAGGACCCTGCTCGTTAGAGCTTACAATCTAAGAATTGCACTGTGGTGAAGATTGGATGCACTGGAAATCCCATGGCTTTTTTTTTATTTAGAACACAAATAGAGCATTGTGATATCAATTAGCACTTTGCTGGGACTATTTACAACAAAAGCTTCATGATTCTTCACATCTGTTGGGGATTATTCATGAACATATTGGTTTGATTATTTAATCACCCAATTTGTTTTTTAAACTGAATGAATATTTATTTTGTTTTCTTATTTTTGGGCATTTTCTGTGGTATAAATTAATATTTGTACTGTTCACATGAACTTGGCTAGTTTATACACTTTTGGACAGCGCAACTAATTTAGTATTAACAAATCAAACTTGCACCATGTCTGGAATGTATTCGTGCCAGTTTCTAAAGTTACTGAGAAAAATCCAGTATAATAAGGATTTATATGAAATCATTCCTCCTGTGTCCCTGTGCAAAATGTTTAATTTGTTCCTTTAATTATACAGTATAGCTCCTACATATCCCATATTATTGCGTTACAATGAGAAAACAGCAAAAAATATATATTTTTAAATTGACAAGTAGTACTTGTTTAAATAATATCTTTTTTTTATATATTTAAAGTTTTTTTTTAATTAATTATAACACACAATTGCAGCACTTTTATTTTAAGCATAAAAAAGTACAATAACAATAAATCATTTGATGATAATGTTAGCAAGAGTAGTGAGACATCTTGTGGCCATTATCAGTAAATGCATGGCTACCCGATTTAAATATAGTTATGTTATAATTATTATACAGGATGTATAGCACAAGAAGTTTGTGCAGCAGTTTACATAATTAACATAAAGCCCCGGTTCACACTTCTGCGAGTGCCGGGTTCGCATGTAATGTCGGAGCGCACTGCTCCGACATTACATGCGATCAGCTGTGCGGTGCGAGTTTAGCCATACAGTTTGTATGGCTAAATTCGCATCGCACCTGGAGCAAACATGCACAGGAGGCATTTTTGCAGCCGCATCAGGATCGGATCGCACAGCGGTTCACACTTGTGCGATCCGCTCCTGTGCGAACTGCACGATCGCACTGCGATATGCGATCAAACTGGGGGTGTCATTAAGATTACATTGACACCCCCAGCGTATCGCATATGGCAGTGTGAACTGCCGGGGGTGCGTGTGTGATGCGGGAACAGGCTGCGAATTCGCAGCCTTCCCGTATCGCATAAATGTGAACCGAGCCAAAACCACATTTCTACATATAACCAACTCCCGTGGAAATGAAAAACAGACACACCAGCGTGGGGGGTGGGGGGCGCTGGGTGATGGAGTTTGATGGCTCTCCTTCTTGACCTACCAAAGATAAGGTCCTTCTTCTCACAGATGTGCACATTAACAATGAAACATATGTCTGGGCAAAAAAAAAAAAAAAAAAGCAAATATGCAGCATATCTCTGCAATACATGCATATTTCCCTCATCTTTTATCAGTATAGAGACCCTTCAAGTAAAAAAAGTTTGTGCTAATCTGATGGTTATGCATCCAGCTTCCAATTTCCTCCTATGGAATGACACCACATGCCCTGTTTGTGAACTGGAATTGAAAGAGTTGGCAACAACCCTGCCCAGCTGTCTGTTGTTAAAGCGGAGTACCACCCAAAAGTGGAACTTAGGCTCATTTGCTTTCTCCCCCTCCGGTGCCACATTTAGCACCTTTCAGGGGGGAGGGAACGGGTACCTGTTTTTGACAGTTACCCAATCCCCACTTCCTGGAGACAGCGCAGCGGTGCTGTCCCTCGGAAGTTTGGCCCCCTCCTCCTTCCCCCGCCACCGAGCCAATCCGTATGCGCATGCGCATTAGGGACCCGCCCATGAAGTCGTAAGGCTTCACTGCCGGGTTCCCTCACCGGCAATGGCGGTGGCAGCACCCGACAGCCGATGGAAACATTGGCTGCGGTGCCGACATCGCTGGACTCCAGGACAGGTAAGTGTCCTAATATTAAAAGTCAGCAGCTACAGTATGTGTAGCTACTAACTTTTAATTTTTGGAGGTGGAGGCCGGAACACCGCTTTAAACGAATGAATCCTGCCTATTATTTTCATCTCCCCAGCATTGCTCTCTGTACCACAAAATAGGAACTGGGAGGGCTCCTTGTGATAACACAGGAAGAATGCACTGGACACTTCAGAATATCTGATACAATCAATCTCAATATATATATATATATATATTTTTTTTTTTGCATGTAAAGCGTAACTTCACCGAATCTGAGCACCACAAACCAAAAAGGCTGTTTAATTAATTTTTATTATTCAAAGTAAACTCCAACATCAGTTCATGTCTCCATTCTTTATTTTGCTAAGAAATCACATTGAAAAACACCCTCTAGCACTTATGGCTGTGGCCATCTTGAGTAAGGGCAGATTCATGTAGCATTTACTTCCTGGAATCCATCTGCCCCTAGCTCAGGCATACAGTCAGGAGGGTGTGCTTAGATAAGAAAACCCCTCCTCCCCTCCTGAAGACTTCTGGGATGTATGACATAATTTGCCTAGGAAATGTAAATGTAACCAGGAAGTAACTGAAGAAATGTAAAAAAAAAAAGTTTAAATATGATATATTATTATTATAATACAGGATTTATATAGCGCCGACAGTTTACGCAGCGCTTTACAACTTGAGGGTACACATTACAATACACTTTCATACAGTAGAAATCAGAGGGCCCTACTCATTAGAGCTTACAATCTAAAATGTTCCTATCTATTTACCAATGCTAGCAGCATAAGGAGTAAAAACAGTCAGTGTTGACTAAAAGAGTAAAGTTCCGCTTTAATGAACAGAACAAAAAAAATCAGAAATAAAAAGTACTTTTATTAATCCACCTAATGCTTTAAAAGGAAGCAAATAAGGGAAGATAATTGTAGGGATTTACATATAATATAACTCCATCATAGCATACCAAAATTCTGGCTACCTATCTCCAGTCCAAACAAATAGTTATTGAAGCTGCTGGGAGAATGAGTGTGAGAGAGTGAGTGTGTGTGTACAGCAATGCACAAGTAAGGCTTTGTTCACACCAAAGCACTGCGGGAACATGTGCAAAATTGTGCATTTCCCTGCAATGCACAAAAACGTGCAGCCCCTTTGCAGATGTGTGGAGGTGCCATTAATTCTTATTAGAATCCCCACACTTCTTGCAAAAACGTGTGCTTGTTCTCGCATGTCAAAACACGTAATACCGTAGTACCATGTGGTTTGGTGCAGTGCATTTTGGAAAATAGCGCAGGTTCTTTTTTTGTGCATTTCCCACGCATAGGGCAGCCTATTGCAACGTGCAACGCTCGCTCTCACTCCTGATGTGAAAGGAGCCTAAGTGCCGGTTCACACTCTTGCGGCTGTAATATCGGAGAGCACTGCTCCTTCATTACATGCGATCGGCTGTGCGGTGCAAATTCAGCCATACACTTTGTATGGCTAAATTCGCACCGCACCCGCACCAAAGTCGCACAGGACCCTTTTTTTCAGCCGCATCAGGATCAGATCGCACAGTGGTTCACACTTGTGCGATCCGATCCTGTGCGAACTGTAAAGATCGCACTGCGATATGCGATCAAACTGGGGGTGTCGTTAACATTTCATTGACACCCCCAGCGTATCGCATATGGCAGTGTCAACTGCCAAGGGTGCATTTGCGATGCGGGAACAGGCTGCGAATTCGCAGCCTTCCCGCATCGCATAAGTGTGACCCGGACACTTAGGCCCCTTTCACACATACGGTCCGTTCAGTTCATCAGTTCAGTCACGTCAAAATGCATCAGTTTTCCATCCGTTTTTCATCAGTTGTCATCTGTTTTTCATCAGTTATCTGTTTTTCATCCATTGTCATCCGTTTTCATCCGTTTTCATCCGTTTTCATCCGTTGTCATCCGTTTTTCATCCATTTTCATCCGTTGTCATCCGTTTTTCATCCATTGTCATCCGTTTTTCATCCGTTTCATCCGTTTTTCATCCATTGTCATCCGTTTTTCATCCGTTTCATCCGTTTTTCATCCATTGTCATCCGTTTTTCATCCGTTTTCATCCGTTTTTCATCCATTGTCATCCGTTTTTCATCCGTTTTCATCCGTTGTCATCCGTTTTTTATCCGTTGTCATCTGTTTTTCGTCCGATCCGTTTTTTTGACGGATGAAAAATAGGGCATTCATACGTTTCAAAAAACGGACATTGACGGAAGCGGATGAAAACGGATGTTAGCTGATGATCATCCGTTGTCATCCGTTTTTACATAGAGATACATTGATGTCCGTTTTTCATCCGTCAACGGGTGGATGAAAAACGGACAAACGGACCGTATGTGTGAAAGGAGCCTAAAGGAGGGGACTGCTGGCTGTATCTTTCTTTTTTTCAGGCTTTCTTCCCTTTATTTTCACCTGGTAATCCTCTGAATAACAAACTTCTTGTCCTTAGGTGGTTACATGGATTGAGCCCACAGTATCCACAAAGCTGATTTGGACTACAAACTAGGGATGCATCGGTGCCGATACCAAGCATTTGTGCGAGTATTAGTATTTAAGCAAATGCTCCCGATACTGCAACTAATACTTTACAGTGCGATTTGTGACAATACAAAATGAATAGGCACAAATCGCACTGCAAAGAATCACATTCCATTTGAACAGGAATGCAGTGCTTGTTCTGTCCAAATCGCATGCGATTTCCCACACCGTTCCTGTGTGTATAAAAAAGGAAAAGCTCCATGTAGGGGCCAGTTTATTAAAAATATTAGAACTCACAGTACATATCTGGCCAAATGCAAAATCTGCATAGGTGTACCGGTCCCACCGATGATAGCAAATCACAGCCGCTGGAGGTGCTCACAGGGCTGGAGGAGATGTAGGAGCAGTCTGCCTCCAAGCTGACATAATTTCTGCCCTATACCCACGGGGCCCCGGAACTTCTCCTCTAGCACTGTGAGCACCTCCATCGGCAATCGTTTGCTATCATTGGTGGGACCGGGACACCTATGCAGATTTTGCATTTGGCCAGATACAGTACGTACTGTGAGTTATAACATTTTTAATAAACTGCCCACTAGATGGCGCTTTCCCATTCTATACACACACACAGAAGCAGTGGGGGAATCACATGCGATTCAGGCAGAAATCGCACCACATTCTTGTTCAAATCGCATGTGATTCTTTGTAGTGCGATTTGCACCAATTTTCTTTTGTATTGACGCAAATTGGACAGCAAAGAAGTGGTACTCAGAATCCGCGACTACTTGACCGAAAGTATCGGTTACTCGTACTCATCGATAAAAAAAGGGTATTGGTGCATCCTTACTACAAACTGGTCTTCCTCTATTTGTCTCTTTCACATTGGAAGCGAATTATTAACTTAAAGATGATTAGAGTGTTTGTGTTTTTAGTTAAGTTCAAAAGAAATGACAAGGACACTGCATTTTGGCAATATAACCAGGTATTTTCTGTACTCGCTAAAAATGTTATTAACCTTAAAAATGAAAATAAACTCATCCAAAACATTAACATATCTAAGCCTGGACAGTGATAGAATAGCAGCACACAGATGAGCTGATCACTCTGTCGCTCTGCTATCTCCCACTATCAGCATGCCCCTTGTGCTGCAGCACAACTGACTGGCTCTTTGTCTTAATTCTCCCTTTTCAAGTCTGAGCACTGCTGTACAGGGATTGTAAGAGGCGGATACCAAAGAAAATTTAGGCAGCAACATTGCTTGCAAAAAATAAATACAGGGTAATGGCTGCAGTTTTTGTATCTTGCTAATGTGCCTTGTTAAAAAAATATAAAAATTTAATAAAAGATTTGTACTCAGTGATTAACTTCCCGGACCAAAAACATAGGGGAAATCTGCACCTCCTAACAAAAATGGGTGGATTTAATAAAGGCAAATAACAAAGTAATAAAGAGAGCGCCCTCATTTTCCCCAGAGCTCAGTGAATGTGGTAAAGTTCTGCTGATTTTCATCATCCATTCGTGTCCAAGCAAAAATATATATTTTTTTCCCTTGCCCCTCACCACATTACATTTACTAAGAAAAATGAGTGCAACTGCACTTGCAAAGTGCACAGTCTATATGTCTTTAATAGGTCAACCCCACTGTAGCCACCACACTGAAACACCCTCTAACATCTAAACCTTCAGTGCCTGAGCATTTACCTCCTTACTCCTAAAGTAAGCCCTTAACGCCCCATCTAAACATTACAACATTGCCTTTAACGTTAAACCCCAAACCAAAAATGTAATATATTGCATCTTACCAATCCTTACATGTGTTGGCTGCATTAGTTTTCTCTTTTGGCTTTCTTTCCATTTGTTTTCACCTAATCTGCCTAATAACACACCTTCTGTATTAGCGTGCCCCCCACTCTGGATGAAGGAGCACAGGGGGCACAGCAGACAGAAGCATTTTCAGTCTTGGGGGAGGGGAGTGTTAGATGTACTAGAAAGTTTAGATACACTAACAAATTCCCCTTTCAAGGTTCCTTTGTAGACAGATGGAGGCTACAACAGGGCCGTCTTAATAGCATCATGGGCCCCTGGGCAAAGTAATGCACTGGGGCCCCTCCCAGCCAGCCCCACTTTACGCACCTACTCTCAAGAATTAAAGTACAAATAGTTGATAGAATTAAACATATATTTACTTGTACTTTCAATAAAATAGATTTTAGAATATAAGAAAACATGCCATAAATCAAAGACTTTAACACAAAGGGCACTGTATGGGGGAGGGTGGTTTGGGAGGCAGAAGGGCACAGTACAGGGGGAGTCAGGAGGGCACAATACTGGGATCAGGAGGGCACAGTATAGTTTATGGGACGCTGCCCGGGACATGGCCATCCTGGGACAGTTTAGTAAAAAGCGTGACTGTCCCGGCAAATCCGGGACAGTTGGCAAGTTTGATGTAATGAAAGATTATCATGGGGCCCATGCATTAGGACAGTCCTGGGCTACAATATATCCTCAAATCTGAAGGTGGCACTATACCATTTCTTCAGGCTGGCAAGAGCCTTTTGAGGACTGATTTCACCTTCTTTGGGCTCCAGGCTGCCATCCTGCAGAGCATGGCAATCCTATTGGATACTGCAATCCTGCTACATTTGGGTGCCCTTTTTTACTCTGAATAATTCCATTAATAGGTGATTTTGCATCGTTTACCAGAGCCCCCCTGGTTAGGGAGAGAATAGGGTCTATATTAAGGAGACCAGGTACCTGGTCGAAGAGGGAAAGAGTAGGTCTGTCCTTTTAGGGCAGGGGTCTTCAAACTATGGCCCTCCAGTTGTTCAGGAACTACAATTCCCATCATGCCTAGTAATGTCTGTGAATGTCATAGTTTTACAATGCCTCGTGTGATCTGTAGTTCCGTAACAGCTGGAGGGCCGTAGTTTGAGGATCCCTGTTTTAGGGTGTCTCCTTTGTCAGCTTTTTAGAATGGTCTCCCACTGGCAGCCTGATATCTACAGGGAAATTTGGGGATCGCAGAATGACCAAGCTATATCCAAGCCCCCTCAAAGGGAAGTGCTCCTCTAGAATTCTGTGGTATAGAAGTGCTTTGGTATATTACTATTGGAAAGTTTTTTGTGGATAAACAGTGCCCTCTTCTGTCTGAAAAAATGTATTACCTGCAATATACATGATAAGTGTACAACAGATGTCCCACACCTTAGCCAATGACTGCCAGGCCATACCCCGTACTCCACTCTGACCTCTTCTATTACCTACAATTATTGGAGACCACACAATGAATGGAGTAACAAATGGCCGTAGCAGCCTCTTTATTAAAAAATAAACTTAACATAAACAATAAAACATTCCTTATAACAGCAACATATCAGTAACTAAGCCAGTTGGTCTTTGAAGGCACCCCAAGCTACAGTATGTTCCAACTATGCACTGCGGAACCTTTTACCATAATAATAGGCCTCCAGCCACAACACACTGGCCTCAGGGACAACACACTAACCACAGTGCACCCAGTATTGTATTTCAGATAAACCAACGTTAACAGGAATACACATACCACAGATGGGTCCTGAACCCTTCCTTTTCCTAGTTTTTCTTCCACCACCAAAGACCAACAACCGCCCCACTGCCATGACATCCATCAATCCGGCTGCTCCTGATGAGGAAACTGACCCAAAAAACAGGGAGGGTGGGTGGTAATTTGCTTTTTGCATCTGTCATCTCCACTGGACGCCAGGGCTGAGCCACTCCTCCCTAAGCTGCCCTAGACCCCAACCCAGCTACCGGATACCCCCAGTCAGGTAAACCCTCTACTTACTAGCCCAAAACCTGACTGTTAACCCGTTCCTACCTTGGCTCCCCTCCTCACTTTGTCATGCCTGCCCTATGCTAATTTTTTATTTATTTTTTCTTGCTCCTGCCCTCACTTGACCACTGTAGAACAGATGTCCCCAACCTTAGCCAATGACTGCTAGGTCATATCCCATACTCCATCCCAACCCCTTCCATTACCTACAATAATGGAGACTACACAACGAATGGAGTAACAAATGGTCCTAGCAGCTTCTTTATTAACAAACTTAAAATACATAAACAATAAAACATTCCTTATAACAGAAACATTTCAGTAACTAGGCCAGTTGGTTCCAAGTTTGCACTGCGAGGCCTTTTACCATAATAATAGGCCTCCAGCCGCAACACACCAACCCGGAAACACCAAACTATAACCGCAGTGTACCCATTATCATATTCCAGCTAAACCAACGTTAACAGGAATACACCAGAGGAACACATACCACTGATGGGTCCTGAACCCTTGCTTATCCTAGTTTTTCTTCCCTTACCCTTGAGTGCACCTCCACACCCTAAAAGCATGCTGAATACTGTCCTGAAACCCAAGAGCCCACAAATCAATCCCTACAGCATTGAGATGTACACCGTCACCCCTAAGGTAACGCCAGGTATCCGATTCCAATTCTAGAGGACGGATGACCAGACCCCCCATTACGAATGACAAATCTGCCCACTTCTTTATTTACTTTTTTGTGGGCCTTGTTAAGCCATTCCACCGACCTAGCCAAGCGCCAAGTTGTCCGAGCAACAACGTCGGATCACAAGGCGAGCATGTCAGGAAAGGGCGTGCGAAGCCGCATGAAATCAAACTTGACATCCCTGTTTAGCTCCCGCATGGACCTGACTCCCAAATCATTGCAGCCAACATGGAGCACCAGAATATCAGGTGGTCTATCCAAGCATGCAAATCGATGCACTTCTGGCACCATCCTGTTCCACATCATGCCTTGCACCACTAACCAGCGGATTCAAGCCTCCTGCTGTGAAATGCCCAGTTGCCTATTATTAGGCCTCACATCTGCTTGCCTGCCCCCAACCCCCAAAAAAAAAAACATATGAGTGGCCCAGTATCCAGACGAGGCATGTCACGCCACCTGAAAGAAAAATAACAAACACCACAAAATAACACCAAAATTAGTTATGCCAACACAGACGTATTGAACACCAAGACACATAGAGAGAGACCCCCCCCCCCCCTTCCCCTTAAGCTGACAACAGATGTGGGCGAACATTAAACTGAAATTTCTTTGCGCCCAACCTACCAATCTGCTTTACAGTTTCCTCGTCCAACCTCTACCGCGTGGCCCCCATGGCCGCCCTGATGCGGGAGGAGTGTGAGTATTGTTTATCCCCCGAACCTGATCCCCTTAGACACTTACGGACGATAGAAACAAATTGGAATTTTGACAAAGGAGTCCCATCAGCATGCATCAAAAATGAATAAAAAAACCCCAAAGTGAATGGGATTATATAGCGCTTGCTGGTAGGATCAGGATCATATAAGAATATAAAATCGGTGATGGAATGTAGTTAAAAAGGCTATTACCATAAATTATGTAAAATATAAACTCATAAAATAAACACACAGTGTTGAATATATTAATAAATAACAAAAGTGTCATAAAAGTGCATATATGTGCCAAATAAAGTCCATAAAAAGTTCATAAGTGACTTAGTGACGAATAATCCACTTGAGTGCAAAGAGAAAGTGCAAGTGCTCAGTGTTGAATCCTCCAATGGTCCAAAAAACCAATCATGAGAAGTGACTTAAGGAAAGGATAAGATGTAAACTCACCAGAAATGGTGGGTCTCAATTACCTTACGACAGAGAGACCGATAACGCTTTATGACCTTCCAGGTCAAAGGAGTGGTAACTGCTGGGCTGTATTCCCCATAGACCTGGGCAGATAAGGTCCTCCAAGTCCAGTTAGGGAAAAGAATATAAAGCTCCAGATGGTGCAGTACCGTTTAAAAGGTTTTTATTGAAGTAATTGATCAAACAGATGCAAAATAAAGATAAAACTCAGTATATCCGCGCCCGCTGTTGTGATGTCTGTAGCGTGGAGAGCGGTAGCTACCGGATTGCGACCATTGTTTATCCTCCGAACCTGATCCCCTTAGACACTTACGGACGATAGAAACAAATTGGAATTTTGACAAAGGAGTCCCATCAGCATGCATCAAAAATTACCCAGCCCGAACCGGGCATGCGGAGAAAAACTCCTTTTCTGCACCCATCAGGCACAAAGGTGAAGCTGGCATAGCAAACAGCTTGCCTCGCACACCCCTGCTGGGCTGATCCGTTTTTGACTGCCAGAGAAGCAAAGCGACCATGTTTTCCTCACATATGACATCCTGAGCCAACATACCTACTTGCATGTTTCTCGAAGGACTGACAAGCTCACTAATCTGAAACACTCCAAAAAAGACAAGTAAGGGGGGGCGTGGCGACCGCCAACTGAGATGGCCGCTTGATCCGGGAGCTCCAGCCAGCGCTCAGCCTTATCTCTATCTACGGCCCGACACAGCTATCCTACGGCCCTGGGACTGACATATCCTTGCAGGGGAACATCCTGAACTCACCGCCAGCATGGTCAGGAAAAACAAAGGCATCCCCCCAGTCCGCAAACTGTCCGAGTTTTTCGGACCGTTCCAGCCGGGTCTCCGCCAACATGGCGGCGGAGACACTCCATCGGCAGGCCGGCCGCATCCTCTACCGCCCGAGTCGCGGGCGCGTGACGTCACGACGATGCCGCTGGAGGCGCGATCACAGAGCACAATCCCGATGCGGCTGGCAAGATCTGCGGACTCCTCTCCCTCCACACCAACTGCACAAAGTCCGGCGAAGTCTCGCCCGAGGAGGGACTCCCTAACGGCTCAGACATCCACATCCATGGAGGTGAGCACAGCATCCACTGCCCCTTACACGCCTTGGGCCTACTCTCCACCACCTGACCCCTTTGCAAACCTATCCACTACAGGGCAGCCGGTGTCAGACACTACCCTAAAGGACATGCTTTCCATGCTACACTCATCCATGCAGGCCAACATCCAAGCCTCCATCGCCTATTGCCAAAGAGAATTGCATGGCTTAGGAGACAGGGTGCACCACGTGGAGGGGAGGATGGAGGAATTTACTGAGTCCTATAACTCTCTAGTAGACGCTCACACTTCCCATCAGGAAGACATATATCGCATGCAAGCGAAGATAGCAGATCTTGAAGATAGATCGAGGCGTAACAACCTCAAAATACGGGGGATTCCTGAAACAATTCAACCCAACCAATTGCCCACCTATGTACGGGACCTGTTTCAGAAAGTGGTGCCTGAACTCACCAATGCAGACCTCACTATAGACCGCATCCACAGAATCCCCAAACCTTCATTCCTGCCGCAAGACATCCCTCGGGATGTCCTCATGAGGATCCACTTTTTCCAAGCTAAGGAGAAGATATTGGAATCATTCAGGAGGAAAGATCGCCTCCCTGATATCGCTTCGACCCTCCAGGTCCTGCCTGACTATTCTCAGTATACTCTCCAATTACGCAGGAATCTGAATTCCATAACCAAGGCCCTGAGGAACAATAAGATCATATATAAATGGAAATACCCTGCTAAGTTGTGCGTGACCCACATGGGCTCCACTTCCCAGATCACATCTATGGAACAGGGTCTCCGTCTCCTCGAGCAGTGGCACATCCTCCCTGACAACACAGGCCAGCGTCCTGTACCCCCTGCTCCTCCGCTTCCACTTCCACGTATACAGCCTGAATGGCACAGAGTACCCAGACCCTCTAGATCCAGGTCCTCTCACCGCTCAAAATGATGCTGAAGTCTATTTCCAAGGCTGGGCGCACTGGCCCTCCCGATCTCTGTAGCACCTGATATCGTGCTAGCAACCCCACCGACCGCGCAGCAACAGCTGCCCTTATGGTCCGCCAGGACCATGTCCTTTTTTACTTGTATTGTTTTTTCTTGTTTTCTACAATTTTTTCTCAGAACAGGACTCAGCTACGGTTGTAGCAACATCCATGGACAGTTGTCTCCCTCATCGCTATTGTGTTCCGGACCTCCATCCAGTCTCCTTATGTGCCACTCACCGAACTCCGCAAGTGCTCTACGTGCCTCGCCTTCGATATCCGACTCCAGATGGCTTCTGTGCCCTCCCTCCAGGTACCCCTTTGTACTATCCTACACTAGGTTCCATGCGGACTGTTTTTTCTTACTTTTTCTTATATGCCCTCAACCACGAGCCCACTACGGTCTTCCTGAACATTCACGAACTCCAACATGGCTTTGCAGTTGTTATCATTGAATGTTAAGGGGTTAAACCACCCCGCAAAAAGATTTTCGATGTGGAAGGAAGCGAAGGCACACAAGGCTGACATCCTGGCTATTCAGGAAACCCACTTTAAGCTCGGCTCAATACCTCGATGCTCCCACCCGAACTACCCCCATGTTTTTTTGGCGAACTCCCATGAAAAGAAGCGGGGTACCCTGTTGGCAGTGAGTGACTCTGTGACTTTCACCTACTCTCGGGTGGTGGAGGACACAGACGGGAGATTCATTATCCTGAACTGTACTATTGATGATTGTGATTATACTATCGTAAATGTGTATGCTCCCAATCGCCACCAGCTCAAATTCTTGAGGAAACTATTTGCAAAGGTTCGTAGACTCACGGTAGGCAAACTGATCATATGTGGAGATTTTAATTCTGTAGCAGACCCTGCCATGGACTCGACTTCCAGTGGTAAAACCATGTCTACTTCCTTGGCGGCTCTCCTACATGCGGAAAATCTACACGATATATGGAGATACCTACACGCGGAGGAGAGGGACTATACCTTCTTCTTGGCGAGCCATCTCACTCCAGGATCGACATGTTTCTGGTAGACTCGACGATCCTGCCCTTGGTACTGAACACATCTATATCCCCCATCACGTGGTCAGACCACGCCGCCATACATATGTCCATATCCACAACGGCTCCCCAGCCATCTACGTTCATATGGAGGTGTAATAATTCAACCCTGTCAGACCCCGACTCTCTCAAACACATCCAAACTCAGCTTAGGGAATTCTTCACAAACAATGCCACCCCTGACATAGACCCCTTTACACTCTGGAATACCCACAAGGCTTACGCGAGAGGGATTCTCATTCAATTAGCCTCTAGAATGAAAAAGAAGTATCAGAAAACGCTTCGAGACACCCTAGAAAATATTAAAACCCTGGAAGAGACCAATAAAAAACACCCCTCTCAAATAGTGTCATCCAAGCTCACAGCTCTCAGAGCAGAACTCCGCAGGCTTTTGCTTGTAAACCATGACAAGATGCTGGCAAAACTCCGCCTCCAGTATTACTCGAACCATAATAAGGCAGGCAAGTTTCTGGCCTCCAGGCTTAAAGCCAGGAGAGTCAAGTCTAAAATAGCGTTTGTGACCCACCCTCATACAGGCAAAAAGCACACGCACCCTCAACAAATTGCAGACGCTTTCGCCGACTATTATAGCTCCCTGTACAACCTACGCACGGACTCGACCACACACAGCCCGTCGACGTCGGAAATCCTCGCCTTCCTGAGTCGTATGAACCTTCCCTCTCTCACGCCTGATGATCTGTCCTCCCTGAATGCCCCCTTTACGCCAAAAGAACTTTCCCAGACTATTCTAGGTACTCCTCTAAATAAATCACCAGGCCCTGACGGGTTAACGAATGAATATTACAGATCACTACACGACATACTTTCGCCCCACATGCTGTCCGCATTTTCCTCGGCCATTACCACGGGCACCTTCCCAGGGGAGATGCTCCAGGCGAACATCATAACCCTTCCTAAACCAGGTAAACCCCCTACCGCCCCAGCGAACTTTAGGCCCATATCCCTCCTAAATAATGATGTCAAACTATACGCTAAACTTCTCGCCAACCGCCTAGCAAAACTTTTACCGAAGCTGCTGGGAGGGGATCAACTGGGATTCGTCCGGGGAAGACAAGCCCCGGATGCGACTAGAAGGGTGATAAATTTGATGAATCATGCCGAGATTTCCAGAACGCCTTCTCTGCTTCTATCCATAGACGCAGAGAAGGCGTTCGACCGTATCCATTGGGAGTACATGGAGTTGGTTTTACGCAAATTTGGATTCTCTGGTCCGATTCTGTCGGCCATAGTGGCATTGTACTCCTCTCCATCTGCTAAAGTACTGTCCGCTGGCATGCTTTCTATACCCTTTAACATCACCAATGGTACGCGACAAGGCTGCCCTCTATCGCCCCTCATTTTTAACCTTTTAATAGAGCCACTGGCGGAACTGCTACGCTCCTCCCCCATGGTATCCGGCTTTAAATTTGGATCCACCAAGCACGTCATCACTTTGTTTGCTGACGATGTCATTTTGAGTCTAACGAACCCCGTGGTGTCCCTTCCAGCGGCTCATAATATTCTTCAGGATTTCAGTAGGGTGTCCTTCTATAAAGTAAACTTTGGAAAATCTGAAATATTAGGTATGAATGTGCCCGAAAACACCCGCAAGCATCTCCAAACACAGCTCCCATACGCCTGGACGTCTGATTCTCTAAAATATTTAGGGATCCAACTGGCATTCCCCACATGTAAACTGTTGCACTCTAACATGAAAGCCCTACTATCCACCCTTTCAGCCGATACCACTGGTATCAAGTCGACCGAAATCTCCTGTGCGGGACGAATAGCAGCATTCAAAATGCTCTGTCTTCCAAAAATCCTGTACATGTTCCGCACTCTCCCAATACATATCACCGGTGCGTACCTTACCTCCATGTCCAAAATACTTCGCACGTTTGTATGGCAACGAAAGAGAGCCAGGTGCTCTCATGCACATATGATTCGTCACAAAAAAGCAGGGGGAATGGGGCTACCAGACATAACGGATTACTATCACGCGGCGAGACTGACCCCCCTCCAGCACTGGTTCTCTGACTCGCGAAACCTTCCCTGGCTACCGATAGAAGCGGCAATGACACGATCGTCGGATCTGAGCGTACTGCTACTAGCCGATGCTTGGAAGCCCCTAGATGTGAGGTCATTACCAATCACGTCTCAAGCGACGCTGCGATCCTGGCGTGTCCTCAGAGCACGGATATCCGAGCATCAGACTGATACGTTGATCCCTATGCCTCTGACAGTATTCAATGTTCTGCTTCCGTTCGCGAAAACCACTATGCTCACGGCCGCTGGAATTCGGTCGGTTTCTCAACTTTACCACCAGGACTCACTTAAGCCCTTCCCTGTCCTCCACACGGAATTCAAACTCCCCCACAAAGCCATGTTCACCTATAATGCTATAGCTAGTTTCTTACGCAAAAACCCCCTGCCCAAGATACAGTTGCCCACAGCACTATGGCAATTCCTCACGAACGTAGAGGCCCCAATAAAAGGCATCTCCCTCATCTACAACCTCTTGGGGCGAAAAAACATGTTCCACAAAACACCACACATGATCAAGTGGGAGAGTGAGCTTCAGACACCCTATTCTGATTTCCAGTGGAAAACGGCGATCCACACCTCATTCACGGCCTCCAGATGCGTAAACCACTGGGAACAAATGCAGAAACTTATAACCAGATGGTTCCTCACACCGTATCGCTTGTCTAAATTCTTCAATTCCCAAAGCCCGCTTTGCTGGCGCAACTGTGACCAAACAGGCACCATATCCCATATTTTTTGGAAGTGTAAAAGCATAACCAGCTTTTGGAATAGGGTGTTTGAGGTGATTTCGACCACCACGGGCATACTTACCAAACCCAATATGGACATGGCATTACTAAACTTGGGAATACATAATATACCCTTAGATATGAGAACAGTATGCTTCCACATCCTGGTAGCGGCCAGGACACTTATAGCCAAACACTGGAGGCAGGCCACGTCCCCATCCCACCTAGAAGTTATCAGGATGGTTAATCTTCAATACACTATGGAGAGGGCATACGCCTACTCGATTCAAGGTGGATCCAAATTCCACTCTACCTGGCACATATGGACCACTAGCAAATATTTCACCCCCACCCCATGATAAGGGATGGGGCATATGGAACACGAACACAACCACCACTAGAGACTCAACTTGAATGATTACAGTATGTTAACGTTTACTTTTGAGATGATAAAATTTCTTCCTTTGTGATGACTGGGTTCTGAACCTTTAAATGTGTTTTGTTGAAACATTAAGATTGCGACTATGTAAGCACTCTGGATTCTTGTTGTACTGTTTTGAAAACTAATAAAAAATTATTGAAAGTAAAAAAGACAAGTAAGAATGCTGCTTTAAACAAAGAAACCTTGTATGCCGAGGAACACAATGAACCCAACTGAGAGAAAAGGGTGTGCAGAATTGCAAATGACACAGGGCGACTAGTATAACTGTGCTTATGGGACCGATGATACCCTTTTAGAGCCTGGGCGAATAGTATAACTGTGCTTATGGGACCGATGATACCCTTTTAGAGCCTGTGGGACCCAAAAGTCTTTAGTGAAATCGCAACTGCCTTGAAGTTTAAAGAAAAACTCCAACCTGCCAACTTCCACTCCATGGCAAACATCGACACACCCTGCTTAAGGTTCCTAGCAACAAAGTACAGCACCCCTAACCTCACCCCCGGGCCCTCTGGATCCACCCCGGCCAGCTGCAACAAATTTAGCTACTCCCGCCATACCTTAGCATATGCCACCCAGGTCGCCTCACTCACTGGCCTTCTCATCCATCCGGCGATGACCCCAAGGCGATCTCCCACAGCCAGTCAGGACAAGGGATTCCACGTTGCTTAGCTGCTGGCGCCAACTCCCGGAACCTGCCCTACTGAAATCGAGACAACACGTCAGCTAAGCAATTATCGACCCCAGGGGGTGTACAGCATAAAGAAAAGCATTCAACTGAAGACAACGTAGAACAAGGTGGCCGGACCATGGGTGGCGAGGAAGCCGTAATATGGTTAATGGCCTGCACCACTCCCAGATTGTCACAGTTAAAACGCACCTTCAAATTCCGTAAAGCCTCTCCCCAAACTTCCACAGCCAGAACCACTGGAAACAATTCTAGGAGCACCAGATTCTGGAGAAGACCCGCCTCACCTTTCCACGAAAGCGGCCAAGGCCCAGCATTCCAGTGACCTTGAAAAAAGCCCCGTGACCAGCCGAACCGGCAGCGTCCGTGTAAACGGTCAGGTCAAATTTGCTCACCAGCCCAGATAGCCACAATGACTGTCCATTAAAATATTAGAAGAAACTGTGCCTCACCCGCAAGTCCTCCTGATGGTCCTTAGTAAGACGCACAAAATGAGTGGGCGAGTTTGCCCCTGCTGTAGCTGCCGAATGCCATTGAAAAAAACCCTGCCCATGGGCATATAACAACAGACAAAATTCAACTTAACCAGCAAGGACAGAAGTTAGCATAGCTATATCTTCCATAGTCCCACGATCCTACGAATCTCAACCTTGAGGGCCACAAGCTTATCTTTCTGCAAGTGACACTCTATAGCGCATGAGTCCAGAACTCTGCTAAGGAAACTAATAGTGGCGGTCGGGCCCTCTGTCTTAACTGATGTCAAGGGGATCCCAAAGCGAAAAGCGATGTGCTGCAACGTGGTGTGGAGAACTGCAAATACCTTGGAAGCTAGCAGTCCCATGCAAAGGAAATCATCCAAATAATGGATGATGGAATTCACTCCTGAGACATCCCGCACTCCCCATTCTATAAAGGAGCTATATGTCTTGAACAATGCGCAGGAAATGGAACAGCCCATGGGAAGACAATGATCAAAATAATACACTTCTTGCCACCAACAGACTATCAAGTGAAAACTGTCCAGATGAACTGGAAGCAGCTGAAATGCAGATTCAATGTCAGATTTAGGCATGAGAGCCCCTCTCCCACCGACCCACCCTTTGGGAAGGAAAGGTGGTGAATAGGGCGAAACATATTGTGCTCCTTCTTAGGCACAACCCTTAGTGGCGAGATTACCAGATCCGACAAAGGCTCAGAAGGGAAAGGGCCACCCATATGGCCCAAAGCAACTTCCTTCCACAATTTTTCAGAAACTACCTCAGCATGCTGAAAGGCTGAATGCAAATTCCACGCCATCGGTGGAACGGTTGGCAAAGAATCAGGTATGCGAAATCCACCTCTAACAGCCGAGAAGCATCCCGAACAAGGTATCTATGTGGTAAAGGTTGCATCCATTCTACCCTCACTCGCATCGTCCCTCTTATTTTGAGACTCGCCAACATGGCCCTTACCCTGCTTGAAGCACCAGGAAAATGAATGAGAACCTCCAGAGAATTACTCATTATACTGCCAGCAGAAACGCTGCCTCTTTGTGGCCGGTTGTCATGGGTTAGATGCTCCATCTGGCCCCCTGAAAAAAACTGTTTAGGGGCCCGCCCCAAGGTCATTAGTCACATCCATAGACTAATGTCCTTGTGGTCCAAAAGCAAGGACAGGCGGATAACTCTCCTCTGACGGAACTGCTCATCGCACCGCAACCGCGCCGAGCCACCATAGACCCTGTGGGCCTCGCTTATGGCATCAAGGTAACAAAAGAGAGCTGAACAATCTTCCGGATTCTCCTCCCCACTAACACTCACTATTATGGCCAACGCCTGTAGCCAATTAGGGAAAGTACGCAGAATAAGCCTGCAACGCTGTTTCTCCTCGTCCTCCTTCTTGTCCTCGTCTGGCTTGAACCTATCCAAATTAAATTTCTCCAGGGGTAGCAGAAAGAATAGCTCCACATACTCACCTTTCCAAATTTTCTCACAGACTTCGGGCTTCAAGTGTGCACCCAGTGGTCCCTCAAAACAAACGTAAACTTTGTAATTTGCAGAGTCGGCAAGACAGACAGAATCTGATTTCTTAGTGACATCCCCCATTGACCACGTCTTGTCCCCTAATGCTGAATTGTCCAATGCTGCAGCCAGTGCCATTGAAGAGGACCCTATGAATGTAGACCCCGACACCGCGGGAGGAACACCCACCGCCCCTGGATTGTCCACTGACACCGGCAGTAGCCTCCCTGCAACTGACCCACCACCAGGCGAAACCCACGCTGCCGCCCGTGTGGTTAGGGCATCCCTCAAAACGCTAAACCAGGGCCCACAAACCTACAAGTAAGTCCCACAAACCCACATCTGACCCGGATGCAGTGAGACCAGCGGGGAAAAAGCCGCGTTGGAACCAGATCGTGGCGTGGCACCAATCGCCACAGAAGCAGTACATTTTTGGGACGGTTATTTTCTGAGGGGCTGAATTTTGTGGAGGCTGAACATAGTCAGGGTCATCCTGAGGATGACAGAGAATATAGTGTTTGAAATATATGAAACTCATTATATGCTCATATCTGGCCTGGACATCACAACAGAGAACATGAGTATAAGATGAATCAGGTCTGTGGACCCACGAATAGGCACAGACACCAAGGTACATTTCAAATTGAAACCATCTAAAAACACTCTGACTACTATCTGGCCTAGTTCTACAAGTACAAATAAGTTTAAAATAACATTTATATAAAGACTGCTTGTTGTATACAGTTATAAAATGTTGAAGGCACTGTTCACACCTGAGCGTATTTCAACTCGTAAAATGCTCATCTCTGAAGTCTCACAACCCCCAACAAGCAAAATCCCATTCATTTTAATGGCCCCTGTTAACATATGAGAATTTTGTCGCCTGAAGCTCAAAAAAAATAAATGATCTTCTTTTTTGGCAGATTACAAGCGTTTGTGTTGGATGTCAATGCCTGCCTCCAAAAAACGCCTGAAAAAAGCCAGAAAAAACGCCTAAAAAAATACGGTCAGGTATGAATGGGGCCTAAAAGATTTTCAAAACTCTTACCTTTTATTTTTCAGTTGTATTGAGATGCAGCAGCAGGATAAAGGTCCTTTGTAGAAGTGGATGAAGTAACAAAACGCAAATATGCGTCAACACGACAGTTCTCAAGGCAATTTCTTGTAGAGGTTTTGCTAGCATTCATATTGCTGAAGGCTCACGCACAGCAGCATGTGTCAGGGCTCAATGTTAACAACAGAATAGTCAGTTTAGAGAATTCAATGCATTCACCATCAATTGAATTGAATAAAGTACTCCAACATTTTACAATATTACTGGAACAATGGTCAGAGGTGAACAGGGTTTTGACAGCATCATCTTCACAGTATATAGTGTACTCCTTTTCTTTCTTTCTTTTTTTTTTTTACTCCTTTTCTATCTCTTTAGAATTAATGTGGTATGAAAATTTGTCAAAAATGTTTTTCATGTCACAAAGAGGTGGTTCAACATTGCAGGGGTTTAAGAACAGCATACATTTAACCAAAATACTTTCTGGAAAACCTTGATTTAAAATTATTTTCAAGTGTTTTGGCATATTCAATAAATGTATTTTTAACTTGAAGAATTTCATTTTTGGACAGGTTTTGCTGTTCTTCACACTCTAAAAACATTTTATTGATTTCGTCACTAGGAATACACAGGTCTGATGGAGAGATTAACCGAATTGCCGACCGCCCCACGAAAATATACTGCTTTTGTGCATTACTATTACCATTACTAATAAAAACAAAAAAAAATCCAAAAATCTATCCCGTAGTTGGTAAACGCTATAACTTTTGCGCAAACCAATTAAAATACGCTTTTTGGGATTTTTTTTACCAAAAATATGTAGCAGAATACAATTCAGCCTAAACTGATTAAAAAATTTGATTTTTTTTTTTTTAATTTTTGGGAATGTTTTATAGCAGAAAGTAAAAAAGATTTTTTTTTTTTTTTTTTTTTCAAAATTGTCGCTCTTATTTGTTTATATTGCAAAATCTAAAAATCGCAGATGTGATCAAATACCACCAAAAGAAAGCTCTATTTGTGGGGAATAAAAGGACATCAATTGTATTTGGGTACAGTGTCGCAGGACCGCGCAATTTTTCATTAAATTAATGCAGTGCCAAATCACAAAAAATGGCATGGTCATTAAGGGGGGTAAAACCTTCCGGGGCTGAAGTGGTTACATATTCCTCTGCAGATTCAAGAGAAGATCTTTTTTTTTTTTTTTAAAGGTTTTAGAATAATCTTGCAATATTTTTCCAAACATCGGTATGCACTGTAAGTGTTTATTCACACTGGTACGACTTTGTCAGGCGACTTGGTCAGCCTGACAAGTCGTGCACCGTCGCTCCCACTGTGTAGTACAGGAGCCGTTCTAATAGGAGCGACACAAGTCGCTCTGACTTAGAAAAGGGGTCCTGTACTACTTGGGGGCGACCTGGAGGCGACTTGCATTGACTTCCATTATGTGAAGTCTGTGCAAGTCGCGCCGAAGTCACGCTGCACGCGACTTCACAGGTCGCCCCCTAAGTCGGAGTGACCTAATGTGAACAGGGTCTAAAGGTCAGAGTTCTCTTTTTGTAACAATAAATTCATGGATGCCAGAAAAGGTAAAATCCAATTTAGAAAATGTAAGTAAAGGATATACTTTGGTGACTGGAACATTTCACAGATATTTTGACAGCTACTTTTGTAACTTGCTGGCCCATTCTCAAATGATTTTCTCTCAAAATACTGAACTAGAGAGTCACGTAAACTCACCAATCTTTCAATATATGCTGCTAAGCTTAACCAACTATTTTTTTTGTATGTTTTTAAATTTTGTATAGTTTTCTTCATTTAACTCAGATTTGTCTGAACTCCTTTTTTCTTGCAGCACCCGAGTAGTGTTTTAATGTTGCTTTTATGGTACAGTCAGGTCCATAAATATTGGGACATTGACACAATTCTAATCTTTTTGGCTCTATACACCACCACAATGGATTTGAAATGAAACAAACAAGAGGTGCTTTAACTGCAGACTTTCGGCTTTAATTTGAGGGTATTTACATCCAAATCAGGTGAAAGGTGTAGGAATTACAACAGTTTGTATATGTGCCTCCCATTTTTTAAGGGACCAAAAGTAACGGGACAATTGGCTGCTCAGCTATCCTATGGCCAGGTGTGTGTTATTCACTCATTATCCCATTTACAAAGAGCAGATAAAAGGTCCAGAATTAATTTCAAGCGTGCTATTTGCATTTGGAATCTGTTGCTGTCAACTCTCAATATGAGATCCAAAGAGCTGTCTCTATCAGTGAAGCAAGCCATCATTAGGCTGAAAAAAACAAAACAAACCCATCAGAGAGATAGCAAAAACATGTGGCCAAATCAACTGTTTGGAACATCCTTAAAAAGAAAGAATGCACCGGTGACCAAATCAACTGTTTGGAACATCCTTAAAAAGAAAGAATGCACCGGTGAGCTCAGCAACACCAAAAGACCCGGAAGACCACGGAAAACAACTGTGGTGGATGACCAAATAATTATTTTCCTGGTGAAGAAAACACCCTTCACAACAGTTGGCCAGATCAAGAACACTCTCCAGGAGGTAGGTGTATGTGTGTCAAAGTCAAGAATCAAGAGAAGACTTCACCAGAGTGAATACAGAGGGTTCACCACAAGATGTAAACCATAGGTGAGCCTCAAAAACAGCAAGGCCAGATTAGAGTTTGCCAAACAACATCTAAAAAAGCCTTCACAGTTCTGGAACAACATCCTATGGACAGATGAGACCAAGATCAACTGGTACCAGAGTGATGGGAAGAGAAGAGTATGGAGAAGGAAAGGAACTTGACATGGTCCAAAGCATACCACCTCATCAGTGAAGCATGGTGGTGGTTGTGTCATGGCGTGGGCATGTATGGCTGCCAGTGGAACTGGTTCTCTTGTATTTATTGATGATGTGACTGCTGACAAAAGCAGCAGGATGAATTCAGAAGTGTTTCGGGCAATATTATCTGCTCATATTCAGCCAAATGCTTCAGAACTCATTGGACGGCGCTTCACAGTGCAGATGGACAATGACCCGAAGCATACTGCAAAAGCAACCAAAGAGTTTTTTTAAGGTAAAGAAGTGGAATGTTATGCAATGGCCAAGTCAATCACCTGACCTGAATCCGATTGAGCATTCATTTTACTTGCTGAAGACAAATCTGAAGGGAAAATGCCCCAAGAACAAGCAGGAACTGAAGACAGTTGCAGTAGAGGCCTGGCAGAGCATCACCAGGGATGAAACCCAGCGTCTGGTGATGTCTATGCATTCCAGACTTCAGGCTGTAATTGACTGCAAAGGATTTGCAACCAAGTATTAAAAAGTGAAAATTTGATTTACGATTGTTAATCTGTCCCATTACTTTTGGTCCCTTAAAAAGTGGGAGGCACATATGCAAACTGTTGTAATTCCTACACCGTTCACCTAATTTGGATGTAAATACCCTCAAATTAAAGCTGAAAGTCTGCAGTTAAAGCACATCTTGTTTGTTTCATTTCAAATCCATTGTGGTGGTGTATAGAGCCAAAAAGATTAGAATTGTGTCAATGTCCCAATATTTATGGACCTGACTGTATGCTTTTCTGCTGCCTTTGATACGGTTGACCATCCCCTCCTCCTCAAAAAACTCCATGCCTTTGGTCTCCGTTACTGTAATCTTCACTGGTTATCTTCCTACTTATCCAACCGCACCTTTAGCGTTATGTACAATTCTACTTCCTCCTCTCCTCTTCCCTTCTCTGTTGGGGTCCCCCAAGGCTCTGTTCTTGGACCCCTCCTATTTTCAATCTGTTCCTCCTCTCTGGGTCAGCTGATAGCCTCCCATGGCTTCCAATACCATCTCTACGCTGACGATACCCAAATCTATCTATCCACCCTTCAGTCTCCTCACGTATCACTAATTTACTATCAGATATATCGGTCTGGATGTCTCACCACTTCCTCAAACTCAATCCATCCAAAACCGAGCTTATAATTTTTCCTCCACCACGTGCCCCTTCCCCTAATTTCTCCGTCAATATTGATGGCATTACTATCAGCCCATTCCCGCATGCCAAGGTCTTAGGTGTTGTCCTGGACTCTGAACTCTCCTTCAAACCCCACATCCAATCGCTGTCCAAATCTTGCCACCTCAGCCTCCGCAACATCTCCAAAATACACCCCTTTCTAACCAAAGACACAACAAAACTCCTAGTTCACTGCCTGGTCATCTCGCGCCTCGACTACTGCAATTCCCTTCTTGTTGGCATACCTCTACACAGGCTATCCCCCCTTCAATCCATCATGAATGCTACCGCCAGACTCATCCACCTTACCAATCGCTCAGTGTCCACTGCTCCTCTCTGTCAAGCCCTCCACTGGCTTCCGCTCACCCAATGAATTAAATTCAAAATACTTACAACATCTTAAAAAGCAATCCACAGCTTAGCCCCTAGCTACATCACCAGCCTCGTCTCAAAATACCAACCTAATCGCTCTCTTCGTTCCTCTCAAAACCTCCTGCTCTCTAGCTCCCTCGTCACCTCCTCCCATGCTCGCCTCCAGGACTTTTCTAGAGCCTCTCCAATCCTATGGAACTCCTTACCCTTATCTGTCCGATTATCTCCTACTCTATTAGCTTTTAGGCGATCTCTGAAAACCCTCCTTTTCAGAGAAGCTTATCCTACCAACACCTAACAAATGTACCTCCATTTTCTTCACCAACCCATCCCCCATGGTTATTGCCTTTTGTTTGACCCTCCCTTCTAGATTGTAAGCTCTAACGAGCAGGGCCCTCTAGTTCCTCCTGTTTTGAACTGTATTGTAACTGTATTGTCTTCCCTCACATTGTAAAGCGCTGCGCAAACTGTTGGCGCTATATAAATCCTGTATAATAATAATAATAATAATAATGGTATCCTCAACAAAGTCAGGAATAACGCTTTCAGCATTACAAGGCATTGACCACTTCAGCTCCGGAAAGGTTTTACCCCCTTAATGACCAGGCCATTTTTTGTGATTCGGCACTGCGTTACTTTAACTAAATATTGCACAATCGTGCAACACTGTACCCAAATGCAATTGATCAATTTTTTCCCCCACAAATAGAGCTTTCTTTTGGTGGCATTTGATCACCTCTGCAGTTTTTAGATTTTGCGCTTTAAAAAAAAAAGAGCGACAATTTTGAAAAAAAAAACGCCATATTTTTTACTTTCTGCTATAAAACATTCCCAATAAAAAATTTTTTAAAAATCAAATTTTTTTTATCAGTTTAGGCCAATTTTTATTCTGGTACATATTTTTGGTAAAAAAAATCCCGAAAAGCGTATTTTAATCGGTTTGCACAATTGTTATAGCGTTTACAAACTACGGGATAGATTTTTGGAATTTTTTTTTTTTTTTTTTTCAGAAAATAAAACATATTTATTGAGAAGAAAAAACAGTGTTAAACATTGAACAGACAGTAGCAAGTGCAAGCATATAAAAAGCAATCAAAACTGTACAAAAGATAGTGCAGTACAATGTGCAAGTAACATTCCATAAAGCAAACATATAGTCAACCCACTGTCCAATCCTGAAGTCAGTGTTATCGGCCGGTCGAGAACACTCTACCGACCACCATCTAACGAGCATTCTGAAAAGTATCCCCCCAGGAAGCAGAAACAGAGAACTAATAAACATCGACTGTAGGAGGTACCTAGGAACCCTAACCGGACAGTGCATCCCAGAACAACCTGGGATAAACGCGTCGCCAGGACCTTAGCCAAGATCTTAACATCTGCAGTGAGCAAGGATATAGGCCGATAGGAGTCAGGCAGGGTAGGGTCTTTGTCAGGTTTCAGGATAAGGACCACAACAGCCTCGGACATAGATGGAGGCAACCTGCGCTCCCGCAGGGCAGAATTATAGACCTGGAGCAGACGAGGTACCAACTGTTCTGCGTATCTAGCATAGACCTCCGTAGGGATACCATCAGCTCCTGGAGATTTGCCATTTTTTGATGATTTCAAAGCGGCATAGACTTCATCCTCCGTCAGGGGGGCTTTGAGCACAGCCGCGTCCGAGGCCGAAAGGGCAGGAAGATCACAACCCTCCAGGATATGCATAATCTCCCTGGGGGTGACAGTAATCTTAGAAGAGTATAAATCAATGTAGAAATCTCTTAGCACTCTCCCCACATCAGCCGCAGCGTGCCAACGAACCCCCCGAGGGTCGGTAATAATTGGGATAAACGTCATCGGCCGTTGTGCTCGTATCGTCATAGCCAACATAAGACCAGTGGATTCACCCTCCTCAAAGTACCTCTGCTGCAGAAAGAAACGTTTGTTCTCCGCTCGCTGGAGCACGACCATACCTGCCAAGGTTTGGGCCGCCAGCCATGACCTCCGGGTGTCCTCAGTGGGGGCAGCAACATATGCGGCCTCCGTTCTTGCCACCTCCGCCAGCACCGTATTCTCCCATTCTTTCGTACTAGTTTTCACTGCATTAATAGTGTCTATAAACCGCCCCCTCATGAACGCCTTGGCAGCGTCCCACACCATCCACACTCCAGCCGTGCCCTAATTTTGGGTAAAAAAGGAAGACAACTGGGATGGAAGAGGGTCAGGATTAGGAAAGAGCGTCAACCAGAACGCATTAAGTTTCCACAGAGGCCTGCCCCGTCGAGACGGGATGGCCAGGCGAACCCAGAGTGGGGAATGGTCAGAGACCAAACGCGGCTCATAGCCCGCAGCCACCACCAGCGGCAGCAGGCGGTCATTGCCCAGCCCCATATCAAGATGGGAGAGGCCGGAGTGGGAGGCAGAGAAACAGGAGTACTGACGAGTCCCCGGGTGACCCATCCGCCACACATCCGTCAAACCGAGCTCCCCCGCCAACCGAGCAAAGGGCGTGGGACCCCGGGTCAGCGCGGGAGCAAACCTATCAAGGGAAACATCTAACACAGTATTAAAGTCACCCAGTATTAACAGCGGCACCTACGGTAACCCAGCCACCCTTTCCATGACCAAGCGAAAGACCCCTACCGAGTAAGGGGGAGGGACATAGACCGCTGCAATGGCACAGGTCAGACCCGCCACCTGACACAGTAGTACCACAAAGCGACCCTCAGGGTCAATGAAACACTGCATGCAAGTAAACTGGACACCCCGCCTAATAAGTATACTAACCCCCCTAGAATAGCTAGAGAAGACAGAATGATATTGGTGGCTAAACAAACTGGGCGCCAAAGTCGGCTGGGTAGGCCCAGCCACATGAGTCTCCTGGAGGCATATTATGTCGGCCTGCAACCTCTTCACATATCTAAACACAGCAGTTTTCTTGACAGGGTTGTTAAAACCCCTGATATTCCAGGTAAGTACACAAACAGTATCAGCCATTAGGAGAACAGAGCATGAGTTCCATAGGGCAATGAGGGGGGGCGCCCAAAGTACAAGTCCGAGCACAGGAGCGAATCATTGAGAAAAGCAGCAACAGGGTCCATGATAGCGGCACGGCCCAGCAAGGGCAGATAGGAGAACCAGTTCATGGGTCAGCAGAGGTAAAGTACAGCAGCGGAGAAGACCACACATAAGCAGTAAGGAAGAGTTCCCAGGAGTAGCTTCCGGTGAGGCCAGAATGCAGGAGGAAGAAGAAAGTAATGGCTCTTGATGGATGGGGGGAGACCACAGGAAGGGGGGGGGAGAGGTAACAGGGTGCGTCCAACCAGGACCAATAGGGGGAATCCATGGAGGGATCACAGCTGGCATAGTTCTCTCCTCATGAGCAGCAAGAAGTGCAAGTTCCAGACACATCACTATAGGTAGAACAGGGTAGCAACCGCCTAACAAGGAGACTAAAATAGATTCCAGACTTCAAGTGTCCCAGGCAAACAAGAAACAAACGAAAGTGACTTTCAGCTGTCCAGTAACGCTAGCCATCAGGGTCACGGGGAGCCTCGTCTCGGTGAGGGGGCCGCTCTCAATGCCCTGCCATTGGCGTCCAGCCATTGTGCCGCAGCCGCGGGTTTATCAAAGAACAGGACCTCTTCACCAGCAACAACCCTGAGCTTAGAGGGGTAGAGCATGGCATATTGCAGGTTCAGGTCTCTGAGCCGTCGTTTAACATCACCAAACTTGGCCCTCTGTTTCTGTACCTCCGCGGAATAGTCCGGGAACAAAGAGATCTTTGCATTGTCCACAACCAACTTCCCCTGCATGCCTCTAGCCTTAGTTAGAATGATGTCTCTATCCTTACATAGTACATAGTTACATAGTTAGTGAGGTTGAAAAAAGACATCAGTCCATCCAGTTCAACCTATGATGTGCGCGTGTGTTTGCTGTTAACCGTACATTGTATACCCCTGTATGTTGTGGTCTCTAAGGTGCCCATCTAATAGTTTTTTGAAACTATCAATGATCCCTGCTGATAAGACTGCTTGTGGAAGAGAATTCCACATCCTTACCGCTCTTACAGTGAAGAACCCCTTACGCATTTTAAGGTTAAACCGCCTTTCCTCTAGTTTTAGTGAGTGGCCACGTGTCTTTTTGTATTCCCTTACTCTGAATAGTTTGTTCCTTATGCCAGGGTCGCCAGTACAGTATTTGTACATTGATATCATATTCCCCCTCAATCGTCTCTTCTCCAGAGAGAATAGGTTCAGTGCTTGTAGTCTTTCCTCATAGCTGATGTCCTCCATTCCCCTAATTATTTTTGTTGCCCTTCTCTGGACTCTCTCCAGTTCCAGCACATCCTTCCTGAGGACCGGTGCCCAGAACTGGACAGCATACTCCAGATGTGGCCGGACCAGAGTCTTGTAGCGTGGGAGAATAATCTCTTTATTTCTGGAGTGAATCCCCTTTTTTATACATCCCAGTATTCTGTTGGCTTTGCTTGCAGCGGCTTGGCATTGCATGCCACTGCCAAGCCTGTTGTCTACCAGTACCCCCAAGTCTTTTTCCATCCTAGACTCACCCAGAGGTTCCCCCCCCTAGTGAGTAGCTTGCTTTCTGGTTTCTGGCCCCCAAGTGCATTACTTTACATTTTTCAACATTAAACCTCATCTGCCATGTAGTTGCCCACCCCGTTATTTTGTTCAGGTCCGCTTGTAAGGTTTCCACATCCTGCCCAGAAGATATTGGCATGCTTAGTTTAGTATCATCCGCAAATACTGAGATTGTACTAGATATCCCCTCCTCTAGATCATTTATGAATAAATTAAACAGGATTGGTCCCAGGACCGAACCCTGGGGGACCCCACTTTTCACACCCGCCCAATCCGAGTACTCCCCATTAATCATCACCCTCTGGACTCTCCCCTGGAGCCAGTTCTCTATCCAGGTACTCACCTTATGGTCCATACCTACCTTCCTTAGTTTGAACAGTAAGCGTTTGTGGGGAACGGTGTCAAAAGCCTTTGAAAAGTCCAGATACACCACATCCACAGGCTTACCTTTATCTAGATGGCAGCTCACTTCATCATAGAAGGTTAATAGATTGGTTTGGCAAGAACAATTTTTCATGAATCCATGCTGATTACTACTAATAATACCATTTTCATTACTAAAGTCTTGTATGTGGTCCCTTAACATCCCCTCCAAAATCTTGCAGACTACAGATGTTAGGCTGACCGGCCTATAGTTACCCGGGATACACCTCGGCCGCTTTTTAAATATTGGTACCACGTTGGCTTTTTTCCTATCAGCTGGCACCATACCCGTCTGTAAACTATCCTTAAAGATTAAGAACCCTCGGGTGCAAGCCATCCGGTCCCAGTGATTTATTTATGTTAAGTTTCTCTAGTTTAGTTTTAAGTCTATCTTCTGTTAGCCATGGCGGCACTTCCTGAGGTGTGTTGTTTAGTTCGGCCTTACAAGCTGGGTTCGTGTAGCCCCCCGATTCTTTTGTGAAGACTGAAGAGAAGAAATTATTTAACACTTCCGCCTTTTCTCTGTCCTCAGTGGCCATATTTCCTTTGTCGTCTTTTATGGGGCCAATGTGGTCTGGCCTCGCTTTCTTACTGTTTATATACTTAAAGAACTTCTTGGGGTTCTTTTTACTCTCCTCCGCTATATGTCTCTCGTGTTCTATTTTAGCCGCCCTGATTTCATTTTTACATTTCTTATTACACTCTTTGTAATGCTTAAATGCTGCCAATGACCCCTCAGTCTTGTATTTTTTGAAGGCCTTTTCTTTAGCACTAATATGTATTTTTATGTTGGAGTTTAGCCACCCAGGGTTTAGTTTTGCTCTTTTAAATTTGTTTCTCTTTGGAATGCACTGGTCAATACCCTTGTTAAGTATGCTCTTGAAGCACTCCCATTTTTCCTCCGTGTACTTTGTTCCCAGGGTTCTATCCCAATTGATATTTTCTAGCAGTGAGCGCAGTTTTGGGAAATTGGCTCTTTTGAAATTCAGCGTCCTTATATTACCCCTCTGCTTCCTATAACTGTAATTAATACTGAAACTTATTGACCTATGGTCACTGTTTCCTAAGTTGTCCAGTATTTCTATATCCGTGAGCAGGTCTGTATTGTTGGTAATCAGTAGGTCAAGTACCGCATTGTTTCTTGTCGGTGCATTCACCATCTGACCCATGAAATTATCCTGCAAAACATTTAAGAACTGCCTAGCCTTGGCTGAGTGTGCGGTTCCTTCTGCCCAGTCTATATCAGGATAATTAAAGTCCCCCATTATAATGACATTTCCCATCCTTGCTGCCAATCCTATCTGTAAAAGGAGGTCCGCCTCCCCCTCCTCCCTCTGGTTGGGGGGCCTATAGCATACGCCCAATATTACCTTCCCCACAGTGCCTTCCCTTTGAAGCTCTACCCATAGGGATTCTGCCTCGTCCTTAGCTCCGTTATTAATATAATTTACCTGTACACTGTTCTTAATATACAGACATACCCCTCCCCCTTTTTTACCTTCTCTATCTCTGCGATAAAGGGAATACCCCTGAATGGTCGCCATCCAGTCATGGGAGCTGTCAAACCAAGTCTCAGTTATCCCCACAACCTCTTAATTTTGACCAGTTACATATATCCTCATTTGATGTTATTAAGCTGCTCTCTTGATTTTTCCCCATACCCACCCTGGGTATAGGAGCTCCGAACACCCTACCGCTAATGCCCCCATTTCTGCCCTCTGAAAATTGCTTTCCACTGGCTAATTCTACATCTGTACCCTCCCCCCCATCACCTAGTTTAAAAGCCCCTCTAACTTTGTGGCCATCTTCTCAACCAGTACGGCTGCGACTGAGAAGTCGGCCCAGTTCTCCAGGAACCCGAAACCCTCCTTACTACACCAGCTCCTCAGCCACTTGTTAACTTCCCTAATCTCCCGCTGCCTCTCTGGTGTGGCTTGAGGTACGGGTAGTATTTCGGAAAATACTACCTTGGAGGTCCTACTCCTCAACTTAGCGCCTAAGTCCCATCTTCCTCTACCTATGTCATTGGTACCCACGTGTACCATGACAGCTGGATCTTCTCCAGCCCCACCCAATAATCTGTCCACCCGATCCGCGATGTGCCGAACCCGAGCGCCCAGCAAACAACAGACTGTTCGGCGCACACAGTCTTTGTCACAGATTACACTGTCTGTCCTTCTAATAATTTAATCCCCTACCACCAGCACCTGTCTTTCCTTTCCCTTTCTCCCGGCCTCACTGGAGGAGTTCTTCCCCTGGCAGCTAGGGGCGTCGCTCTGCTCCAGCAATGCTGGTCCCTGACTGGTTTCTCCAACATCACACAACGGGGCGTATCTATTGGGGTGCTCCAGCCCAGGATCAGCCTCCTTGCCTTGTCCCCTTCTACCCCTCCTAACTGTCACCCCTCTACTCTGCTCTGATGCCTGAACCTCCAATACTCCGCCCACCTCTGTGCAGACCCCTGCCTGCACCTGACTGGTACGATCCTGGCTCTCCTCCGGTATGGACATTCGTCTCAGTGTTGCCAGCTGCTTCCCTAGATTCAGGACCTGAGCTTCCAGGGAAGCAACTTGCTTACATTTTGCGCATTTGTATTCGCCCTCGATCACATGTCCGAGGAACGCATACATATTTACAAGATGTACACCGAGTCGCATCTCCTCACCCGCCGGGCATTGTACCTACTAATCTGATCTAATGGGGATTCAGTAATTTAAGTCTATCCTATGTGGCTATTTCCTAGCTTCCTATCTCTACCTTCTCACCCTCTGGTACTCTGCTACCCTCACTTGACTCTCAGTTGCACAACACTCACAATCTCACAGCCCGGTCAGTCGCACAACACTCCCAGTCGCACCACCCGGTCAGTTGCACAACACTCACAGTCGCACCACACTCACAGTCTCACATCGCGGTCAGTCGCACAACACTCTCAGTTGCCCAACACTCAGTCGCACAGCCCGGTCAGTCGCACAACACTCACAGACACACAGCCCGGTCAGTCGCACAGGTAGTAATAGGTACTCCCAGACACTCAGGTAGTAATAGGTACTCCCAGACACTCAGGTAGTAATAGGTACTCACAGATACTCAGGTAGTAATAGGTACTCACAGATACTCAGGTAGTAATAGGTACTCACAGACACACAGGTAGTAGTAGGTACTCACAGATACTCAGGTACTACACTACACCCTCAGTCAGTGTTCAATACCAGTCACCAGTCTTACTTACCTAGCGTGTGTCCCTTTAAGCCTGTCATTAGCAGTTCCTGACGGTGATTCCTCCCTCCTCCCTCAGTCGGACAGTCTCCTCTCTGCACCCGCCTCCCTCGGTCACTTCCCGGTCAGCTAGTCTCCTCTGCTCCTCTCTGTGGGGGGGAGGGGGGGTTCCTGCACCGCTCGCTCGCTGCCCGCCTTTACCTCGGGGGGGGGGGGGGTTCTAGCACCCGACGCCGCCGCAAGGGAGGGGAGAGGGGGTTACCGCACCGCTCGCCGCCCGCTTTTCTCGGGGGGTTCTAGCACCGGACGCCGCCGCCGTCGCTTCTACTGGGGGGGGTACTCACACACACACCGATCAGTCACACACCCGCTCCTCTCACACGCACGCCACCTCTGATCCCGCGCTCTCTGCTCCTCTGCTCTGCTCCACAGCACCACCTGCCGGTCCTGAGCCTCCCTGCATCCTTGTAGTTGAGAAGCTTAAAGATAAAGGTGCGAGGGGGGGCCCCCGGAAGGGGGTGCATGGGCACCCTATGGGCGTGTTCCACAGAGAACATTGGAGTGAAGGATTCCTGGCCAAACGTGGCAGTGAGCCAGTGCTCGATAAAAGTAACAGGATTCTTACCCTCTGCTCTTTCAGGGATGCCAATGGCCCTAATGTTACTCCTCCTGTTTTCCAAGTCATCCAATCGAGCGGCTAGCTGGCAAGTGTGCTTCACCTCCCTCTGCAGTGGGACCATGTCGTCCTCCAGAGAGCTCACCCTCCCCTCCACAGCCGATGTCCTCTCCCTGAGTTTCTGCATGTCATGTCTAATAAAGGATATTTCAGCCTTCACCCCTCTGAGCTCCGCAGTCAAGGCAGTAATAGAAGTATTGCACGTATTAACGCATTAACAACTTCTGAGCAGCCTCCATGTACTTCTCCTTCTGGGAGGTACTCTGCGCAGGAGCGCCATCTTGGGCCTGCACCCCCGCGGCGGATTTTCCTGCTTTCGCCGCCTTGGACATCACAGAGGGGGAGGCAGCAGCAGTGGTCAGGAAGTCACCGGAGGCGATCGGGAACAGAAGAACCGGCAGGTAAGTCAGGAATCAGGATAATTGAGCGGAGTCTCGGCGGAGCTAGCGGTGCCTGCGACCGTTCACATCAGCAGCTCGGCCACGCCCCCAGATTTTTGGAATTTTTATTTATTTTTTTGGTTTTATTAGTAATGGCGGCGATCTAAGATTTTTAGCGGGACTGCGACATTGCGACGGACAGATCGGACCCCTAACTGACATTTTTTACACTTTTTGGGGACCAGTGACACTAATACAGTAATCAGTGCTAAATAATATGCAGTTACTGTATAAATGACACTGGCAGGGAAGGGGTTAACACGGGGGGGGGGGGTGATCAAAGGGGTTAATGTGTACCTAAGTATGCTTACTGCATAGGGGAATGGTTCTGTGACAGGGAAAGAGAGATCGAAGTTTCAGTTTAGCTGAAACATCTGACCTCACCCTGCCTGTCTGACGGAAGACTCGCCTGCTTTGTTTCCATAAGCAGGCGGGTCTTCTGTCAGTTTATCTGACGATTGAGGGAGGCCGGCAGCAATCGCCACTGCTCCTCCCGCGGCCCGCCTCCCGCTGTGTCCAAACAGACCTCATGCACGAAATCATGTAGTACTACGTGATTTTGCGCAGCCGAGCCACCCTGCCGCAGTAATACTACGGTGGGCAAGAGGTTAATGCTTTTCGATGAGTCATACAGTGTTTCACAAATAAATCTCCAAAGTGATCCTTCAGCTTCTTTGATTCACTTTCACGTTTTGCTAGCATTACGGATGCACCCTCTGATGTAAAGCCAACAATTTTTTTGGGTAGGATATTGATTTTGCTCTTTCTCCAAGCAATCTATGATGGCTGCAGTAATGGTTTTCTGCATTACAATGTTCTGATATCTCAATTAAGCTTAAAAAAATCAGAACAAATTTTAGATTTGTCAGTATCTACATAGCAGTGGTAAATAATCAGTTGACTTTTATCGCTATGGTCAGTGATTTCATCACATATTAAATTCATGAAAGGGGCCTTTTTTTACTGCTTTAACCGGTTCCTTACTGCGGCAGGCTGGCTCTCCTGCGCGAACCGACATAGCTCTACCCCGGTCGCATGCGTGGTGCTGGCGGCCGGCAGTGGTATATTTTAGTTTTGTGCTGCCCTAGGCAAGACTAAAATTGGGCACCCCTCTCCTATGTAAATGTGCCCCACTCCTTCCTTTTTAATGGATGTGACTCCCTCCAAAATCGAAGGACTACAAGTCCCAGCATGAACCCCTGAGATCTCATGAGAGGGGGGTGAGAGGGGGTGGGAGAGAGAGGGGGGGGGTGGGTGGGGGAGGAGAGAGAGAGAGAGGGTGAGAGAGAGAGGGGGATGAGAAAGAGAGAGGGGGTGAGAAAGGGAATTAAAGACAGAGAGGGAGTGAGAGAGAGAGGGGGGATGAGAGAGAGGGGGATGTGAGGGAGAGAGGGTGGGAGAGAGAGGGGTGTGAGAGAGAGAGAGCGAGAGGGGGTGAGAGAGAGGGGGGATGAGAGAGAGAGTGGGGGATGAGAGAGAGGTGGTGTGAAAGGGAGAGGGGGTAGGTGAGAGAGAGAGAGAGGGGGTGAGAGAGGCAGCTCTAGCAACTAGTGGCCAATAGAGTCTAAGGTGGAGGGGGGCTATTTTGACGCCCCCCTGCAAAGTGCCGCCCTAGCCCTGGGCCTTGTTGGCCTAGGCCAAAATACAGCACTGGCTGCCGGCACCCACGATCGCTCCCTGCTAATAGAGAAGGACAGTCAGCTATTGTAAACAAAGCTGAACGTTCTTCTCTCTGAAATGATCACAGAGCTCCTGTGATACTTCTATATAGGATCACATTTCTCTATGGTCATTTCACAAGCCCATCCCCCATACAGTTAGAAAACACTCCCCTAGGCTCACACTTAACCCTTTGATCACCACTGTGTTAACCCCTTTCCTGCCAATGTCATTATTACAGTAACAGTGCATATTTTTAGCACTGATTACTGTAGTAATGTCACTGGTCCCCCCAAAATTGTTAAAAATGTCAGTTAGGGATCCGATCTGTCCGCCGCAAAGTCGCAGTCCCACTAAAAATCGCAGATCGCTGCCATTACTAGTAAAAATAAATAAATAAATAAAAATGACATAAATCTTTCCTGTAGTTTGTAGACGTGACAACTTTTGCGCAAACCAAAAATCAAAATACGCTTATTGTGATTTTTTTTTTTAACCAAAAAATATGTAGCAGAATACATATTGGCCTGAAAGGATGAAAAATTTAGATTTTTAATTTTTTTTATCTTTTTTGGGAATGTTATAAAGCAGAAAATAATATTTTTTTTTCCAGAATCGTCGCCCCTTGTTTTGTTTATAGCGCAAAAAATAAAAATCACACAGGTGATCAAATACCACCAAAAGAAAGCTCTATTTGTGGGAAAAAAAGGACATCAATTGTATTTAGGTACAGCGTTGCACGACCGTGCACATTTTTTTAAAATATTTAGCCAACATGACCCCTTTAGAGTAGGCCAGGGTCCCCACATATACAGTGGGTACGGAAAGTATTCAGACCCCTTTAAATTTTTCACTCTTTGTTATATTGCAGCCATTTGCTAAAATCATTTAAGTTCATTCTTCTTCCTCATGAATGTACACATAGCACCCCATACTGACAGAAAAACACAGAATTTATGACATTGTTGCAGATTTATTAAAAAAGAAAAACTGAAATATCACATGGTCTTAAGTATTCAGACCCTTTGCTCAGTAATTAAGTAAAAGCCCCCTTTTGATCTAATACAGCCAGGAGTCTTTTTGGGAAAGATGCAACAAGTCTTTCACACCTGGATTTGGTGATCCTCTGCCATTCCTCCTTGCAGATCCTCTCCAGTTCTGTCAGGTTGGATGGTAAACGTTGGTGGACAGCCATTTTTAGGTCTCTCCAGAGATGCTCAATTGGGTTTAAGTCAGGGCTCTGGCTGGGCCATTCAAGAACAGTCACAGAGTTGTTGTGAAGCCACTCCTTCGTTATTTTAGCTGTGTGCTTAGGGTCATTGTCTTGTTGGAAGGTAAACCTTCGGCCCAGTCTGAGGTCCAGAGCACTCTGGAGAAGGTTTTTGTCCAGGATATCCCTGTACTTGGCCGCATTCATCTTTCCCTCGATTGCAACCAGTCGTCCTGTCCCTGCAGCTGAAAAACACCCCCACAGCATGATGCTGCCACCACCATGCTTCACTGTTGGGACTGTATTGGACAGGTGATGAGCAGTGCCTGGTTTTCTCCACACATACCGCTTCGAATTAAGGCCAAAAAGTTCTATTTTGGTCTCATCAGACCAGAGAATCTTATTTATCACCATCTTGGAGTCCTTCAGGTGTTTTTTTAGCAAACTCCATGCAGGCTTTCATGTGTCTTACACTGAGGAGAGGCTTCCGTCGGGCCACTCTGCCATAAAGCCCCGACTGGTGGAGGGCTGCAGTGATGGTTGACTTTCTACAACTTTCTCCCATCTCCTGACTGCATCTCTGGAGCTCAGCCACAGTGATCTTTGGGTTCTTCTTTACCTCTCTCACCAAGGCTCTTCTCCCCTGATAGCTCAGTTTGGCCGGACGGCCAGCTCTAGGAAGGGTTCTGGTCGTCCCAAACGTCTTCCATTTTAAGGATTATGGAGGCCACTGTGCTCTTAGGAACCTTAAGTGCAGCAGAAATCTTTTTGTAACCTTGGCCAGATCTGTGCCTTGCCACAATTCTGTCTCTGAGCTCTTCAGGCAGTTCCTTTGACCTCATGATTCTCATTTGCTCTGACATGCATTGTGATCTGGAAGGTCTTATATAGACAGGTGTGTGGCTTTCCTAATCAAGTCCAATCAGTATAATCAAACACAGCTGGACTCAAATGAAGGTGTAGAACCATCTCAAGGATGATCAGAAGAAATGGAAAGCACCTGAGTTAAATATATGAGTGTCACAGCAAAGGGTCTGAATACTTAGGACCATATGATATTTCAGTTTTTCTTTTTTAATAAATCTGCAACAATGTCAACAATTTTGTGTTTTTCTGTCAGTATGGGGTGCTATGTGTACAATCATGAGGAAGAAGAATGAACTTAAATGATTTTAGCAAATGGCTGCAATATAACAAAGAGTGAAAAATTTAAGGGGGTCTGAATACTTTCCGTACCCACTGTACCTCTTAAGAGCAGGCCAGGGTCCCCCATAGATCCCCCTATTGAGCAGACCAGGCTCCCCATAGAAACCCCTTTAGTCTTACCAATATTTGCCGTGCAGCTGCTACCAGGTTTTTCTGCACCACCAGGTACTCCAGGCTGTCCCTGCAAAGAATATATATATTTAACCAACATGACATAATTTAGAGCACGCCAGGGTCCCCATAGATCCCCATTTGGAGCAGGTCAGGGTCCCTATAGATCCCCGTTTAGAGCAGGCCAGGCCAGGGTCCCCCATAGTTCCCCCTATGGAGCAGACCAGGCTCCCCGTAGATCCCCCTTTAGCCATACCTTTTCACCAATATTTGGCGTGCAGCTGCTACCAGGTTTTTTTGCACCACCAGGTACTTCAGGCTCTCCCTGCAAAGAATATATATACTTAGCCAACATGACATCCTTTAGAGCAGGCCAGGGTCCCCATAGGTCCCCATTTAGAGCAGGCCAAGGTCCCCCATAGATCCCCCTTTGGAGCAGACCAGGGTCCCCAAAGATCCCCCTTTAGTCTTACCTTTTCCCCTATATTTCCTGTGCTACCAGGTTTTCCTGTACTACCAGGAACTCCAGGCTCTTCCTGCAAAGAATATATATATATATATATATATATATATATATATATATATATATATATATATATATTTAGCCAGCATGACCCTCTTTAGAACAGGCCAGGGTCGCCATAGATCCCCCTGTAGCGCAGGCCAGGCCAGGGTCCCCCATATGGATCTCCCTTTAGAGCAGTCCAGGGCAGGTCCCCCATAGATCCCCTTTAGAGCAGGCAAGGCCAGGATCCCTCATATAGATCCCCTTGCTGATCCCTGTGTTCACCAATATGACCACAATTTATTTTTTTGTAATGACCATGTTAAGGGTTAGACCCAAAAAAGTTTTAAACTCAGAAACCTAGATAGGTTTCCAAATGGTCTTTCAAGGTAGAAATTTGGGTTGGCGGCTATGTATTGTAGGGCACAAAGATTGGTTTGGTCCACAATTAAATCATACAGTTCTTCTGTGAAAACCAGCTAAAAAAAATCTAGGGGAGTTATTAGGTTTGCGGTTTCCATCTGAATTCTGGGCTGGGCTATGAACTAGGAGATAACAGGTGCTACTAAATCTGGGGGCAGCCAATTAGGGTTTGCAAGCACCTCTGGAAAGCTACTATGGGCTTAAAGGCTTGTGTTCTATCTCTTGGAGGCTGCGGGATGCTACTCATGCTAGTCACCTCACCAGCTTAGACTGCCCTGCTGGTGGTCGCCATAGACGTGCGCACAGGGTGTGCTGGATGTGCCTGGGCACACCCTAATGAACCCATGCACATTAGCATTATCACTTTGTGTGCCAGTAGGAAGATAGAAAAGATCTCCCTCTTACCTGCTCTACCATACCAGCAGTGCTCTTTCACTGTGCCGGCAGGGAGACCAATGTGCCAGGGCCATATATATGTAGACAGACACACCTTTTTTTTTCCAATCTGTTTATTAGTATTTTTCTTCATCACAGATACAACAAACATGAAAAACAAAAAACATATTTCCAGAGTTCATACAATAAAAACATTACATACCAAACAGACATCAATATATATCTAAACAGGTGTTTTTGAGCTTTAGGGTGCACACCCTAATGCAATAGGCTGCGCACACCTATGGTGGTCGCCCTGTACCCATGAGATATGGCATTTCTGGTGTGTAAAAAGCCAGGGTGTACTAGGCCGTTGGTGCTTGCCAGCCCACCAAAAGTTACTGAAGTGCTAGTACTGGCACTCTGCTGCTTATGAGAAAAAGTACGCCTTCCTAGCACCTCAGCAACCCTAAGTCAGGTACGCCTGACCTTAGCAGGGACTTTTTCTTCATCGTTTGAGCTACCTGTCAGGGTGCCATTGCTCTCTACAGGTTCATATTCTAAGCCTGATTCTGACAGTGAGTCTTCCCCTTGGCTCTCATCTGACATACTCCTGTAGGCCTCTTCACTTTAAATGCAAATGCTGGCTGTGAATGGGGCTGATCCTGCTAACACTGTGGTTTTGGTCACACTATACTATTGGGGACACTGGAATGGTTCGGATCTGATCAATGCGGATATGTTTGGACACTATACTAGTAATGGCGGTTATAGTGCGTCTGTGATAGTGTTGTGGGCAATCAAAGTGATAAATGTGGATGGTGATAGTGTGGCGGGCAATTTGACCTTATCTCTATCTGACGTCACGATTGACAACTAATACAGTGATTAAAAAAAACCTGTGCACTGTACTGATGACTCTGATGACAGGGCAGTGAATGGGTCAACTGGAGGGCTACCTGGGAGCTAAATGTGCCTAACTATGTGTTTGAAGCTTAAAGGCACTCTCCAAGCATATCAATTTTCTTTTTTTTTGCATTAGTACCTGTCCCACCATGGCAACGTTCAACTACCCATTACCAATTTTACAAAAAATTGGAAATTGGCCTTGAAAAAGGCTAAAAAAAAAAAAATACATGATTCAGGTCCCATAATCTTGTTGGGTTTGGAGCTATGTTTGGGGTTACTACCAGAACATATAAGCTTACCATTGAAATCCTTTGCCAGATTTTAAATAAGGATATCTAGAAAAACAAATTATGAAATACTGTAATTATTAAATGAAGTCAAGCTGTTTTCTGCTACTTTACTAATCGCCCAGCAGGGGGCAGTAAACAATCATAAATGTTCTCATGAATGGAAATGCAATACTGTAACAAGAGAGATTATAACTAGAAAACAGGTGGGTGATGGAAAAAACTCTGCATTTGTTTCCTATTATTATTTTGGCAGTTTTTATAAATAAGTAATTATCTCTTAAAAATAGTGCAAAGAGCAAAATAAATATTCAGAGCTAAATAGTTTAGGAAGACATTTGGGACTAGTAAAAAGATCAGAGTTTTTATAGTGTGCTAATGTAAATAGATAAACTACCACTAGTACTGGATCATACTCCTCTTTTTTTTTTTTTTTTTCAAGTGTTATTAAACCCAAACCCAAAAATGTAATATTTTGTAGTTTAACAACCAAAAGATGTGGTGGCTCCATCAGTTTTCTTTTCTTAGGCTTTTCCCTCTGTTTTCAACTGACAATCTGACCAGTAGCACACTTCCTGTATTAGAGTGCCCCCACTCTGGACAAAGGAAAACCGGGGGGCACCTTTGGATAGCAGGAATACCATTCTGGGGGGAGGGGAGTGTTACATGTACCAGCAGATTTAAATACACTAACAAATTGAAGTCAAACTCCAGCTAATAATTTATAACCAGTTACAGCAAATAGTTGCTTTTCTTTTGGAATAAAGGTTTTACATAATAAATAAACACAAGCTGATCATTGTATGCACCCCTGCTAGTGTTTAATTGTTTTTCTCATCTTTGTAACTGATATTCTGCTGGAGAGCTTGTTTTTTTTTTTTTTTTTTTTTGAAAGACAACAGAATTACTGGCCAGATCACCCGACAAATAAAAAATAGAAGAAATAAAGTCTAAAAAGAAAACAAATGCAGCCATTCCATTTAAGAAATGGTAAGCTGAAAAAAAAATTGTATGCTTTTGGATTTAATACCACTTTAAAAATGGATTTATTGTATTTATTACTGTCTGTGCAACCATACATATGTTTGTTGACTTAGGCTGGCCATACACTATACCATTTTCTTGTTCAACTTTCCTTTAGATTTACCAAAACCATGTAATGTAGGGTCAAACCTAAACACTTTCAATTTGTATGCAATCAGGCAGGCCCTTGCACTACATAGTTTAAGGTAAATCTAAAGGAAATTGAATAAGAAAATTGTATAGTGTATGGCCAGCCTTAGGAAGAGAAAGGATTAGGTTGGTTGTACATCTAAAAAATCACCTTTGCTGTAAAGTCTATGATTAAGCGCTGATTTAGCACAAAATGCGTTCGCTGAGGACACTTTATTCCCTGTCTTGTTGAGGAGATGTATTTTATAGAAGACTTTACAATAGAGGTGATGTTTTAGATATGCAGCCAAACAAAACCAGCCATCCCAATCCTTTCCCTTCTCCTGCTAGGAGGACTGCTGCAGACAGGGCTAGCACCTTACAGTGGGGTAATTTACAAAAACTGGAGAGTGCAAAATCTGGTGCAGATCTGCATAGAAACCAATGAGCTTCCAGGTTTCATTGCCAAAGATTAACTGAATCAGCTAAAGTTAGGAACTGATTGGCTTCAATGTACAGCTGAACCAGATTTTACACTCTCACGTTTTAGTAAATCAACCCCCAAGTGTCAGTGAAGGAGGTAAAGTGGACCGACCTAGAGCTGTGTTTTGTTCTCCTTATACTTGTTTGCTTCTTGAATTCCACTGTAAGGTTTAGGCTAGCCACTCAAAACTAATAAGATACTAGTACAGCCAGGGAAGTGCGATGATCATTGCTAGGATCAGTGGTGTATTTTGGTTTTGTGCTGCCCTAGGCAAGACTAAAATTGGGCGCCCCCCCCCCCCCCCCCCCCTCACCCTCCTATGTAAGTTTGCCCCACTCCTTCCTTTTTAACGGATGTGACTTCCTCCAAAATTTAAGGACTACAATTCCCAGCATGCACCCCTGAGATCTCACGAGAGGGGGGGTGGAAGAGAGAGGGGGGTGGGTGAGGGAGAGAGAGGGGGGGTAGTGAGAGAGAGGGAGATGAGAGAGAGAGGGGGGAGATGAGAGAGAGAAAGAGTGAGAGAGGGGGAGATGAGAGAGAGAGAGGAGGGATATGAGAGAGAGGGGGATGAGTGAGAGAGAGAAAGGGGGGATGGGAGAGAGAGAGGGGGGTGGGAGAGAGAGGGGGATGAGAGAGAGAGAGAGAGAGAGAGAGAAAGGGGGGTGAGAGCGAGAGAGAGAGAGAGGGGGGATGAGAGAGTGAGGGGAGGGAGAGAGAGATAAGGGGGGATGAGAGAGAGAGAGAGAGAGGGAATGAGAGAGAGGGAAGAGGGGGGTGAGAAAGAGAGGAGGGGGGTGCGAGAGGCAGCTCTAGCAACCACTGGCCAAATAGAATCTCAGGTGGAGTGGGGGAATTTTTGGCTGCCCCCATGCAAAGTGCTGCCCTAGGCCTGGGCCTTGTTGGCCTAGGCCAAAATACAGCACTGGCTAGGATGTCCTTTTTAAACCACCCAACTTGTGAAAACCACTGTCTGAAAGACCAACTAAGTGTTTTTTAGTAGGCATGCCATACAATTTAGATTTAACTCTCATTTTCATGGAAGGAAAAAAAAAAAGTGGGATTAAAACATTACAAAAGAATAAAATCATAGGAATAAACCCTGCAACCACAATCAGTAAACACATACAGACCTACCACTGACAAATACACACAGCAATTAGTAAAGAGGTTAATAATTTGCAAAACATAGTTAGATTCATTTTTCATTTTTTTGTATTTTACTGCATATGAAACATGCAACAAAGACAAGTGCAAATTCTAACATTATGTATCCCAAATATGCGCCTAAAATAACCAAAAAATGCATACTGCCTAATAAGTACAGCAATAACTACATAATAAAATAAATCCCTGTGTTCTGTCTGTCTCTAGATATAACTAAAAAATATAGATTTATTTTGGTTATCTTATTATACTGTATATGTAGCTTTGGCAGCCTTTTTAAGGGGACAGCCCAGGCATTTCTGTGCAGAACAGCAGCTGCAAAGAAGGAACCCAATCAGACACATTCCATAGGCAGGATTTTAGCTCCACCCCTCAGCACACCGAAAAGAAGGAAAAGATCCGTATGAACCGTTTATTGTATCAAACCTTGAAATATGAACAGCACATCAAATACAGTTATGGTTATGAATAAGCACAGTTTTGTGTGAAACACGTTAACAGCAGTTACTTTGTGTCCTGTATTTGATGTGCTATTCGTCTTTCAAGATTTGACACAATAAATGGTTTATACAGATCTAGAGTGGTGTGCGGCCATTCATTCTGGTGATTACAATGTTTGCAGTGGTGAGTTGTGGTGAGCACCCACGTGAAGACTACACAAGGCTGTTAGCATCTCACCTGGAGCAGTGTTTCTTTCTTCATTTCATGTCAGCATCGAAAGAAAACAAAGTATATGGCAGGATGTGCAGAGTGGTGGGGAGCTTTGAGGGGTTGACTGGAAGAGAGCACTGCTGCATAAGGAGAGGGAGGTGCACAGTGGGTATGTGACGGACGAACTGCCTGGCACCCCGCCTTGGTGCCTCCGCTAAATGGTGCCTCCTGTCCTCCAAACCCTTCCAGCAGACTGAGAGCTAATACCAGTCTATTGCCCCAAGCATCGTACACAGACAAGATGTTGGGTAAAAACCAAAGGAATCACTTTATTGAACAGAAATATACTGTAGATTTTTATACAGTTCAAAAATAGGGTAGTCACCACATGAACAATGCAAACTTCAAACAGCAAACTAATTAACAGCTAACAGTGATCTAATTAATCAGCTAACTAATTAACCAGTAAGCTAATAACAGCTAGGCACATAAACAAGCCTTGATTAGTCAGGGATTGCCCTTTACCCAGACTGCCTGGCAACAGTCCCACAGCTGCAAATAACGAAAAACCCTAAAACACTATCCTAAAACAGATGAACCACTTCCCACGAATCGACGTACCTGTACGTCGGCTTGGAGAAGTGGTTGTATCATGATGATGCCTGCAGCTGCAGGTATCATCCCGGTACAGTTCTTTAGAGCCAGCAGTCGGCTTTCAGAAGATAACAGCCGATGCAGCTCGGGATCTGCTCGGCCGTTATCCCAGCGAGCAAAAAAGAGGGGACGTCCCCCCTCCCATGGCTCTGCAACCAGCCGGCACGTCCATAGTCCCCTCCAAAAGCCCCTGTCCTGGTTGGGTCTGTCACAGGGTGCTATGTTGAACCAGGAACCACAGAGAGGAGAGTCCTGGAGGTAGCTTGACTTTGGGAGGGGAGGTTGTACTGCAGAGCGAGAGGTGTATCAGGGTTTGAGAGCCTGTAACAGGTATCCAGGCTACAGGGCAGACCGTTCAGTGTGCAGAGCAGAGAGTGTACTGTACAGAGAGGCGAGAGTAACTTTTGTACCAGAGAGATCCACAGGACCTATTTAAGCAGAGTGGGACTTCTTGCTGGGGACAATTCTCTCCACAGACTTTTTCCATTGTGCCAGAAAGACTGTGGGGCCTACCCTTAACCTGTTTCACTTGGATGACCCAGTCTACAGGAGTGGCCATGGGTGAATGAAATGTATATAGGACACCTATACAGCATTGGTGGTGAGAAGTATTTTGGACACCTTTAGTTGTGTTAAGCTTGCTTGCTGTCTTTACTGAGGCCAACAGAATTCTGCTTAGATAGACTGCTTTATTCATCCCCTCTCTGTGGATTAAAAATAAACTTGAGTGGGTGCTCCAACGTCAGTTTAAGGCCCCACCACTTACAGATGTTATATCTGTTCCTCTACTAGCCAGTAGTGTAGATAGGGATTAAACATTATAGAATTGGCCACCATGTTATTGATTTTTCCTTCCTAATATAATGGTATTGCTATTTATTTAAAATATTAAATTCCCTTTTATTGTCCTAGTATGCTCCTACTGTGCTGTTCGTTACTTTGTTATCTTAAAAGGTGTCAATCCTGTAATTGGATCTGTGTTATCATTGTTCTATTTTCAGGGCTTGTCCTGGTCCTAATAAAACCCTTTGTATTGTTACCGGTGTGACGGTGAATGCTGGGTTGAGTTTGGGGCGGGTCACCACTGGAGGACGGCAGAAGGACCCAAAATCCAGCAGTTCCTTAGGGAGTCAGAGCTACATATAAAACATGTCGCTCTTCAATTTGCCTAAGAATCAAGCATCAGTCACATGTGTGAGAATTATAACTGGAGGAACCACTAGGATGTAAGTAAGTATGTAGGTATTACACACTATGGTGGGATTTTCAGAAAAGCTTTATTTTAACAGAGGGTTCTAATGTTTTGGGAGCTGGGAATGGATCATGTATGTGTAAGGTAATATAAGTATGTAGTTGTACAACTTTTTAAAAAGATGCTTGCAGTACAACCTTTTACAACAGAATGCCCTGAAATAAAAAAGCCTTTTTGCTCAACTGACAAAACTAGTAGATACAACCTGACAAACACCTGTAAAAGGCCTTTTCCAAACTCATACACAATGATAATTATTATGATTCTCAGGCATTATCACTGTATATTTTACATATTTCAAAGAGCTAGCTGCCAAGAAAAAAAGCAGCAGACAGTTCTTCCTGTGGAAGCGATGTTCCAAAAACACAGTCACTCTGTGAGTCACACTAGGACAATTTTCCATTATTTTCGTGACATTTCAAATAACAAAGTAATGATAAAAGTAAACCCGGTTTATCAGACCCATGGGAATGCAATTTTGCAAAAGCAAGGACACCCTGGTTAATACTAGTATAAAGCTTAGAATTATGCAGTGTGTGCCTAGCTTAAAGTTTAGTCTGGAATTCTAGTTACAGTTTACAGCATTTAGTGTATTAAAATTTCAGTCTTCCTTGCATTGCCTTTGATATAAATGAAACTAAAATGTTAAAATGTAAATGAAATTAAACTAAAACAAAAAAAATGTCAGAAAACTCCCACATACTTATATTTGTAGATAGGGGATTTCCCCGTGTACTTTAGCCATGCCGACTAGTTCCGGCAGACATCGGGAGACCATTTATCAGGTCAAAAGGGATGCAAGTGTTGGAGAAGGGGTTGCCAAAGTAGAAACATGGCAGCAAGATACAGTGCATCCGGAAACTATTCACAGTGCTTTCCTTTTTCCACATTTTGTTATGTTAGAGCCTTGTTCCAAAATGAATTAAATTCATTATTTTCCTCAAATTCCCTTAAACAATACCCTATAATGACAACTTGAACAGGAGTTTGTTTGAAATATTTGCAAACGTATTCAAATAAAAAACGAAAAAAAAAAAATCACATGTACATAGGTATTCACAGCCTTTACTCAATACTTTGTTGAAGGCCCTTTGGCACCAATTACAGCCTCAAGTCTTTTTGAATATGATGCTACAAGCTTGACACACCTATTTTTGGGCAGTTTCTCCCATTCTTCTTTGCAGGGTTTACAGCCATTTTCAGATCTGTCCAGAGATGTTCAATGCTGGGCTCTGGCTGGGCCACTCAGGGACATTCACAGAGTTGTCCCCTAGCCGCTCTTTTGTTATTAGGCTGTGTGCTTAGGGTCGTTGTCCTGTTGGAGGATAAACCTTCGCCCCAGTCCAAGGTCCAGAGCGCTCTGGAGCAGGTTTTAATTGAGAATGTCTCTGTACATTGCTGCATTCATCTTTCCCTCGAACCTGACTAGTCTCCCAGTTCTTGCCACTGAAAAAACATCCCCACAGCATGATGCTGCCACCACTATGCTTCACTGTAGGGATGGTATTGGCCAGGCGATGAGCGGTACTTGGTTTCCTCCAGACATGATGCTTTTGATTCAGGCCAAAGAGTTTAATCTTTGTTTCATCAGACCAGAGAAGTTTGTTTCTCATGGTCTGAGAGTATTTCAGGTGCCTTTTGGGAAACTCCAGGCGGGCTGTTATGTGCCTTTTGCTGAGGAAGGGCTTCTGTATGGCCACTCTACCATACAGGCCTGATTGGTGGAGTGCTGCAGAGATGGCTGTTCTTCTGGGAGGTTCTCCTCTCTCTACATAGAAACGCTGGAGATCTTTTAGAATTACCATTGGGTTCTTGGTCACTTCCCTGACTAAGATCCTTCTCCCCTGATTACTCAGTTTGGCCAGGCAGCCCGCTCTAGGAAGAGTCCTGCTGGTTCTAAACTTCTTCCATTTACGGATGATGGAGGCTACTGTGCTCATTGGGACCTTCAATGCTGCAGAAGTTTTTCTGTATCCTTACCCAGAGCTATGCCTCTATACAATCCTGTGTCGGAGGTCTAGAGACAATCCCTTGGACTTCATGGCTTGGTTTGTGCTCTGTCATGCACTGTTAACTGTGTGACCTTATATAGACAGGTGTGTGCCTTTCCAAATCATGCCCAATCTACTGAATTTACCAAAGGCGGACTCCAATCAAGTTGTAGAAACATCTCAAGGATGATCAGTGGAAACAGGATGCACCTGAGCTCAATTTTGAGTGCCATGGCAAAGGTTGTGAATACTTATGTACATGGGATTTTTTCCTTTTTATTTTTAATAAACTTGTAAATATTTCAAACAAACTTCTTGCATGTTGTCATTATTGGATATTTTTGTAGAATTTTGAGGAAAATAATAAATTTGATCCATTTTAGAATAAGGCTTCTTTCACACGGTAGGCGGATCCGTGCTGCTCAGCAGGGGGATCGATACACAGATCCCCGCTGAGCAGGCAGATGACAGCTCCCTCTCCGCTCTGTGTGTGGAGAGGGGGTTGTCAGAGCCCCATGCATCTCTATGGGGGAATGGGATCCACTCTCTGTCCGCTCTCATCCGATCCCCTGGACGGATGGAAAATAGGGTTTCTATCCGTCCAGATTTCACGGACAGGATCGGATGCGGATGGCAGCAGGTGTCAGCGGACATGTCTCCGCTGACATCCGCTGCCCTATAGGGGTGCATGGAGGATCCGATCAGGTCCGCCTAAAAAACCGACGGCGGATCTGATCAGATCGCTCGTGTGAAAGGACCCTAAGGCTGTAACATAACAAAATATGGAAAAAATGAAGCACTGTGAATACTTTCCGGATGCACTGTAGTTTGAATACTGTTGATATGGATCAGTCGTCTTTGAGCCAATCTACCCTAATTTAGTATTAATAAATAACATGCAAGGAAGACAGTCAAACATGAAAGCTAATTTCCACAGGCAGCCCAAGTGCACACAACTTATGTAACACATAGGACACTTTCCTAATAAAGTCATCAGTTTTTTGAGGAACAGAAGATGTCGATGCATGTTCTGACGATTTGTATATGTATTTAATCTTATACCAGTTACACTCAAAGCATGCAAACCTTTCTGTCTAGCATATTCAGGACAGGAGAGGTGGATGGATTTTAAACACTGCAGACAGATGCCTTGTTGGGTGTGTAGCCCAAATAAATTTTCTTCTTAGCCTTGGTTTGTCAGAGGGTGTGGCATTCCCAGAAGGGTTATTATCACTTAAGGGACCCATGCATCAGTGGCTCCATCAGGGGTAAGCGTTACAATAATAACTGACAAGATTTGAATAGTAACATTACTGTATCTCACATTGAATTAGGCAATTCTTTGTATATACAATGCCTTCCCAATCTGATTTTGCACCTAAGTCCACCTTGATGTCAAATGCAAATCACATTTGATACACATTTGCCAAAACACAGAAGGCTCACCCAAAATTTTGCTTGAGATTTACTCAATGTAGCATTCACTAGTAATATTTATAAATACTGGGAATGTTGCCAGCAGATGTGAGAAAAGTTTTGAAAAACTGAAATGGCAAATGTGCTTGGAGTTTACCACCCTACCTAAAAGTACCCTAGAAGCCCTCCAAAACAATACTATACCTTCTTACTACAAAAGATGTCTATATGCCATCAAGTCCTAAAAATATGGGGTTTATTCTCAAAGAAGAAGAGAATGCTGAGATTCACAGTATTTCAGTAGTAGGCATGACTTGGGTATTCCTATTCCTTCTTCCAACAGAAGTTTTATCTGAAATTATACGAAAGCAAACTATGAAAGAGTGTCACTCAAATAGTGGCGGCCCGTTCATTAGGGGCGCAGGGACGCCACCCCCCCTATCCATGCGTTCGGCCCCCTGATCTACATGCAGGGTGCCGGATGCATGGATTCCAATGTTTTTTTTTTTCAGCACGTGATTAGAGCCAGAGGCTCTAATAGGCTTCAAAAGAGGGTGGGCTCGGGGCACAGACTACTGCGCCCTGAGCCCACCCAGTTGTGTGACAATAGCGAATAAATATTTGCTATTATCACATTGATTCTCCTCCCAGCCAATCAGTAAGTGGGTCCTGAGACCTGTTTCCCGATTGGCCAAAAGGAGAAGGCATCCTATTGGCCAAGAAGGAGGTAGGAGATGGCCGCCGAGAGGGAACATAGACTGAGGGGGAAGCCGCTGCCGCTGCCTGAGCAAGGTAAGTAAACTGGCACGGGGGGGGGGGGGATATGGTGGTGTGGGTTGGAGTGATTGGGGGGGTCCGTCTGTCCCCCCCCCCCCCGACTGATGGAGCACCAGCCGCCACTGCACTCAACATTAACAAAGCAATTTTTGGTACAGCTTCGAACCTAAAAAAGGGATTGGCTCCCTCTTTTGGAATTGTCACAGAGATGATGATAAATATCTTATATTTTAGGAAATCACTACTATACTCCCCAGGATGAAGCCAGACAAATGGCATATACTGCCTTGACAGTTATAATTGTTCTGCAACACAACATGGAAACATAAAAGAGACCTCCACTGTGCCACATCCTAGGCTATACAAGAACCAAAGAATGCAGGAAAATATTCGGCCATGGTGAGGACTTTAATGGTACATGCATGAGACAGAAACCTTTGTATAAAAAAAGTATACCAATCTTTATCAACAATCTTAGATCAAAAAACATTAAAACCATGCTCTCCAAAGATACTGCATCTGCATATAAAATATATATACCCCAATTGGACCATCAACCAAACCACCTTAATATATTACACTGTGTCCTATAATCTATAGGTAAAGGTGTGTGGGTGCCATCCAACAGTTAATGCATTCCGCTAACTGTGTAGCTTCTTCAGGACCATAATAAATGGAGCAACAAGTTCTGATAAGCCAATAGAAAATATATTTTACTCATTGTACACATGCAATACATCATATATACAGAATACTCGTAGGCCTACCTCTCCATAGGCTATCCCCTCCCCTCTTCAGTCGATTATGATGCTGCCAGACTCATCCACCTTACCAACCACTCAGTGTCCACCACCCCTCTCTGCCAATCCCTACATTGGCTTCCAATTTCCCAGCAAATTAAATGCAAAATGCTAATCGCAACATAAAAAAACATTCACAACTCTGCCCCAAGCTATATCACCACTCTTGTCTCCAAGTATAACCCAAACCATCCCCTCCTCTCAAGACCTCCTGCTCTCAAGGGTCCTTGTCTTCTCTTCCCACGCTCGTCTCCAGGACTTCTCCAGCGCTTCTCCCATCCTCTGGAACTCTCTACCTCAGTCTGTCTGGCTATTCTCCCACTCTGGTTGCTTTTAGGTCATCCCTGAAGTATCTTTGCAGGGAAGCCTATTACACCTCCAACTAACTGAACTTTTATCACTTCCCTCAGCTCATCCCTCATGGGTATAACCTTTTGTACCACTTGCCCCACCCTATTAGATTGTAAGCTCTTACTAGCAGGGCCCTCTTAACCTGCTTGTATTTTATTTTATTGTATTGTAACAGCACTGTTTCCCTTTATATTGTAAAGTGATGTTGGTGTATTGAAAGGCATTGGGAGTGTGGCCTGGTGGGAGTCCAGGCTGAGACTGACACTTGTTTACACACAGAATGTCTGGTTCTGATGTGCGGCTACCGGGATCTTCTGCTCTCATCTGTAGAGGAAGTCTGTGGTTAACTGCCAAAGTTGTTTGCAGTGCACTAAGCTTTTCAATCACCCTTCAAACTGTTATTTTGATTAGTTTAAAGAGATAATATAACCACTTGCCGACTGCCTAACGACTATTTACGTCGGCAGTCAGCCCCTCACAGGCAAAGCGACGTAGTACTACGTTGCTAGCCCGTGAGGCTCTAGGGAGTGAGCGCGCGCCGCTGGAGGCACGCTCCCGCTCGCTCACGGACCCCCCCCGATGTTCTCCGGTCACTCGCGATCGTCGGTTACACCGGGAGAAAGGCAGGCGGCTAATGTAAACAAAGCCGCCTGTCTTTCTCCCCTGTGTAACAGCACAGATCATACGGTCCTGCTATGTAGGACCGTAGATCTGTGCTGTTACATCACGCAACCACATCCAATCACAGTAAGAATCACGCCCCTAGGGACACATTTAACCCCTCCTTCTCAAATAAAGTTAACCCCTTCCCTGCCAGTGTCATTTTTACAGTAACAGTGCATAGTGCATATGTATATCACTGATTACTGTAATAATGTCACTGGTACCCCCAAAAGTGTCAAAAATGTCAGTCAAGGGTCCGATCTGTCCGCCGCAATGTCGCAGTTCCGCAAAAAAAAAAAAAAAAAAAAAAAAATCGCAGATCGCCGCCATTACTCGTTAAAAAAAAAAAAAAAACAACAAAAATGACAAAAATCTTTCACTTAGTTAGTAAACGCAATAACTTTTGCGCAAACCAATCAAAATACGCTTTTTGCGATTTTTTTTACCAAACATATGTAGCAGAAAATAAATTGGCCTAAAATGTTAAAAAAATTTTGATTTTTACATTCTTTTTGGGGGAATTTCACATAAAAAATTTGAAAAATATGGGAAAAAAAGGGACGTCAAATTCATTTGAGTACAGTGTCGCACGACCACAAAATAGGCCCTGGTCAGGAAGGGGGTAAAATCTTCTGGGGCTTAAGTGGTTAAAGACAAAGTAGTAGTGCAAAAAGATTTCAGTAATCATTCTTGCACTTTAATTCTTTGAAGTCAGCGTGATCAAGGCTATGTCCTATGTCTTAAAATTTTTTGGTAAAAGGTGTGCCTTTTTCTCATCTCAGAAGATCGGGTGGTATGCCTACTATACAGGATGATTGGAGGATTGCAATTGGTGGAGCTAAGCCACGTAGCCAGGGGAAGTCAGGCCCTTACATTGGGAGTGGAAACTAAATCAGAGACTGGCACAGATGAAGCCTTTCTGACTAATAAAAGCAAGGGTGGGCATCTTCTGATGTCTGCACATAGGCAGGATAAATACTTTTTTTTTTATAAAAGTTTATAACTTAGTACAGTTCATGTATATGACGAAACCACAGGTATAGAATGGGATTATAATGGTGCCGTAAAGTAAAAAATAAACAATTTGGAAAAAATTCTATATATTTCAAATCCCCTGAAAAAGCCAATATTGTCGAAAACATGTGGCTATCAGACACTACACTACACTTACCTACTCAACACATATTTGTGACCATATCTGGCACGTGTATACATTTTTTTAAAGTTTTACTTTTAACTATGTACTAAATAAAATATGTGAATTTTATATTCCAAATTGTTTGTTTTCTACTTTATGACACCGCTATAATCCCATTATATACCTGTTGTTTCGTATACATTCTTCAGGGGTGCCTGATATAGCACTGTCGGCTAGCTGCAAAAACCCTCAAAAAAATTCTAGCACAGTTCATATTTACACAATTTCGTTATTTCCCACTTTTAAGAGAAAAAGTCCACACTGAATGTCTTTCCAACGTTCATTAAAGCAAAATTCCATTTTCAATATTTTGATTTATCTTTAATAATAGGTAGCCAGGGGACTTCCATCTTTGTTCTGCTCATCACTTATGCTTTTTCTTTCTCTGCTTTGCAATTCCAGCCATGCGACAGGCAGAGTTTCTCAGCCATGTCCTTAGTCTTCTACCTGTTCTGTTCTTTACATACTCCCCTGTAGCTGTCCAGGCTACAGTAATGACATTATGACAATACCAATGGCAGTGTTTAAAAGCAATTATTGGACAGACTGTAGCCTGAGACATGTAGGGGGTGTTGGCCTTAATGTATTATACGGTCTCTGGAGCTTTACAACTCTCTCATTCAGCAGTAAGCTATGACATCAGGTAGAAAACATACCCCAGTAACAAGGTGAAACTAAATAAAGGGGGTAAAGAAGAAGATGGATTTTCTGGGTAATAAAGATAATAATAATCTGGATCTTGTGGCAAGTCTAGTCTAAGCAAAGATTTTACTCTTAAAACTAAAAAGTGAGTGGAGGTTTGGTTTAGAAGGCCTAAATGAAGACTATTCTGTAATACATCAATATCGACACACGGTGGCAGTAAAAGAGAGAAAATAGTATACAGTAAAAAATGGTATACCGTAATTAAGGCTGACGATGATGGAAGACAAAAATAAAATAGTAGTATATTACCTAGAGAGACAGAGCACAGAACAATTCAAGAATGTTGGAACTGGAAACATGGAAAACAATTTTATTTTTAAAGGCAAAATTGACATGCTTTCTGCATGATCTAACTTACTAGAACTTCAGAGAAAAGGACAGTATGGAATAACTATGCACAGTTGTCTTAGTGAGTGATAGCAATAAACCCACATAACCAATATGGTTTAACAATCCTTGACTTAAGGATGTCATCGTTATTTTCAGTCTAGTAATGTATGTTGTCCATGATAATGTGATGTGTCACTTGTTAATTGTTCAATTGTTAGAAATCCATTTTTTAAAAAAATCCAGTCTTATTAGCAGTGCAAAGGACAATGATGGTGTGAAAAAAGAACAATGAAAAACCAGCCAGGCACTCTTGGCCATATAACATTGTCAATAAGACTAAGAAGGTGTCAAAGAATTTGAAATAACCCCAAATTTATAAAACCACAAAGCAATATCTTACTGTGGTGGGGTGATGAAAAGCAAACGGTTTTCTAATAAGTGCTGATATAAAAATAATATGGTTCTATGCAGAAATATCAGCTGTACAATCAAACTCAATGTATCAATTGCTTAAAATGTTGTTATTATTGTAGCGCTTACCCCCGCAGGAGTCACTGGTGATGGTGGTTCCTCTGTTCCTTTATGACTCTCAAGGTAGAGGACCACTTACACACCTGTATAACTTAAGCGTTAGTGATTCAGAACTATATAATAATGCACTGGGATTAGCCCACAGACTACCAGACCCAGACAGTGTGTTAGGTAACTGTATTATATAAAGCAAAAAAACAGTACAGCCTGGCTTCATGCAATATCACACTTCTAGGTTGCAAAACACTATAATATAACCTGAAGGATTATTGGAATTATTAAATCAAGCTTTAACTGAGATATCTAAGAACCAATTGGATCAGACTCAGTTATGGCAGTGATAATGTTCCTATGTGTACTCTATACTGACTCCACAGAGGCAGTGTTCCTAAGCGGGGTACCCCTAAATGGTGGCGTCTTAAGTCAGGGACCCTAATATTGGTGTCAGCCGGTTTGTGATGGGGCCCTCAGTTGGTGGTGAACAATATTTCATCTCTTTAAGAATAGTGTACAGCTGCCGGCCTGTCCTATCACACACAGTGGTTGGCTGCACATATCAGCACTCCTGCAGATGGGGGGGGGGGAAGTTTGAGTATACACACACAACTGCAGTCTTAGAAACGTTGGGTTCAATATCGGGTTGGCCCACCCTTTGCAGCTATAACAGCTTCAACTCATTTGGTGAAGGGGGGGGGGGTTATGGTGTGGGGTTGGGGTTGTTTTTAACCTTTATAGCTAGGCCCCTTAGTTCCAGTGAAGAGAACTCTTAAGGCATCAGCATACCAAAACATTTTGGACAATTTCATGCTCCCAACTTTGTGGGAACGGTTTAGGGATGGCCCCTTCCTGTTCCAACATGACTGCGCACCAGTGAACAAAGCAAGGTCCATAAAGACATGGGTGAGTAAGTTTGGGGTGGAGGAACTTGACTGGCCTGCACAGAGTCCTGACCTCAACCTGATATAGAGCGGAGACTGCGAGCCAGGCCTTCTCGTTCACATCAGTGGCTGACCTCACAAATGCACTTCTGGAAGAATGGTCAAACATTCACATAGACACACTCCTAAACCTTATGGACAGCCTTCCCAGAAGAATTGAAGCAGTTATAGCTGCAAAGGGTGGGCCAACTCAATATTGAACCCTACGGACTAAGAGTGGGATGCCATTAAAATGAATGTGCATGTAAAGGCAGGCGAACCAAGCTTTTGGTAATATAGTGTAACTCCACATGGATTTTTTTATCATTTCTATTACCTCCGCATTGATAGACAGAAGAGGTCAAATTAGAATGTACAGAATTGAAGGAGGAACTTCACCCATTCCAAGTAATTTAATCCACAATCTGCCTCTTACTTTTGATGATCTTTTATCTAGGAAAAAATACTCGCAAGGCTAGTGAATCCTACGTTGTCTTTTTCTCTCGTGTTTCTTTCATTGTATGTCTAATCCCATGCTGCCATCTTTGGTTATATTGTCTTTAGGAGCTGTCTGTTTCCTCTGGGTCCTTGCGGTGGCCCCTGATGACGTGGCACCAGATGAATGATGATTCATCTGGCCCTGTGGGAAAACCTTCTACAGCCCCCTTGGATATGGGATATCAGAATCCCAGAAGCCTGCAGAAGAAGGCTATTTTTCACTCTCAACAAACTGAGAATAGCAGCAAAGTGCAGGTCAACCATAAGAAAAAGTAAATAGAATGTATTTATTTTTTTAAAAGGTGATCTTTTTGATGTTGTGGAAAGTAGGAGGATTGGGATGGTGGAAAGTGAATTCATCAAGTGAAGACCTGCTTTAAAATGTACTATATGTGCCACCCAACATGCTAAGATGGATAGGAGGGTTAACCTTTCACTTCGAACACCCCTACTAGCTCCCTCTATCATTTTATAATACCAGTTCATATAAACAGAAAGAGACTATCAAAAAAATTGTGTTAATGCAGCTCCACAATATATTGTATATTTAACGATGCATGATACTAAACGCATTGCTGTTGCACCTTTTTTGTTTTCCATAAATATATGCGGGAACACTCAGCAGATTATATTGTAGAAACATACAGCTTTTGATGGTGGCAGGATTTTATTTTTTAACAAAAAAGGTTATGAAAGACTAGCTGTGGACACTGGCAGGTGACATGGTGACCTGGTAAGGATTTTAAAGGACCTCTTTGCTAGATCACATGGAAGTCACAATGTAAGCTGCATCGATACGTGAAAAACCCAATACCACATTTAGATTTGCATATTATACTTTCTGTAGCACCCTCTAGCTGGTGTGCTAGGTGTAAAGAGGTTTTGTTGGTGTAGACAAAATTGGCTTGGCTGAGAGCCAGGCCTGGGTTGAATGATTCAGCAAGCAGCACCTCTGGTGTCTCCCTCTGCTTTCTGGAACCTCGGAGAAGCTTCCAGAAGTAGTGGGCGGAAGCTAGGAGGAGCTGCTTGGCATATTTATGAGGTTCTCGACCAATCCTCATCAAAAAGGGGCTGGAAGGGGGTAGGCATGAGTCATGCCAGCAGGGGCAGTTGGGTAGAATATGAAGAGCCGAGGAGGCTGTCAAGAGGCCCTTGCAGGCTGCCCCCTGGTCTGGAGGGGCAACTTTAGGCCTGGGGCTTGGGTGCTGGAGGGACCCCCTACAACACAAAAGAATCCTATCCTGGAGACATGGGAGCAAGCTAGAGGACAGTGGGAGCATGTCAGCACATCCAGGAGATCTCCTGAGAAGTTGGTCAGGTGGGCTGGTAAGTGTGCAGTCTGGTAGGACTGTGAAAAGAGTGTCAGCCTGGGAGAACTGTGGAGAAGTTAGCCAGGAGGGCTAGTGAAAGAGGCAGCTGCAGTCAGGCAGGAGAGGTTGTCCCTGAAGTTGCTTGAAGTCAAATGGGCATCCCATAAATCTCAATCCCCATCCAAGTTCTAATCCCTCAATAAACCAAAAAAACAAACAAAAAACAAAAGTACTGGACTGTTCTCTGACTTTGGAGTGACTGTGAAAATTCGGTGTGCCTGGCTGTGCAGGATGGGGCATCCCAGTTCATCTGCGGCCCTTAAGAGGGTGCGCTATTAACATTGACAAAACCATATACATGCCTATGTTTTTCTACCATGCTTAACCACAGAGAAGTAATGAAAACTAGCTCCATAGCACAATATTTGTTTTGTAATAGTGTAGAAAAATGCCAGGGGTAGTAATAAGTACAAGACGATGAGCAGACAACTTTAAAAAAGAAAAAAGAAGGATCATTAATTCTCTTCAAAGTCCATAAAGAGGTATTGTCTTCAATCTGCAGCAAAATGTTTACATCAGTTTTTAGCATTGATATGGCTTTTATTTCCACAGCATTATTTAAAGCTAAAGGAAGGCATAAAAAATGAACTTCTAAACTGCAGTCACTAACGCTTTTTTCTGCCTTGCTAAGCTGCTGACCAGCTAGCTATTATTCATTATTATGCTGGCTGGATCCAGCTCGTCTCTCTCTTGCTGTATCACTCATACTTTCTCTAAGAGGGACCACACCTAGATTTTTTCGGAGTTGACTAGCTGCTCTCTTGTCTCTTCACACACCTGGCTGGAACTATTTGCCCTTACAGAAATGTGACATTGCCCCAAGACAGTTGCTGCAACTAACCATCTGTGACCATTACAGCAAACAGCTTTCTTTCTATGACAACCTAGAGTAGCCTGAATTAAACCAGGCTGGAAGCTGCATTGACATAATTGGCAACATTTTTCCAAAAATGTGGATGAATAATTTCCTGCAATAGGTAAAAGCAGCAGTATGCTGCCTGCTTAGGAGAATCGACGAACACTGCAAAATTCCAATCTCTCCTGTACAAAGTGGGACAATGTGCCACTTTTTTTCACCTGCTGACGTCCTATATTTGTAGATCTCAAAAGCTATGCAATTAATCCTGCAACCTTCCAGACCTGATTAATGCAAAAAATAAACTTTCATGTTGCGCAAAGCAACTAATCAGCTTTTACCTGTCAATTTTACAGTCCAGGTTTGAAAGAAAAAAAAAATCAAGAATGCCAATTGATTAAAGTTATCAAGAAAATGTTGCCTTTAGGACACTTTTCATACATCAGGATTCAGGACCTCTGCTGGTAACACATTTTAACCAGTGTATGAGAGACATATGGGATTCCCTCACTGACCTCACCTTCTGTCATTACTTTGCTATAAAATATTTTTAGCCAGTACCCCAAAACCATTAATGTACACATTAAGGATTCTTATCTTATCTTATCTAAAACTGCCACCCTGTATTGGCCGTCTGCCTATGTCTTATAACAGGTATACTTTACAGCTGAACTCCGGTATAAACAAATATTGTCTATATACAAAAGCCATTGTATTCTTCCTCAACTCTTGATGTGTTTTATTTATCCTTTCCAGATCTGTGCAGTGATCCACTGTGACACTTAGCCCCGGTTCACACTTCTGCGAGTGCCGGGTTCGCATGTAATGTCGGAGCGCACTGCTCCGACATTACATGCGATCAGCTGTGCGGTGCGAGTTTAGCCATACAGTTTGTATGGCTAAATTCGCATCGCACCCGGAGCAAACACGCACAGGAGGCATTTTTGCAGCCGCATCAGGATCGGATCGCACAGCGGTTCACACTTGTGCGATCCGCTCCTGTGCGAACTGCACGATCGCACTGCGATATGCGATCAAACTGGGGGTGTCGTTAAGATTACATTGACATCCCCAGCGTATCGCATATGGCAGTGTGAACTGCCGGGGGTGCGTGTGCGATGCGGGAACAGGCTGCGAATTCGCAGCCTTCCCGCATCGCATAAATGTGAACCGAGCCTCAGGGTTGATTTATTGTGGAGAGTGCAAAATTGGGTGTAGCTCTGCATAGAAACCAATCTACTTCCATTTTTTTTTTTGGGTCAAAGATAAATTGAACAATCTGAAGATGGAAGGTAATTGACTGCCATGCACACAGCTGCACCAGATTTTGCACTCTCTAGTTTTAGTAAATCAACCCCTATGCCTCTGTGCAGGAACTTCCTGTAACAAAGACCAGTCACTGCTGCTCCCTCTTCTTGTGCAGGGTGACTGGTCTTGTCTCCGCCTCCTCCTCTAGTTTTCTGCAGGAAGCCTGTAGTGTTAGAGCCCTAATGGGCCCCTCCCACAACTCTGCTCTCTGCACAGGCTAAAGCCGGGTACACACTATGATTTTCTTTTTATTCAACCCAGCGGGTTGAAAGAAAAAAAAAACCTGTCAGCGCCCGTCAGAGCCACTGTACCAGCAATCCGACGTTAGTACAGTGAATTCCCCCGCTGAGCTGTGGTGTCCTGATGGGGGGTGGCCCCCGCCACCAGAACACTCCGATAAGTGCTCTCAGCCATTGGATAAGAGTGCTGATGGAGAGCCAGTCGGCTGCTGGTTTTCCAGGCATGCACGAACAACCAGCTTCTGTCGGACCTGCTGGCATACACACGGGCCAAAAGTCGGTCATTTTTTCACCTGCCGATGTCTCCTGACATTTGGCCTGTGTGTACGAGGCTTAAGGCCAACCATAAATAGAGCAGACAATTACAGGAAGGATTCCCCTATCAGCACTGTCTGTGGTGTTGGGGGAATCGTGCACATTTCTTTCCTGCAACCCATGGTTGCAGGAAAGAAATTTGCACCATCTTTGACCTGCCTAAGTTAAGCACAGTGATGGTGTTACTGCTACTTTTTTCAAGGCAATAGTTGGATTATCAAAAGCATTTAGTGCACACAAAGGGAATTTATACCCTTTTTGGTGATTAAGGACTGAGGAGTATTTCTAAATAAAGGTTTTTGTGCTTGGAGATGAGCCAGTTCACTGCCAGCCGCCTGTCAAATTCAACGACTGGAATTCACTTCGGCAGTATGCACATCTGAGCAGTTCTAGTGTACAGGGCTGTATGTCCAAACATAGACTTTATGCAGTGGCAGAATTTGTCCCTGTATGTGAGTAATGCTCAGATATGTGTATAGTCATTTGAGTCCAGCTGTGTTTTGATTATACTGATTGGACTTGATTAGGAAAGCCACACACCTGTCTATATAAGACCTTCCAGATCACAATGCATGTCAGAGCAAATGAGACTCATGAGGTCAAAGGAACTGCCTGAAGAGCTCAGAGACAGAATTGTGGCAAGGCACAGATCTGGCCAAGGTTACAAAAAGATTTCTGCTGCACTTAAGGTTCCTAAGAGCACAGTGGCCTCCATAATCCTCAAATGGAAGACGTTTGGGACGACCAGAACCCTTCCTAGAGCTGGCCGTCCGGCCAAACTGAGCTATCGGGGGAGAAGAGCCTTGGTGAGAGAGGTAAAGAAGAACCCAAAGATCACTGTGGCTGAGCTCCAGAGATGCAGTCAGGAGATGGAAGAAAGTTGTAGAAAGTCAACCATCACTGCAGCCCTCCAGCAGTCGGGGCTTTATGGCAGAGTGGCCCGACGGAAGCCTCTCCTCAGTGTAAGACACATGAAAGCCCGCATGGAGTTTGCTAAAAAACACCTGAAGGACTCCAAGATGGTGAGAAATAAGATTCTCTGGTCTGATGAGACCAAAATAGAACTTTTTGGCCTTAATTCTAAGCGCTATGTGTGGAGAAAACCAGGCACTGCTCATCACCTGTCCAATACAGTCCCAACAGTGAAGCATGGTGGTGGCAGCATCATGCTGTGGGGGTGTTTTTCAGCTGCAGGGACAGGACGACTGGTTGCAATCGAGGGAAAGATGAATGCGGCCAAGTACAGGGATATCCTGGACAAAAACCTTCTCCAGAGTGCTCTGGACCTCAGACTGGGCCGAAGGTTTACCTTCCAACAAGACAATGACCCTAAGCACACAGCTAAAATAACGAAGGAGTGGCTTCACAACAACTCCGTGACTGTTCTTGAATGGCCCAGCCAGAGCCCTGACTTAAACCCAATTGAGCATCTCTGGAGAGACCTAAAAATGGCTGTCCACCAACGTTTGCCATCCAACCTGACAGAACTGGAGAGGATCTGCAAGGAGGAATGGCAGAGGATCCCCAAATCCAGGTGTGAAAGACTTGTTGCATCTTTCCCAAAAAGACTCCTGGCTGTGTTAGATCAAAAGGGGGCTTCTACTAAATACTGAGCAAAGGGTCTGAATACTTAGGACCATGTGATATTTCAGTTTTTCTTTTTTAATAAATCTGCAACAATGTCAACAATTCTGTGTTTTTCTGTCAGTATGGGGTGCTATGTGTACATTCATGAGGAAGAAGAATGAACTTAAATGATTTTAGCAAATGGCTGCAATATAACAAAGAGTGAAAAAATTAAGGGGGTCTGAATACTTTCCGTACCCACTGTATGCAGTTCCTGATCATCTGCTGTAGGATGTCGATAATTTCTGACTGTATCTTGCAGAATGTCCTCAGTTTCAGACTACTCATGTAGCATGTGTCTCTGACTATCTCCTGTATGTATTTATTTATTACAGGTATTTATATAGGGTTAACAATTTAAGCAGTGGTTTACATATTGTACATTCACATCAGTCCCTGCCATCAAGGAGCTTGCAATATAAGGTCCCAATCTCCTATTCATACATACACATAATAGGGCCTACTTAGCCAGTACCCAATTAAACTGCCAGCATGTCTTTGGAGGGTGGGAGGAAACCGGAGTAACTCACAAACCTAGGAAAATAATTGCAAACTCAATGCAGGTTATGTTCTGGAATTCAGACCAGTGACACCAGTGCTACTGTGGTATGTACACCATCTGACATTTCTTTGTAGCATTACATACTATACATGTATTCTTGTTGAAATAAGACACTGGTCCATCCAGTTCAACCAAATTATATACGAAAAAAAAAAACGCGCACGCGCACACACACACACACACACACACACACACACACACAAATAAACTATCCTATAACCACAGTTGATCCAGAGGAAGGCAAAAAACACAATAAAGCATGATCCAATTTGCTCCAGTGGGGAAGAAAAATCCTTCCTGATCCCCCGAGAGGCAATTGGATATTCCATGGAACAACTTTACCTATAAATATTAGTATCCAGTTATATTATGTACATTTAAGGAAATAATCCAGGCCTTTTTAAAAGCAATCTACTGAGCTGGCCAGAACCAGCTTTTGAGGGAGTCTTCTCCACAGTTCTTACTGTGAAGAAGCCTTTCCGTTTTTGGAGAAATAAATCTCTTTTCCTCCAGACGTAAAGAGTGCCCCCTGGTCCTTTGTGATGACCTTAAGGTGAACAACATGGAATATTGCGTGCAGCTTTCTGTACTTGTGGCTCCTCGTTTTTAAAGTTGACCTGAAGTAAAAAAACTACATTTTGCTATGTTAAATAAGGGACATCTACAAATTTTAATTGTGCCTATGCATTACCATAAATGTAGCATGTAAATGTGCACAGTAATAAACAAAGCATGATAAGTTAGTACGTAATTGGGAAAATATCAGCTGCATTGATCCCACAGGCGATATTGGTGACTAGGACTTTGCCCTCTGTCTGCCTTTTTTTGGGCACAGCTTCTACTTTACAGGTTCTCTTTAAGTAGATTGACTACCATTGCATCAGAGGGACAACTGTGAAGAGAAGAGGGCTGCAAACAGATGTAAGTTGAGTCCTGAGAATGAATGCAGGGTGACACTGATTCGTGTATGTCAGTTTGATCATGTTTAATGTGTAATGAATTTATGCATTGATAGTAAAATAAGTCATGTTAGCGCTTGATATCTGCTATGTTATGTGAAAAGCCCTCAGGAAGATATACATGCTTATTTGATAAGGTAATATAAAGCACTGCATCATCCAGCCACCAATCTGATTTAATTGAACTTAGAACAAGTGAAATCTGATTCTAGAGGACACTATATTTTACACATAGCTATGTAAAATTGGTGTGGTAATTGCTCCAGGGCTGTCATCCATATCCTTGCCACACTATATAGTAAGTCACTGGTCTGGAAATAGCAATGTGCATGTTTGCTACAGGTTAGCAACTCTTAGAGTAGTGAAGAAATCATATGGAAGACAACCCCAGAGCTTAAGCCTTTAAAAGATACACTATATTACCCAAAGTATTGGGATGCCTGCCCTTTACACGCACATGAACTTTAATGGCATCCCAGTCTTAGCTTGTAGGGCTCAATATTGAGCCGTTCAATATTGAGTTGGCCCACCCTTTGCACCTATAACAGCTTCAACACTTCTGGGAAGGTTATTCACAAGGTTTAGGAGTGTGTCTATGGGAATGTTGGACCATTCTTCCAGAAGCCTATTTGTGAGGTCAGGCACTGATGTGGACGACAAGGATCTTGCTTTGTGCACTGGTCCAAATCATTTGGTGGAGGAGGAATTATGGTGTGGGATTGTTTTTCAGGGGTTGGGCTTGGCCCCTTAGTTCAAGTGAAGGGAAGTCTTACGGGGTCAGCATAACAAGACATTTAAAAAAATGTCATGCCCCCAACCATGTGGGAACAGTTTGGGGATGGCCAACATGATGGCCAACATGACTGCGCACTAGTGCACAAAGCAAGGTCCATAATGACATGGATGAGCGAGTTTTGGGTGGAAGAACTTGACTGGCCTGCACAGAGTCCTGACATCAACCCGATAGAACACCTTTGCGATGAACTAGAGCAGAGACTGTGAGCCAGGCATCTTGTCCACATCAGTGCCTAATCTCACAAATGTGCTTCTGGAAGAATGGTCCAACACTCCCATAGACACACCCCTAAACTTTGTAGACAGCCTTCCCAGAAGAGTTGAAGCTGGTATAGGTGCAAAGGGTGGGCCAACTCAATATTGAACCCAGGGCCGGACTGGGAATAAACTTCAGCCCTGGAAAAAATGTCATACCAGCCCCATAGCATTATTATACCGGCCCAACAGCATAGCGCCATTATTTCCTTGTTCATAAAAGGGAAAACCATGCATTTTAAAGCAAATTTGAAGAGTGTATTATACATAGATAAGATAGATATGAAAGCATATAGGGCTTTATATATAAAAGAGCAAATTCTAGTTAAAAGTGTTAAAAGTGCGGACATGATAAAGGAGATGTCATAGGCTGTGCGGACATGGTACAGGACATGTCAGGGGCTGTGTGGACATGGCACAGGACATGTCAGGGGCTGTGTGGACATGGCACAGGACATGTCAGGGGCTGTGTGGACATGGCACAGGACATGTCAGGGGCTGTGCGGACATGGCACAGGACATGTCAGGGGCTGTGCGGACATGGCACAGGACATGTCAGGGGCTGTGTGGACATGGTACAGGACATGTCAGGGGCTGTGCGGACATGGCACAGGACATGTCAGGGGCTGTGCGGACATGGTATAGGAGATGTCAGGGGCTGTGCGGACATGGTATAGGAGATGTCAGGGGCTGTGGAGACATGGTACAGGAGATGTCAGGGGCTGTGGAGATATGGTACAGGAGATGTCAGGGGCTGTGGAGATATGGTACAGGAGATGTCAGGGGCTGTGGAGACATGGTACAGGAGATGTCAGAGGTTGCAGACATGATGAGGGGGGTGGGATGAGTGGCAGCAGGGGTGGTGGTGAGGGGGGTGGAATCAGTGGAAGCGGTGGTGCTGGTGAGGGGGATGGGATAAGTGGCAGCAGGGGTGGTGGGATCGGTGGGAGCGGTGGTGGTGAGGGGGGTGGGATCAGTGGCATCAGGGGTGGTGGTGAGGGGGTTGGGATCGGTGGCAGCAGGGGTAGTGATGAGGGGGGTGGGATCAGTGGCAGCGGTGGTGGTGATGAGGGGGTGGTGATGAGGGGGGTGGGATCGGTGGCAGTGGTGGTGAGGGGGGTGGGAATCGGCAGTGGTGGTGGTGGTGAGGGGGGTGGGAATAGGTGGCAGTGGTGGTGAGGGGGTGGGAATAGGTGGCAGTGGTGGTGAGGGGGGTGGAAATCGGTGGCAGTGGTGGTGAGGGGGGTGGGAATCGGTGGCAGTGGTGGTGAGGGGGGTGGGAATAGGTGGCAGTGGTGGTGAGGGGGGTGGGAATAGGTGGCAGTGGTGGTGAGGGGGTGGGAATAGGTGGCAGTGGTGGTGAGTTGGGTGGGAATCGGTGGCAGTGGTGGTGAGGGGGATGGGAATCGGTGGCAGTGGGGGTGAGGGGGGTGGGAATAGGTGGCAGTGGGGGTGAGGGGGGTGGGAATCGGTGGCAGTGGTGGTGGTGGTGAGGGGGGTGGGAATAGGTGGCCGTGGTGGTGAGGGGGGTGGGAATCGGTGGCAGTGGTGGTGGTGGTGAGGGGGGTGGGAATAGGTGGCAGTGGTGGTGAGGGGGGTAGAAATCGGTGGCAGTGGTGGTGGTGGTGAGGGGGGTGGGAATAGGTGGCAGTGGTGGTGAGGGGGGGGGAATCGTGGCAGTGGTGGTGGTGGTGAGGGGGGTGGGAATAGGTGGCAGTGGTGGTGAGGGGGGTGGGAATCGGTGGCAGTGGTGGTGAGGGGGGTGGGAATCGGTGGCAGTGGTGGCGGTGGTGAGGGGGGTGGGAATCGGTGGCAGTGGTGGCGGTGGTGAGGGGGGTGGGAATCGGTGGCAGTGGTGGTGAGGGGGGTGGGAATAGGTGGCAGTGGTGATGAGGGGGGTGGGAATCGGTGGCAGTGGTGGTGGTGGTGAGGGGGGTGGGAATAGGTGGCAGTGGTGGTGAGGGGGGTGGGAATCGGTGGCAGTGGTGGTGAGGGGGGTGGGAATCGGTGGCAGTGGTGGCGGTGGTGAGGGGGGTGGGAATCGGTGGCAGTGGTGGTGAGGGGGGTGGGAATAGGTGGCAGTGGTGATGAGGGGGGTGGGAATCGGTGTTAGTGGTGGCGGTGGTGAGGGGGGTGGGAATCGGTGGCAGTGGTGGTGAGGGGGGTGGGAATCGGTGGCAGTGGTGGTGGTGGTGAGGGGGGTGGGAATCGGTGGCAGTGGTGGTGAGGGGGGTGGGAATAGGTGGCAGTGGTGATGAGGGGGGTGGGAATCGGTGGCAGTGGTGGTGGTGGTGAGGGGGGTGGGAATAGGTGGCAGTGGTGGTGAGGGGGGTGGGAATAGGTGGCAGTGGTGGTGAGGGGGGTGGGAATAGGTGGCAGTGGTGGTGAGGGGGGTGGGAATCGGTGGCAGTGGTGGTGAGGGGGGTGGGAATCGGTGGCAGTGGTGGCGGTGGTGAGGGGGGTGGGAATCGGTGGCAGTGGTGGTGAGGGGGGTGGGAATAGGTGGCAGTGGTGATGAGGGGGGTGGGAATCGGTGGCAGTGGTGGTGGTGGTGAGGGGGGTGGGAATAGGTGGCAGTGGTGGTGAGGGGGGTGGGAATAGGTGGCAGTGGTGGTGAGGGGGGTGGGAATCGGTGGCAGTGGTGGTGAGGGGGGTGGGAATCGGTGGCAGTGGTGGCGGTGGTGAGGGGGGTGGGAATCGGTGGCAGTGGTGGTGAGGGGGGTGGGAATAGGTGGCAGTGGTGATGAGGGGGGTGGGAATCGGTGTTAGTGGTGGCGGTGGTGAGGGGGGTGGGAATCGGTGGCAGTGGTGGTGAGGGGGGTGGGAATCGGTGGCAGTGGTGGTGAGGGGGGTGGGAATCGGTGGCAGTGGTGGTGGTGGTGAGGGGGGTGGGAATCGGTGGCAGTGGTGGTGAGGGGGGTGGGAATAGGTGGCAGTGGTGATGAGGGGGGTGGGAATCGGTGGCAGTGGTGGTGGTGGTGAGGGGGGTGGGAATCGGTGGCAGTGGTGGTGAGGGGGGTGGGAATAGGTGGCAGTGGTGATGAGGGGGGTGGGAATCGGTGGCAGTGGTGGTGGTGGTGAGGGGGGTGGGAATCGGTGGCAGTGGTGGTGAGGGGGGTGGGAATCGGTGGCAGTGGTGGTGAGGGGGGTGGGAATCCTTGGCAGTGGTGGTGAGGGGGGTGGGAATCGGTGGCAGTGGTGGTGGTGAGGGTAGATTGGTGGCAGTGGTGATGGGGGGTGCCATCCTCCCCACCGCCACTGCTTCCCCTCCATCCTATTAGGGAGAAGATCTGTGGTGGTCTGGTGGAGGTCGGAGAATGGGATCAATAATTGCACTGCAGTCTGCTGATTTTTTAGTACTAACTTGGTCAGACGGTCGGACTCGATTCCCCGGGTGCTGGGCTGCTGGGCTGGCGTCCGTGTAGTGGGTCCCTCGGCGCCGTCACCGTGACCGTCCGTCTTGCTGACAGACTCAGTCACATGATCCACCGCCGGCCGGCGCCGCGCAGCCGCTCTGACGTCATGCCGCTCATAGCGGCTGACATAGTACGGACTTCACCAGGGAAGCAGCAGCTATCACAGCGCGGCCGCGGGGCGGTCCCAATAGCGGCCGCGTCTTAAAGCGGCCACAATAGCGGCCGCGTCTTAAAGCGGCCACAATAGCGGCCGCGTCTTAAAGCGGCCACAATAGCGGCCGCGTCTTAAAGCGGCCACAATAGCGGCCGCGTCTTAAAGCGGCCACAATTTTAAAGCGGCCCCAGGGCCGGCGGCCCACCGGGAAGTATCCCGGTATCCCGGTAGGCCAGTCCGGCCCTGATTGAACCCTATTAACTAAGACTGGGATGCCATTAAAGTTCATGTGCGTGAAAAGGCAGGTGACCCAATACTTTTGGTAATATAGTGTAACTAGCAATGGCAGCTCCCCTATTTCTATTACATTTTAAATGACTTCCTCCCAGAAAGGCTCCCAGATTGGGCAAAATAGGCATATTAAAGCAAATAAAAGCATATGATTGGACAAGGTACAGATTGTGACATTACCACCCCACCTCTCCACCTTGTCCAATTGGAGAATGCTTTGCATGCATTGAGAACATGCAAAGTGTTCTGTGAATGGATCTCCTGGTGAATGGAAACGGGTGCTGTCATTTGAAAGGACCCTAAGTTAGGTTTTTTACAGAGTTCCATATCCATTTTAAACCAAAAATGGACTGATGCTTAAAGCCCTTCCTAGGGTAACATTAAGGCACAGCCTTCAATTTTTCTGCACTTCTGATGGTCTAGCAAGGAAATATATTACTGTGGTTTGACTATGCTGATGTAACTTTACAGTTTTGTATTGACATGGGCAATCTAATGCTTGATAACAACTAGCAGCACTCCTCCACTTAAGCATCATTTGATCTTGGGCAATTTCTTATTTTTTGAAAGGTGACAATGAAAGCCTTGAGTTGGCCATACACATATGAATTTATTTTCTACAACCTGCGGACCGAATGGAAAAATCAAACAGATTCCTCTTTCCATGCCAACAGCATGGATGAAGAAATCTCCCTCAGAAGCTTTCAGAATACCCAAACAGTTCCTGCACCTGTACGTCCAACAATTTTCCACCTTGCTTTGTTGACTTTTCTCAGTGTTGCCAACAGGGCCACCCATTTCACTATGAATAAGTGGAAATTTGATGTATATATTGCCAGCTTTGGGCAACGGATTCTTCAATGGAAAAGGTGGGATATCCAATGAAGCTTATGTGCTGCTGTCAGAAGATTGCGAAAGGAACTGCTGCTGAGTATGGTCAGATATCTCAATGTTAATTTGCATATGTGTGTGTTTGTCCATGTGTTTGTGCATAACAGGATTTTTAAATCAAGGCTTAGCATTCTCTTGTACAGTACAGATGATTTTGCAGTGTTAACGATATGCAAGGTAAGGGAAAAAAAGCAGTTCACTCTTAAAATGGCATTGTACACTGTAATCATTATTCAAATTTGTTCTTTTACTTGGGCTGTACTGCTGGGGCGTAACTACTAATTATGGTATTTTAAATAATAAAATACATTATAATTATTTAAACTTATCTCAGTCTGGTATCACTGGTAATGCTTAGATTGATTTTGCTGCCATTTAGAAATGACTGTGCACTGCCTTAGTGCATTGCCCCCGAGTGCTTCTCTAAGTGGGATCTTGTATTTGTGACATGTTTGAGGGAAAATAGAGAGTGCTGTGAGTCTTACCAATTAAGCTTTCTGATTGGAGGAGAGAGAGCACAGTTTGTGAGAAATTGATTCTTTACTATTCAGTTGCAGTCATGACCGAAGTATACGGCTTTGCCTGTAGTGGAGGACAGTAAGGTCTGGTTCATATATGTGCGAATTGGATGCGGTTTTCACTGCATCCAATTCGCATGACATCTGAGTGTGACCGGCTCTCAATGGAATCAGTTTACACGTGTCCGGGATGGCCGCAGTTTCCAAAAGGGTTTGGTTTTCCAGGCTGGAAACAGGGGCCGCACATATGTGAACCCGGCCTAATTGTCAGGACATTCTATAATGACTAGCAGGGATTTTATCATTAGAAAATTAGGTAAAAAAATGACAAATATTCCGAACAGGTTTGAAATATGTAAAGCTTTTTCCCTATACTTACACTTTCAGAGTAATTCTACACTAAATAGTTTTCTTTATTTTAGTTGGTGTGGGATAGGGTTTGATTCCATATCACATCAGTGAGTATTGGTCCCATGACTGGCACAGATGTGGTCGACCAAGCTCAGATTTTTATTTATCATTATCACTGATTTAAGAATAATTTTCCCAATGCGCTTATGGATAGCAAAAAAATATCTGGAGAGAGAACCACACCAAATATACAAACCAAGTTTTGGTAGAGTTGCTATTTAAACATACTTTTGCAATCAATGAAAACAAGCAATAAATTATTATACACCCGTATATCATCAAGAAGATTTTAAACTTTGCTCCTTTGTCTTATAGTAGAGGGGTAATTAGAACCTTCAGGGCCTGTGCAAAAAACCATGAAGTGCCCCACTGACCCCCCCCAACTTCCATCCGAGCCCAGGTTTTAATTTCTGGGAGATCATCCTTGGACAGAACCCTGCCTCCTGCGTGCCCCCTGGAGCGCACACCCAATGCGCTCTATGACAGCTGTGTCCTTCGCACTTTTACCATGTGATCAGCTGATCACATACAAACAGACTTGCCGGTTGTCGGCAGTCCTTTAAACCCATGCTGTGTCTGTTAGGCATGATCAAACTTTTGAAAAGTTTGGTTCAACCAGAACACCCGAACTTGCCGAAAGTTCGGTTCGGATTCCAGAACCCCATTGAAATCAATGGGACCCGAACTTCTGGAATAAAAAAACACCATTTTGAAGCCCTAAAACCCAATAAATGCCCCTAAAAAGTGCCTAGGTTTCTGGGTCATGCCCCAGGGACTATTAATCACGCAAAAAAGAATTCTTAAAAATTGTCGTTTTTGATAGAGCCAATTATTGAAAAAATTATTGGAAAAAAAAAAAAAAAAGATTTCTTTGGATTTAGTGTCTGGGGGGTCTAAAACATGTACCTGTGAAGTTTCAGCTCTGTAGCATGTCCAGAACCAGAAAAAATATAATTTTTCTTAGAATTTTTAGTAGCGCAGGGATGGGGTTCCGCTCCTTTCACACCTGGGCGTTTTTGTTTCAGGCGTTTATTGGGCATTTTTTGTGCGTCTTTGGAGGCAGGCATGACATCTGAACTTCTGTATAGGGGTATATATATATGTACACACACATCACATACACACATATAGGTGTGAAAGGAGCGGAACCCCATCCCTGCGCTACTGAAATAATTTCAGTAGCGCAGGGATAGGGTTCCACTCCTTTCACACCTATATGTGTGTATGTGTGTATATATATATATATATATATATATATATATATATATATATATATATATATGTGTGTGTGTGTGTGCGTGTGTGTGTGTATATACCCCTATACAGAAGTTCAGATGTCATGCCTGCCTCCAAAGACGCCCAAAAAATGCCCAATAAATGCCTGTAACAAAAACGCCCAGGTGTGAAAGAAGCGGAGCCCTATCCCTGGGCTACTGAAATTCTAAGAAAAATTATCTTTTTTTTCTGGCGGTCACCCTGAAGAGTTCGGTCACCCTGGCATAGCAGTCAGAGTCAGTTCACCCTAAACTACACTACAGTCACCCTGACACTTATCACTTTCCCTACAGAAACTAGATTATTGAATCTAACTATAGTGGTATATAGTACCCTAACTACACTGCATATCCCTTTCCTCACACTAATAATTGCAAAATGACACTGGATCAGCAGGAGTAAAAGAAATGCTTCCACTCTATTGCACAGCCTCTCTATTATAGTGCTAGAAATTTGGCGGGGCTATGTTATATATTGGGGGGCGTATTCACTCCTGATTGGACTCTGGACCCCCTAGTCACTCCAATCTGCTTTTACTGATGTTTCTGGGCCAATCACAGGCTTTTAAAGCCCAGTTCCTGTCCCATTGCATTTTGGGCGGTTCTGGTGGCGGAATTCCGAACTTTTACCGCAAAAAGTTCAGAATTCGGCCGAATTTCGAACAGCCGATGTTCGGGTTGAACCGATGGTCGACCCGAACCGTTCGATCATCCCTAGTGTCTGTGTGAGGAAAGGAGAGCCGTTAACTGGGAAGACTGTCAGTACATCGTTTACACTGATCCTCAGTGCCTTGATGATCAATGCAGCCTATCAGTGCTCATCAATTCTGCCTATTAGTACCCATCTATGCAGCCTATCAATGCCCCTTATCAGTGCCGCCTATCAGTGCTCATTATAGTAGGAGAGGGGTGGAAGGAGAAGGAGCAGATTGGCTCTCTCCTCTCTCAAAATGTTGGCCTTGTTTATTTTGTGTTTGTATCATGTGAAATAATGTTATGAATAAGGCCTCATAGGCTGAAACGCATCAATTGATCTTATTTGCAGTTATATACTGTGGTTTTTTTAATAAAGTTGAAGATTTTTTAAGAGCTACTTCTGGGGTGTGGATCATCTTTCTATATATGATGTGAAATAAACATTGATTCAAAATATCTCCTGGATTGCTGGCTGTCCATTTCATAGGGTCATATATGGACACTCTAGAGCCCTGGGACTCAACTTGCAGCCTTTGGGTCCCTGCAGACAGTAGTCTGTGTTTCCTAATTGATCTCTAATAGCAGAGTCTCATGCATTGTGTCTCCTGTCTTTGTGTCCTGAAGCATGTCTCCAGTCTCGAACAATTCCCACAGCATATGACCATCTCTTGCAGCAAGTCAGTAGTGTCTGATCATCTACAGTTGAATGTCTGCCATCTCTGATAGCTTTTTCATGAATTAGCTTTTTCATGAATTACATTTACTGATTATTATGCATGGCCCTTTGGTGATTTCGGGGACTGCACTTGAGGCCCCCTATATCAAGAAAGTGGATCTCTACCACTCTAGAAAATATCTCCTATGGGCTAAATGATAAAATGCTAGAGCCATGGGATATAAATTGACAGGGAAACATGTAAGACATACCAGGAGTGACACCTCCTCTTTCAGAAAATTCAAGTATGAGCTGGATTGACTTTGTAGTTTCCTGTGCTAAATACAATGGCTTCATGTTTCTGTATGGCTTCCAAGCAGAAAAGCCTCAGGCATTTAACTCCACCCAAGGTGAGCAGTCCAGACAGAACCTTATGTGTAGATACTGGCAGAGCTATCGTTCACACTGAGCTGCCTTGTTTTAAATAACCACAGAGGCTTGGGAAAGGTGTGGCACAGGAACATTCAAAAGATACTACCTTTGTGCTTCTCACATGCTGCTTCACTTATGGATACTTTAATATTTTATTTTGTATTTGCAATACACCAAAGTAGTGGAAATTTGCAAGAATGCAAAGGATATCTCAGTTTGAGTTAAACTGATATTACTTTTTATGAATTATCTATAGACATTTGTTAAACAAGGTGTGGCAGGCCTTGACAGATTGTTGTACAGGCATAATAGAACAAAATAGGTTAATACTAAAACTGCAAAGTTGATTATGCCACAATTCACAATTTTAGATTTGTCAGAATACCGGTTTATTTGCACAAAATTATGTTGACTAAGTTACTGTATATAGCAATATATTTAGGCGCTGCAAATCATCATTGGTATGTTTCTGCAAGCTGAGACTGTCATCTAGAAGAGAGCTGTGCAATCTTCGTAGTTTCAGATACATTGCACTTGAAATATGCATTAGATTAGATGCACATTGCATCTGATAAAAACAAAGATTAAACTGCTACCTGGGGCACCAAACCTTCGGAGCATCTTTTAACATTATAAGTCTTGTTCCCAGTAATGGGCCCCGTTGGACGGATGATGTTTTTGTAATATGCTGAAAAACATGGGATGCCAGATGGGGGGAACCAACTTCCATTTGAATATCCTGTCCATGTTTGGTGCAAAAAAATGAACTCTTGTATTGGCCAAACCTGCACTACAGTCGTATTTTGATTAGTATCAACTGGCAAACAAACATCAGCAAGACTCATTGCACAAGGGGTGCAGTCTTAAAGCCCCGTACTAACGCGTCGAAAATTGGCAGGGAATTTCCGGCCAACGTCCGATCTGCCGATTTTCGGCTTGTTAGTATGATGCTTCCGACAACCAACTTTTCGGCCGAAAAAAATCTGGTGTGCAGACTATAACATTTTTGTTGGCCGTCAACACAATGGCCGATTTTCATGCAGTCAGTACAGATTTCGACAGGGAAAAATCTGATGAGCAAGTCTGGGCATGCTCAGTGAAGAAAAAACACAAAGAAAACAAACCAACACATGACATCACTTCTGAAGTAGAATTTTGTTGGCCGAGAAAATTTGCGTGCAGTCTAGGCACATTCCAACCAACAAAACACAACTTGGATAAAAGTCGGACGATCGGTCGGCCGATAATCGTTGCGTGTGTACGAGGCTTTAGGGTCCTTTCACACGGCACGGTCAGTTTTTTTCATCCGCTCGGGCACTTTTTTTTTTTTTAAACTGACACGGATGACACTTTGGAGTGTCCGTTCCGTATGTCCGTTTATCATCCCATCCATTTGCAGATGATAAACGGACATAATGTATGTCTATGGGATTGCGGATTTCAGCGTTCTCTTCCGTCTCTTCCGTCTCAAAAAACGGAACTGAATGGAAAGGACGCAAATCGGATGTCAGCGGATGGTCACCGGCTGACATCCGCAATCCCATTGACATGCATTATGTCCGTTTTTCACCCGCAAATGGGTGGGATGAAAAACGGACATACGGACTGCCGTGTGAAAGGACCCTGACGGTACCTACCTACAGTCATTCAGACATCACCTAATGAGATTGTGCAGTGATCATCATCTCGATTGATTCTTTTACAGTGAACTTGAGCTGATACAGATTCCTAACAAACAGTAAAAGCACTTTAAAATAATTGTATTTATCTTTGTATCTGTAGGCATTGTGGAAACATCTAAGGTGTTAGGAACTAACTGAAACAGGACTTTAGAGTCCTTGTTGTGATCTTTGAGGATCTTCAAGACTTAAAGTGGAGTTCCACCCTAAATTTATACTTACCTCCATCTTCTTGCTCCGGGTCACCTGAAAAACAAATGGATAATCGCAATTTTTTTTTTTTTTTTACTTACCTCGTATAGAAGAAAATATACTTACCTTACTTCCTTCTTCCTCCCCTCGGCGGCCACGGCCCGTCGTCACTTCCTGGCTTTGCAATTATTCCTGGGAGCTGAACGTCATCGCTCCCAGGAATCAATGCACCTGCACCGGCCCCGACGTCAGTTCCGGGGCGCGCGCGTCATCCCCTTCTAAACAGCTTCTGGGCATGCCCAGAAGCTGTGGAGGGATGACGCGCGCGCACCGGAAGTGACGGCGGGGCCGGTGCAGTGCATCGTGGGACCGAAGAAGACGGAAGAGGACGCAGAAGAGGATGCCGCTGGCTTCAAGCTGCCCACACCTGAGATGGCAGCGCTGGACAATACTTTTTCAAGGTAAGTATTTCTCCTAAAAGGTAAGTGCAACCCGGGACAGATCAGAGGCTAGCCATTGTGGAATGTACTAGCCCTGACTGTCCCGGGGGTATTTTTATTAAAGAAAAGTATTCCCAGGGTGGAACTCCGCTTTAAAAAAATTTGCAATAAGAGCCGGTTCACACTACTCCGACTTGGGACACGACTTGTGTACCCTCAAGTCGCCCCAAGTCTCTTGCCATCACAAATTCAATGTAAATGAATGAGAGCCGTCTTAATATGCACTACTGAAGTCGCTCCGACTTCAGAAAAGGTTCCTGTACTTCTTCAAGGCGACCTCTATCCGACTTGTGCACATAGTCTTCAATGGGAGTCGCCTCTATTGCAAATAGTTTAATCCAGATTTGTCATATTATCTATTGCAAATAGTTTAATCCAGATTTGTCATATTATCTATTACTGATAAAAAGATCTGGTAACCTGCAGTACTAGGATCAATAGCTGTTGATGTAACCCATATCTATGATGAGTTGAGGTCACTGCAGGGTATGTCATTGCTGTATAATAGTTGGTCATTGATGCAGTTGTATGCATTTTTTGTCCACCTAGATAAAGACCTGGGCTCACCAGTGATGGGGAGATATGCATTAATCTCAACATAGAAAATAACAGAGGTACACTAAATGCCCCTGATGGTTGTCAAAGGCAGCACAGCCCATCTGAGATCTTCATACCTGTGTATGGCCCGTACACACGATCCGAAAATCGGACGAAAAATAACGCTTGTGAAAGGATCGGACGATAATCTGATCGTTAGTACACAGCTTATGAGAGGCGATCACAACAGTTCACCCGATATTATCAGGTCGTGCAAGCATAAAAATTTTGATCGTATTATAACACATCGTACGATAATCGTATTATCAGTATGTTGTTCGTCCGAAAAAAATGGTGAGCAGTAGTCATCATTTCCCCTCACACGCTACAACGTGGTTACGCATACCGGAAGCTTTTGAATCATCGTCCGAGAAAATTTGTATCGTAAGTAACCTCTCCCATTTGCAAATATAATTGAGAGTTCCTAGCAACCAAACAAAAACGGACGGAGCGTCGTCCGATTTTCGGATCGTGTGTACTGGGCATAAGGCTATTCTTTAAAGAAGACAGTGTGAAAACACATCTGGTAAATAAGGAGGACGAAGCAGGCATGCTAGTATTGTCTTTACCCCCTACAGTTAGACCCTTTCTTTTTGCACAGCTGTATTACAATCCTTCATTCCATCATAGAACATTTAATTGCATGTCATCACCTATAATTCACAGCCTTTGTTTCTTTCTGTAACAAATGACATGAAGCAAATAAATATGCTTAGTAGTAAAGCTACAGCAGACCTCAAGATTATCTGATAACTCTTTCCCTGAAAGTTTGAATCTGCTGACAGTGTCTATGACAGGAATGTCACTACAGTTCAAGGTGTGGCTCTGACAGATTCAACAGCAAAGCATACTCAATTCACACAAGGAAGCCCAGCCTAATTTTTGCAGGGCTCTTCAGTAAGATTTAAAGCAATGTCATTGTCAATAAATGCTGAATATGCACTTTAACGCAGAGTACTGTAGAGCTAGTTGGGTCTGCTTTTCCCCCACCAGTTAGCTGCAATGTATCAATTTCAATGGGAATACTACTGGTAGTGTTCCTTTTACTAATAAAAAAAAAAAAAAAAAAAAATCACCAAATCTGACCTATCACAAGAATCATTGAAACCCAGTGTGATGGCAGCTTGTGGATCCCAAAAGTGGCTTTCAACTGGAAAAGTGGTGGAAGCAAGGTGAGAGTGTAGTCAATACACTACCCTCAGCTGCAGGTGCTTCATATATTGGTACTTATTGTTTCATTGCTTAGCTCAACAACGGAATAAGTTATGCAATAAAGGTATGTGGTATGTAACATGTAAATTACTATGGCATGCGTAAACAGAAAGGGGAAAACATTTTTCTAATTTATTAACATCAGAAATAAAATATTTTTTTAAATATTTTGATTATTTTAACAGGCATTTATCTTTGGTTTCCTTGGGGCATGTTTAGATTACTCCCTCAACAGAGGAAGAAAAATAAATAAATATCCATAAAGGCCTATAAAACTTGCAGTGTCCATTATATCCGTTATGCCATTGATCAGTTCAGTTGAAATAGTCACTCTGCAGTTCCCTTCTATGTTAAGTGGTTCCAGGTTTTGCTCATTCAAATGAATTAACTAAATACGGGGCTTTTTTTTTCTCAAAGAATACCCCCTTGTCTCCGCCCCCTACTCACCTCTTGAGTACCATCCCTCGGTTTCACCCCCTACCCACCTCTCAGTACCAGTGCTTTTAGAGAATACAGAACCAAGTGTTATTTTGTGGTGTTAAGTAATTTGTATGCAATTTGTGAAATGATAACAAAAAAAAAGCAATGAAATAGATCCCCTGCAGCCAGCAGCAATAGACCCCACTCCAACAACAATGGATCCCCCCCCCCCAACAACAGATCCCAGCCCACAAAAATAGACCAGATCCCAGCCACACTAGATCTCCCCAGCAATAAGGGATTCACCCAGCAGCAATAGATTCCCTCCCAGCAACAAAAGATCCCCCAGAAACAATATATTCCCTAGCAACAAAATACCACACCCCAGTAACAATAAATCCCCCAGCAATAATAAATCCCCCAGCAACAAAAGACTCCTCACACAACATTATACCCCTCCCCCAGCAACAATGAGCCTTCTTTTACAAAATACCACCTTAGCAACAATAGATCCACCCTAGCAACAAAAGACCCCAGCACCAACAACAGATCTTCCAGCATCAAGCAACAGTAGACATCTCCCTCAACAATAGATCCCCGCCAGCAACAATTGGCCCCTCGGCAACATAAGATGCCCCCTAGCATCAATAGACCCCCATGCAAAAATAGATCCCTGCTAGTTACAATAGATCCTCCAGCAGCCAGCATCAGTGACCCTCCAGCTTCCCTTACCATTACACGTATTCTATATTTCATTTTTTAGTGCACTCAAACTAAGATCCTTATGGTCCTTATTAGAACTATGGTATTGTTTGTTTACGAAGACACAACTACACCAGAAGACATATTAGAAGAAGGGATGAGCCAATCTGCCCAAGTTCGGTTCTCAAACTATTTTAGAAATCTTGCTTGAACTTGTAATTTTTTGGAAAACTCGTCATGACATACAATCACGGACAAAAGGGCTTCTAGCCCTAACAGCAACATAGTAAGAAAGGAACTCTTCAAGCACACAGCCCCTTTGTTCTCAGGCGAAACAAGAACTCAGCACACCTCAGTAGTGATGGTCAGGATGAGGTATGCGGACGATCTACATACCCAGGAAATAGCTGCATCGAATGATGTGTAGGTAACTGCACATTTCAGCGGGTCAATACAATCATTCACTGCAGGGGTGGACGTACAGGGGTCGCAGGGGTCGCCATGGCGACCGGGCCCCATGCTGCAGGGGGCTTGAGAGGGCCCCCAGTATGTATAGAGAGGAGGAGCGGCAACCAAGCTCCCCAATCCTCCCGAGGGAGCTGATCTCACATAGGAAAGTGAAAGCACAGTGTGTGCTGTGCTCTCTGCCTCCCCCTACAGTGCAATACCCGGCAGGAAGTTACAGGAAGGTACAGTCCTCTCTCTGCCATTTTTAAAAAGACTTTCTGTATGTATGTGCATTTATGTATTGATGTGTGTGTTTATATGTTTGTGCATCTATATATGTATGTGTGTGCATGTATGTATGTTTGTGTGTTTATATGTGCGTGTGCTTATATATGTGTACGCTTTATATATATATATATATTATATATATATATAATGTGTGTGTGTGCGTGTGTGTATATGTGCTTATATATGAGTATGTATATGTGTGTGTGTACATGTGCGTTTATGTGTGTGTGTGCACATTACTTTTAATCCTGACCCCATATATGTGTACAATCAGAAGTCATTTTTTTTTTTTAACTGCTTGTTCACAGTACCAGCAAGAAAATGCTATTCCTCTGAAAAGCGATCCATACTCATCGATTTTCAGAGGCATTTGGCAGGCAGTGAAAAGGCAAAACGCCTTTTTTAACCCCCTAATGCAGGGGTGGGGAACCTGCGGCCCGCACAATCATTACGTCCGCCTCCCCGTGCCGCTGAGTCTGTGTATGCCAGCAGAGCTGTCAGAAGGAGCCGATGGCTCCATCCTGACAGTGTGAGTCACAGAAAAGCTTCAGAAAAGGGTGGAGCCCACCCATTTGTGTGACAATAGCGAATGAAAATTCGCTATTGTCACCTCCTCCTCCGAGACCCGCTTCCTGATTGGCCGAAAGGTGAACACATGCCATTGGTCGAGGAGGAGGCGGGAGGACTCAAGGAGAAGCTGCCGCTGCAGGTAAGTGCACTGGCTTTCTGCATTGAAATGGGGCACGCTGTGGTCAGTCTGCATTGAAAGGGGGCACGCTGTGGTCAGTCTGCATTGAAAGGGGGCACGCTGTGGTCAGTCTGCATTGAAAGGGGGCACGCTGTGGTCAGTCTGCATTGAAAGGGGGCACGCTGTGGTCAGTCTGCATTGAAAGGGGGCACGCTGTGGTCAGTCTGCATTGAAAGGGGGCACGCAGTGGTCAGTCTGCATTGAAAGGGGGCACGCAGTGGTCAGTCTGCATTGAAAGGGGGCACGCTGTGGTCAGTCTGCATTGAAAGGGGGCACGCTGTGGTCAGTCTGCATTAAAAGGGGGCACGCTGTGGTCAGTCTGCATTGAAAGGGGGCACGCTGTGGTCAGTCTGCATTGAAAGGGGGCACGCTGTGGTCAGTCTGCATTGAAAGGGGGCACGCTGTGGTCAGTCTGCATTGAAAGGGGGCACGCTGTGGTCAGTCTGCATTGAAAGGGGGCACGCTGTAGTCACTCTGCATTGAAAGGGGGCACGCTGTGGTCACTCTGCATTGAAAGGGGGCACGCTGTGGTCACTCTGCATTGAAAGGGGGCACGCTGGGGTCACTCTGCATTGAAAGGGGGCACGCTGGGGTCACTCTGCATTGAAAGGGGGCACGCTGTGATCAGTCTGCATTGAAAGGGGGCACGCTGTGGTCAGTCTGCATTGAAAGGGGGCACGCTGTGGTCAGTCTGCATTGAAAGGGGGCACGCTGTGGTCACTCTGCATTGAAAGGGGGCACGCTGTGTTCACTCTGTATTGAAAGTTGGTAGGCTGTAGTCACTCTGCATTGAAAGGGGGCACGCTGTGGTCACTCTGCATTGAAAGGGGGCACGCTGTGGTCACTCTGCATTGAAAGGGGGCACGCTGAGGTCACTCTGCATTGAAAGGGGGCACGCTGGGGTCACTCTGCATTGAAAGGGGGCACGCTGGGGTCACTCTGCATTGAAAGGGGGCACGCTGTGGTCACTCTGCATTGAAAGGGGGCACGCTGTGGTCACTCTGCATTGAAAGGGGGCACGCTGTGGTCACTCTGCATTGAAAGGGGGCACGCTGTGGTCAGACTGCATTGAAAGGGGGCACACTATACTTTGATTACTGAAGGCCCCTTTCACACTTTTGTGACCTCAAAGTCACAATTTTTTACAGCGTTTTTTGCCACAAAGCAATGCCTATTACATTTATGCATACATTTTGTACGGCCCCCGAATGATGTTACAAAAATCCAAATGGCCCTTGGCAGAAAAAAGGTTTCCCACCCCTGCCCTAATGCATCATCACTATGCTGTAACTGTGTACAATGCACACAGTTGTGGGGTGGTTGTAGTGCAGCCCCATTCACCAGGGGGTATAACAGCCACGGCATGTGTCCACCCCCAGCTGCTGTCTCTTCAGCTACAGCTGGGGTTGGTAAATACACAGTTAAAGCGTGTGGTTTTACCACCCCTCAACCTCACATGTGAACCAGCAGTACCAGCCGCCCACACCCGGAACTGGACTACAGATGAGAGGATCGTGGCTGCAGCATTGTGAGCTTCTCTCTCCTGTGGGCTCTGTCTTGGATGGGAATTCCTCCCAGGACCAGCACCCGCAGTAGCAAGCAATTGCTTAGCAGGTGGGCCTGGAGGGTCCTCTGGGCTAAGGAGGCAATGGAGGCCAAGACTTCCGAGCCCGTGTGGTAGCAGGCCCTGACTGAGGGAGGGTCCTTCCTGAACTGTGAAACTGCTACCTGGCTTTGTAACAATTCAGGGCCATGTACAGCAGCAGCAGCTCTGAGCTGATTTAATAGAAGCTCCAACTCACTCATTGCTCTCTCTCAACAGGCCCAAAACGCAGGAGATGGCAGGACAGACATTTCTCCTATGATCTCGGGTTTGCAAGTGAAGCACCTTCTCTCCTCTCCTCCACTTACCCTCTCTCCTGCTCCTCCTCATCACCTCATCTGCTCTGCCAAAAAGGTAAGTCCTGACCTCTAATCCCAACTACTTAACCCCCTACTGCCTGTTTTTCCTTCCCCCCTGTCATGTACACCCAATGTTTATCAGTTCCTTCAAGCTCCGGGCATGTCTGATCCTTTCCAATGTCTCCCTTACAGTCAGTTCTGCAGGACCTCTGGGCTCAGTTCCTCTCTAGCTCTTAAGCCCTCAGGTTGACCACCTGAGGCCACATGGCAACTTTTATAGAGGAGGAGGCAGCCGCCCCCTCCCTCCAGGACTCCGCTCTCCAGCTGAAAGACCCTGAGCACATGTGGCCTTGGCTTTTATACAGTGTCCCAGCATGCAGCGAGGCACTTTCCTATGCCAACCACCAGGGATGTACTAAATGCTTGTGCACTCATTTGTCAGGTTTCCTCCTACTGTCCAATATGCCTCCCGGACCAGTGTGAAACACTTCCGACAAACTGAGCTGCACCTGAGCACAATGAGTAGACCTCACTAGCAGATCCTGCTATCTGGTAGGCAAAGAACAATATAGATTTACCTGGTAATCTTTCTGGTTAGCAGAAAAGATCTAAAACTGTTTTATGCTTATATTTAAATGCTATTGTTGTCCAGGGCCTTGCATTTTCTAAAACTAGAACCAGCTGTGGCTATTTGGAGCTTTTGGAACGATAAAGCTTTCCAAAAAGTTTGCAGTGGTCCCGGTTATCCTGTATATACCAATATACTTGGCTGAATAGTATTGTGCAAAATAAGCAACATTACAGCCCTAAGTTGTGACAAGTGAAATCACATTCATATTTAATATCCCATGGCTATACAGTGTGTGAATATTTGCTAGAAATTTTGCAAGTGGGAGATCACCATGGAAGAGGGGCAGACCTGACTCATAAGATTCCTGCAGAGTATTAAAGGTGTGGGCTCTGGCACTGAGCTAAAAGACAGCAAAACTCCAAAATTCCAGGTGCTCAGATGTCTGAGTCATACACTGGAGGGGAGGGAGGGGTTCGTCAGTGGAAGGCTTTAAAGCTCAACAATTCAAGGACAGCCTGCAGGCAATTCATAACTAGTGCTGACTTGTGTAGATAGTGCTAAAGAAGCACAGGGCTCAGGCATGCAGAGATGTGTGCAAGTATGTCAGTTCTGAGCACGAACCAAAAGCCTGGGACCACCTAAAACTCTGCTATTGTAAATATATATGATCGCCCTCCTTATATTCAGCGCACGTATATTCAGTAATGCAATGCAAAGTGCAATAACTAGTGATGAGTGAACTAGCAAACTGCAAATATTTTGGTTAGATATCGGTAAATACATGCAGATTTGTCTGCAGAGATGCTTAACATTTATGAGTCAAAATTACGCAGTTCTCCACAAAGCTGACAGTAAATATTTATTGATCAGCAATGTAATTCTGATTCTCTTGATCTGATTATTATGTGCAATAATACACAATCAGAAAATATATCCTACGTACTTCAGAATTCATAAGTGCTCCTACTCCTAACTTGTAGAATGCCTCATAGTACTTGCTAACTATGTCATAAGAGTCAAAGAAAAAAGCTTCTACAAATGTCAAAACTCTTTCAGCATGACAGCATTGTATGCCATGCGTCATTTGTTGTGAGAAATACCATATGTCAACAACCGTGCCTTTAAAGGGAACCTGTTAAAATCCTGCGGGATGCTGCCATTCTTTGACTTTGATCACATGTTAATTCTGAATGATGCTAGTGACTTGCAAACGTTACGAAGTCCAGGGGCCACCAGAGATGAGCTTGGGTTTGCAGATCATAGTCCAAACCCACCTGAGCAAGCCTATTGCAAGCAAGCAGACGAGGCATTCGCAGCCCTGCGAGCAGCAGGTATGCGCCAGTTGTACACATAGGGTTGCATGGCTGGGTCACTCAGGTGGGTTTGGACTAGGACCTGAGAAACAGAAGATACAGAAAGAAGCACATAGGAGGTGATATGAGTGTGCAAAAAATAAATAAAAAATCATGTTTCCTGTAGCAACCAATTAGGATCCTTAATTCATTTTTAATAAGTACGGTAAAAAATAGATTTGGAGGCTATTTGGCTGATATGAGCAAAATTAAATGTTTCTCATAGCACATGCATCGCATACTAGCTCATTATGAAATACTTACCTTAGAACGAGCCCGTGCCGCCCGCTTACCTCTATGATGGGCGACATGTTCAGTCGCCCGTCTTCCGGGATCGCGGCATCCGGCTATCTGATTGGCCGGAGCCGCAGTGACGTCACTCCCGCGCGGGAGCCGACGGTCACGGCACGGGGCTCTGAAGGAACGACAAGAGCGGCCGTTCCTTCAGAGCGCATGCGCCAGTGACGTCACTGGCTGCATGTAAGGTAAATATCTCCTAAACGGTACATGTTTAGGAGATATTTACAGTATCTATAGGTAAGCCTTATCATAGGCTTACCTATAGGTACAACTTGCAGAGGAGGGTTTACTTCCTCTTTAAAAGGACAAATTCACTAAAGACAATTAAAGTAATAGTGAAAAGCTAATGTAACATGTAAATAATGCCAACCTGTACCCTAGTTTTCCTTATCAGCTGGGCATATGAAGACTTATTTCAGTCATACATAAAATGTTCCTTTTAGATTTACCAAAACCATATATTATAAGGGCCAAAAGAACACTTTTAATTTGTAATGCAATGAGGCAGGCCCTTGCACTACATAGTTAAAGGCAAATCTAAAGGAAATTTAATCAGAAAATTGTATAATGTGTGGCCAGCTTGAGGGTGGCCATACACACATAGGGATTGATTTACTAAAGTCAAATACACTGAGCACTTTGCAAAGTGCAGTTGCACTCTGCTTGTGCAATTGCTCCTGCAGAGCTTACAGTAAACGAGGGAGAGCTCTGCTGACTACCATCATCCAATCATGTGTGAGCAAAAAATGCTGTTTTTTTATTTTCCTTGTATGTGACTGGCTATTCTTTGAAAAGTGAAGCTTTACCTAATTTACTAAGATCTGGCACAACGGCCCTCGTAGAGTGCAACTGCACTTTGCAAAGTGCACAATGTATTTGCCTTTAGTAAATCCACCCCATCGATTCAGTTGTCCATGCTAAACACCATGATTATAAAAATCTCCCATGGAGGCTGTCAGAATACCCGAACAGTGGCCGAATTTTTGAGGATGCAGTCATTGTTTGTCCAGCAATCTTCCACCTGGCCCCTTCAACAAATGTCTTTTTAACAATTACATTTTTTCAAGCTGGTTGGTGCTGACGGAAGATGAATATGGGCAATTGCTAATCTCTACATACAACACAGTTCCAGTTCACCCATATAGACCGGCAGGATTAGTTACCCCTGCAGTACATTTCAGAACACAGTTTGCACAGAGGGACATGTTGTAAACTTGATTATTTTAATGTATTGCAGTTATTGATGTCTGTGAGAGCTGATACAATAAAATGTTTTAGCAGAACACCTATGTTATGTTTGGGATTTGGCCTCCTGTCGTGTAGACTGCAGAAAGTGTCGCGTCTGGGTGGGGTGAGAATGCTCTCGTCTCTCTCTCTGATGTGCAGGGAAGCCGCCCCACCCAAAGCTATGGAGAAACAACATTGACAGAATCAGAGCAGGGAGGAATCCCTACCACACCCAAACCAGACAACGCTTCTGCTTAGATCTGCTCTCCCAGCTCAGGCCTCCTGGAAAATAACCCATGTACCCTCTATGTGAAAATTACCACTTACCTTACTACCCCCTTTATGTGGTATGACAAGCACATCCCTAAATAAATAAACAGATGATCTGCGAATGAATGCTAGGAGCATTTTCATCAATAGGTCTCGGTTCTATATCTATTAATCTCCTCATTTCTAAAACTTGGAATGTTTAGTGATTCTGGAATCCAGAGTAACATTTTAAACTATGCAAGTTATTACGTCCACTTGCATACACATGTGATAATCCTTGGCCGCTGTATTGTTCCTTAGGCAATTATGGATGCGGTTTTGTTGAGGATGCTTTACTGATGTATGGCTTGAAGTTAACATGCATCATTGAATAAAACTGTCTCAATAATATTTTCTGTCAAAAGTCTAGTGTGATCAATCAGATAAAATCGATTAGGAAATGGTAGATGAAAGATCATCTACAATAATACAGATATGCCAGATGCATTCAACACTATCATTTCAAACAGAAGGACTGAATTTAGTTGTGCCACACAGTAATTTGTACATGCAATAGATACAATTGTGCAAGAATTATTAGGTACACCCACTGTAAGTCTTGGTACTGGAACCACATACAGGCAGTCCCCGGGTTACAAACAAGATAGGGTCTGTAGGTTTGTTCTTAAGTCAAATTTGTTTGTAAGTCAGAACAGGGACATTTTTTAGGTGTAGCTCCAGCCAAAAGAATAATTTTTAAGTTTTTTGAATAGCATAGGGAAGGGTTAACACCCCCTGTACCATTTATTTTGCTGTCTGTACCCCTCTTCAGGAGATTTCACCTCACTTTCTGTCCCTATGACAACTGTATTTTGAAAATTTTGTGTTGTTGTGGAATCAAAGATTGGTGATAAAGCTTCAGTGGAGACATGTTTTTCCCATGAGAACTCTTAAGCTGGATACACACTATAGTATACAACTATTGCTGTTAGTTTTCCTTTGGATTTACCTTCAACTATGTAGTGCAAGGGCCTGCCTGATTGCATATAAATTGAAAGTGTTTAGGTTTTGGCCTCATATTATATGGTTTTGGTAAATGTAAAGGAAAAAATCTAAAGAGAATTGTATAGTGTGTGTCAAGCTTTATAGGAGTGAATTTCTCTTCCTAGGGGTAGATTTCCTCTCACTTCCTGTTGTCTCCCTCTGTTTGCAAGTAGGAGTAGTTTGTAACCCGGGGACCGCCAATAAATGTTTAAAAAAGGGATATATGTCAAGCAAGTTGGCCATATTTGCTGCACAATGGTCTGCTGACTCTGAAGCTGGCCATACATGGTTAGATCTTCATTCAAATGTTTGTAGACAAAGTTTTCATCAAAACATTTTGCCTTGCCATCATTGAGTCAACTCATTTTGATTGAAAACCCTTAAAATTTCATGCAGCCCTGTTATTTGAATAGAATCCTAGATGTCTCAAACAGATTTAATTATAATATGCATGATTTCTCCTGAACAAAAACTACATTGGAATTTATTTAGCAAATTTTCAAACCTGTTCCTGTGAATTTTCAATAGAAGGTTTTTTACCTTAACCTTCCCCCATCCGCGCTACAGCCTATATATACGGCTGCAGCGCGGACTCAAATTTTCGGGAGGCCGTTTTTAAACGGCCTCCCAGTGACACGCCCCCCGCGCGCTCCCGCGAGCGCGCTGCGGGGGAAATCTGTGTCGGCCGTGTCCCTTGGACACGGCCGATCACAGATCGTGGTGAATGGCCAATCACAGCGGCCATTCACCACGTGATCGGGCCGTCCAATGAGCGATGATCTCATATGTAAACATATGAGATCATCTCTCATCGCCGGCGCTCCTTCCTCACACGGAGCCTGCAGTGTGAGGAAGGAGGGGGAGCCTCACAGCGCCGGGGACACAGGAGAATGTAATCAGGGCACTGATCACCAGTGCCCTGATTACTAAAGGTAAAAACACACACACAGTGCCCCCCCATCAGTGCCCACAGTGCCCGCCATCAGTGCCCCCCATCAATGCCCACAATCAGTGCCCATAGTGCTGCTAGTCAGTGCCTGCTCATCTAAGCACTGATGAGCACTGACTGGCAGCACTATGGGCACTGAGTGTGGGCACTGATGGTGCTGTCCATCAGTGCCGCTCAGTGCCACCTGTCAGTGTCCAGTGCCATCCGCCAGTGCCCAGTGCCATCCGCCAGTGCCCATCAGTGCCGCCTATCAGTGCCCATCAGTGCCACCCGTCAGTGCCGCCTCTCAGTGCCGCCTCTCAGTGCCCAGCAGTGCCACCTCTCAGTGCCCAGCAGTGCCACCTCTCAGTGCCCAGCAGTGCCACCTATCAGTGCCGCCTATCAGTGCTCATCAGTGCCGCCTCTCAATGCCGCTTATCAGTGCTCATCAGTGCGGCATATTAGTACCTCCTCATCAGTGCCCATAAGTGCCACCTCATCAGTGCCCATAAGTGCCACCTCATCAGTGCCCATCAGTGCAGCCTATCAGTGCCCATCAGTGCCGCCTCATCAGCGCACATCAGTGAAGGAGAAAAAATTATTTTCAAAATTTACTCGCAGAAAATAAGAAAAACTTTTTTTTTTTTTTTAAATTTTCTGTATTTTTTCTTTTTTTTTGTAAAAAAAAAAAAACCCAGAGGTGATTAAATACCACCAAAAGAAAGCTCTATTTGTGTGAAAAAAATGATAAAAATTTCATATGGGTACAGTGTAGCATGACCGTGCAATTGTCATTCAAAGTGTGACAGCGCTGAAAGCTGAAAATTGGCCTGGATGGGAAGGGGCGTTTAGGTGCACAGAAGGCAAGTGGTTAATCACTTCTATACTGAGCACTTTCACCCTCTTCCTGCCAAGACCAATAGTCAGATTTCAGCTCTGTCACACTTTGAATGACAATTGCAACACTGTACCCATATACATTTTTTATAAATTTTTAAAGGCAGGTAGAGCTTTCTTTTGGTGGTATTTATTCATTAGTGGGTTTTTTGCTACACAAACATAAAAAGACCAAAAATAATTAAAAAGAAAAAAGTTTTTCTTAATCTCTTTTATACAATTTTGCAAATAAGCAATTTTTCTTCTTCACTGATGTGAACTGATAAGCTGCACTGATGATCAGTTCTCTGATTATCAGTGTAAACAATGTACTCATTCTTCCTATCACACTTGCCGATTATTGGCTCCTCTTTCCTCACACAGAGAAAAGGAAAGGAATGCTGATAACTGGCAAGTCTGTTTACATGTGTTAAACTGTGATTGGACACAGCTGAACACATGGTAAAAAGGCCACTGTAATTGGCCCTTTGCTGCGATCTGTGATGAGCCAACACTCACAGAGCGCGCAGGAGGCGTGCACGCAGGAGGATGTCCATGGATCTTCTCCCAGAACTGTAGAGCTGTGCTGTAGCCATCTTTCGGCTATAGCGCAGTAGGGAAGGAGTTAATGCAGAGAATGCATAAAGGTAAAAAAAAAAAAAAAAGCCTTCGGCCTAAACAACCTCTTTAAACACAAAATATAGTAACCATAGTAAGCAGTCATAATCTATATTGTGCTAGTGTGCTTTCACATCAGTATGGTTGCTGTGAGTTAGTGATTCTCATTGCCATTCATATCATTTAATGCTTCTTGGATATGGAGCTCTTCCCTGACATCCCTGTTACCACAACAATACACTGTTTTCATAGTGATGCAATAATGCTCTAGTCAATAAATTTGTGTTTCCAGTTTAGTGTTATTATTAGGGAAGAACTGAGTTGCTAGAGTCAGGGATGTGTTTGTCCCTTGCCATTGATTTCCTCATTATCTGCTTTGTAAAAAGCCAACCGATTAAGTAGGGAGTAAAGGCCCATACACACGTACCGATTGTCGGCCGTAAATGCTCGGCCAACGTCCGATCGGCCGATTGTCGGCTTGTTAGTATGATGCTTCCGACAACCGACTGCGACTTTTCGGCTGAACAAAATCTGGTGTGCAGGCTATAAAATTTTTGTTGGCCAACAAAGAACGGCCGATTGTTCGTCAGTCAGTACAGATTTCGTCCGACAAAAATGTGATGATCAAGACTGGGCATGCTCAGTGAAGAAAAAACACACGAAAAGTAGACCAGAACATGACATCACTTCTGCAGTTGGTTGTTGTTGGCCGACAAAATTCGTGTGCAGTCTTGAGCACTTTTCAACCAACAAAACAGCACCGGACAAAAGACGGCCGAACGGTCGGCCGACAATCGGTACGTGTGTACGGGGCTTAAGCAAGCAGGGGGCTGTATCAGACATACTCCCTTGCTGCAAGTTTAAAGTCAAAGTCCAGTTTTCCTTTCACTTTTTAAATAGTTGGTTTGGTCCAAGTTGGCCCAAACCAACTATTTCCATAACGAAGTTATTCTGCCACTGTGTGCTCTGTAGCATACTGTAGTAATATTAGTCACATGTGACTTCTGCTACTGGAAAAATATCGAGTCAGGCTGAGTGGGTCTAAGCCCTTCATAGGAATCCTTGTATTTTATTAAATTATATACAAGGCCTTCTCAGATTGACTGAGGTGGAGAGCCAGGCAGTTGTTGACATCATGTTTTCCACTTCGGCCAATCAGAGAAAGCCTTGTATTCACTGATAAAAATACAAAGTTCCCTTGAGTGGCTGAGACGCACTCAACCTGACTGGATATTTTTCCAGTTTTGTTCCAGCAGCAGACAGGAAGTTACCTGAGATCCTGCTAGAACAAAGCATTGCACACTATTGGTGCTGATGCTACTACAGTATGATAATAAGCACGGACAGCAGCAGAATACCTCCGTTGTAAAAATAGTTTTTTTGGGCCTACTTGGCCCAAACAAACTATTTAAAGTGAAAGTAACCCTGGACTTGGGCTTTCAGGGAACTTATGGTAACAGAAATACAGGGGCTGCCATGTTGACTTCCCTCTGGGAATACAGTTGCCTGGCTGCAGCTTCACAAATTTCTGAATCATTGACCTAGAACAAGCATGCAGTTTAGAAAGTCAGAATGTAGTCAAATATTCTTTTTTAATTATTTGTTCCTGGTCTTTACTATTTTTAGAAGCATTTCTGAGCATTTTTAGAAGGACAGGTCGGCAATGGCAGCCTCTATGTTCTGTCAGTACAGTTTAACCACTTTTAGCCTGCCCACAGTACATTTACAGGGTGAGCAATCCCGCCAGGAAGCCATTACTGCACACCGGCAATCATGACCCGCTTGTGTATGTGCAGCAGCGGGCCGGCAAATATCTCACTGCCTGTGATTTGTGGTGTGCAGTTACCGCCTTCTGGCGGGATTGCTTAGGTGGGTTGGGACTAGGATCCGAACATGCCTGAGCCCATCCCTACTGCACATTAGAGATAGCTCGGGTGTGTGTTTGAGTTCCCACGTGCCCGATCCTGCCAGGCAGCCGACACTGCACGCCAATAATCACAGGCAGTGAGACATTTCCCGGTCTGTGCAGCTGCGGATCCGGAAATGTCTCACTGCCTGTGATTAGCGGAGTACAATGTCAGCTTCCTGGCGGGATCGGGCACATGGGAACTCGAACACGCCCAAGCCCAGCTCTACTGCACATTAGAGATGGGCTCAGGTGTGTGTTTGAGTTCCCACGTGCCCGATCCCGCCAGGAAGCCGACACTGCACGCCAATAATCACAGGCAGTGAGACATTTCCCGGTTTGTGCAGCTGCGGATCCGGAAATGTCTCACTGCCTGTGATTAGCGGAGTACAGTGTCAGCTTCCTGGTGGGATCGGGCACATGGGAACACGCCCGAGCCCAGCTCTACTGCACATACATAAAATGCAAGCCCACATAGTTTTCCCAGCATAACCCCGCAGAGATCATTCTGGCTCTATATAGGCCAGCTATAGATTGTAAGCTCTAACGAGCAGGGCCCTCTAGTTCCTCCTGTTTTGAACTGTATTGTAACTGTATTGTCTTCCTTCACATTGTAAAGCGCTGCGCAAACTGTTGGCGCTATATAAATAATGTATAATAATAATAAAATTATTGAGAACTTCTTATTACCAGCAGTAGAGGTTACATTTATATATCTTCAGGTTGGATCGATTGCAGCTCTTCCTTTATTGCTATCTTCACTCAAAGCAGAGATTTCCACTCACAAGTTGCTTTGCCTGAAATCTGTTATATAAGAAGTGAGGAGAATTCATCCTAACAAAGACATAGACAGCCATAAAAAGTTCACAACGTTTTGTATCCTCACTTTATATAAAAAAAGTTGGAGTTTAGGTTATGCAAGTGAATGAGGTTGGATATGGAATAGCAAGGATGCTCATTTTGTAATCTACAACAAATATATTTAATGTAGTTATGCCACCACCATTCAACAGTTTCTAATGTTTCTCAAAGGTAGGTTCACTTTAAGTAGACTGCGATTAAAAACGTTACTTTTTTAAACAAAAACCTGAATCTGATATTGCAAAAGATTGGAACTTGACAGTTAGCAGGTCTAGACAGTAACAGAAGATGGTCACTTCAGATATTCAGGCCTTTGCACTAATGCATACATGAGTGATACCTGACCATTGTGTAAATGGTATGTGACCCGTCACCCACAGTCTATTGCTGCTGGCTGAAAAGTGTAGTTCAGCATAGCACAGGTGGTAGAGAGACCATTCATTAGAAGGAAAGGTATGCAACTCAATGCAATCAGGGTACTCATAACCAGCTAGCAAAATGTTTTGCACATTGTTTTAAGTGTAATGCAAAACTTTTCAACCGAGTTACCTGTCTAGGACACCTGTAAAAGCAGCAATCCTGTCATGTCTCTGCTAGGTGTGGAGCGGCTTGCTGGGCGGGGAGCAGTTTGCAGGGTGGGGCTGGTTAAAGCTCAGTGTGAAATGCTGGATTTTGCTTGCATGTCATTTTTTTCTCTAGTAATTAAAGTTCATTCAATAGCATTCTGTATCCACCCAAAGCTTGGCTGCGATTTCACACAAACACACACCTTGCTGGGCTCATGCCTAGGTTTGTTCATTAACTCTACAAACACATTTGTTCTCTTTTTTAGATGGCTGATGTGTTGGGACCTAATATGGCCTGATTTTTACGTTAATACTTATTTCTTTTGTTCTTCTATAGCAATGCAGTGCCACCCATGGTGTAATAGTTAATAGAGCTATGGTGATGTCTAAAGAAGTATAGTAACCCATAGCAACCACTCAGATTTTAGTTTATTGTAGATAGATCAATGAAAGGTGAGATGTGATCGGTTGCTAAGGGTTTCATTTGGATTTTAGCTAATAAACAGCTCATATAATCAGTGAATAAAAACTGTACTTGAGTGAGTCCCCCAGAACCCAGTTGTTCCCTATTGTATACCACCATCTTGCTTCTTACACACAGTGAAGAGTGCAGGAAGCTGAATCAGAATCCATTACAGCCCAGATAGCACATCCTTGCCATTTTTATGGCAATCCCGTGTCGCTTCTCTTTGCAAACATTAGCGGCCAGGAGGGTGATGATTGAGTGATTAGAGATGGAATAGGAGGGTGGCATTTATGCAGCACCTTTTTGAGGGCTGTTGTTTTGCTCTTCCTCTTTCCTTTTTTGTCCCATTTATTTTACACTCTACATGGAGTGTTGTGTTGTTATCCTCATGACTGCAATGGTTTCTTCATGTGCAAATCTACAGGGTACATAAAGAAATTAACTTGTGCAAGAGCTTCTTCTTTTGGGATTGACTGCAATCAGCAAGCTACCCCCCCCCCCCATACCTGTTTATTCTACCTAATTTCCTGTGTTTTTGTCACCCAAATTAAATTGGGGACTTACATTTTTAGGTTGATGTTTATTTGAGTTGTATGGCTGAGCAATATATCTTATTATTGATTATCTGATTATCTTGGTTAGTTAATAATTTATTACTTCTGTTTATCCAATAAAGGACTGTGCCATGTGCTTGCTGTTTTATTCTATTATTTATGGTTCTGGATGGTGCCATTTGCAATCCCATGAGGGTGTAGCTGCACATAGGCCTCCATGTCATTGAGTGTTGTGCGGGACACAGGAGATTGGAATTGTTGGTTTTCCAATGGACATCAGGGGACAATTCCTTAGCAACAGAGCAGCATTCTGTGATGTGGGTGGAAGGAGAGATAAGTATTCTCTTTCTTCTTTACAGATATGTGCTTGGATGATATTTCTTACTTATATTATAGGTTCACTTTGAACGATAAGTGAAATTTAAAACAAAGTGCAATTAACCTTTTTTACCTCTTTTCCTGGCTGAAACCAGCCAAACCTCTCCCTCCCAATGCATGTGTAGCACCCTCCTGGGTAGGTGCTAGTGCTAGAGAGAGAGAGTATAGTTTTGAATCCTTTCTGCTTCCCAGGGGGATTGCAGGTAAATCTATATTTTTCTCTTCCTACTAGAGAGCAGTATCTGCTAGTGAGGTCTGCTCAATGTGCTCAGGTGCAACTTGTTCTGTCTGCAGAGTGTTTTACACTGGTCCAATAGGGAGGTATATTGGACAGTGGGAAGAAACCTGACCAATGAGTGCGCAGGCATTTGGTACAGCCATGGTGATTTGGCAGAGGAGAAGGCCTTGATGCATACTGGGATACTGTATAAATGCCCGGAGCACATGTGCTTGGGGTCTTGCAGCTGGAGAGCGAAGTCCCGGAGGGAGGGGGTGGCTGCCTCCTCCTCTGTAGAGATACCATGCAGCCTCAAGCAGTTGACCTGAGGGCCTAAAGAGCTTGTGAGGAACTGAACCCAGAGGTCCTGTAAAGCTGACTGGAATGGAGGGACACTGAAGGATCTGATTCTGCAGTACAGTGAGTACAGATCTGTGTCAAGGGACCTGACCTTAGGGGGGGCTACCCCTGAAGCTAGAAGAGCTGCAGGGGTGTTTGTTATATCTAATGCATAGAATGCATTAATAAAAAAAAACCTCTACCTTTACAACTCCTTTTAACAAGACTTACAATTCAACACTGCCACAAATTTGTGGCAAGTTATCCTTGTTATCTGGGTATATGGCTAGCCTTAGCCCTCGTTAACATCAGGGCGATTTGACATGCATCGTTTTTTTTTTTTTTTAATTCCTATTATTGCTTGTCCAGAGTTTATTTCAAAGCGTTATACGTGTGCCACTCCTAGCCTTCCTTGACAGATCAGTGCTTCTTTGTATGTCTCATGTCTCTGACTTACTCGTACGTGTGTGTTTGTGCCTGTCCATGAGTCTCTGCCAGTGTGCAGCTGGGTGTGTCAGTACATTGTAAGTGCACATTATCCATCCATCAGACGCCAACCTGCCGGATAGCTGAGACCACAGTTTACACAGCTATTTAGCAGATGTATACCCTGGCAGTGGGGTGATCTGTACGAGATTATGCATGGCACAACTTGTGGCTTGCTCTTTCAATGAAAATGTACATCAGTTCGCAATCTTTGTAATGTAAGTAGTGATTGCCATCAAATTATTATGGTGACACTGCCAATGTGTTTTCAGAGCTTATACATTTATATTGTTAATGTATTCTTTGTCCTTTCTAAACCCAAGTGTGCAGTAGATGAAACATGAGTGATCAAACAGAGAAAGTTACAAGTGGTTACCCTCATCTTTGTTGCCGAGGCAGTGTCAACAAAATAAAGAGATTAAGGCAAATTTCAAAAGTGCAGCCCAAATACAATGCTCAAAGATGGCTGCCAAAGCCTATGACCTCAATACTAACTCCTGTTCCCATTGAAAACTGCACAAGCCATTCCAACTCCTGGTTAATAATTTGTGACAAACAATATGTGTGTAGTGGGGCTTTGGTCCCTAATGCTTCCTCTGGACACTCATTGTCTACACACCTATATCCTTTAAAGTGATTATATACCTTAGTGGCTTAGTTCAGGGGTCTCTGAACTTTCTAAAGGGCCGGTTTATTGTCCTTCAGACTTTGGAGGGCCAGAAGGGCCAGTGGAAGTAGAAAATGCCCCAGCATCAGTGGGAGTTAAAAAAATAATAATAATGATGCCTGTAGTCAGTAGAAGGAGGAATAGTGCCCCATGGTATTAGTGGGAGTTAAAGTGCCTAATTGGTTTTATCAGTGGGAGGTTAGTGCTCCATTGCTGGTATCAGTGGGAGGAAAAGTGGCCCATCAGTTTTGTCCATGGAAGGAAAAATCTAGACTGGCTTAATTACAAGTCTTTGGACAGGTTAAAAAGTTTACATGTATGTATTAACACTGAATTAATTTTTCCTACTGAAAAGTAACAACTATGAACTAATTTAATTGTACATCTGAAAAAAAAAAACCTATATGCATGCACAGCTTGCCCCCCCCCCCCCCCCCAGGCTCTGTTCTATCAGAAGATGGATTGGGGACGGTGGAAGAAGAGGAGAATCAGAGAAGACGGGATCAAACAGTCTTTTTACACAATGTAGAGTATAACAAGCATGCTTTACTGCATATACAGACTGACTTTACTGTTGTGAGTTTAGTAACACTATAAACCAATCAAAAATGTATTCAGGTCTTTTGCTAGAGGTGCTGAACTGTGCATTTAGCGCATTGCTCTTTGCACAGGTTTTTTCGACAAAGGCTGGTCATTAGAAATGAATGAAACCCAAAACGTTAACATTTACTATTCTTTAGGGAACATCTAGAAATGTTAATTGGGCCAGGGCAGCAGCCTAAAAGGTTTCTGTTTTGTCTTGAATTTCTTCTACAAAATATCAATGCACTTCCTGGTCTGTGCATAAAGTATTCTAGCTTTATATCTGCAGTGTGTGATCTAATGGCGCTTTTCCACTGCATGTAACGGATCGGTTTGGCTCGGTTTGGCGCTTTTCCACTGCATGGTACCACATGGTACGTGTTAGAACGGTTCGGTACGGTTTGGTACAGCGGCGCTTTTCCACTACATGGTACGGCTCGGTACGGCTCGCTTAAACAGTACCACCTCGGTTGTGGTTCCAAGCGTTCCGTACCTATACCATATCCCACAATCCTTTGCATGCAGCCTTGATTGTTTGTCACTACTAGCCACTGATTGGTCAGAGAATCATTGTAATCCCACCCACTTTCTACTTTAGTGGAAAAGCAAACCGAGCCGAGTAGAGCCTATGCAGTCCCGACAGGTGCCGACTCGTACCACGCAGTGGAAAAGCAAACTGAGCCAAACAGGGCCAAGCAGTGCCTAGTGGAGCCGAGCCGGTACTTGCAGTGGAAAAGTGCCATAAGGCATTGCTGCCTCTGACTGCTTGTGTCATGAGATTTGGAAGGGCATTTGGCAATGTCACTACTATGCTGCTCACTGTTCTCCTTTCTGGAGTAGAAGCTGTACATGAGGACCTGCAATGCAAGGATCCCCCTGCTTCTACCTTATTTATTCTGTGGACCTATGATTTCTGCATCTCCCTTTTTGCTTCTTTACCTTTTGCTTCTTGACCATGGGGTGGGGGGGGGGGGCAGTTTTACATGAGAAATAAGAGCCCTGCCTTTAGCTGCCTCCATGCAGAGACAGTGTGAAAAAAAGGCATGGTAGGTCTGTAATGGAGAAATGATCAGCTAGCATGGAACCTACAGATGATACTTGTAACTAGCTTTGTGCCATCTGCTTGCCCTTTTTGAGTAAAGGTTGAAAAGTTTATTCCTTCAAAAATGTTTTCTTCCAACAGAGATTCAAACTATAGAAAATGCACACCAATCTGCAAAAAAAAAATTAAGATAAATATCTAAAGCATTACCAGATAACACTTATTCTGCTACAGGCACATTGTTCAAGCTAAAAACGCCTGCAGATCTGATGGAAATAATGTTCCCATTTTTATTATATATATTTATTTTATGAGGTACAAACTATGGCTTGGTGTGCATCTATAAATTACAGGGTGTATACGTTGAGTCATTTCTAAAAGTTCCTGTTGTGCTAAATAGAAATCACCCCACTTAATCAACGTCTATCCAACACAGGATGACTTACTGAGTTAAAGCAAACCTTTAACAGAAAGCTGGATAGAAATTTGGTTTAGGTAAAATACAGTAGGCACCCAATGTGGCACATTTTTAAATGTACCCTGCTGCCCTCTCAAAAAAGCAGAACTGAAAATGAGGCAAACATGCTCTACGAAAGGCAAATAGACTGTGCACTTTGTAAGTGCAGTTGAACTAATTTTCCCCAGAGCTTAGTGATTGCGGTGAAGCTTCACTTTGTTAAGAAAACCCAATCAGTTAAAAGAAAACAAAAATCCTGCCTAAGGGGGTAATGCCACAGTAATAGTGCAGCAATCTATATTAAACCCTTTTCCCCCTCTGGCACAAATCTGGTGTTGAAGTGCTCTGAATAAACTTCCTTTTAACCCAGGAGAAGACACCTGCACTCTGACCCACATTGGCAACCCTGTTCCTGTTTAGCAGGGTGTAGTAGGGGTTAGCCAGTGGTCTCTCACCGACTCCTGGGGGTGATGGTTGATTTCTCTCTATTCCTAGTCAGTGGCTACAGATTTCTTACTGACATTTAGTCAGCAGGCTTAGACAGCAACAGTAGTGTTTTTAGGTACTAGGGAATGTCCGCTGCTGTGACTCTCATAATCCCTGATGCCGTAGAAAGTGTTTAGTGACCAAATGCAGAGTCTGTTTCTCAAAATGTCCTCCTTACCTCTCCCTGAGTTTGGATACAATTCTTCCTACTTCCCTCCTTACTGAGCTCCAGTGATCCTGGGATATGTACTCCCCTCTCCCTCAGTCTATAAACAGCTTTGTCGCTTCTCAGCCTTTTGGCTAAGATCAAGTGTAGTATCTGTTCTTATCAGTTGGTATGGGCCTGGAAGGTTAGTATTGGCAGGGACTGAAAACTTGAGCGCCTGGACGTAACTAGGGGCCGGGAGTAAGTCCTGTCAGAGAAAGCTGAAGGGGTTTATTACCTCCTGATTTGAATGGGATCTGTTCTTATCAGTTTGAAGGGAGCGAGAAAGCCGGTGTTAGTCCGTGCCAGTTAGTGCTGCTCCTGGATGTAACTGGTAAGGAATGGTGATGGTGGTGGGAGGGCTTTTCCTCCTGGGTTGAATCTGGCCTTGAAAAAGGCTTGATTAAAGGCAGGCTCTCCCTAAGCCATCTAAGTTCTGATGCCTCCTGGTATGGATGGGGCTGCACTGGTCTGGCCAGGGGTCGGGACCGAAAGGGATGTATGTGCCCCTGGGGTGGCAGCCTAGGGGTGCCTTTATTCTCACGGTGGGGGAGCTCACTTCGAGTTTTTCGGCACCTTGGTCACTGCAATACACACACACTTTTTTCACACCTGCCTCTTGGGATGGGCCTTTTGGCCGGGACCAGAGGAAATTTTTATTCCTGGCCGAAGGGCCTGTCAAGGTCCTGCACCTTGACACTACTGCACTTCTCCACTTCCCCTTCCCCACTCTTGTGTTTGTGTGTTTTTTATTTGTGGTTTGTCACTTTCTATCTCACTTTTTTTCACAATGAGTAGGGTGTGGGTCCTCGGGCCTACCTTGAAAGTCTTGGGAGGGGGTGGATATGGCCTTCTGGCTTAGTTCACAATCTCTCATGGGGTCTCCCTTCGGGGGTGCCCCACCCAGTACTTGGGGTGGGCTGTTTCGGCAGTCCTCCCAGAGAACAGGGTTTGCCTGGCTTCATCCGGGCAGACCATAGTGAGTACCTCAGTCCCGGTCAGGAGTCTTGCGCCCTGGGGGATCAAGGTCAGGATCCGTCCTCTTCGGAGGTGGACCATTCACACACCCTGTGCACTTTTTGTGTTCTTCACGTTTGTGTGTGTGCACTTTTTTTGCACTGGGTGGAGTTCGAGTTTGTTCACACACCAAGGGCTAAAAAAAAAAAAAAATAAAACAGCTTTGTCTTTAAGGGAACTACTTCCCCTATAATCCTCAGTTCCTCCCAGCATTCACATCAGTCCAAGAAGTCCACTCCTCTTCCTCTTGTAATGGTATCAACATTGCTCTTTCTCTGTGTTCCCTGGATGGTGGGCAGGCTTAAATGGTCCAAACACAGCTCTGTAATGGCAGTCTACTCTGTGCTGCTGTTCCTGTCCCCCACTGAAAACTAACAGTCAATTCCACGCTGCTGCTCCTCTCTGCCAGCACCGTGGAACAGGTCTACATATTTAACTTTTTCCCTGCTGTGAGGATACCTTAATTGGTATCTACCATACTGGCATTTTTTTTCTTTATCTACACTACCTTTCACTCTTAAGCCTGGTACACACTGTTTGTTTTTTTTTCTTTTAAACCCGTTGGATTGAACAAAAAAAAAAGCTGTCAGCTCCTGTCGGAGCCACTGTACTAATGATCTGATGTGAAACACCCCACCCCATCATGCCTTTAGCTGTTATGCCTCAAAAAAAAAAAAAAGACATCCAGGCAAGTGGTATTTATAGAAACAGTCTATGTATTTCTCTCATTAAATATTTTTCTTTATTGGCACTATATTTTCTTATTAATTAAAGCTAAATGGATTGATGATTTGTGTTTTTTGAACTGATAAGGTAAATAACAGCACAAGTATCCCATTGCATACTTTATTTACCTTAGCTCAAGGGCTCAGTCTTTTTTAATGAATGACTTCCGTTTTCATTGTTCAAAAATATGTATGTAGGCAGGTGCAGTCTCTTTTCCCCACAGTAGGTGGCATGCCAATGAAGCAGCAATGCAGGAGGGGAAGAAAGTTGTGAGGAACTTGGGTCCTCTATGACTTCCTGCAGTTACCAGAAGACAGCTGTCTGAATGAACGTTGGCGCCCCACGCAACCCCAGTGGCCATCTTGGGTCAGGGTAGAGTTTATTTAAGACTCCTGGGTTTGGCGTGCTTTATCCAAGTAGCTAGTGAAGGGTCAGGTTCTCCATCTGGCAGGGACATTGCTTAGTGGTAGGGACAGGTTCCTGAGGAGTAGGGAAAGTGCAGGGTATACGCTATCTCCTTGTAGGAAACCTCCCGCTGGGATGTGGATTGACCATGCTGCGTTCCCGCTCCTCGCTGCAGAAGCTGTCGGCATCATTCCAAGATCTCTATCCTCTACTACTGTTTACAAGTGGCTCCAAATGGCTGTGCCTACCCTCCAGGCCTGTTTATATGTTATTGGATCTCTCACAATATACTATTCTCAACCACTACGGCCTGTAGGCCTCAGGGTGTATTCTTCACCGCTGGCACACCACGCTGCACTCTACCCACAAGTAAATATCTAATCTGTTCAGAAGAATTATAGACATATGAATCAGATATTGTTTTAATAAAGGTGTCACAGTTTGAAGAAATACTCGCTTAAGATAAGAGATAGAAGTACCTGTAGGTGTCAAAGTGCATAAATTGCCTTGAAATTATTTACATACTTTATACTATGCAATGAAATACTATTGCTATTATTTACTAAGTATGTGTATATAACTTGCCAATAAGTAGCTCTGATTGATTTTGTAGCAGAATGGCACATTATACATGTAAGCTTTGTTTTTTATTGTAGTCGTTTTTGGCATTGTTCTTTTTCTTCATCAGTTTAAAAAACACAAATCATAAATCTATTTACCGTTTACAAAGTCTCGGTGGAAAGAACTGATCTCTGATTTATGGTTATGGTAAGCTATCATATGTAAATGTTAAAACTCAACTCTAGCATTTTTGGTTGTACACTGTAGTGCTACTGATTTTTTTGTTAATTTCTGTAAGTGCAGTTGGACTTTATAGGCAATAATAAACATAACAAGATGTTTAGAAAATCAGACCTCTACATGGTCATTCTTCTGGCAATCATGTAATAAACATGTTATTTTGTTAATTGTACCAGTCCATCATACATGTTTAAATCCTGACCACCCAAGTGCCATCCCATTCTCTGTGGAATAATAGGGTTGTGGGGAAGAGACCCTTTCCCCCATCAACATGGGAACAAGGTGCTTTGGGGTGGGCAGAAAAAGTAGTCGCGGATGGAGTGCTTGCTTTTTTTTCTTTTTTTGTGTCCGCTGGTTGTGTGGGCATCATAATTGATGATGGATCTACATCGGGGGACATTGTTTTTTTTTTTATTTTTAATAAAGGAATTCTCAAAAACTGTGTGTGTGTTATTTATTTTTGACACTTTTTTGGTGAATGGGTAGGGGTACTATGCGATGGGTTGGAAAAAACGCCGCTCAACCACCTATTCTTACCTCCCCCAATACTGTTAAGCCTTACATACAAAGACAGCGAGACCATAGGGTTAGCAATGGCAGCCTACATGCAGTATTTATATTATAGCAACTTCCTTCAAATAAAGAAAGCAGTCCTTTTAAATAAGACAAAACAAAGTGCCTGCTAACAACTGTTAACTGTATGCAGATCAGTTAAAGGTAAATTTTGCTTGTTTGCTATGATATTCAATGTAATGCAGATTGCTTCATTAAAAAAAAAAAAAATATATGATGTTTTGTTTTATATTCTTTGTCTCGTAGTTAGGTATGTAGATGCTCCTCTGCATACTTAGTTTCATTTTCTCTGGGAACATACATTTTAGGTGAATTCCAGGCATGTAACAACTACTGAGGGTTGGTCTGGTGTTGTCAGTGCCTGTACTAGGGTGTGGAATTGAAATACTTATTTAATGGATTGAATATATTTTTGCAGACACACACTAAATGAATACTAGCATTTGCAGAAAACCTTGTATCAGCTGAAGTGGTCTACAATGAACTAGTTCAAGAGTCTTAAAACATAAAATGTTTTCCTGTGTGTTAGGGACTATATAAGTGAAGATTTAGCCTATATTTCCACAGTGTCTAAAGAATTCAAAAACAAGGTAAACTGGAAGCCCAATTGAACCCTAATTCTTTTTACTATAAAGTAGCCTGACTATACATATGAGGTTTAAGGCCCGTACACACGATAAGAAAATCTGTAGGGAAAATTCGTCCGACGACCTATCTGCCGATTTTCGGATTGTTAGTATGGTGCTTTTGACAGCCGACTCCGACTTTTCTGCTGACAAAATCCTGATGTGCCGGCTATAAAATTTTTGTTGTCCGTAATACAACATCTGATTTTCATCTCATTAGTACAGATTTCCACAGAAAAAAAACAAGAGCAAGACTAGGCATGCTCAGAGAGAAAGAACACATACAAAGCAATCCAACACATTACCACTCCTGAAGTAGAATTCTGTCGTACGGGAAAATTCGTATGAAAATAACCTCTTCACTTTCCACATCTGACTAGCATGCCACAAAAAACGGACGACAGATCGTTCGATAATCTGATCGTGTGTACGGGGCTTTAGTTACATTTTTTTACCCTGCTAAGTCCTGCAAAAAAGGTTGCAATTACTTGTTTTGCCAACAGGAAAGAGAATCAGGTCGCTGCTCTCTCACAAAAAGCGTATGCTTGGCTCTCCAGCGGTTCGACACACCCCAGTACACTGATCCAATCAACAGAACTCTTGATGCTTGAGTTGAGGGCCTTTTAAACTGTTGGAAAGCCAGGCTGCTGTTTTGTATGAAAAAAAAAAACATGGTTCTGCTTGTTCTGAGTCAATCACCCAGAAAATAACCAAGCTGTTGGATCAGTATGACAGCAACGTGTACATCATTACTGCAGCCTATTAATTTTAGATGGGTATGAAGGTAAAACAACTCCTGTAGCTATTATTGTCACTGCAGTGTAGGGTAACACAGTAATGCAATGTGGTACATTGTTATGTGCTGTACTACAGGTGCATTGTGTATGTGTGTAAGCAGGTCAGAATAGGCAGTTGGTCGCTGTCCCGACTGGTAGGAGTTAATGCCTTTCCCAATTCTTTCGTTTTTGGAAGGTTCTTCTCTGGGTCTGGCCCACTAATTCTGTGCTATATAAATGGGATAGTGGTCCAGTGCAAGGAGGAGAACCTCCGAGAGAGTGAAAGCTTGTCAGTTTGGACCCCATTGTCCTAAGGAAGCTGGCTAAGGTCTGTTTGGGTTAGAGTGACCCCCAACATCATGTCCCCAACAAAGGCCTAATAAAGAGCTGAGACTGGTACCCCTATGGGAGAGAGACGGAGAATGACACCAGCGAGGAGCAGAAGGATTTCACTTATCACCATCGGGATGTAAAGTCATCTGAACCTGGGGTTTGCCCCGAAGACACCAGTATTTGAGTATGCCTCTGAAGGACTTACATATGCATGAGAATGCCTCTGAAGGAATTATAATTGTTGGACTTCATTTTTGCAGGTATGCCAGAGCAACAGTAGCCTGTAGTTAGGAGTAGGGAAGTAGAAAAAAAAACTGTTCTTGCATGCTGGACTTTGAGATGTTTATTTTGAACTACTCTTAGAGTCGGTTCACACTGGGGCGACACGACTCCTTACTACTTCGGGGGCGACTTGTGCATTACAATGCACCACGACTTCGGAGCGACTTGCAGGGACTTCACATAATGGAAGTCTATGCAAGTCGCTCCGAGGTCGCCCCGAAGTAGTACAGGACCCTTTTTCTAAGTCGGAGCGACTTGTCTCGCTCCTATTAGAACGGGTCCTGTAGCGGTCAATAGACCGCAACGGTGCGCGACTTGTCAGGCTGATAAGTCGCCTGACAAGTCGCTCTAGTGTGAGCCCGGCTCTTAAGTAAAGTATTGAAACGTTGTCCTTGTCTAGTCTGAAGTTACAGAAAGGGGTGTATTGCAAGTAACTGACACATATAGTTCACAAAGTGGGTCTTAACACATTGGCGTGTGAAGATATTGGTGTAGAGTTGTGTGAAGATACAAGTGGTTACCTGGGGTAATGGAAACTTTACAGCAGCCTGTTCATAGTGTTCAACCTGTTATATGTAGGTAGAATGGTCTCTAGCTGGGAGAGAGATGTTATCAGCACTCTTTCCACCAGCGGTCTGTCTTCCAGAGCAATGGCAGCAGATTACCACCACAGAGGTTCCCATCCTGTACGGAAGTTCAAGAGTTATTTAAAGTGCACGTGATGAGTGCATGGCAGGACCCACTCTGCTACTAGGGAATGATAGTGGAAAACGCTGGACAGCTGGATGTAGACAAGGCTCAGCATATCCCTCCAAAATGTAGATTACAGAGAAGGTGTACATTGTCACGAGGAACCGAGAGTTACATGGAGAACAGTTGCAATGCAAGTGCACATTCATCTCTAAGAGTAGAGGCCCGCCTTAAGGTCGAGTATTCCCCCACAGCAGTCGCAGCCTTGTCCCAGGGCATTAATGAAGACAACACAAAGCAAGGTACTCCATGTGTAGTAAAGTGACCCTGTATAACATGCTTAGCATAACCCAGAAGATGTGCCTTGGATCCCAACAAGGCGGGAAACATGGAGGACGTGACTAGCACCCATGCAACCCTCTACCCCTGCCCTACAATATGTGCATCAGCGTGCCTTTCAAAATAAAAGGCAATGGCAAGGTTTTATTGTCATAGCTTAACTGAACAAACTGAAATTAGAAGCTGATTCGCTACTATTCACAGCTGTACCAGATTCTGTGTGCTTCAGTTTTAGTAAATCTCCCCCATTGCGTTACAGTGCTCTTAAGGGAAGCGGGCGGTATTACATGCAATAATGCAGTGCACTAGTTTAGTTGTGAATGGGCCCTTAGACTTTATGTTCAATTTGAAATAAAACAACATTTATAACAAATCACTTAAAGCAGGACTGAACCCTCCAATCCATTACAAGAAAGAAGGCTGCCATCTTAGTTTTTGTTTGATCTGCAGTTGCTAAGGTGCTGTACATGTGAATACTAAAATGCTATATGGTTATCAAGTACATTCATTTTAGGAATCGTATGGTTTAATATTTAAGTGTAATAAATGCTATGCACATCTTTTGAGGCCTCCATGTAATATAGAAACGTTGCACAGAATTAAAGCAGTAAAGGTTACAGACAGGTCCTCTTGCTGCATAGTGATACTGAATGCAGGGGAATCTCTTTTTTTGTGGACATAGGGGTAACAAAAAAAACAGCTGATCGAGACAGACGTTGGCCAGCTGACACTACAACATGTATGTAAAACAACAAGAACCTGTGCCAAAGACAACCTTCCTCTTTGCCAAGGGCCATTGGCAGTCTGTTTCTGCCACCCTCTATGTTCCCGGGATCCCCTGGCTTATGCTATAAAGTTTAACAACTGTGCAGCAATATTTAAAAAGTTGTTTTTTCTAAATCTTTTTAGAATGAAATATTCTGCAGGTAAGATGTAGTGAATGGATGTTCTGCAGAAAGCATTTATTGGTGTAATGGCCCACTTGTAATGAGGCAACGCCCTGCAGATCTCTCAAGTTAACAGGGAACCTCCCTTGAGCTGACAGTGGAATGTAATATGTGTTTATGCTTGTTTCTTACAGGTAATAATAATACATAAAAAAAAATGGATTCTTCTCCCCTTGCAGTGCTGCAGGTAATTTTACACGACTGCGAGTTCCTACAGGCAGAAAAGTCAATGGTGTGATTCATTTGTCAGTAGGAAGGGGTCTCAGAAACTGGGGGGGGGGGGGGGGTGAAAGCTTTAGGAGGCAGTGAAAGGGCACAAAATTGTGGTATGTCAGGCTTGTTATCGGCTGTATCTGAATTTCCCTCAGGACATTTACCTGTTACCAGGTATTTTACCTGTTTAAAGGCTAGATTCTTTAAATGTTAAGGGAATTTTAGTTTTTTTTTTAGCTCATAACTTTTCTTGCTTTTGTAACTAGTTAATGGTAACATAATGATCTTTTTTTTACTATAGTTTAAAACCGATTCTGGGGTTAAGATTGACGCTCTGAAATACTTTTAGTAAATATAGATAAGGCCTTCTATAGCGAGATTAAAGTTCTGATACAACATATTACATTCATTTTAGTCTTTATGCCAGATTCTGCCAGAAACTCCAGCCAAAATTATAAGATAGAAATGAATATCTTGATTAGACATAAAAAAACAAAACCAATTTTTGCTGCAATATTCAGCTTTAATCCAGAGAGTTCTCCCTTAATTTTGACTGGACAGTGAAAGGAGAAGCAGCACCGTGATGAGCTAATCTCATTGTCACCCTGTTTTCCTCTCCCATCTGCATGCTCCTTTTCAGCACATGAACTGATTGGCTATTTGTGCTGCTTCTTCCCCTGACACTCCAGCCTTGCTGTATGGGACATCAAGAGCCCAATACTAGGTCAGAGTAAGGTACTTACACTGCTTGCATTTAAAAGATACATATATTGATGTAGTAATCATCACAGAGCTGCAATACGTTGTGTCTCTTATATCTACCTAGAGTTCAGCTTTAAGTTAAAGGGTCCATCCCCATTATAAGCTCTGAGGGGCAGAGTGAAATGCGTTAGGGGCGTGGCCTGGTTGGAGTCCAAGCTGAGGTTGCCATTCACACACCCAGCATAGGGACAGCATAGATGTGCAGCTCCAGGGAGTCCTTTCTTTATTTAAGTTAAAGGGTCTTACTAAAATAAATTGAAAGGGAAGTATAGCCAATGCATGTTTTTGCTATACTTCTCCTGTGGGTCACAGGAGTGCACTTACATGGTATACATTCATCTCTAAGAGTAGAGGCCCACCTTAAGGTTGAGTATTCTCCAACAGCAGTCCCAGCCTTATTACAGGGCATTGATGAATACGACACAAAGCAAGGTACCCCATGTGTAGTAAAATGACCCTGCGTAACATGCTTAGCATAACCCAGAAGAACCCACCCCAGGGTAGACCTCTTATGTAACCCTTGCTTGGAACCCGCCGAGGAGGGAAACATAGAGGACATGATCATTTACCACCACCCACGCAACCCTCTACCCCTGCCCTACAACATGTTCATCAGCATGCCTTTCAAAATAAATGGCAATGCATATACACATCAGGGGAGATTTACAAAACCTGTTGCACACAGAATCTGATGCAGCTGTCCATAGTAGCCAAACAGCTTCTAGGTTTTAGCCCCTGTTCACATAGGCATGATCTGACATGCGATTTGACATGTCAAATCGCATACCAAATTGCAGCCTATTGGCGGCAATGGCACTATCCCAAAAGTCGTTTCTGCACTACTTTTGGCGACTTCGGGGGCGATTTCAATAGATATCTGTACATGAACCCGCGCAGATGTCTTTTAAATTGCCCCCAAACTCGCACTGAAATGCGGGTTTGAAATTGTGTGAGTCACAGGAGTGCACTTACTTTTTCTCTCCTGTGACCCAGAACCAGCTGATAGTGAGCTACTGCCCACTATTAGCTGACGTGGCAGAGTCGATCCAGGCTCTGGAAGGCTCCTGAAAATATTGTTGGGATCCACCTAGCTGCCTGATTTACAGCTTGCTCCTCTCAGAGTGCGACTGAGATCCAGAGCCAGCTGTGCCTGCTCCTCCTCAGCTCAGCACTTTAATGATTACTGCAGGAGCAGAGCGGACAGTCATGGCTCTCTGCTCCAAGCAGACTGAGAACTGAGTGATCAGCTGTCATGTGATCGCTCAGCTCTCAAGCTTAGAGCCAACGTGGGACAGCTGCAACACCCGTGTGATGCTGCAGCATAGAGGTGAGTATGTGTGTTTGTTTTTTCAGTTAACTCAAACTTCTCCTTTAATGTAAAAAAATGTATCATTTTGCTCAAGTTACCACTTTTTTAATATTCCGTTTTTTTTTTTTTAAAACAGTACATATTTCTATAATAAAGTGGTTGCAAAGGCAGAAACATAAAAAAAAAAAACAAAAACATTCTGCATGCAGCTCCCCTCACAGCCGCCCCTAAATACATACCAGAACCTGGTCTTGATCCAGCAATGTGCATGACAGCCGAGGGTCTCTCACTCCTAATTGGCTCAGATACAGCAGCAGGAACCATTGGCTCCTGTTGCCGTCCATCAGAGCCAGTGAGGAGGGAGCAGTGGGCGGGGAGGAGCCCTGCTCTGTGTGTCTTGTGGACACAGAGCAGGGCTCAGGGGAAAGCATGTTTGAGTGACCCCATAGCAAGCGACTTGCTATGGAGGCCCTCAGCAGGGGGTTGGAGCCAGGAGTGCCAATGGGGGACCCGAGAAGAAAAGGATTGGTTGCTCTGTGCAAAACAAATGCACACAGCAGGTAAGTATAAAATATTTGTTATTTCAATAAAGAAAACCCCCAAAGCCTTGCAATTACTTTAATCACACAGATATAAATGTGACTGCAGACAATGTATTTTGTCACTCTCAACCACTAAAGGTTCTTTTTAGAAGGATTATGCCACGAATGTGCAGAGTCGAGAGGTGCCAATGTTGTCATGGAGAATGAAAGCAATGGGCTTGGAAAATCCAACCTGGCTAATCAGTCCTCAAGATCTGCTAGCAGTGGCTCCTACAGCCTATGGCAGCTTGAACCCAGGGTGAGGGCCAGAGCCTTGATGCCCTGGGTTCATAGAAAGTGGGTTGAATGACATTGGCTGTCTTTCAACCCGTATAAAAAATGGCACTGCATTGCTGGATTGGTAGTGAATCTGCAGGGGACAGCACCAGAGTTCAGGTGAGTATAGCAGTTAAAGCTACTTAATTTAGGAGCTGCTGGGGACTTTAAAGTGGTTGTAAAAAAAGATGTTATAGTTACCTGCTCTGTGCAACGACTTTGCATAGAACAGCCCCCCAACCTCTTATTCTGGGCTCCCCCACCAGCCCTCTCCTCTCTGCCTCTTCTCAGAAAGCGGCTTCCTACGGTGGCATACATGTGAGTACTCTCCCGAGCTGGGCTGTGTGCGTTCATAGACGCATACAGCGTGGTTCAGACCTGCTTCATGCTCCTTCCTCACAGGATTTGACTGAGAGCAGCAGGAGCTAATGGCTTCGCTGCTCTTAGCTAAGCTTGTGGGAGCGGAGAGAGGGGAGAGAAGAGCTTCAACTGGGCACAAAGCTGGATCGATATAGGACTCAGGTAAGTATTTGGGGGATGGGGAGGGGAGGAACAGCCACTAGATGCATTAAGGTTAAAAAAAAAAAAAAAAACTCATTGACTTTAGAGCCACTTAAATTTTTAATTTTTACCCAAGCTACAGAATGGGTTTTGGTTGGATTAGATCTGTCAGTCTAACTATACATATTATAATATTTCACAAGGGAAGAGAGGATATCTTTAGCCATACTGTCTTACTTTTGTAGAATAAAGATAGAGAAATGTGAATACAGAGTATGGTTTGCACTTTACATTAATATTCATTGTAGGTGAATAAAGGTATATTTGATTTCTCCATAGAAGTCAAACACATGGGGTTTAGAATACTCTATGTCTATTGTTGAGTAAATCTCACCCACTGCATTTTTGACATGATAAATGTTTTGTCTGGCTGAAAAAAAAAAACACATTATTAGAATTCTCAAATATGTAAAATTCCTTGTACCTAGACAGAGCATTAATGCCGTAAATTGAATGTTTAATATGTAGATTACTGCACAGAAAAACAAAAATCCCAATTAAAGATCAAAAATACACTCTGAAATGTTTGTATGGATATTTTTAGTCTTCGCTCTTTTTTTTGTAATCCACTTTGTATTTTATTGACCCCCTAAAATATGAGAATGGCCCACCTTCCCTGATGGCCGATCTTGATACAGAACTTTCCATAATTCTTGTCCTAGGCACAGCTATGCATAGAATTTGGGTTTTTGCACTAAACAGGTGGCCTTGATGGTTATGTAGCTGTGAATCTTCCTGTCAGAACTGAAGCATGGTGGTTTATTCTATTGAAAGTGAATATACCGGTGTTGTCAGTGGATTTTTCCTTGAGGGGGAGCTGCAGGGCAAGGTCTGAGAGCTGTGTGGCTCATTACAGGTCATTGGTAGGACAGCAGTGGGTTTCTGCCAGGCCAGATTAGTGTCTGACAAAGGTGTACTTTTAAGAGGTGATGTATTTACCTAAGAGAGAGAGAATGACTGCTGTAAATCTGAATAGCAGTCTGTAATTCATTATTAGGCTTATTCATAAAAATGACTAAACGCAAATTACAATCGCTGTGTAAAGAGCAGTAACCTCATTGCAATCAACCAAAGTTTATCTTATTTCCTAAACTTTGATGACCGGAAAATTAAAACTGTTTTGCTGCAATGGGTAACATACTAATATGCTTTTATTTAGGAAGATGAAGTTAAAGCTGAACTCTGGGTATTTTTTTCTCCCCATGTAGTGCCCGCACTGCATGGGTTAACTGCTTGTTTTTATCAAGGGGTGACCAGAACCACCCAATTATCCAGCTTCAAATGGTTCTCCCCACTATCCAGTGGTGGACTATTCCTGTTGTCTTCATGTCCAGAGCAGGTCTATGGGCATGATGAAATCAGGAACAGTCCACACATAAGACCAATAGACTCTGGGGGGTGGCATTAGCTACAGGGACCGGTCTTGTGTAAAGAGAATCAGAGGATTAGTAAAGAGGAGCTCCAATCTGTAAAAATGAATACATTAATTAATTAATTAAAAGTCAGCAGCTACAAATACTGTAGCTGCTGCCTTTCGATATAGCGACACTTACCTGTCCAGGGATCCCGTAACGTTGGCACCCTGAGCCGATTCGACAATCGGCTTTAGTTGCAGGCGCTGGCAATGTAAGTAAGAGAAACCAGCAGTGAAGCCTTCAGGCTTCATAGCTGGCTTCCTACTTCACATGCACACAAGTCGCGTTGCGCTTTCTTAAAGGTCCCACCATCTTCTGGGACCTGTGTGTGTCCCAGAAGACAACAGGGGAAATGAGGAGGGCCCAGAAATGTTGTCGATCTTACCAGGAAATGGGACCATGTACCTGTCAAAACCAGGCACCTGTCCCCCCCCCCCCCCCCCCCAAGAAGTGCCAAATGTGGCAGTGGAGGGTGCGAACAAGTGGAGCTTCCCCTTTTGGGTGGAGCTCCACTTTAAGTATATCTCTTCTCTTCAATCCCCCCAGACAAAAATTAGCAGTTGTTGTCAACAGGTTTATGAGTTGATCCAGTGTGAAGCCTGAAGATGAGACTTGATTGTGTCAAAACCCCAAAATGCTTTAGGATTTTTTTTTTTTTAAACTTTTATTTTATTTAAATGTCAAAGAAAACAGTAAAATCCCATTGTTTAAAGTGGTTCTCAAGGCAGAAGGTTTTCTACCTTAATCTCTCTGTTCTATACTGTGTGCAGCAGCTCTCCCTTATACTTACTTGAGGCCCATCATGATCCAGCGATGTGCATGAGAGCTCCAGTTCTCCGGGGGGACTCTCCCTCCTCATTGGCTGAGAAAGCGCTTCCATTGCTATCAATCACAGCTAGTGAGCCAATGAGGGGAGAGAAGGGGTGGGACTCTGTGTACAAATGGAGATGGAGAGCAACAGCTAGGAGCAAACCTGCTTGGGTGCCCCTATAGCAAGCTGCTTGCTCTGGGAGCACTCAGCAGGAGGGAGGGGTCAGGAGTGTCGGCGGGGGACCCCAGAAAAGGAGGATCTGGGCTGCTCTGTGCAAAACCACTGGACAGCGGTAAGATAAGTATACCATGTTTGTTATTAAAAAAAAAAAAATGAAAAATAAAGTGAAAACTAGGTGGTAGAATGATGTCATACAGTTTAATTTGAGGGTCCAAACTTCAGTGTTGAATGCAACCATACCACAAGGTATTATTCACACAAAAAAATCATACTTTCTGATTGCACTGCGTAGTAAATTGAAATTGTTTTGTTCAGTATATGCTTTTTCTGTCTCAGAGTTTCTTTAGGGCGTAGCCTGACTCTCGCTTATTAAAGTTCTTTACTATTCTACGCTGAGTACAAAATTGTAGCGTGCAGCAATGCTGGGAATGGGTGTGTTACTACCACTCTGCATCCCTGTGCTGAACACGTTATCTCTGTTTGTGCTACTACTGGCGGCTCTACTTTGTCTTCAGGCATTTACACATGTCTGGGTGACAACTACCATCTGATAAATCATTTTTTAATCAAGTTTTGATCTAAAGTTCAGAATTTTAAAGTAAAAAAAAAAGAAACTTGAGCTGTAAATGCAACCTAAAATGTGCTCAGAAATGCTGTAATTGCTAATGTTTCAAAAACTACATTCATATCTTTCCACATGATCCATGCCAAGCAATCAGTAGCAGATCCTGTAAGTTGTGAGCTGGGGCCTCCAAGGATTAGACTTCTTTTTCCAGCACATCCCACAGATGCTCGATTGGATTGAGATCTGTAGAATTTGGAAGTCAAGTCAATACCATGAACTCGTTCTTGAACCATCTGTGCAGTATGGCAGGATACATTATCCTGCTGAAATAGGCCACAGCCATCAGAGAATACCATTCCTATCAAGGGGTGAACTTGGTCGGCAACAATGTTTAGGTAGGTAGTATGTGTCAAAGTAACATCCACATTAATGGCAAGACCCAAGAACATTGCCCAAAGCATCACACTGCCTCCAACGGCTTGCCGGCATCCTGGTGCCATCTCTTTCCCAGATAAATGGCACACACCCACTCAGCCATCCACATGATGTAAAAGAAAACATGATTCATTAGACCAAGCCACCATCTTCCTTTGATGTGGTCCAGTTCTGATGCTCACGTGTCCAGTGTAGGTGTTTTTGGCTGTGGACACGGGTTAGCACTGGCATGTCATCCTTTCTAGATACCGGTAAAACTCTGGGTAACATAGAACAACCCCACAGGTTTCCTCTTCTCTAATTTGATTTTTCTTTCATTAGATATTTTTGTGAGACTTAGGTTCCATTCACATGTAGGCGTTTTGGGGGCGTTTTTCTGCTCTAGGATCAGCTCTCAAAACGCCCAACAAGACAAATCCTATTCATTTCAATGGCCCCTGTTCACATCTGAGCGTTTTGACGACACGAGCAAAACGCCCAACGCTCAAAAAAGTACATGAACTTCTTTTTGGGCAGATTACAGGCTTTTCCATTGGTCTCTAGTCAATCTAAAAACGCCTGCACAAAAAACGCCTGTAAAACGCCTGCAAAAACGCCCTGAAAAAACGCCTCTAATAGCAATGCCTGTAATAGCAACGCCAAGATGTGAACGTAGCCTTAAAGTGATTGTAAAGTCTTGTTTAAAAAAATAAATAAATAAACAAACATCTTATACTTACCTGCCCTGTGCAGTTGGTTTTGCACAGAGTGGCCAAAATCCTCCTCTTCTTGGGTCCCTCTTCCCTTCTCCTGGCCCCTCCCTTCTGATGATTGCCCCCACAGCAAGCAGCTTGCTATGGGCTCACCCGAGCCGAGCTGCAGCTCTGTGTGTCCATTCAGACACGGAGCTGCCGTTTGGCCCCATCCTCTCTCTCTCTCCCGATTGGCTCACTGACATTGATTGACAGCCACAGGAGCCAATGGCAACACGACTGTGTCTTAGCCAATCAGGAGGGAGAGTCCCAGATGGCAGAGGGACTCATGGACATCGTTGGACAGAGAGTGGGCACTTAGGGGGTGCTGGGGAGGCTGCTACACCCAGAAGGCTTTTTATCTTAATGCGTAGAATGCATTAGGAGAAAAACCTTCCAGCCTTTACAACTCCTATAATCACAGAAATATCTCTTGACAATGAGGCACTACCAGGGAGTGAAACACTTAAAAGGAGAAGAACCTTGTGAGGTTTTTTTTTATTACTTTTGAACAAAATTTTAATAAATGCTGATACAATTACGATATGGTCTTACATATTTTTATGAGATATAGGTTCAATCCTTAATGCTAGGTTATTTTTTTTCCTGCAGGTATATATTATTTAATAAAAAAGTTAGTTAATGTGATAAACCTCTTTATGAATGATAACAGCAGCTATTCCTAGGACTAAAACTGTAAAGTTAGATTTGGACACAGGTCAACAGTAAGGAGGAAGGCTAAGGGTGTAAAACTATGCAAAATGCATTCAACATCTAAGAAAAGCATGCTCAATTACAAGGCCATGTAACTTGACTTTAACTTAAGAGTTTAGTGATGTAATTGCCCCAAATGCAGGGCTGCTATGGTTTCAAAAAACGATGTCACCCAGGACTAGAACACTGAAAGATTTGCAATTTACAGATACAATTCAATGCAACATGCAAGTTTGCACTAGGCCTAGAACTATTGATAGATGGGAGATGATTACTAAGCTCAGCCATTCACAGTTCAATTCTCGGCTGGTTCAGCAGGAACCGTCCGAGATTCAAACCATTAATGAGCAGGCTGAATGTACCAAGTTAATCGATCGATCAACTTGGGTACAATCAGCCTGCGGGATTCTCCTACGATTATTGCTAGCAGAGAGCAGACAATTGATCGGCAGGAGGGGTTCCCCTGTCTGTGTTGATGTGTAAACCATGCTCATTTCTGCAAAGATATTTGCACTGTGTATGGCCTGCCTAACAGGTCCATTCACCATTTGCATAAACAAGCACTGTCATACAATACAAGCATGCATGTCATTTAGCCCTTAGAGTATGTGTGGCAAAAGAAATGCAGATATTTCACTCAAGAAAGGGAATTTTATTCTATTGATTTCTTTTATAGATATAGATGTAAAAAAAAGCTCAGCTTTATGTACATTTTTCTTTTCAGTGTACAGTACGTTCATGTTTTAAAAACTGTGGGGTTAATTTACTAATACTGGAGAGTGCAAAATCGGGTGCAGCTGTGCATGGTAGCCAATCAGCTTCTATCTTCTGCTTTGACAAAAAAAATGAAAGCTGATTGGTTTCTATGCAATGCTACACCAGATTTAGCACGCTCCAGTTTTAGTAAATCAACCCCTGTGTCTCTATAAATAATTTGTAATTATATATACATAGGACTAGCCATATGTTTTTATTACAGGCTCAGCTTCCTGACTGCTTAGAAGCATACAGTAGGTGTAAAATGTTATAACTGGTATAATCAATACCTGGCTCTTCTTTGTTCAATAATACACTGAAGCTATTATTGGAAGGGCTAGGCCACAGCTTTACATCGTATTTATAAACCGTTCCATACTTTTAATGAAAAGTCAAAGCCATAAACATCAAGGTTCAAGAGAACAAGCCATGTCAGTCACAGCACCGCATCACCATAGTGTAGCATTCATGCCTGTCCATCTAAACACCAACAGTGGATAAGAAAGCTGTGACAATAATAACATATATATATATATATATATATATATATACAGGGTTATTCAAAAAGATGGAGCAGATTTAAACTTTTTATTTGAAATAAACTCAGGGACAGAAGTACAGTGCATTCTACACATCACTGGATAGAGCAAGGTTCATGGTTTTATAGTCTGTGAGGTTACTGTATATGCACTCAACATGAGCACCCTGTGTTGTGCGATAAACAACAAAATAGTAGACCATTTCTTGCCACACAAGAATCAACTGACCGCTAGTAATCAAATTCACAGCTTCAACAATTTGTTGTTTCTGATCTTGAAGAGTAGCAGACGTAGGTGGGACAAACACCCTTTCTATTAAGTACTCATAGATAAAAATTAGGAGGCAAGGTCTGGTGACCTGGGAGGCCACAGACGATGATCAAGATCTCGTTGTCCACCTCTTCCAATCCATTGTCCTGGAATGGTGTCCTAGAGCTCCGTTCAAATGCACCTCAGATACACCCAACATTTTCATCTGACGTGTGAAGACAACTAGTGCTTTTCCGTTTGCATATGCAATCATCTTCAACTCATTTTTTATGCCACTCGTAAATTTGCCTAAGACTAGGCTGCTGTTTGTTGAACTGATGGCAGAATTAACGTTGCCCTTGAACAATGGATTCGTGCTTCGCAAACCGCAGCGCACAAAACGACTTCTATGTGGCATCACCATTTTCCTATAAACAGGAAACATTGAATTTAACGTCTAGGCAGGCTTTTAACTTCCAGCCTTTCCTTATCCAGTGATGTGCTTAATGTGCTTCTATCACTTACAGTTTGTTTAAAATAAAAAGCTGAAATCTGCTCTATCTTTTTGAATAACCCTGCATATTACTAATACAGTATAAGAATATATATTTTTTTTTTTTTTTTTTTATGGGAGGGATGGTAGGATATTTTTGTGGGGTGAGGTCATGCTCCCACCCACACCCCCTTTTTTATCTGCCTGCTCTACCCCTTTTACCACTTAAAAGAGGTTTCTGCACCTCCTGCCATGCTTCAATGCAGTCAATACTAGCCCCTTTCCCTAAAGTGCAAGCACTTGTGCATGTTTTGCTGTGCTATTCTGTATAATGGTTGTGCTGTACTGCTCCTTCTGACAGTGCAAGTCCGTTTTCAGGTGGTTCCCCCAAAACAACTCAACTAACAATAAAGTAGAGAAAGGGTAATTGCACTAAGCCGTTGAGAGGTTCCTTTAGTGTCTAATCTATAATGTATCTATATTTCATAAAATAACAAAATCATGGATGTAGAAGTCTGAAAGACTCCATTCCAGGGCTCCTTGTTCTTCTTTACGCTGAAGATAGTCCTTAATGACATTGGCTGTATGTTTGGGGTGCAGAATAAATTTGGGGCCAATTACATGCCTCCCTGATGGTATGGTATGATGGATAAGTATCTTGATAAAGAAGAAAATGATATCCAAAGCCCTTGCAGGTTTTAGCTATACCTGTATCAGTAAGATATACACCACATAAACATTTAACATTTAACAGGCAGAGGGTGTACCAGATTTGTTGTCTATTTTTGGACAATTATTTAAGCAGATTCTACCATGACTTTTTATATTTGCTGGGAAATATCTTAAAAGGATGAGAAAATGCAATAAAAGTGTTATACTGACTAATAGCAAATTACAGGTTTTCAAAAAGCTTAAGAGAGGGGAGTGACTTCACTAATCGCATGGATTTTGTTGGTGACACAGTGCTGAATCTTATCATACATGGAGTATTTCTCTGCTCTGGCTATGTGCTCACTACTATAATTATGAGTCTCCTATATGCTGGAACACAGTCTGTCTCTGACTCATTCATTATTTTATCTGGAGAAATATATTCTGAAAATAGGCTGAGACATGCTGGCACTTATACTATTTATTACACTGTAGGGCTGGTCCACACAAGCTACACGTTAAAACATCCCATTTCACCCTGCAGCAAGTGATCGCCGTGTAGCAGTAATGACCGGTGGTGCCTTGTGTTTTGTAACACAAGGTACTTTATTGGATGTTTGCAAAGGGTACACACCATTTAGATTGCCACACAGCAGCACAGTGCACTGTGCTGCAGTAAAATGCAGCATGTCTGCATTTTTCGGCACTGCACCACACCACATCACGCCAGTGTTGTGTTGTAAATGGGGCATATGGACAACTTATTTTTTTTTTTTCTTTGCTTGCCCATGTGGTAAGGTAAATGGCAATGATCCAGCATGGAAAAAGGCAGTATGTGTGAAAGAGCCTTTTAGTCATATTTTTTTCAAACTAATAAATGTTGGTTTTGAATTGGTTTTGAAATACCATGTTTGAATTTCCTATTTATTGTGAACCCCAACTTCATTTTTTCATTATAACCTAATTCCTCCCTTACCACCCGCATTGAAGCCCTCTGTTTTTTTTTTTTCAGGCCCTTTTTTTACTTTTTTTTCTGCAGCAACAGTGGGTGGTCCATCTTTCTGAACATGTCATTACTATGAGCTCTGAACAGCACGATGACATGCCCTCAAGGTTTGTGTCTATGATGGCCAGGCCTCACTGGAATTGGATGACCCTGGGTGGTAAGTCTGCAAGGACAGTACTGGAGAGGGGTTGCTTATTTGTAATATCAACATTCTAAAAGTACGAAGTCATAGAAAATAAATTGTCTTTGCACAATGCTAAACAGCCTCTAAAGGTGGATACACACTATACAACTTTTGTTGTTCGATTTCCTTTAGATTTATCTTCAGCTATGTAGTGCAAGGGATTGCCTGATTGCATACAAAGTGAAAGTGTTTAGGTTTGACCTCATATTATATGGTTTTGGTAAATCTAAAGGAAAAAATCTAAAGAAATTTGTATAGTGTGTATCCAGCTTTAGTGTCACATTTACTACTAATTAAGCAGACAGGCTGGTAGGCAATTTACTTGTATAAAAATAAACCTTCTAGTAGTTGTGCAGTGCAAAACCAGAAAGTGGCAGCTGTTTATAACTAGCTAATGGGTGGGACCTGTCCTCACTAGCTAGGACAAAAAATATTTAGACTAGTTTATATATTCAGATTAAAAAAAGGGTCTTGGCTGAACACACAATAAAATATATCTAAAGCCCCAATGCCACATCATTGTGTGTGTGGTCCCACCCTAATCCATCAATCAGTCAATCGTTTGTACAGTGTATTATTAGTATTATACAGGATTTATATAGCACCGACAGTTTACGCAACACTTTACAACATAAAGGCAGACAGTTCAATTACATTACAGTTTAATACAGTAGAAATCACAGAGCCCTGCTCGTTAGAGCTTACAATCTAAGGGGGAGGGTCAAAAGATACAAAAGGTAATTACTGTGGGGAATGGACTGAGGAAATAAATGTACAGTTGTACATGGGGGTGGGAGACAAATAGGCCTCTCTGAAAAGATGAGTTTTCAGGGATCGTCTAAAATTGGACAGAATAGAAGATAGTCAGACAGATTGAAGTAGGGAGTTCCAGGGGATGTGAGAGGCTCTAGAGAAGTCCTGGAGGCGAGCATTGGATGAAGTGACGAGGGAGCTAGAAAGCAGGAGGTCTTGGAAGAAACAAAGAAAACGATTTGGTTGATATCTTTGCACAAGATTAATAATGTAGCTGGGGGCAAAGTTGTGAATGGCTTTGTAATTAGTTGTTAGTATTTTGAATCAAATTTGCTGGGTGATCGAAAGCCAGTGGAGGGATTGGCAGAGAGGGGTAGCAGACACTGATCAGTTTGTGAGGTGGATGAGCCTGGCAGCAGCATTCATGACAGACTGAGAGGGGGATAGCCTATGTAAAGTTAAGCCGATGAGAAAGGAGTAGCAGTAGCCCAGGTGGAAGATGACTAGGGAGTGAATTAGAAGCTTTGGAAGGGGTGTATCTTTGAAATGCTGCCGAGGTTGAGGCAGCAAGCTTTGGAAATGAGTGGATGTGGGGCCGAAAGAATAGTTCAGAGTCCAGGATTACACTTAGAACCTTGGCATGCGGGGGCTAGTTGATGGCTGAGCCATTGATTTTGATGGAGAAATCAGGGGAAGGGGCACCTGGGGGAGGAAATATTATGAGCTTGGTTTTGGATAGATTGAGTTTGAAGAAGTGGAGTGACATCTAGGCCAATATGTCTGTTAGTAAATTAGTGATGTGTGAGGAGACTAATGGACTGAGCTGAGGGATAGAGATAGAGAGATAGATTTGGGTGTCATCAGCATAGAATGGTGGTAAAAAGCGGTGGGAGGCAATTAACTGACCCAGGGAGGAGGTGTAAATTGAGAATAGGAGAGATCCAAGAACCGAACCTTGGGGAACCCTGACAGAGAAAGTAAGAGGAGAAGTGGGAGTAGAATTGTAAGTGACACTGAAGATGCAGTGGGATAGGTAGGATGGGAACCAGCGAAGAGTACAGTCACGGAGACCAAAGGAGTGGAGTTTTTTGAGGAGGAGGGGGTGGTCCACTGTGTCAAAGGTAGCAGAGAGGTCCAGGAGTAGAAGTACCGAATAGTGTCCCTTGGTTTTAACCGTTAGTAAATCAGTTGGGAGTTTAAGAAGAGCAGTTTCTGTGGAGTGTTGAGGGCGAAATCCGGACTGAAGGGGATCAAGAGGTTTGTTCTCAGTCAGATGGTCGCTAAATCAGTTAAAGGCCAGACATTCAAGGAGTTTGGGAGTAAGGGGGAGTAAGGAGATGTGGCGTAGTTTGGTAAGATTGGTGTGGTCCAGTGAGGGCTTTTGAGAGATGGGGTGACTAGTGCTTGTTTTAGAGAGTTGGGGAAGATGCTAGAAGAAAGGGAAAGATTGAAGATGTGAGTTAGAGAGTGTAGAATAGAGCCAGAGGGTGACCGTAGCATTTGCAAGGGAACAGGGTCCAGGGGGCAAGAGATTAAGTGGCCGTTAGAAAAAAGTTTAGCACCTTGTCAATAGTAGCAGGGTTGAATGAGGGAAGTAATGATTGTACCTGTGGACATGGGGTGTTAAGTGGGGGAAGTTTCTGTGCATTGGAGATCTCTTCACAAATTTTATCAATATTTTTTAAGTGGTTGTCGATCTCTTGGGCAGTGAGTGAGTTAGTGGGTGGAGGCAGTGGAGTATGAAGAAGAGAATTGAAGGTAGAGAAGAGTTGATGGGGACTGAATGAGAAGGTCTTAATGAAAAACAGATTTTTCCTAGTATTCCTGTAAAATCCTTTTCTTGGAGTACATCACGGGATGAAGAGCAGGCATATTCATTACTACCTGGGTTTTACGCCACCTATAGGTGAATGGACACTGGCAAACAACAAGGCAGGAAGTCCCCCCTCTATATAACCCCTCCCATACAGGAAGTACCTAAGTTTTGTAGCAAGCAATAAACATCCCAGACAAGAGGGGAGGGACCTCTGTGTCTCATGATGTACTCAAAGAGAAAGATTTTACAGGTAAACTCTAGGAAAAATCAGTTTTTCTTTATCGTACATCACAGGACACAGAGCAGCCATATTCATTACTATCTGGGACGTCCCAAAGCAATGCACTTGAGGGGAGGGGGACACTATATGAAAAAACCGCCATCAGACCGAAAATATCTACATAGCTGCCTGCAGCAAACTGCGGCCAAATGCAGACTCCTCCTGGGTTTTCACATCCACTTGATAGAATCTTGTGAACGTATGTACTGAGGACCAAGTAGCGGTCCTGCAAATCTGAGCCATAGAAGCTTTATGGCGAACTGCCCAAGAGGCCCCTACTCTTCTGGTAAAGTGTGCCTTTACTGGAAAAGGTGGCACCTTATCTTTTAAACCATACGCCTGTATAATACCCTGGCAAATCCATTGAGAAATTGTAGACCTAGATGCTGCCTGCCCTTTCCTGGGCCCTTCTGGCAGCACAAACAAAAGGTCAGTCTTACGAATCTGAGCTGACATCTTCATATCGACCTTAAATGCACGTACTACATCGGGAGAATGTAACAACTTTTCCTCTGCTGTTTAAGGATTTGGAAAGAAGGAAGGTAGTATAATGTCCTGATTCAAATGAAAAGCGGACACCACCTTGGGCAAAAACCCTGAGTGTGATATAGAATCACCCTACCTTGATGTAAAATCAAAAATGGCTCCTTACAAGAAAGAGCCGCTAACTCTGATACTCATCTAGCTGAAGTTACTGCAACCAAAAAGACTATCTTTCTGGTCAAAAGAACCAGAGGAGCACCCCTTGGCTTGGACTAAGGTATGTGAAGCAATCGGTCTTAGGAAAAAGACTGATTAGGCTGAAATTTGACCTTTCTCCCAATTATATATTTACGGGGCTGCCACTTTCTGGCCTCACACCAAGAAATGTAAGACTCCCAGACTCTGTAAAAAATGCCCCTAGAGACTGGTTTCCTAGCGTTTATTAGGGTAGAGACTGCAGGGCCAGATATGCCCCGCTCCCTCAAAATCCAGGCTTCAATAGCCAAGCTGTCAAATTTAGAGACTGTAAAGCAGGTTGGAATATCGGATCCTGAGAGAGCAGGTCTGGATGCAGTGGGAGAACCAAAGGCCTTCCCACCGCCAACCTTCGGATTTGTGCGTACCAAATCCTCCTGGGCTAGGCTGAAGCCACCAGGATTACTGGTTTTCCTGAATCCTGTGCAGCCATGGCAGCAGCGGAACCGGAGGAAAGGCATAGATCAGAGAGAACTGCTGCCAGGGAGTCATCAAGGCATCCACTCCGACTGCGAGTGGATCCCTGGTCCTGTACACTCCTTTTTTCAACTTGTTGTTGAACCTGGATGCCAGCAGATCTATGCCCGGGACCCCCCAGCATTGACATATTAATGCAAAGATCTCAGGATGTAAGGACCATTCCCCCGGAAACATCTGCTGGCGACTCAGAAAGTCTGCCTGTCAGTTCTCTATTCCCGGAATGAAAACCGCCAACAGACATAGAACAAATTTCTCCGCCCAGGATAGGACGTGACCCACCTCTTTCTGGGCTGACTGACTCTTGGTGCCCCCTGATGGTTGATGGCATTCTCAGATTGTACCCTGATGGGGTATCCCCCTAAGTCTGGGCGTCCAGTACCTTAATGCCCGACAAACTGCTTGGATTTCCAGGATATTGACTTTGAAGGTCCTTTCTAACCAGGACCATTTCCCTTGGACAGTGACTTCCTCCAGAACTGCTCCCCAGCCAGAGAGACTGGCATCTGTAGTCACCACCTTCCAGACTACTGGAAGAAAGTATTTCCTGCTCTCCAAATTCCTGGCTACCAACCACCATCTTTGCTCCAGGCTGACAGAATGTTGTTCTGTAAAGGTCTGGCATGGAATTGAGCATAAGGAACTACTTCGAATGGGGACACCATCTTCCCATAGTAACCTCATGCAAAGACGTACAGAAGGATACTTCTTCCCTCTTATGAACTAAACCATATCCTTCAGGGCTACGACCTTTCTTGGTGGCAAAAATGCCTTTGTTTGTACTGTGTCCACAAGGAAACCTAGATACTCCAGACTCTGAACTGGCTAAAATGCTAACTTTGCCAAGTTCAGAATCCAACCCAGACATTCTAAGAACTGAACTGCCCAGAACACATTCTGGCTTAGAGTAGACGCTGATCGGTCTATAAGTAATAGATCATCCAGGTATCCTACCACTGCTATCTCTTGAGACCTTAGAATAGCCAATACTGGAGCTATGGTTTTTGTGAACTCTCGTGGAGCTGTGGCTAGCCCAAAAGTATAAAGCCATGAACTGAAAATGATGGTCTTCCACTGCGAAGCGCAAAAACCTTTGATGGGCCTGAAAGATTGGCACATGAAGGTATGCATCCTTGATGTCTAGGGATGCTAGAAATTCTCCACCTTGCAGAGAGGCCATGACTGAGCGAATTGACTCCATTCGGAATGTGCGAATGTTTAAAAACGGGTTTAGAGTTTTGAGATCCAGAATAGGTCTCACGTCTCCATTTGGCTTGGGGACTACAAAAAGGTTTGAGTAAAAACCCCTGAATTTCTCACCATCCGGAACCTCTGTAATCACTGTCTGAGCCCTAAGATGGTCCAGCGCCAGAAAGAAGGATCTTCTTTTTAGAGGATCTGCAGATATCTTTGATTTTACAAACCAAGGATGAGGAAACACCCCAAATTCTAGTTTGTACCTCTGCGAGATTGTGGAAATAACCCAGCTGTCCTGAATCATTTCTACCCAGGCCTCCGAGCACAGTAGCAGCCTCCCCCCCCCACCCGACTGAGTGGGGGCATCCCTTTACAAGGTAGATTTAGAGCTAGGCTTGGTAGGTCTCTGGGCCCAGGACTTCTTCTGCCCTTGACCTGAAGGCTTGGCTCTAGATCCAGAAAGCTTAGGCAATCAAAACTGTCTGGGATTAGAAGTACTGGGAATCGGGGTGTTAGACCGTAAAAGAAGGACGTTAACTTCTCCTTTTAACTTGTAGCAGTGCCCCCCCCCCAAATCATTTGAATATATTTATCCAGGCGCTTCCGATGAAAGGGAAAACCAGCCAGCAATTTTTTACACGGTAATTCTGAAGACAAGCTTTTTAGCCACAGGATTCTGCGCATTTGAACTGACAAAAGAGCAAACCAAGACATTTGCTGTATGGAGTCCTTACTGCAAAACACAAAGCTCTAGGTAGATCTGTAAAATCTTCATTTAATACGGTCTTTCAAAGACTGACAAACTCCTATAGCAGCCAATTGCTGGTTGTATTGCAGACCCTGCAATAGTAAAGGGAGCTTTTAGCAAAGAGTCCAATTTTTTATCAGCTGGATATTTAAAAACCTGGGCATTATCTACAGGACAAGTTAAATTTCTGTTTACAGAAGAAATAGCAGCATCCACTGTAGGTACACTCCATTTTCTTCGGAACTTTTCCTCCATAGGATACAATAAAGAAACCTTTTGGGAGGAATAAAAATCCTATCAGGATGATCCCATTCAGCATATACTATCTGCACTAAGTGCAGATATAAGGGATAAGCTTGAGGATTTAAAAGAGGGCATAATGAGCCTAATGAGGAAAAAGAGACTTCAGAAATCTCTAAGGCCCCTTTCACACGGGCAAACCGATCTGATCCGATCAGTTTTTCAGGCGGACCTGATCGGATCCTTCATGCATCCCTATGGGGCAGCGGGTATTAGCGGAGACATCTCCGCTGACACCCTCTGCTATCCGATCCGACCCTGTCCGAGAAATCCGGACGGATGGAAACCCTATTTTCCATCTGTCTGGAGGATGGGATGGGATCGGATGAGAACGGACAGGCGGTCCGTTCTCATCCGCTCTCCCCATAGAGGACAGCGAGGATCTGACAGCTCCATCTCTGCACACAGAGCAGAGACGGAGCTGTCATCCGCCTGCTCAGCGGGGATCGGCGGATCGATCCCTTCACTGAGCAGAACGGACTCCGTCGGGCGGTACGCCCGTGTGAAAGGGGCCTAAGGTAGGTAATTTAAATCCAGACCAGACCATTTCAGTGAGAGACTGAATTAATAATATCTGGGATTGAGATGCCGAGAAGCCATTTACAGCTACTTCTTCCACATCCACACAGGGGGATCTATCATGTTTCCTCCCTCCTTGTGACACTGAAGCAATCATGCCAGCAATTTTACCCTCCAGGCCAGCTAAAGCCAATGCCAAATCGTCCTTAGTTACATAGACTGAGACAGAAGCACTAGATGTGGCTACTTTGCCTGACAACCGTAATGGCTCAGATTGGCCAGTCGACTCTGGCCTCTCTCAGGGGAGGTAAACACAGAGGAAGAATGGCTAGGATCTTCCAATCCTGACAGCGGCACACTTGTGCCCCTTCCTGCTGCGCCCCCCCCCCCCCACTCCTCTTTCGGGAGGACATTGCTTTAAAAACTTGAGGTACTAACTTTAGTGTACTCAAGACTTGTGCCAAGCTGAATTGCTTATCACACGCAGCACAGTTATCCTTAAAGTAGCAGAACCTGTTAGTGGCTGTATGCACCCACAGTGACTCGCGCACCCAGCTGCTCTGTGTCCCCTCCAGCTTCTGGCAGAAGTTTGTGCCGCCGGGAACACTCCTCAAATGCCGCACCATTTGTGCTTACTGCGCATGTGTGGTGTGCTACGTTCAAGCCCACAAGCCACATGCACGCCAACGTGTCACAGACACGCCCCTTCCCAGCTCCGCGTTCACGCTCATACACATAAAAAAAGCAGAACTTGCACGCGCGATCACTTGCTACTGAAAGCAACGCTGACTTTGCCATGCTTTCGACCTAGAGCCACGGAGGGGAGCGAAAGCGCAGGCGGGATGCATCAGGTAGCAGAACCTGTCAGTGCCTGTTCCTGCACAGCAAGCATCAGGTTTTAAGAGTAGACTGTAAAGCATCCAAGTTACGCTTGTCACAGTAAATACATACACTAGATGCAGACATGAAACATGGCACCCAGCATATGTTAAACCAGAAGGTAACAGTGCAACATAATTTAACCATTCCCGCCGCAAGATTCTGTCTATAACAAGAATCCACTTTTCACCCATCACAGCAGGTCCTGTCACTTGTGGATCATCAAGGACTGGGTCCCCTTCATTTTTGGGACCACTCCCCTGGACCTGCAGAGCACCCTGCCGTAATGCCTTTGGGGTTGGTCTTACTAAGGGTCCGGATCCCAGGGTCCAGCGCCAAAGAAGGTCGCATTACACGCAATACCTCGTTTTTTCCTTTACCGGGGCTCAGGTACCATCCTTTTAGTCTCCCACTTTCGGATAGATCTGATTACCAGTCCTCTTGGATCAAGAGATCTTAACCCAGGATTAGTGAGGAGGCAGGAATAGTATTTTTGGAGGGCAGATTTATATTGGTTGAAGTCTTCCTGGGACTTAGTATTCCGCCACAGACGCTCAAGAATGCAACTACATTTTTTTGTACAGTGTACACATAAAAACCATATTACAGTCATATATCTAAATATCTACAACATTTTGTAATATGTTGGTCCTTAAGGTGTTAAGAAAAATCAGAATCGTACTGATAGGATCATCAATCTCTCCTATATTGACTGTTGTGTGTGTGTATGTCTTAAGACTACAGACCATACGTTAGACTTTAAGAAGTATTACCAGTTATCTGTGCAATTCTAACACTTACGGCTATTGTAGATCAGCCTTTCATATTTTACCATGAACACTTTGAACTGAAAATATCAGTAATAACTCTTAAGTTAGCACAATAGCCAGGTAATTACTATTACATAATATCTAAAGCATTCTGCTTGTATTTAACTAAAAAAGGTAAGATGCACCAGGCAACCACACTGGAATGTAGCATTCTGCCTCCTCTCTTTAATGCAGGTTAATTAGTAGGTTTGGAAGCCTCTTGTCTAATACTAGTAAGGAAAAAGCAAATAAAATATTATTCACCATGGAGACCAGTCATGTGTCAAGTTTCAGACTTGTTTTATAGCAAACAGCAACGGAAGACACAGCTATACATGTATGTAATAAATGTTAAATTATAAAGACTACTTTATTAGGTTCTTTATAGTCTTATTTAAGTTGTACTCCTATTTTTATAAATAGACATTCACAAGTATTACACATTCAGAGAATCTTCAAAAGAGGCCACTAGGTGCAGTCACAGACCGCCTTCTGTACAAAATGTTGGTAACTTTTGGTTTTTAATTGCTGGTCAAATATAAATCCAAGCATTGAAAAACAAAAGCTGAATGGACCTCTAGATTGTGAGTCTTAGCATCTGTGGAATATGTACTATACTTCCAGATGTTGCCAAATTATATATCAAATTGCAGTCCAGTGTTTCGCACAAAATGACCACAGTTTCAAGTGCATCAAAACACATCTTCCAATTCCTCTATTGCTTTAGCTGCTAATAAAAGACAATCCCCTGTTGTCATCATGCCTGGGAGGCCTAAAAGGAAAGATAGATGTTCTTCATGTGCAGCTAGTAGGGGGGTGAGCAGGCTGTGCATCTACCATCCAAAGTAGTGGGTTTACTATACAGCCAGGGCACTCAGAGGAGGTGGTGGAGTGAATAGACTCATCATCCTCCTCCTCCTTCTCCTAGGTGCAGACTAGAACAGTATCTTCAGCAGCTGCAAATGTGCCCTCTTCTTCCTTCGCTTCTCCATCTAATCCCGTAGTAACCCTGCAAACTGGAATTGATGCATCTGACAAATAATTGCAGTACAACATCAGTCACCTGCTTCAAGATGTGCAGAAATTGATTACATCAGATGTTGAAGAAGAAAGCACATGTATAGCATAAAGGGAGGGGGCAACAGGCAGGGAGGATCAATTGCCAGTGATGTTCCATCAGCTGCAGCCTACTGCCAAGTGCGCTCCAGCAATGAGGAGTGTGGGGATGATGAAGGGGCAGACTGTACCTAAATGGTCGAGAATGTAGAAAAAGGAAGTGATGGAGAGGTACAACAACGAGACAGAATGTTGTTCAGTGGTAGCTTGTAGAGGAGTGAAGGGAGCAGATGCCTTATTCCACCAAATGGCCCTGCTCCATGGGTGCAGGTCACTGGAATCCCTGAGTGCATGCTCTTGCAGTTTGAGCTCTTTTTCATACATGTGCTGCAGACAGCACCATAGTGGTATGCAGCCTCTGCCTGTAGCATATCAAGCGTCATTAACAGTCATTTTGGCACCATGCACTCACAACGCATGACTGTTCTCCACAAACCTTGGTTGGAGCAGTACATGAATAATACTGGTTTCCAGCCAAAGGCACACAGTCCTCCTCCTTCCTGCCCCTCCACTTCCAGCTCTTGCACCACTCCACAAGAATCGTCATCTGCATCTGCTGCTACATCAAGAGATAGTGACTATCTAACAAGGGATTACAGACATAATTTCCACCATCATGTGGAAGGTAATATCTCTGTCACTGAAGCAGGTGGTCAGCAACAGGGTCCATGTAACTACAGACAATGCTCTGGCACACCATCTTTGACACAAGATGAAGGTGCCGCTCCTGGTGTGCTATTTTGTGATGGTGATATCTCAGTTACCTCCACCCCCTACTGTTCATTGGCCTCATCTGGTAAATCCTCAGAGCCACCAGTTCCATGTGAGCAACTAAGTGCCTATGCAACAGCCCATGCAAAATGCTACCATACTCTTTTGCAGCTGGTTTGCTTGGGGGACAGAAGCCACATTCAGGACAAAAAACTCTCAGCTATTTAGGGGCAGGCTGAGAGGTGGCTGACCCCATGCCCTCTTGTGCCAGAAAAATTCATGCATGACAAGGGCACCAACCTGATGTCCACCCTTTAGCAGAGAAAGTTCAAACATTGTCCTCAACCTAGTGATGCAACAGTTCTTGGTTAGGTTCCCTGACATTATCCCCTGCAGGAGAAAACACTGCATGGTGTACTAGACTGGGCAATGGAGACACAGCAGCAGAAGGATGATGAAGACTTCCTGCTTGCTCAGGCTCCACTTTATTCTGACTCTTAAGATAGCACAAGTCACAAGAGGGACATAGGGAGGAGGGTTGGGGTGCCAGCAGTAAGGAGGAGGACTTGGGGATGGCTCCCAGGGGTTTGTTTTACTCTTCCCAAACATCAGTTGTTAGTGGGTTTCTCTGCCACTGAAAATGTGTATCAGATGGACTCATTAATGCTGCAGTCCCTAATCAAGGACCCCAGTATTGGGTCCATCAAAGAGATGGACCATTACTGGTTGGCTATCCCTTGCAAATCAACATTATATAGGAAAATGCCAAAGCTCATCCTGCCATTTCAGAGGGAGAAATACTCGCCACCTGTAAGAAATATTAGAGGAACCTCCTAACAGTTTTGCCAGAGAATGGCAGGATCCCTTTTCATGGTCAATGTGCCTCAGATATTCATGGAGGTGAAAAGAAGACCAGTGGTCAGTGGTGGCTGCCTAAGCAAGGCTTTCAGGTCTTTCTTCATAATGCATTGCCCAGACCTGGCTACTTGCAGCAGTCACAGGCAGCTCATATCCTATGTAAATAATGGTGAACCTTAGCACCCCAGATGTTTTGGAACTACATTTCCCATGATGCTCAACTACACTGCAGAGTGCATGAGCATCACGGGAAATGTAGTTCCAAAACATCTGGGGTGCCAAGGTTTGCCATCACTGTCCTATGTGATCAGGGATTACATGGGGCCAAGGGCAGATGTAGACACCCTGACAATGGATGACCCATTTTTCTATTGGATATAGAGGTTGGTTAAGTGGCCTGAGCTTTCCAATTATGCAATCTAGCTGCTGGGATGGGCATTTAGTGCACTGGGTGGTTTTGTGAGAGAAAACTTAATCTAACACAGAATGAACACTGCACACTCAATGTCCAACCCCAAAAGCTGCTACTCAAACCACAATATACACAATATTGCAACAGTAATCTCATTATACATTTAAAAATAAAATAAATCAAAAAAGTGAAAAATATATCCAAATATTTCTGATAAATAGTGCTTCAGTCAATCCCTTGGGAGGTGTGCCCAGTAGGTGGCTGGAGGTGAACATAGATAGTCAGGGGTCTGGAGCAGCGTTGGTCTATTCCTGCTGAAGATGTTTTGAGCCTCAGGGGCCGCTGCCCCTGTGAGCAGTCTCGCTGGAGTTGGCTTTTATTCACTGAGGTCCCAGTTGTGGCAGATCCTAATTTATTTTGGACCTAAGGGCTTGGTCAGGAGAACTCACTGGTGGAGGCTGGGAGGTGTAAAGGTTCTCTGGGATATTGTGAGTACCGACCCAAGCTCAAGGTTCAATGACTGTTTGCATTCTTACTCCTAGGGTGCCTGTGTAGCTCATTCTGATACTGCTTCTATAGGGTCTCAGATCTGGTATTTCCCTTAAAGAGGTTTCACCTAGTGTCCTCTTGTTACAAGTCAGCATTTTTGGAGTATCCCATACCACTTCAAACCCTCTCCTTTTACAAGTTCTGCTAACATTAAATCATTAAAATACATCACCTAGACTGTTTAATTGAGCCCTGAGAGAATTGACTGTGGTCTGTGTGATTAGTAGACTCTAAACTGTTTGGGGAAGAACCAGATAAATGTAAGAGCTCCTACAGGGGTAGGACTACACGGGCAATACACTTTTACAGGGGTCTTCAAACTATGGCCCTCCAGTTGCTCAGTAACTAAAATTCCCATCATGCCTAGTCATGCCTGTGAATGTCAGAGTTTTACAATGCCTCATGGGATGTGCAGTTCCACAACAGCTGGAGGGCCGCAGTTTGAGGATCCCTGCACTATTACATCTAAACACTTTAGGTATGAAATATGTGGTAGAGAAATTCATTTGATATAGCTCACGTTACTTGCCTTTTGAATGTCCCTGTGAACAACAATTTGTGGGTTGGAAAACTCAAAAATTGAGGGTACGTTTGGGTGAACATATCTAATACACGAAAGGGTCTCAGAGCATACAGCTTACCTTTACATTTTAGGCACCATCACCAGAAGGATCTAAATGATTTAAAATTCTGAAAAATTGATCGAGTATATAAGCATTAAAGGGGTTCTAATTTACCTAGAGAGATTTCAACGAATGAGACATTTTGGATTTAGGAGTTGGTGACTCTGAATCTAATGGGTCTTAATATCAGGGTTGATAATAACCGTTAGTATTATCATTAGTAATTCAATATAATTTTAGCAATTAATTAATATTAGATATCTATTTTAATTAGAATAGGTAATTTTATTTTGCATAAGTGCAATTGTTATTAGGTTTGTTTGTATATATACATCATTGAGGTTATGGTAAGGCAATGATAATAATATAGCATTGCAACTTTGACTGTGACCTGTAGAGATCATTCTTCTTGCAGAGATTTCAGAGTGCCTAGGGTTATCGCGAGTATTTAAAGCGGAACACATGTGACATCAGGCTCACATAAAGGAAGACACAAAGTTGAAATGTGTAGGTGGACTGTGCAAACAGAAGGAGCAGTGCTATTACCCATACAGCTCACCAATAAATGAGCTCCTGAGTGCCCGATCCACAGCAGTTTAACTGAGTACATATGTAAAAAGATGATCCGCACACCGTTAGTTGCTCTTAAAAAATCTTCATCTTTATTCAGGAACCACAGAACACAACTGCTGATAAGATCAGTTGATGCGTTTAGGCCTATAAGGCCTTAGTCATAACTACATTTAGACACAAAACTTTGAAATATATAATGACTCTGCATATCACAGGCTCCACCTATTCATTGTCCCAATTGATTGCAGACAATTAGCAAAAATTAGAATCAGTTGTAGTATATACTAAGGAAACCCATGTATGTGCCACCTAATATTCACAAACTACACAATTATAGTATACATAGATAAAAATGAAAATAAAAAAATCAATGAAAATAATAAAGAAAAGCTATAAAGCGACCAAGAGGGAAGAGAGATACTGTACTGGATAGAGACAGAGTAACGTATGTGCAGATCTAGATCCCATCTCAGGTTTAACCCCAGAGGTGATCTGGAATTAAGTCTAAAAATCCACCATGCCTCTCTTCCTAGTAACCTTCTCTCCCTATTTCCTCCTCTAAGTGAGCGAGACAGCCGTTCTATTCCTCTAAAATGAAATGAGGAAAGATCACCCTGATGGCATTCCCTAAAGTGAAGTGTTGCTTTGGAAATATTTTTAACATTTAAATTATTTGTGTCACAATAGTGTTTCCCAATTCTGGTTCTCAGGGGACGTGTGTTGCAGCTTACATATTGTAGGTCACATAATATACAAACATTCTGATAGACTACAAAATTTGTGCAACAGTTAACATATTGTTATATGGTAAACTTCTCACCCATGGCCGTGGCAACAAAAGTTTTGCCCAGCACACTCAAACGACAGAACCTACAAGTCTTAATGTATACAAAGATAGTTCCCAGGATATGCCAGCTAGGTACTGTCATTTGAGTGTGCCGGGCAAAACTTTTCCCAATCAGGGCGCAGTGTAAGCTGGTTGTTAAGAAGCGGGGTCAGAAAGCAGCCTGCGGCGTCCTTAACAACCGATGAGTCAGCAACTTTCAATGGGTTTCCCTGCTGACAGCTGAACAAAAAATAAAAAAAAAGTGACTGTAAAAAAAAAAAAAAAAAAAAAGAAAACAACAGACCATTGTAAAGGGAGCTTCCAGATTCTGATAAGCTCCCTGTCCGCAGACTCCGACAACCAGAGCCTAGGGTTTTTGGGAAGAGACCCTTCTCCCCATCAACACGGGGACAAGGTGCTTTGGAGTGGGGGGGCAGAGCCTCCCTGTCCCAAATCACCCACCCCCCCATGTTGAGGGCATGTGGCCTTAGTATGGTTCAGGAGGGAGGCTGCTCACTCATCCCCCCCTTTCCTGACCTGCCAGGTTGCATCCCCAGATAAGGGTCTGGTACAGATTTTGGGGGGGAACCCAGGCCATTTTTGTTTAAAACATTTAGGCGTGGGGTTCCCCTCCGAATCCATACCTGTCCTGAAGGGTCTGGTATGGACTGGGAGGGGGACCCCGCACCATTCTTTTCTTTATATTTTCAATAACTGGGTGCTGGTAATTGTAACCTCGAGTCATTTTACATGGGATTCGACTCATTTTTTTTCTTTAGAAATGCCATCTTTGCTGCAGCATGTTTTATGCATGCTACAAATGTGCCACTTTATAGGCACATTAAAGGGATCCCACCAGGCTCTATGTTTAAATGAATTTTTCATTTTTATTTTTGCACTTTAGGCATGATTAAAAATGCTGCTCCTGAAATTTTATGTTTATATTTTTATTACTGAACATGTCCCCAGGGAGCACCCGGACCCCTATACCCCTTTTATGGCCAATTATTTGCATATAAGTCAAAATGGTCACTTTTGATTTTTACCATTTCATCTCTCATAGACTTCAATAGGGTTTTCGGTTTGGGTTAGAACATTTCCCCTGTTCGGGAGTTTTGCTGCGAATCGAACAGGGGGGTGTTTGGCCCATCCCTATCCTGCAGCTGTTAGATGGTAACGATTTCCATTTTTTGTTTGAATCTGGCCCCAAAACATGGTTATATCATATAGTATTGCCATCACTGTTGGCCTGACACTTTTACCATTTTCTCCCACCATCACCAATTCACCATCTCTTGCCACTGCCTCTGACCCATTGCCATTAACATCTCCTGCTACCATTACCATCGCATGCCACCGCTGCAAGCCTGCCACCATTACCCTCATCTGCCACTGCTGACGGCCTGCCATACATTAACATCTTCTGCTTCTATTACCATCTCCTGAAACCACTTTAAATCTGCCACCATTACCATCTCATGCTACCTCTACAGTTCAAGTCCAGTTGTTTGGTACTGTCAGGGTGCAACAGCTAATGCTTCCACAGTTACTCCCAAGCTGTAAAATTAGGGAATGTTTTTGTTTAACTTATTTCCTTTGTTTAGCCTCAATGTTTGCGGTGTATTATACTGCTCCAGCAATTTTAGGGTGCCACAACTAATGTTTCTGCAGTTGTTCCTCAGCTGCCAAATTAGGGAAAAAAAACGTATGCAGGGTTATTCCTGCCTCAATTTTTGTGGAGTATTATGCTACTATAGTACTGTATATGAAGATTGGAATATGTGTAGCGCTAACAAAAAAATTGTATCTATGAAAACTAAATGTTAAAATTGATGCATTGACAATCGTGATATACAAATATAATCCGAAAAGTCCAATGAAATATAATATGTGTGATTATCCAACATAAATTGTGACAAAATATTGAATAATGTCCAAAAAAAAAACACAAATCGTGAAATCCACAAATGTATGGTGCCCAAAAAATCCAAAAAGAGAAGAACCACAGATCTTGGCGGGTAGGTCTCTGTATCAAGGATGAAATGATAGAGAGTAGGAAGTCATACCAGAAGAAAAAGGTTCACCAAGTAGGCAGATTCAAGGCTTACCAGAATGTATGGGTCACCCAAATTAATGGATAGACCTAAATACGTTTGCTATAGTACAAAAGATTCCTCCAGATGTCTCTCCTCCAATATACACGATATATACTCGGCAATCAAGCAGCAGACGGTGTCATAAATAAAAGAAGGATAACGGAGACATAGTGTAATACTGTATATATTTATATACATTTACATATATTTACATATATATTTATATATATTTATGGCACCTTCTTTTATTGTTGGTATTTTGTTTTTGGTTGTTTTTTTTTTTTTTGCATGACTTGGATAGATTATTAGGCATGAATACTTGCAGTTTCTACTCATGAATCCGTCTCTTAGAAGCATTGAATTTTCAGAATGTGTCCTCTTTAAATTTTGTTAATGTGCTCTATGTTGAAAACTTGCCCTGGAATGCTCTTAAAAATAACAGTTTGCATTGTCAGCGTGTTAAGTCACAGTAGAGTGGATATCCTTTGGAAGGCCAGCAATAGATGCAGAAAGATTATGAGGGTGTTGCTCCCTATAAAATGATTATCTTTACTTAAATTGCCATGGGAAGGATTTTAACAGTTTCTGCTGCCCAGACATATGTAATTGTTACGAAAACATGCAATTAATTTGTAGCTCCAGAGAATTGGGACACTTTGTAGTCTGTTTAATTAAAATCTATTTTTAGAGCATTGACAGATAGTCTAATTAAATAAGTAATTTTGGTACATAAAGATTAGAATTATTCTGAAATTGATTTAGATCAAAATAGACTAATGAGAAGCCAGGGTATAGAAAGGTTTTAGTAACTCTTTTAGTATTAACTGGTCTTTTAAACACAATGTAACTGCATTTACCATCAACTTTCTTCCCAAGCACACCAACATGTAAGGGGTCTATGGCTTCCCATCCTCCTTCTTCTTGGATAGGACAGCTACCCACCTATAGTTTGATTGCCTTCTGCCATATTGTGTCATACTGCTGGCCATAGGCTCAGTCACAACATCCCTGGCTGTAGGCCTTAATATGTATGAATAAAGGAATGTCTACACATAACATGCATTTTCCGCACTTTACTATAACTTTTACGAAAATTGCTGTGCCATCTGACATCACATTTGACATACTATCAGAATGAATAGTGGGAAAAAGCTGCGCTAAATGACATAGACCATATGTGATAAGATCTAAAAATAAATGTTGAAAGTCCCAGAAAAATTAAAGTCCAAAATATTCAATAATGGATAAACTGCTGAAGTCCAATCCAGTAAGGCACAAATGCATTCAATATGTGTAGGTACTGCTTACCAGATATAGCAGTAAGATGAGCGTTGATATACACAAAAATCAGGCCAATGGAACTCTGCAGAGGACTCCTTACAGATGATATCAGCTCAAAGATGTGGATCGGTGAATATAGTAATGAAACATAAAATAAACATAGCGTGATACTGTATAAAAATTTAATCTCCCATGTGAATCAAAGAGATGATAAGTGTGCACCACCACCAACACAGGCTGCTTACCAGAAGCAAGAAAAAGTGAGCATAACAGATCTCAGTAGATACATAAAGGACCACCTCCGTGCTCCCAATATAATTACCAGAGGTTGGTAGGCAAATCATGCGACATTGATCACTCAAATAGGTAGAGCCACCACCAGAAAATCTTGCTTACCAGATGTCAGCAACCAATTGCATATAACAATCAGGGAAAGCTGCTGTATGGCCGTCCACCAGTAAATAGGCTTAAACACTCCCTTGGCAATAAAGCTAGGTTCTCAAGGTACAAGTTTTTGACGAAACGTACGTCGGTCGCGGCGTGCTGACGTCACCTCTACGAGACGAGACGATACTCAGGCGGGTGTTTATAGCGGACTGGCCGGCGGCTCCAATTCAGCGCTATTCCTTTGTACTTATGTAAGTGCAATTCTTTGTTTTATTTACTTTTAACAAATGGTTTTACGCTATGGGCTCTCCCCCTATCATTTGTTCTATGTAATACCTCGGAGCATCTGTGTGGACCAGCTTTATTGCCAAGGGAGTGTTTAAGCCAATTTACTGGTGGACGGCCATACAGCAGCTTTCCCTGATTGTTATATGCAATTGGTTGCTGACATCTGGTAAGCAAGATTTTCTGGTGGTGGCTCTACCTATTTGAGTGATCAATGTCGCATGATTTGCCTACCAACCTCTGGTAATTATATTGGGAGCACGGAGGTGGTCCTTTATGTATCTACTGAGATCTGTTATGCTCACTTTTTCTTGCTTCTGGTAAGCAGCCTGTGTTGGTGGTGGTGCACACTTATCATCTCTTTGAATCACATGGGAGATTAAATTTTTATACAGTATCACGCTATGTTTATTTTATGTTTCATTACTATATTCACCGATCCACATCTTTGAGCTGATATCATCTGTAAGGAGTCCTCTGCAGAGTTCCATTGGCCTGATTTTTGTGTATATCAACGCTCATCTTACTGCTATATTGTAATGTTCCGGTACCTCTGGTACCCTTGTCTCCATATTTCTCCTCTCCTAATTGCATCCCATCTTGTGTAACAAGGGACGCATATACCTTTAAGACCGGATGACATCATTGCCGAGCGCCACTATGAGCGGCTATTTCAATCGCCGGTTTGCTCTCACTCATCGCTCGTTCAAACCCACATGTTCATCACACCTACGCCTGAGAAGTCGGAGCTGCTGACATACCTCCTATCACGTACCTGATCAGAGGCCGAGGTGCTGAGAGGGCTTCCCTTGTGGCTAAGTGCAAGGCACCCCTGGAGGTGGAGACAGGGAATGCTGTGCCCAAAGGAACAGGGGTCGCCAGCTGTGGCAAGCTCCGGTGAAGAGGTGACTGCGGTGGTTGTAGACACGTAGTGCGTGCTGAAATGCACGATGCCTTGAAGGTGACTGGAGAAGGTAGCCAGGCGTGCGACAAGAGCGAGGTCAAGATCAAGCCAAGGGGTCAAACACAGTTCATCAAGCAGAAGAGGAGTCCGTAGGAGCAAGCCGGGGGTCATACACGGGAACAGCAGACTGAAGCAGAGTGGGTAAACAAGCCGATGGTCGGAGCCAGGAGGAGAGACAAGACAGGTGAGACAAGCCGGGTCGGTAACAGGTAATCCAAGTAAACAGGAACAGGAACTCAGGAACACAGGAAACAGGAAGCTGAAGATCATCCAGCAACTAATGGCTGGAGCAGGCTGGTTTAAATAGGCCACTGGGCGTCGCTGCATTAGTGTGGGCGGAAGATCCAGCTCTCTTGTGGGAAGTTCCCTGACAGTGCCCCCCCCCAAAGGGCAGCCTCCGGATGCCCAATTGGGCCTGCTTCTCAGGATGCTTGTTAAAAAATTCTCTAAGAAGTTTGGGGGCATGAACGTTATTTGCAGGCTCCCATGAACTTTCCTCAGGTGAATACCCTTTCCACTTAATCAGGTATTGGACCTGTCTTCCCCTCTTTCGGCAGTCTAGGATGGCCTCTACCTCATACTCAAATTCCTCACCCACCGAGATGGGAGGTGGAGGTGGATCACCCCTTCCTGAGAAAGGGCCAGAAGAGGCAGACTTGAGCAAGGAGATATGAAAAACAGGATGGATCCTGTAGGAATCCGGTAAGGAAAGTTCGAAGGCTACAGGGTTGATTTCCTTCTTGATTTTGAAAGGGCCAATGTACCTTGGACCCAACTTCCGTGATGGGCAGGGTAGTTTGAGGTTTGCCGTGGAGAGCCACACTTCATCCCCCACTTTCAAGGCTGGATTCTCCTTTCTCTTCTTGTCATATGACCTCTTATAATCTTCCTGCGCTTTACGCATGGTTGCCTGGAGGGTTAGGTAGTTCTCTTGGATAAAGGTTAATCTATCCTGAACCGCGGGTACCGTTGCTTCTGGTACAGAGTTGGGTAAAAAAGAGGGGTGAAAGCCGTAATTGGCCCAGAATGGGGATTGGTTGGTGGTAGCATGAATAGAGTTATTGTAAGCGAACTCTGCGCAGGGCAGTAAGGCCACCCAATTATCCTGTGAGAAGGAAGAAAAACAACGAAGGTATTGTTCCAACGTTTGATTTGTTCTCTCCGTTTGGCCATTGCTCTGGGGGTGATAGGCAGAAGATAGGCAAATCTTGATATCCAAAGCCTTGCAGAGGGCCCTCCAGAATCGAGAGGTGAATTGTACCCCCCTGTCCGAGACAATACTGTTTGGTACGCCATGTAGCCTTACAATCTCCTTGATGAAGATATGTGCTGTGTCCATGGCTGAGGGAGTGCCCACCATAGGCAGGAAGTGTGCCATCTTTGATAAGCGGTCTACTACTACCAGGATAGTGGAAAAACCTTCAGAAGGGGGCAGTTCTACAATAAAGTCCATAGACAACATCCTCCAAGGCTGGTCTGGAACAGGCAGAGGTCTTAGCAAGCCCCAAGTCTGCGTGAGACTTCCTTTACTTCGGGTACAGGTCGTACAAGAACTTACATAGTCTTTGCAGTCCCGTCTAAGGTTGGGCCACCAATAGGAACGTTGGATCAGTTCTAATGTCTTGCGGACTCCAAAATGGCCTGCCAGCTGGTGGTCGTGGAACGTTTTAAGAACCTGGACTCTGGCTCCCTCGGGTACAAAAATCTTATCCTCGTGCCACAAAAGACCTTCCTGCCTTCTAAGTGTGGGGATTTCGGACTCAGGGCACCGGGAAGAAACCTGTTCCAGGGTGGCCCTTAGATCAGGCTGGATAAGAAGAAAGTTCTGGGGAGACAGAATGGTGCTGGGGGTGGCAGTATTTGGGGTCTCAGGGAACATTCGTGACAGAGCATCCGCTTTACCATTCTTGGATCCTGGGCGATAGGTGAGGTGAAAATTAAACCTTGAGAAAAACAAGGCCCACCTGGCCTGTCGTGGTCTCAATCGCTTGGCAGATCTGAGATACTCCAAGTTCTTATGGTCGGTGAATATCATAATTGGGTGCGCTGCACCCTCCAGGAGATATCTCCACTCCTCCAGAGCGACTTTGATGGCCAGCAGTTCCCGATCCCCAACATCATAGTTCCTTTCCGGCTGAGAGAGCTTTCGGGAGAAGAAAGCCACTGGATGCAATAGTGCTTTAGGGCCCAGACGTTGAGATAGGACGGCCCCTGTGGCGACTTCAGATGCATCAACCTCCAGTACGTAGGGCAGGGCGGGGTCGGGATGCTGCAGGACAGGGGCAGAAGTGAATAACGCCTTTAATTTATCAAAAGCCTCTTGAGCCTCTTGGGACCACTGGAAGCGGCAGTGTTGGCGGGTTTGCTGGGTAATCGGGGCGATAATGCCAGAAAAGTCCTTGATGAACCTCCGATAGAAATTCGCAAACCCTACGAACCTCTGAATGCCCTTTTTGTCCGTGGGAGCTGGCCACTCCAGGATGGCAGATACCTTCTGGGGGTCCATGGCTACCCCATCAATGGAAATGATCAGACCCAAAAATTGTATAGAAGTCTTTTCAAAGGAACACTTCTCTGCTTTTGCATAGAGTCCGTGTACCCTTAGTGTGGACAGCACTTTCTTGACATGGATTCTATGTAGTTCCAGGGTAGGGGAGAAGACAAGAATGTCGTCCAGGTACACAATCATGAAGTTATCCAGGTATTCTCTAAAGATATTATTCACGAAGTGCTGAAAGGTAGCTGGAGCATTACATAGACCAAAAGGCATAACCAGGTACTCAAAATGCCCAAAACGTGTTCGAAAGGCTGTTTTCCATTCATCGCCCTCGCGAATGCGTACTAGGTTGTAGGCACCGCGCAAGTCCAATTTAGTAAAGACCCGGGCGGTACGGAACCTCTGAAAGAGCTCAGGAACAAGCGGAAGAGGGTACCGGTTTTTAATTGTGATTTTATTGAGCTCTCTGTAATCCACACAGGGTCTGAGGGTATGATCTTTCTTTTCTACGAAGAAAATTCCGGCGCCAGCTGGAGAAGATGAGGGGCGGATGAATCCCTTTTTAAGGTTTTCATCAATGTACTGGCGCAACACCTCAAGCTCAGTCTCTGAAAGTGGAAAAATCCTTCCAAAGGGAACTTCTGCACCAGGTAATAGCTCGATAGGGCAGTCGTAGGGGCGATGAGGTGGTAGTATATCGGCCTTCTTTTTGTCAAAGACGTCCAGGAAATCATGGTAAACTAGAGGAACGTCCTGGCTGGAGTCGGAGACTGGCTGGACAGTCAGGCAACTGGAAGGAGACACAGGTTTGGGCATCAGACAGTGCTGAAGGCAGTAGGGGGACCCAAAGGAGATCTCCCTTCGGATCCAGTCTATCTGCGGGTTGTGTGCCTGCAACCATGGTATCCCCAGAATTATGGGGAACATGGGGGAACATAAAATATCAAACTTCAGGAACTCTTGATGGCCAGAGTCAGTAATGGTAAGAATAGGTACCGTCTCGTGAGTAACAGGCCCGGATCGAGGAGTGGTACCGTCGGCCAACTGGACCTTGAGTTTAAGTTCTTTAGTCTGAATAGGAATCCGGAAGTCCTTAGCAAGGGTTACATCCATGAAGCAACTACATGCCCCAGAGTCAATTATTGCTGGGAGTCGGACCTCCCCTTTCGCTACCTGTAGGGAGACATGGAGAACAAGATGAGTAAGGGAAGATCCTGGGACTTGCTGATACATGGAGTTGTGTGGGGAAGACTTACTGGGCCTCACAGGGCAGTTGCGGAGAAAGTGTCCGGCCTCCCCACAGTAGAGGCAGAGGTTAGCCCGCCTGCGCCGGAGTCTCTCATCAGAGGTCAGGGCAGAACGAACCATGCCAATTTGCATAGGTTCTCCTTCAGAGGAGGCTGCTGTGGCTGGAATAGGTGCAGGGACAACTGGGACCTTGGGTAGCATCCAGGAAGGCCGGAAGGACTGAACACGTTCAGATCGCCGCTCCCGCAGGCGTCTGTCCAGTTGGATGGCGAGCTGAATGAGGCCCTCCAAACTGGTGGGGCTTTCTACTCGTGCCAGCTCATCTTTGAGGGCCTCGGATAGGCCAAGTCGGTACTGGTGCCTGAGGGCAGCATCGTTCCATTCAGTATCCGCTGACCATTTGCGGAAGTCCACAGTGTAGTCTTCAGCAGGGCGCCTCCCCTGCTGTAAGGTATGGAGAGTGGCCTCTGCAGTGGCCCTGCGTTGTGGGTCATCATATAGTTGGCCCATGGCTTCAAAAAAGGTGTCCAAAGTGTTGATGACAGGACTTTTTTGTTCCAACAGGTGATGAGCCCAGGACTGCGGTTCATCGGATAGCAGAGAGATGACAAATCCCACTTTAACTGTTTCCAGGGAGAAGGTCCTTGGTTGCAGAGCCAGGTAGAGAGAACAGGCATTCTTAAAAGCCCTGAACTTCCTCCGATCGCCGGAAAAACGCTCTGGAGTGGGCACCCTGGGTTCAGGAGGAGGAGCCATCATCATAGGAGTGGGTGAGTGACGCTCCGGAGTCAGTGAGGCTGATGCAAGACCTGCAGAAGGAGGAGCTGTAGTTGCGGAGGATACTGCCAAGTTCTGTAAACGACCCTCCAACTGGAAGTACCCGTCCTGTAGGTTGGTCACTGCTTGGGTGAGGGCTGCGACTTGCTGGCACAGAGCCTCCAGCTGGGAAGCACCTCTGTCGGCCTCTGACATATTCTGGCTGGATGATACTATCACGTACCTGATCAGAGGCCGAGGTGCTGAGAGGGCTTCCCTTGTGGCTAAGTGCAAGGCACCCCTGGAGGTGGAGACAGGGAATGCTGTGCCCAAAGGAACAGGGGTCGCCAGCTGTGGCAAGCTCCGGTGAAGAGGTGACTGCGGTGGTTGTAGACACGTAGTGCGTGCTGAAATGCACGATGCCTTGAAGGTGACTGGAGAAGGTAGCCAGGCGTGCGACAAGAGCGAGGTCAAGATCAAGCCAAGGGGTCAAACACAGTTCATCAAGCAGAAGAGGAGTCCGTAGGAGCAAGCCGGGGGTCATACACGGGAACAGCAGACTGAAGCAGAGTGGGTAAACAAGCCGATGGTCGGAGCCAGGAGGAGAGACAAGACAGGTGAGACAAGCCGGGTCGGTAACAGGTAATCCAAGTAAACAGGAACAGGAACTCAGGAACACAGGAAACAGGAAGCTGAAGATCATCCAGCAACTAATGGCTGGAGCAGGCTGGTTTAAATAGGCCACTGGGCGTCGCTGCATTAGTGTGGGCGGAAGATCCAGCTCTCTTGTGGGAAGTTCCCTGACACCTCCCTTGCTGAACTGAAGCCGGAAACCTCGCTGGTGATCCGTATCTCGCTACGGGATCACCCCTCTCCAATGGACACTGTTATTCCTAAACCTATCTAAGTGATAAGTACCCCGCAGGGGATTCTTGCTAACCAATCTCCTACTGTCATCTACTGCAATTACCAAGACTATCTGTATCTATCTATTCACTATCATCTGCATAAGACTGTTAGCTCTTGGGACTACCTTGAACTATCCTTGCACTAGGTTACTCTGTCTAAGTATACTCCATCTGTGTCCTCTTACCATCTGCACTATACTTGACATCAGAACCTATCTGCTTTACCATCACCTGCAACTCTCCTAATACTACTTCTAGTGCTCACCATACAATAGCCTGTCTCTCATCTATATATCCTCATATACTCTATCCCTCCATTAAACATCTATTAATATATATATAGTATATAACAGGCTGTACACGGTGATGAAGTCCTGAGAGTTGGATATGTTGTTCAACAGATTCTCTACAAGGCTACTGAGTGTAATAATTCTGCAGCTGTAAATCCATCCACTAACAAAAACGCATGAACGTTACATATATCTGGTAAGCAGTACCTACACATATTGAATGCATTTGTGCCTTACTGGATTGGACTTCAGCAGTTTATCCATTATTGAATATTTTGGACTTTAATTTTCTGGGACTTTCAACATTTATTTTTAGATCTTATCACATATGGTCTATGTCATTTAGCGCAGCTTTTTCCCACTATTTGTTACACATATGTTTGTCACATTCAAGTTGCAGCTAGTAGAGTTTGATATTTAGCGCAGTTTTTCTTTTTCCATACTATCAGAATGCTTTAGTGCAAAATGTCACACACAGGAATAGATATTCTGTAGCTGTCATTTATGCACAGAGCGCAAGCATGTAATCCATAAGCCATCTTCCCTATTGCACCTCCTCTCCTTGAGAGAACCACAGAGTTGAGACCACTTATGCCATAAGTCCACAGCATTTATCTTCCTTTACCAAGTAGGATCAAAGTGCCCTCATTAGTATACCAGTCCCTTCCAATGTTCCTTCCATAGCACTGCCCGGTCAGGCATGCTCCCAGATGTTCCTCTCATTCCCCGGTGTCACCAGTACAAACATCAAAGGACTCTACAGCAGTGGTCCTCAACCCTGGTCCTCAGGGCCCACTAACAGGCCAGGTTTGCAAGATAACTAAAATACATCCCAGGTGATATCATTTGCTGCTCAGTGATTTCAGTAGTCTAGTCTGCATCTCCTCAAGGTTATACCTAAAATCTGGCCTGTTAGTGGGCCCTGAGGACCGGAGTTGAGGACCACTGCTCTACAGGACCCGCAGAAGAAAATAAGAGTAGATAAGGTGAATACAGCTGTTCCTACTTAGTACTGTACCATTTCACCTGAGACTTCAGCCCTGCAAAAGGCTTTTTAGAAAAATGTCTGACTACATTCTGACAGCTCTTTATCTGTCCGTGTGCTTCTCACTATTGTTAAATAGTTATCACATTTAAGGACCAATAATTGGATGTGCTACATCCTGAACTTCAGTTTTCATCAATTATGTACTTATGCTTCAGCCATTTCTGGTAGTGCCAATCCCTCTCACCTTACCTCCTAACATTGCTTATTGGCCATTAAGGCAGCCCATCATAGTGATAGACTAATACGAATTTTAGGGGATGGGAGACAGCAGGAAGGCCCCTAAAACAACTTCATTGCCTAAAAAAAATTAAACATGTACCTTGGTGGAGTTTGCCCAAGCGTGAGAAGCCCAGGACAATACCCTTAAGGCACCTTTAATTATCAATAATGCCCAGATGTCCACTATACTATGTCTTTTCTCGGCAGGCACAACAAAATGTTGGCCCTCTACGCCACACCATATGCCAGAGTCCTTTTTAATGTTTTCCCGTCATGGAATGGCACCCTACAGGGCTGCTCTGTATCCCCCTGTATCTGGGGGCGCTGTGGCCACCACACATTCATTTTTAAATCTGTAGCATTGTGCAATACAAATAAAAAATGTTAGGCAGCCACTACTTATTGTTTTTCATTTGACAACTCCCATTGTAACTACTCATTCATCTTTAGTTGTTTCTTGACTGTATTTGCTTGTCTTCTTGTATCTTCTAAAAAAAGCTAATGAAATTAGATTGAACTAAAACATATATGCACAAGAAGTTTTCACGACAAGTGTCATGAAAAAAGTAGTTATTATTGTGGATCATAAGGAACTTAACTTACAAAAATCATATAACATTTTTTTAGTACAAAGTTTATTTGAAAATACAAAATGTATCATGTAGCACTCTCCTAGATAGGTGCTAGAAGAGAGTGTAGTTTTAGGGTCTTTCTGCTTACCAGGAAGATTGCCAGGTAAATTTAGAGTGCTCCCTGCCTACCAAGGAGCAGGATTGATTGTTGGGGTCTGCTCATGGTGCTCAGGTGCAGCTCAGCTTTTCTGAATGTTTCACACTGGTCCAATAGGGAGGCATATTGGGCAGTGGGAGGAAATCTGACAAAGGACACAGGCATTGGTACAGCCCTGGCTATTGGCAGACGAAAGCGCCTCGTTTCATGCTGGATGACTGTATAAATGCCAAGGGAACATGTGCTCAGTGTCTTCGGCTGGAGAGTGGGGTCCCGGAGGTCATTTGGCCTTGGGTGCAGTGGTGTATTTAGGTTTTGAGCTGCCCTAGGCCTGACTAAACTTGTGCAGCCCCTAATTTAAATATGACCCACCTCTTCCTGTAAAGGCCTCACCACTTCCTGTTTATGACCCGCTCTGTCATCTGTAAACCACAGACCACAACCAGTCTATCAGTGCCCATCAGTCCAGCCTCATTACTGCCCATCAATGCAGCCTCATCAGTGCGGCCTCTTCAGTAAAGCCCGATCAGTGGCCACCAGTGCAGTCTATCAGTGCCCATTAATGCAGCCTATCAGTGCCCATCAGTGCAGCTTATCAGTGCCACCTCATCAGTGGCCATCAATGAAGCTTATTAGTGCCCATCAGTACCAGCAGGTAGCAGTGTGACCGCTTTATGGGGGTGCCAGACTGATTTGCCCCATAGGACTGGCACTATACTAAAAGTGTAGTGCAAGCCGGTGGGGACCCTTTTCGTGCAGGAGCCAGGAGGAGGCTGTTTTTTTTTTCCATGTGGGGTGCAGCTTTTTTGCTGCCCCACTTCAAAGTGCTGCCCTAGGCCTGGACCTTGTTGGCCTAGGCCAAGATACAGCACTGCTTGGGTGGTCGACCTGAGGGCCATAAAGTCAGAGAGAAGCTGAACCCAGAGGTCCTGTGGAGCTTACTGGATGGGAGACACCAGGAATGATCTGATTCTGCCTACAGTGAATACAGATCTGTGTCATGGGGCCTGTCTCGTGAGGGCCATCCCTTTAAGTAGAAGAGTCAATGGATGGGTGTCAGTCAAGGGGATGCTAGAGAGTGTCCTGAAGATAAAGTAGTTGCATCAAGTCTGCTGCTAAAGAGAGCAAGAATACTTTTTCCATATACAAGTGGCGGTATGGTTAAGGCAGTATGTCTGCTTCCACAAATAATTTGGTCAAGGCCAAGTGAGAATTTCCCTTATGTACTGTGAATAGTTCAGTTGGAGTATCTCACTATTCCCTTCTCCCATCCAAGTTCCACAATAAATAAAAAAAAAACAAATACCCTGGACTGTTTATTGAATAATGAGAAAACGGGTGTAAGGAGGCATATGTGAAAAACCCCCAGCAACTGTCTTCAGGTAATCAGAGGGAGGCCTAAGAAGTCAACACATAGCATGCCCTATGGGGACAGTACTGCATATCATATATCAAAATGTATTAACAAAGCAACCTTCACCCTCCTCCAAAATAAAAACATGACACATTCTAAGGATGTCTGGACTGCTCACAGCCAGTCTACATATTATATATTAGATCATATCATCTCTAATACTGTAAATCAAAATCCCATAACTGAACTTCTTGGTCTGCAGGATCTAAAAGCTGGTCAGAAAGCAGCAAAACGCCAGTGCTAAATGTATTTTTATATATATATATATATATATATATATATATATATATATATATATATATATATAATGGTACTTATATAGCACCATCAATTTATGCAGCGCTTTACATACTGTATATATTGTACATTCACGTCAGTCCCTGCCCTCAAGGAACTTACAATCTAAGGTCCCTAACTCACATTCATACATACACAGACCAGGAACCAATTAACCTACCAGCATGTCTTCGGAGTGTGGGAGGAGATCGGCAGACGTGCTAACTACTTAGTGCAACCCACTGCTTTCTCAAAGCCAACTATGTTCTGTAAAGACCTAACATGAGGGCAGTAGCATATTCATTGACTTGAGCAAAGCTATAGATATATATATATATAATATTTAATTAATATATATAATATATAATTGATATATAAATAACTATAGAAGCAGTAATGCACAAAGCAGCAAGCAGTCGAAATATACTCAAAAAGTAAAATCATTTAGCTGGCCAGGCTGTACTCATTCAGATAAGTGTTTAATACTGCTGGTATTAATCAGAGATGTGCAAGCCTCTTCAGTCTTCATTTTCGCTCAAAGCTTTTAAAAATTAATAATGATGAATATATGCGGTGATCATATAATTTCCTCTTCACTGAGGTTGGTATACAGCACACAGATGTATGATGGCTATAGCTAGAATTGAGCTTGTTGACCGCTTATTTTATTCTCTAAAGTGAATGTTCAATTTACCCAGCATATTATTGAGTTCCTAACAGAATGCACACTCCATAGTCTATGCAGCAGGCAAGCATGGCTAGCTAGAAGAGCGCAAATAGGAAAACGCTGGCAGTAAACATAGAGATGGTGCAATGAAAATGTTTTAGCTGCTTTTTTCCATTTCTATCAAATCTGTGGAATGTGTGTAACAGAGCAGGGGCGTAACTACAGGGGTTGCAGGGGTTGCGATTGCAACCGGGCCCAATGCTCCAGGGGGCCCAGCATTGGATAGGAGGGGAGGCGGGGGCAGCATGTAGAGAAATCACTGTCCTCCTTTTTCCTCCTGTAGCTGCAGAAAGAAAATGGAGGAGATTGGATCCTCTGTATGCTACCCCCGCCACTCCTTCTATCCAGTTCACTTGTGTTCTGCTGTCTGGGCCCCTGTGTGCTCCCCTGGTCCCCCCCCCCCACTGTGATCCCTCCCCTTTCCTGCCGGCTGCTGCAGGGGATGTGTAACAATAGAGAACCAGGAAGGGGTCGGTAAATATGTAATTTACCAGCTCCTTGCTTCTCTAAATGGGCAGAGTCATAGTCAGTGACACTGTAAAAAAATAAAATGAAATGATAAAAAATAATACAATTAAAATACCAAAAAATAAAAACTACTGACACCAGTGGGTGAACTTTCAGGATCGCAAAGGTCACACTTGCAACCGGGCCCTGGCATTCCACCACCGTGGGGAGGCCCCAAGATGGCAGGAAGGGGGGCCCACTGCAAAACTTGTGAAAGGGACGCGCTGTGGGACCGCAATAAAGGGCCCCGCAAGCGGAGTAAAGGGCCCCAGGATCAGTGGGAAGAGCCCGGGGCTTGAAGGGAAGGGCCCCGGCCAGGGGTCCGGGGGGGCCCTTCATGGTTTCTTGCACCGGGGCCCTGAAGGTTCTAGTTACGCCTCTGTAACAGAGTAACTTCTGAATGTGCCTTAACTGTCCATCAACAAGAGTTACTTAATATAAACTTTATGTATGCTTTGTTTATGATATTTAGTAGAACATGTGCTCTGCAAAAAAATACAAATGAAAGCATATTTAACAGCTTCAACAAAGGACACTTTCACACCCTTCCTGCCCAGGCCAATTTTCAGTGCTGTCGCACTTATAATCACGATGCGGTCATGTAACATTGTACCTAAATTAAATTTTTATCATTTTTTTCACACAAATAGAGCTTTCTTTCGGTGGTATTTATTCACCACTGTGTTTGTTATTTTTTGCTAAAAAAAACAAAAAACTACCGAAAAGTTTGAAAAAAAAAGTTTTTCTTAGTTTCTGTCAGAAAATTTTGTAAATAAGTAATCTTTGTCTCCTTCCCTAGTGTGTGCTAATGAGGCAGTACTGATGGACACTGATGGTCTGTACTGATGGGCACTGATGAGAAGGCGCTAATATGCCACACTGATGGGCACTGATGAGCACTGATAGGAGGCACTAATGGGCACTAATAGGTGGCACTGATGGGCACTGATAGGTGACACTAATGGGCACTGATAGACTGCACCAATGGGTACTGATGGGCAGCACTGATGGGCAACACTGATGAGCAGGCACTTATGGGCACTGATTGGTGTCACTGATTGGCACAGACTGACATCGTTTGATGGGCACTGTTGAGGCTGCACTGTAATCGAGGAGATGTCGCTGATTGGCTCTCCTTGCCTCGCACTCTGTCAGTGTGAGGCGAGGAGAGCCGATAAACGACACTTCCGCATTTCCATGTAACCAGCTGTGACTGGACACAGCCGATCACATGGGTAAAGACCCCTGTTATCGGCTCTTTACCGAGATAGGGGGTCCCACCGTGTCCCTCTGCGATGGGCACGCTGCACACCCTAGTGGACGTGCAAAAGCGCTGACACTGGGGCAACGTCATATGACGTCGTCCCAGAATGAGAGGAGATCCCGTCCGTCATCATTTCCCTATACGGCGGGTAGGAGGGGGTAGTTTTTTTTTTTTTTTTTTTTTTAGCTTCTTATTCTTTATTTTCACTTTATTATTCTGCTAGGAACACCTTTCCTGTCCTAGGATGACAGCACTCACTTTCCCTACTGGGATTTATTTACTGAAGCTAAAGAGGGAACAATTTGTTACAATTCTGCAGAGAAACCAATCAGCTTCCAGGTTTTATTGCTAATGCTTCATTAAACAAGCTGAGGTTAGATGCTGATTGGTTTCTCTGCAGAATTGTGACAAATTTTGCCCCCCTCTAGCTGTAGTATATAAACCCTACTGTGTCAAGACTGCAGAAACAAGATAGGACTAAAGCTGGGCACAGATAGGTCGTTTTTTTCACCCAATCAATGGGTGAATGAAAAAAACTTACCAGATTCCCACATTCAAAGTGGATAGGGGAATCCTCCCATTGTGTCATTGTATTCTAAAAGTGGGGAGGCTTCCCTACTGCAACCAATACATGGATCAATACATGGATCAATGCCAGGCTATACCCTGCAGCGCAGATTGAGAGGACATTTTGCAGCCGGGCAGATGTACAAAAGCAGATCAGTACAGTCACCGTGTCCATACATGGGTCAAAATTTGGCTGGTCCCTGCTGAACTGGCTGAATTTTGATCCATCTATTGGGGGCTTTAGGAATCCTGACCCCCATTTACTCCAATCTCCATAACAAAGAGGGACATTGTTTTGTAGTCCTCAAAGAACAATGTAGTTGAACATAAGATTTTAGGCAAGAACAGTAAATACTTTTTGAGCTTATCAAACAGTTAAAATAACTTTCCGTTTAATGTTATATTAAACAGACCAAAAGAAACCAGATAAGGGAAGTTCATTGCTAGGGTTTACTTGCCTTGCCTCACTAACTGATGGTGACTTCCATCTTTGCTCTCTTATAGAGCTACATCTGTGAAGAATTTTTATTTTCTAAACCTCTAGATGTATTGTAAGCCTAGTCATTCACTGTCCACTGTGGTTCTTCTTACCAGCTGCCATGCCACTACAGGACATAGTAGCAATACAGCAGATGGTGGCAAGAAACATAGCACTCAACGGGGAACCAGACATGAAAATCCTTTGGCAGTCTTAGTTTTTTGAGTGGTCGAACAAAGTAGTCAACCACCTCCAAATAGTAGGTATGATTTTGCTTCATGTGCAGGTCACATTTTAAAAATGTTTTTTTTTTTTTTCAGCCAACAATGACTTACCATCAGTGGCAGCTGATCCACCAGGGGCACAGGGGCACCGACCCCCCCGCCACCACAGTCAGCCCCCCTATCACTCCATATGTGTGGCCATACACTGTGTGAGGTGCCGGTCCAACAGGTCTCCACCCCCTCACAAGCATGTGACCAGAGCCCAAGACCCCAATTGGCCTGTTGTCCTCGGGGCGCAGAGCACTGCGCCCTGAACCCTTCCAACATGTGATACCAGTGAATGAACGCCATCAGTTTCCGGCTTGCTGTCCCAGCCAATTAGGACAGAAAGCAGAAGACGCAGAACCAGATCAACACAGAAGCCACAGCGCCGGACACCAGGGGAGCCATCACTGCTGGAGGGCTCAGCCCGTACAGTGAGCGCGGACCTGGAGGGTCTGCACTCACCAGCCGCCACTGCTTACTATCATGTTTAAAAAACTCTGGCAGTCTGAAACAATCTTTTAAAGTGGTTACTGCACTGTTTAGGAGATATTTACTGTATACTGTTTACTGTATACTGTGCTGATGACGCCATCTGCGCATGTGGTCTAAAGGAATGGCCGCCTATGTCGTTTCTTCAGAGCCCTGTGCCACAGCTCCTGCACACATGCACAGGAGTGATGTCACGCGGCTCCAGCCAGTAGCACAGCCAGAGTCCGGAAGGAAGATGGGCAAAAATTGATTCAACCTCCAGTGAGGACGACGAGCGCTTTGTTTGCAGGTAAGTGTCACATTATGCCTTTACTTTGCAGGTAAGAAAAAAAAACAGACTTTTCTTCCTCTTTAACTGATGTGACTACTGTAAACTGGAATCTGATTGGTTGTTATGGGTTATTGCACTTTTCACATCATCATCATCATCATCATTACTTCTAAAAAAGCCAGATAAAACAACAAAATCCTAATTTTTGCAATAGTGTTAAGTCAAAACAAAACAAGCATGAAAACAGTAAGTGCGAATAAACCACATTGAAATAGAATTGGTGAATGAGATTTCTATAAACTTCAAACCTTTTTATTTTAAATTGTATTAAATTTAATTTTAAATTTTGTTGCATAACTAAAATCATTTGCGATGATCAATCACAATTAACTAAATCAGCGATTATATAGACAAAGTAGTAGCTATGCAGATGTACTTTATTGTGGGTGAGGTGCATATTTGCGAAGGGGTGAGGTACCAAATTAATTTGTTTGGTGAAATGAAGATTACAATGCCATAACAACAAAACATTTTTTTGTCTTAGGTGCCAGCTTTATTATAATATAAGCTGGTAAGTGAAGCATATAGGAGATTTCCTGTTCTGTAATGAAATGTGCTGCTTATAAGATGTATTTACTATTTATTAAAATGTCTTTAATTTTGTCCTTCTGTATTAGATGAACTTGGTTCAAAGATATTTAATTAATTCCACACATATAGAAAGGTGTGCATTGAAACAAGTCATTTTGATCTTAAAGTGGAGTTCCACCCTAAAATTGAACTTCGGTCCATCTTCTTGCTCCGGGTCACCTGAAAAACAAATGGATAATCACAATTTTTTTTTTTCACTTACCTTGTTTTAGAAGAAAATATACTTACCTTACTTCCTCTTCCTCCCTCTGTGGCCACGGCTGCCGCCGTCACTTCCTGGCTTGCAACGATTCCTGGGAGCTGAACGTCATCGCTCCCAGGAATCAATGCGCCTGCACCGGTGTTCCGTGAGAATAACCTACCCCGTGAGAAATGCCTACCCTCGTCACTTCCTGTTAGAAACGAAATGGAACAGCTGAGGAGCAGAGTAGTACGTATGCTCGGAGGGTATGAAATAATCATGGAAGTGTGTGTAACGTTACACCGATGCAGCGTTTTACATTAAAAGAGCTCGGCTGCAACATGAATCATCCCCGCTCCTACTCCTGTCACTTCCCTGATCTTTGCTAATAAATGTAAAAGCGGCAGCGGGTGTATGAAATCGAAATCACCGAGATCTCGGCTCCGTGACCCAATTTTACATTTAGTAGCCGACATCAGGGAAGTCACAGATTGATGTTGCAGCTGAGATGTTTTAATGTAGGCGCCGCAAGAGCTGATGTGGTGTAACATAATAACACACATTCCATACATTCCATACCCTCCGAGCATGCGCACTAGTAAGCTCCTCAGCTGTTCGCTGACTGGAAGTGACGAGGGTTTGAAATTTTCACGGGTAGGTTTTTTTCACGGAACACTGGCCCAACGTCAGTTCCGGTGCAGGCGCGTCATACCTTGCTAAACAGCTTCTGGGCATGCCCAGAAGCTGTGCAGGGATGACGCTGCAGCCCCGGAAGTGATGGTGGGGCCGGTGCAGTGCATCGTGGGACCGAAGAGGACGGAAGAGGATGCCGAAGAGGATCGCACTGGCTTCAGCTGCCCACACCTGAGATGGCAGCGCTGGACAAGACATTTTCAAGGTAAGTATTTCTTCTAAAAGGTAAGTGCAACCTGGGACAGTTCAGAGGTTATCCATTGTGGAATGCACTAGTCCTGGCTGTCCCGGGGGTATTTTTATGTAATTTTTTTTGTTTTAGTTGGAACTCCGCTTTAATTGATGACCTTGGGTAAACAGTGTTAAATTGATTTACTTTTTGGTGCTGATCTCCAGGCTTCTTTCACACATCTTACAAGGTCCAGACATCAAACTCTTGGAGTTGGAATCAAAGGTAGTGGCAGATAGCTGTAACTGAGAAACTTGTACAAACCAAAGATTGGTTGACAGGGGCTGTATAGCTGCCTGTCAGTCTGCTATTGGCATGTATAGGCAGGGCTGTTGCTAGACTATTCTGTGCCCTAGGCAACACCAGCTACTTGCCCCCCCCCCCCAATAAATAAAAAAAATAAAAATTTCCCTATTTCTCTATACTTGCAGCACGCTCCATGCATTCCCCATACTCCCCCCTATACTTGCATCACTCGCAGTGTGTCAGAGGCTGGGGAGCAGTGTGTCAGAGAGGGGGGAGCAGTGTGTCAGAGGGGGGTGAGCAGTGTGTAAGAGGGGGTAGCAGTGTGCCAGGGTGGGGGAGCAATGTGTCAGGGTGGGGGAGCAGTGTGTCAGAGAGGGGGGAGCAGTGTGCCAGAGAGGGGGCGCAGTGTGTCAGGGTGAGGGAGCAGAGTGACCAGTGCCCCCATTAGTGCAGAGTGACCAGTGACCCCATCCAATGCAGAGTGACAAGTGCCCCCATTAATGCAGAGTGACCAGTGCTCCCATTAATGCAGAGTGACAAGTGCCCCATCCAATGCAGAGTGACCAGTGCTCCATTAATGCAGAGTGACCAGTGCCCCCATTAATGCAGAGTGACAAGTGCCCCCATTAATGCAGAGTGACAAGTGCCCCATTAATGCAGAGTGACCAGTGCTCCCATGAATGCAGAGTGACCAGTGCCCCCATCCAATGCAAAGTGACCAGTGCCCCCATTAATGCAGAGTGACAAGTGCACCCATCAATGCAGAGTGACAATTCCCCACATTAATGCAGAGTGACCAGTGCCCCCATTAATGCAGAGTGACAAGTGCCCCCATCCAATGCAGAGTGACAAGTGCCCCCATCCAATACAGAGTGACAAGTGCCCCCATCCAATGTAGAGTGACAAGTGCCCCCATCCAATGCAGAGTGACAAGTGCCCCCATTAATGCAGAGTGACAAGTGCCCCCATTAATGCAGAGTGACAAGTGCATGGGGATTAGAGGGCCGCATGATTACAAAAAGCAAAGTTCTTCTGCTTACCCGGAGGGGAGGTTGTCATATCGCTTCCTGGACCGGCTCCTATGATAGATGTCACCAGTGTGCTGTCTATCATATGTAGGAGCGGGTCGAGGAGGTGGGACTTCATATGACAGCCTCCCCGCCGGGTAAGCAGAAGAAATTTGCTTTTTGTAATCATGCAGTGCTCTAATCCCCCCCTTCCCCTCCGGAGGCAGCCCAAGCGGGAACTATGGCGCCCCCCTGCTCCAGCTCACGGTGAACTCACTAGCATCGGCCCTGCAAACCGGGGACGTCTGGTCACCCTAGTGTAGGGTTTCAGCCGGGCTAGTAGGGAAACCAGCGGCCGTGGCTGCGCCCCCTAAGCAGCAGTGCGCCCTAGGCAGCTGCCTAGTTCGCCTAGCGGGAGCCGCTGGCCCTGTGTATAGGCTTCCGGGCTGCAGCTGTCTGCAGACACCTGTGATTTCAGCCACAGAATCAGCTGATTTTTGCCACAGGAAGCTTCTGTTCGGACTTTATAGGACTTGTGAATGAAACCTTACTATAAGCCACAGTTTTAAGTGTTCATGGGTGTCCCAAAGTTTGCCATATATAGGGAAAATGGGAAATTGTAGCTAAATGTTTCTTTACAAAATATTTATAAAATGTTTTCTATGTGTTGGCCACCTCTTTCTACACACACACACACACACACACACACACACACACACACACACACACACGCGCGCATAGTATATATATATATATATATATATATATATATATATATATACGGTCAGGTCCATAAATATTGGGACATCGACACAATTCTAATCTTTTTTGCTCTATACACCACCACAATAGATTTGAAATTGAACAAACAAGCTGTGCTTTAACTGCAGACTTTCTGCTTTAATTAGAGGGTATTTACATCCAAATCAGGTGAACGGTGTAGGAATTACAACAGTTTATATATGTGCCTCCCACTTTTTAAGGGACCAAAAGTAATGGGACAGATAAACGATCATAAATCAAACTTTCACTTTTTAATACTTGGTTGCAAATCCTTTGCAGTCAATTACAGCCTGAAGTCTTGAACACATAGATATCACCAGATGCTGGGTTTCATCCCTGGTGATGCTCTGCCAGGCCTCTACTGCAACTGTCTTCAGCTCCTGCTTGTTCTTGGGGCATTTTCCCTTCAGTTTTGTCTTCAGCAAGTGAAATGCATGCTCAATCGGATTCAGGTCAGGTGATCGACTTGGCTATTGCATAACATTCCACTTCTTTCCCTTAAAAAACTCTTTGGTTGCTTTCGCAGTATGCTTCGGGTCATTGTCCATCTGCACTGTGAAGCGCCGTCCAATGTGTTCTGAAACATTTGGCTGAATATGAGCAGAAAATATTGCCCAAAACACTTCAGAATTCATTCATCCAGTTCCATTGGCAGCCATACATGCCCACACCATGACACTACAACCACCACGCTTCACTGATGAGGTGGTATGCTTTGGATGATGAGCAGTTCCTTTCCTTCTCCATACTCTTCTCTTCCCATCACTCTGGTACAAGTTGATCTTGGTCTCATCTGTCCATAGGATGTTGTTCCAGAACTGTGAATGCTTTTTTAGATGTCGTTTGGCAAACTCTAATCTTTTTTTTTAGGCTCCCCAATGGTTTACATCTTGTGGTGAACCCTCTGTATTCACTCTGGTGAAGTCTTCTCTTGATTGTTGACTTTGACACACATACACCTACCTCCTGAAGAGTTCTTGATCTGGCCAACTGTTCACCAGGGAAAGAATTCTTTGGTCATCCACCACAGTTGTTTTCCGTGGTCTTCCGGGTCTTTTGGTGTTGCTGAGCTCACCGGTGCGTTCTTTCTTTTTTAAGTATGTTCCAAACAGTTGATTTGGCCGCACCTAATGTTTTTGCTATCTCTCTGATGGGTTTGTTTTGTTTTTTCAGCCTAATGATGGCTTGCTTCACTGATAGTGACAGCTCTTTGCATCTCATATTGAGAGTTGACAGCAACAGATTCCAAATGCAAATAGCACACTTGAAATTAACTCTGGACCTACACACCTGGCCATGGAACAGCTCAGCAGACAATTGTTCCATTTACTTTTGGTCCCTTAAAAAGTGGGAGGCACATATACAAACTGTTGTAATTCCTACACCTTTTACCCAATTTGGATGTAAATACTCTCAAATTAAAGCTGAAAGTCTGCAGTTAAAGAACATCTTGTTTGTTTCATTTCAAATCCATTGTGGTGGTGTATAGAGCCAAAAAGATTAGAATTGTGTCAATGTCCCAATATTTATGGACCTGAGTGTATATAAATTATAATATTGATTTTGCTAATTTTTCCGATGTATGGAGACTTTAGGGTCACCCTCTATTTAACTAACTAATTAGTAACTAGTTACTCATTTAAGTAACTAGAAACAGTATAGACTAATGTTATGACATGTTACAGTTTAGAGCAAGTCTAATGTCTTATATCTAAGGTTGGCCATAGATAATTCATTTAGTTTTTGATCAGCAGGCTGGCTGTTCAAAAAAAAACAAACTAACAGATTCCCCGATCCACACATTTAAGGTGGATGGAGGAAACCTCCCCATTGTGTTATTGTATTCTGAAAGCAGGGACTCCTCCACTTTCAGAATACGCTGTTCAGTGCTGCAACTGATTGACTGCAGCGCTGATTGAACAGAAACTTCCCAACATTCCCATTTGAGAGGACTTGATCAGTTGACTCCTCTTAAACAGGAACAGCCATAGATGGGTCTAAATTCAGCTGGTCCCTGCTGAACCAGCCTAAGTTCGATTCATCTATGGGCAGCTTAAAGCGGAGTTCCACTCATTTTTGTGTTTATTAAAAGTCAGCAGCTACAAAAAGTGTAGCTGCTGACTTTTAATAATCACACACTCACCTGTCACATGGTCCAATGATGCAGCCGTCCGAAGCCTCGCTTCTCTCCCTTTCCTCTCCGTGGCTCTGGCAATGCAAGTGTGGGAATCCGGCTGTGAGAGGTTGCGACTTCACAGCCGGGTGCGCATTGCACATGTGCGAGCCACGCAGTGCCTCCCCATTGGTCGGGCATTCTTCTGGGACCTCTGACGTGTCCCAGAAGATTGCAAGAAGGGAGGAGGAGAGGGGGCAGCTCGAGCGGAAGTGGGAGCAGGTACCTGTCAAAATTAGGTACCTGTCCCCCCCCAAAAAAAAAAATGACATGCCAAAGGTGGCATATTTGGGGGAAAGGAGTGCTTAAAGCGGAACTTCCCCTTTTCTTTGGAGCTCCGCTTTAAAGTATAACTAAAGGAAAAACTTTTTTTTTTTAAGTTTTGAATAGAGTGGAGACTGATTTGAATCCCTGTATGTTTTTATTGCTGTCTGTGACCTCGTTAAGGAGATTTATTGTCTCTATTTGTAACGTTTACCATTATCATTGAAAGGGAAAGTAAAAGAAAATCCCAAATTTTGGGTTGTCCCCAGAAAAGTAATAGAGGGAAAAATCTTCCAATGGCAGGCATTCCCACCTGCAAAAACTAATTTCAGGAAGGTGGCACTCTGTGCCGCTGCCGCCCACCCCCCCCTCGCGCCGCCGTGCCCCCCCCTGCACTAATTTAACACAACTAGAGGATGATCAAATAAATTGGAATCAGTATACCGAGGTTTACTTCTTCTGAGAGATTTTAAAGGAACACTCTAACCACCATGACCAGACTTGTATAAAGTACTCGAAATTTCTACTTGAGTAAAAGTACAAGTGCTTGATCAAAAAATTACTTGAGTAGAAGTGGAAGTGCTCGCAGAAAAAGTTACTTAAGTAGAAGTACTAAAGTATTCAACATTTTTTTTACTTAAGTATTGCAAGTAGTTTTTTCAAAAAATTTGCTACTTAAGTACTAAAAGTAAAAAGTACCAGTAGTTATTAAAAAAAAATTCTACTCAAGTACTGAAAGTAGAAGTACAAGTACTGTGTTATGTAGTTATTAAAGAAAGAAGTCAAAAGTATGAACATCATATTGTTTTTATTATTTCAAATGATTTATTCAAATGATTAACCTGTGTTTGTTAGTAGTTTCTTGATGCACTTTAAGCGCTGTAGCACCATTTATTTGTTTGTTTCATATTTTCTTTTTATTGGAAAGATTTGGTATAGCAGCTTTTATTATACACAGCCTTTATTTTCGTATGCGCTGATTTACAAATGACATTATACACATTTTTTTGAGCTTTATGCAACCTGCCATCTACTGTTCTGGCAGTGGTAATTTTTTTAAAAGTAACGAGTAACTATGCAGCACAAAAAAAAAATACTTGAGTAGAAGTATCGAAATCATCGAAAAAATGTAGTGAAGTAAAAGTAGAAGTAGGAGAAAAAAATTCTACTCTAGGAAAGTACAGATACCGCATTTCGGTACTTAAGTACAGTACTTAAGTAGTTCTACTTCGTTGCTATACATCTCTGACCATGACCACTTCAGCGATTTGAAGTGGTCATGGGGGTAGGAGTCAGAAACACTGCACATGCAGGGATATTTACAGTTATGTGCTGGGGGATAGTTGCACCCCTAGCACATATGACTTAGGCAGCCCGAAAATGTCATGTCCTTATTCATACGTGTATGAACAAGGACTATTGGAAATAGTAAAAGTTTACCAGGTTGGTAAATAAATCTACCAGAGCCTGGAGATGGGGATTTAAATGTGCCTATATTACAGAGGTAAAAATCGATACCGACATAAGGAGAATCAGAAATAATCAATTTATTAGAGAAATAACATGCAGTAAAAACTATAAATATTTTCATCCATAATCATGTAAATATAACAATATGTCTCTAGAATGCATCACGTGAACCACTAGTGTATCGACGCGTTTCGCTATAACAGCTTCCTCAGGATCCGAATGGTGTGTGAGCGTTAAACAGACTTTCAGAATGATATCTAAAATAAAACAGTACAATCAAATATGAAGCATATACAATATTTCAGATCAACACTAAATCATAACCAGAATCAATATAAACAGTACATCATAATAAATAAATAAATAAAAAATAAAATAAAAAATATAACAAATATATAAATATATATATATATAAAAAATAAATAGAAAATAAAATAAATAGGGATGTGGAGAGTCAGGCTGCAGCAGATCAAAGGGGGGGAGGACTTCAAACAAGTTGAAGGATGTGGGGGGGGGGAGAGGATCAACCACCCCATACCGTGAGATAAACCATAGATATCTTAATTTACCAATCAATAAAAACAAAATACGACCCGACCTTCAAATCTGGTATGATGGTGAATGATGTGAACTTAGTGCCTGTATACAAGATAATTAGAACTATATCTGATACCGGATAGAACAAACTTAGTCACGAGAAACCCAGGTGATAGTGCGCAAAATGTATTTATGTGTATATATATATATATATATATATATATATATATATATATATATATATATATATATATATATATATATAGGTGATATGAATAAAATAACAATGTGCAAACAACAAAGTGCTGAAGAACCCAAAAATTGGGTAATGAAGATGAAAGATGTCATAGATGGGTGTATATCAAGAAAGAGGTGACCATAAAGACAAAAGTGCCCAGAGTTTACACGATATAAGAAGGGTGATAAAGAGAAGGGTGTTGCACCCAACCAAGGCTGGAGACTCCCGCAAGTCGTGGGAGACTTGGGATGTCTGCAATGGAGACACTAGTCCTGATGACCTGGGGTCCCTAAGGAATTCCCCTAATTTGCAGGGATTTCCTCTGACTTGCTGCTTGGCGGTGGGACAGAAAGTGAAGAAAAATATCTGGAATAGAAAGTGAAATTTTTTTTTCTGGAATAGGACACAGATGGTGAAAAAAATACCTGATAGGGGTTTGTTATAACCCTCCCTTTCTCTATCCAAAATGAAAAGAAAAAGAGTTTTGCCTATAGTTTTACTTTAAGAGCCAGATCACATTTTATGCATGTATATAATGTTTGTTTTTACATGCAGTTCTAATTTGAGGTGCATATATAATGCACTAATAGGCTCAATTTCTCAAACTGCAGAAGCCCTTAAGGCACCCTAATGTGCATATAAGCCATGATAAAGTCACTATTCAGTTATTATTTTAGGTTATTTTAGCATGCCTTAAAGTAATTGTTAATTTTTAAAAATTAATAAACCTGTTATACAGTTCTTACCTGATCTGTACAAGGTTTTGCACAGAGCAACCCAAACTTCCACTTCTGGAGTCCCCCACCAGCGTCTCTTTATTCCTACTCTTCTCTGATTACCCTAATAGCAAGCAACTTGCTATGGGGGCACTCGTGTGGGCTTGATCTGAAGCTGGGCTGTGTATGTCAATTGAGTGTGGCTCAGCCAGGTTTTGACTGACAACAGCAGGAACCAATTACAGCAAGCCAATAAAGGAGGGATGATCACAAATACAACACATTTTTATAATATCAATTTTATTAAATCATAAAGATAAAAAAGATATATGTATGCATACAAATGTTTACATAAAAGACCATATTCCCTCAGGTCTCATTGATACAAAATACCAAATTGGTAACAATAATGTCTCATAGCAGATATAGTCTGTAGGTCCTCAAAGAAGGACCTAACCCTTTAATGAAATGTCTCCATTGCAACCTGCTAAGGCCCTCTGTGCAAGTAGCGACTGTTCCCCCAAACCAACAGGAGATTGGGAGATGATTGATCCTGTGGATGTCCCACTTGTGCAGGAAGTCCCTGTTGAATGGTACTTGTCTCCTCTCTTGCTCGAGCCTCTGGCCCCTCCTGATCTGGAAGCAGGAAGCCCCATTACAGTGATTACAGACAGTCCAGTCACTCCTACAAGTGACTTGGGCCCAGGTGACGGGGGTATGGCAGGCCTGATTAACCCCCATCTACCTGTGGACTCGTAGCCACAGCCAGAAGATAATTACCTGCATCCTGAACTCCCCAGCAGACACTGTTACCTGTTGGCCTTTGGGGTCTAACCACGGCCTGCTTCCTGCAAGATACTCTGATAATGTTGTTTGAATTTATACCTGTTATGCTTAAATTCTCTTCATTGCATTTTCTTGTTGCTCCTTACTCTGTTGAGATGCGAAGGACAGCATCTATCAAATAGGGAGGGAATGTAGGCAGGTGCAGTCTGTTTTCTCCACTGTAGGTGGTGCTTGACTGCAGCATTGCAGTTTGAGGGGAAGTAAAGAGGAACATGGTTCCTCTATCGCAGGGATCCTCAAACTACGGCCCTCCAGCTGTTGCGGAACTACACATCCCATGAGGCATTGTAAAACTCTGACATTCACAGACATGACTAGGCATGATGGGAATTGTAGTTCTTGAACAACTGGAGGGCCATAGTTTGAAGACCCCTGCCTATGGTTTCCTGGGTCACAGGGGATAGTGATTGGCAGCAGGGAGAGGTTTCAGATGAGTAGGGAAAAGATAGGCGCACGCTATCCTTCTGGAGATCTCCCCATTTGGACTCCAACTGGCCAGACCACATTCCGCCCCCTCAAGACAGACTCTGTTGGCACTTCTAGACCTGCTCTGCTATGCATCACTGATATTGCTGGTCGGGTGCCATCCTGCTGGGTTTGTTGTGCATTATTGGATTCTATATTGTTATAAGTTCTGTTCTCTGAAAAAGGACTTTTTCTTCTTACAGCAATGGCACATGATGTCTTCCACTGACATTCTTTCCAATGAACTACTGTATCTACATAGTCAACAATATTGTTTTATGTGCTCCTGTATTTCCTTGCAGGAAAAAAAAAAAACATGCAAACAGCAGTCTCTGAATAGTTCCCTCTATTAGTCTATTAGGTTTGGCTGCACAGATACTGTCAGTGGTGAAAAGGTTTTTAGGCCAGAAAGGATGAATATAAGGATTCGGTGGCAGCTATCGTTTCTAAGAAACTAAGCAGTTGAGGTAATTGATTTTTAGTATAAACCAAAATAAAATAAAAATAAAAATCACGGCTCTGAGTACACACATAAACAATCATACAGTATACATAGCAATCTGTAACAGAAACTGACATTTTAAAGTGGAACATACTGTATATATGTTTGGGCCCTACTTGATGATCATCTATTTTTCACCAGTCCTAAATGCAGACCATCACTATAAATAAAATATCTAGTCATTATAGAATACAATTAGGAATATAATTATAAAGCAGTAAACATAAACTTCAACAAACCACTGTAATTTAAAACGCATGCACAAATAAACCTGCAGTGAATAGGGTTGAGCGGACACCTAGATGTCCGTGTTCGACGGGTTCGGCCGAACTTTAAAAAAAAGTCCGGGTCCGTGTCCCGGACTTTTACCGAACTTTTCCCGGACACCGAACCCCATTGAAGTCAATGGGGACCCGAACTTTAAGGCACTAAAATGGCTCTAAAACACCAAAGGAAAGGGCTAGAGTGCTGCAAATGGCAGCAAAACGTAATTAAGAGCATGGCAAGTGCTCTGCAAACAAATGTGGATAGGGAAATAACTTAAAACAACAAAAAAAAACAGAAAAATAAAACAATGTTCTTCTTCATCTCTGAAGGACGAGGCCCATATGGAGTAGGAGGGAGGTTGAGGTGGTGGTGGATGTGGCGGTGACATAGGCGTGCGCACAGGGTGTGCTGGGTGTGCCTGGGCACACCCTAATCACCTAGGGCACATAGCATTGCCAGTGAGGAGATGGGAAAGATCTCCCTGGGACCTGCTCTGCTCTATTTCTCCTTGCCTACAGGTACATGGCCCCGATACATTACTCTCCCTGCTGGCAAACACATGCATGTGTATTTCAACTTTGGGGTGCACACCTTAATGCAATAGGCTGCGCACACCTATGGGCGGTGTAGGTGGAAGCGGCGGTGGAGGAGGACCAGGGCCGGATTAACAGCATCATGGGCTTGGTGCTGAGGATTTTGAAGGGCCTTAGGGCCGTGCCTTGCCATGCACCCAGAGGAGGAAGGGTGCAGCCATGCATGCCTAATTCAACATGGGATGCTGTCTCTGAAGCCCATAAACACATCCATGCATCGCCAACTGTCCCTCCTTGTCCGGCCTTCACGCTGTGTGGGGAGGTTCTGAGGGTGCTGCCTGGGGAAGCGAGCATAGAAGCCAGACTTCTGTGTTTACAAGTGACAGAAGAGCGGTAACAGTGAATATGGCCAACCCGGGGCCTATATAAAAGGTAGGGGCCTGGAGCTGCAGCTCCAATAGCCCCTACATTAATCTGGCCCTGAGGAGGAGGACGAGGTAGCCAACACTGCTTCTTTTCACAAATTTTAAATGAGGGTACACCCCAAAAGAGTGAGAAAGAGCAAAAATGGAACAATGGGTGGGTAAGGTCGGTATCCATTGCTATTCTGCATAAGGTACGGAAAAGTCCCGTGGGATCCATGCCTGGTTCATTTTAATGAACGTGAGCTTGTCCACATTGTCTCTGGACAGGCGGCTGCGCTTGTCTGTTATAACGCCCCCAGCCGTGCTAAATACCCGTTCAGATAATACACTGGCTGCAGGGCACGCCAGCACCTCCAAGGCGTAAAGGGCAAGCTCAGGCCATGTGCCCAATTTGGAGACCCAGAAGTTGAAGGGGGCAGACCCGTCATTCACTACATGTAGGCGTGTGCACACATACTGCTCCACCATGTTGGTAAAATGCTGCCTCCTGCTAAGACGTTCCATCTGAGCTGCTGGTGCTGCTGTTTGTTGTGGCGTGCTGACAAAGCTTTTCCACATTTCGGCCATGCTAACCCTGCCTTCTGAGGTGCTGGCGGTGCCCTGGTTGCGTTGGCGACCTCCTCCTCCTCCTCCTCTGCCTTGTGCTTCCACTGTGGCCCCGCTGTCAGATGGGAATGCCAGCAGCATGGCGTCTACCAGCGTGCGCTTGTACTCGCGCATCTTGCGATCGCGCTCCAGTGAGTGAATTAAGGACGGTACGTTGTCCTTGTAACGGGGATCCAGCAGCGTGGCCACCCAGTAATCAGCACAAGTTAGAATGTGGGCAACTCGGCGGTCGTTGTGGAGACACTGCAGCATGTAATCGCTCATGTGTGCCAGGCTGCCCAGAGGCAACGAAAGGCTGTCCTCTGTGGGAGGTGTATGGTCCGTGTCCTCTGTATCCCCCCAGCCACGCACCAGTGATGGCCATGAGCTGGCCTGGGTGCCACCCTGCTGTGAACATGGTTCCATCTCCTCCTCCAGCTCCTCCTCCTCCTCATCCTCCTCATCCTCCAGAACTGTGCCCCTGCTGGACAATTGCGTCCCTGGCGTTTGCGTGTGCAGGAACCCACCCTCGGAGCCCCTTGCGAATGACTGCCCTGAAAGCCTTGGAAATGTTACCTCTTCATCCTCCTCCTCCTCCTCATCCTGTGCCACATCCTCTTCCATCATCGCCCGAATTGTTTTTTCAAGGAGGCATAGAAGTGGGATAGTTAAGCTGAGAACGGCGTCATTGCCACTGGCCATGTTGGTGGAGTACTCAAAACAGCGCAACAAGGCACACAGGTCTCGCATGGAGGCCCAGTTATTGGTGGTGAAGTGGTGCTGTTCCGCAGAGCGACTCACGCGTGCGTGCTGCAGCTGAAACTCCACTATGGCCTGCTGCTGCTCGCACAGTCTTTCCAGCATGTGCAAGGTGGAGTTCCACCTTGTGGGCACGTCACATATGAGGCGGTGAGCGGGAAGGCCGAAGTTACGCTGCAGCGCTGCCAGGCGAGCAGCAGCAGGGTGAGAACGCCGAAAGTGCGCACAAACGGCCCGCACTTTCTGCAGCAGCTCTGACATATCGGGGTAGTTTTTAAGGAACCTCTGCACCACCAAATTCAGCACATGCGCCAGGCAAGGGATGTGCGTCAAACCGGCTAGGCCCAGAGCTGCTATGAGATTTCGCCCGTTATCGCACACCACCAGGCCGGGCTTGAGGCTCGCTGGCAGCAACCACTCATTTGTCTGCTGTTCCATGCTCCTCCACAACTCCTGCGCGGTGTGTGGTTTGTCCCCCAAACAGGCAAGTTGTAAAACTGCCTGCTGTCGTTTAAACCTGGCCGTGCTGAAGTTGGTGGTGAAGGTGTTACGCTGTCCGGATGAGGAGGCGGTAGAGGATGAGGAAGCGGAGTAGGAGGAGTTAGGAACAGGAGGCAAACTGAAGCGCCCTGCAATCCTCGGTGGTGGAAGGACATGCGCCAAATTGCTATCCGCCTCAGGCCCATCCGCCACTGCATTTACCCAGTGTGCCGTTAGGGAGATATAACGCCCCTGACCGTGCTTACTGGTCCACGTATCCGTAGTTAGGTGGACCTTGGCACAGATGGCGTTGCGCAGTGCACACCTGATTTTTTTCCCCCACTTGGTTGTGCAGGGAAGGGATGGCTTGCCTGGAAAAGTAGTGGCGGCTGGGCACGACGTACTGTGGGACAGCCACCGACATAAGGTTTTTAAAACTGTGCGTCTCCACCAGACGGAATGACAGCATTTCAAAGGCCAATAATTTTGAAATGCTGGCATTCAGGGCCAGGGATCGCGGGTGGGTAGGGGGGTACTTCCTCTTCCTCTCAAGTGTTTGGGAGATGGAAAGCTGAACGCTTCCACGGGACATTGTGGAGATGGTTGTTGGTGACCCAGGTGGTGGTGTTGCTGACAGATCGTCTGTTTGCGGGGTGGCAGGTGCCGGTATCACTACAGATGTGGCTGGAGCGGCCGAGACTGCAGCAGAAGAGGAAGCAGGATGAGCCAGAGACGTTTCTTGGTTTTGAAGGTGTGTACTCCACTGCAGCTCGTGCTTTGCACTTAGATGCCTGATCATGCAGGTTGTGCTCAGGTTGAGAAGGTTCATGCCTCGCTTCAAGCTCTGATTGCACAGGGTGCAAACCACTCGTGTCCTGTCATCAGCACATTTTCTAAAGAACTTCCACGCTAGAGAACTCCTTTGAGCTGACTTTGGTGCGCTCGTTCCCTTGCTGCGTTGGGCAGTAGCGGGCGTAGTGTCTAGGGCACGGCCGCTCCGCTTCTGCACCCTGCTCCCTCTTCTGCTGTGCTGGTGGCTCTGTGCGACCACCGCCTCTTCCTCCAAACTACTCAGTTCACCTGCATGACGTTCATTCCATGTGGGGTCGAGGACCTCATCGTCCTCCACATCATCTTCCACCCAGTCTTCACCCCTGCCCTCCTTGTCGGTCTCCACAATGCTGAACGCCGCAGCAGTTGGCACCTGCGTTTCGTCATCATCGGAGACGTGCTGCGATGATCCTTGCATGTACTCATCTTGAGAAATAAGTGGTTGGGCATCGCTGCACTCAATCTCTTCCACTTCTGGGGCAGGGCTAGGTGGATGGCCCTGGGAAACCCTGCTGACAGAGTCCTCAAAAAGAATAAGAGACTGCTGTATGGCTTGGGGCTCAGACTGCTGGCCTGATTTGCAAGGGGGTGAGGTGAAAGACGGTTGGACATTGGCTGCAGGTGCCAACTCTGACCTTTCTGCAGTAGACTGGGTGGGAGACAATGTGAAGGAACTGGAGGCACTGTCAGCAGCAAACCAATCTACTATCGCCTCAACTTGTTCTGGCCTCATCACTTCTAGGGGCGTTTGATGCCCTACCAAATACTGATGCAGGTTCTGTCGCCTACTCACACTTGAGGAAGGTGTTTCACTTGTGCGTGTAGCTGGCACAGATCGACCATGTCCTCTCCTTGCAACAGGAGCTCTACCAGCAGCACCACGACCCAGGCCACGGCCCTTATTTGACGGTCTCCTCATATTTCTGTAATTTAAGATCTTGCCCTAGAAAGGTTTTTATTGAATAGCGGAATAGAAAATATGATCCAAAAAAAGTGTATGTATATCACACGTACACAACCACACTAGGCCCCAATTACTATTGTTTGTACCCCTAAAAGGCTAGATGAGGAGTAGGGGGAGTATGGAACAGGCAGCACCCTCAAACCTTCAGAAGTATGAGATGAACCCCAACAACTTGGAAAGGTGGATCTCTCTCACACGTACCGACACAGACTATCCCGCAATTCAATTGATCCTCAAAGGTTTTTATTGAATAGCGGAATAGGAAATATGATCAAAAAAAGTGTATGTATCTCGCACGTACACAACCACACTAGGCCCCAATTACTATTGTTTGTACCCCTAAAAGGCTAGATGAGGAGTAGGGGGGGTATGGAACAGGCAGCACCCTCAAACCTTCAGAAGTATGAGATGAACCCCAACAACTTGGAAAGGTGGATCTCTCTCACACGTACCGACACAGACTATCCCGCAATTCAATTGATCCTCAAAGGTTTTTATTGAATAGCGGAATAGGAAATATGATCAAAAAAAGTGTATGTATCTCGCACGTACACAACCACACTAGGCCCCAATTACTATTGTTTGTACCCCTAAAAGGCTAGATGAGGAGTAGGGGGGGTATGGAACAGGCAGCACCCTCAAACCTTCAGAAGTATGAGATGAACCCCAACAACTTGGAAAGGTGGATCTCTCTCACACGTACCGACACAGACTATCCCGCAATTCAATTGATCCTCAAAGGTTTTTATTGAATAGCGGAATAGGAAATATGATCAAAAAAAGTGTATGTATCTCGCACGTACACAACCACACTAGGCCCCAATTACTATTGTTTGTACCCCTAAAAGGCTAGATGAGGAGTAGGGGGGGTATGGAACAGGCAGCACCCTCAAACCTTCAGAAGTATGAGATGAACCCCAACAACTTGGAAAGGTGGATCTCTCTCACACGTACCGACACAGACTATCCCGCAATTCAATTGATCCTCAAAGGTTTTTATTGAATAGCGGAATAGGAAATATGATCAAAAAAAGTGTATGTATCTCGCACGTACACAACCACACTAGGCCCCAATTACTATTGTTTGTACCCCTAAAAGGCTAGGAGTAGGGGGAGTATGGAACAGGCAGCACCCTCAAACCTTCAGAAGTATGAGATGAACCCCAACAACTTGGAAAGGTGGATCTCTCTCACACGTACCAACACAGACTATCCCCCAATTTAACTGATCCCCAAAGGTTTTTGATTAAATAGCGGAATAGAAAATATGATCCCAAAAAAGTGTATGTATATCACACGTACACAACCACACTAGGCCCCAATTACTATTGTTTGTACCCCTAAAAGGCTAGGAGTAGGGGGAGTATGGAACAGGCAGCACCCTCAAACCTTCAGAAGTATGAGATGAACCCCAACAACTTGGAAAGGTGGATCTCTCTCACACGTACCAACACAGACTATCCCCCAATTTAACTGATCCCCAAAGGTTTTTGATTAAATAGCGGAATAGAAAATATGATCCCAAAAAAGTGTATGTATATCACACGTACACAACCACACTAGGCCCCAATTACTATTGTTTGTACCCCTAAAAGGCTAGGAGTAGGGGGAGTATGGAACAGGCAGCACCCTCAAACCTTCAGAAGTATGAGATGAACCCCAACAACTTGGAAAGGTGGATCTCTCTCACACGTACCAACACAGACTATCCCCCAATTTAACTGATCCCCAGAGGTTTTTGATTAAATAGCGGAATAGAAAATATGATCCCAAAAAAGTGTATGTATATCACACGTACACAACCACACTAGGCCCCAATTACTATTGTTTGTACCCCTAAAAGGCTAGGAGTAGGGGGAGTATGGAACAGGCAGCACCCTCAAACCTTCAGAAGTATGAGATGAACCCCAACAACTTGGAAAGGTGGATCTCTCTCACACGTACCAACACAGACTATCCCCCAATTTAACTGATCCCCAAAGGTTTTTGATTAAATAGCGGAATAGAAAATATGATCCCAAAAAAGTGTATGTATATCACACGTACACAACCACACTAGGCCCCAATTACTATTGTTTGTACCCCTAAAAGGCTAGGAGTAGGGGGAGTATGGAACAGGCAGCACCCTCAAACCTTCAGAAGTATGAGATGAACCCCAACAACTTGGAAAGGTGGATCTCTCTCACACGTACCAACACAGACTATCCCCCAATTTAACTGATCCCCAAAGGTTTTTGATTAAATAGCGGAATAGAAAATATGATCCCAAAAAAGTGTATGTATATCACACGTACACAACCACACTAGGACCCAATTACTATTGTTTGTACCCCTAAAAGGCTAGGAGTAGGGGGAGTATGGAACAGGCAGCACCCTCAAACCTTCAGAAGTATGAGATGAACCCCAACAACTTGGAAAGGTGGATCTCTCTCACACGTACCAACACAGACTATCCCCCAATTTAACTGATCCCCAAAGGTTTTTGATTAAATAGCGGAATAGAAAATATGATCCCAAAAAAGTGTATGTATATCACACGTACACAACCACACTAGGCCCCAATTACTATTGTTTGTACCCCTAAAAGGCTAGGAGTAGGGGGAGTATGGAACAGGCAGCACCCTCAAACCTTCAGAAGTATGAGATGAACCCCAACAACTTGGAAAGGTGGATCTCTCTCACACGTACCAACACAGACTATCCCCCAATTTAACTGATCCCCAAAGGTTTTTGATTAAATAGCGGAATAGAAAATATGATCCCAAAAAAGTGTATGTATATCACACGTACACAACCACACTAGGCCCCAATTACTATTGTTTGTACCCCTAAAAGGCTAGATGAGGAGTAGGGGGAGTATGGAACAGGCAGCACCCTCAAACCTTCAGTATGAGATTGTGTTCACTGTACCCCACAAAGATTGAGTTCACTGCACCCCACAATGATTGTGTTCACTGCACCCCACAAAGATTGTGTTCACTGCACCTCACAAAGATTGTGTTCACTGTACCCCCCAAAGATTGTGTTCACTGCACCCCACAAAGATTCTGTTCACTGTACCCCACAAAGATTGTGTTCACTGCACCCCAAAAAGATTGTGTTCACTGCACCCCAAAAAGGATGTTGTTCACTGCACCCCAAAAAGGATGTTGTTCACTCCACCCCAAAAAGATTGTGTTCACTGCACCCCACAAAGATTGTGTTCACTGCACCCCAAAAAGATTGTGTTCACTGCACCCCAAAAATGATTTTGTTCACTGCACCCCAAAAAGGATTTTGTTCACTGCACCCCAAAAAGGATGTTGTTCACTCCACCCCAAAAAGATTGTGTTCACTGCACCCCAAAAAGATTGTGTTCACTGCACCCCACAAAGGATTTTGTTCACTGCACCCCAAAAAGATTGTGTTCACTGCACCCCAAAAAGGATGTTGTTCACTGCACCCCAAAAAGGATTTTGTTCACTGCACCCCAAAAAGATTGTGTTCACTGCACCCCACAAAGGATTTTGTTCACTGCACCCCACAAAGATTGTGTTCACTGCACACCAAAAAGGATTGTGTTCACTGCACCCCAAAAAGATTTTGTTCACTGCACCCCAAAAAGATTGTGTTCACTGCAGCCCAAAAAGATTGTGTTCACTGCAGCCCAAAAAGATTGTGTTCACTGCAGCCCAAAAAGATTGTGTTCACTGCAGCCCAAAAAGATTGTGTTCACTGCAGCTCACACACAGAAAAATGGATGTGGATCACTGACACCTGCCTATCTCCAATCCCACACCACACAGCAATATCGATTGTAGTTTGTAGAACACAGTTTCCCTAAAATTCAGCAGACTCTGTCCCTAACAGGATTGAGAAGAGATCGTAGATCAGGATTGAGTGCAGACCCCACCCCCCACACAGCAATATCGATTGTAGTTTGTAGAAGACACTGACCCTATATAATTCAGCAGACTCTATCCCTAAAATGCCTACAACTCGCCCTGCCTAAACACTCCGACCTGTCCCTCAATTCTATCCGGACACAAATGGTTTTTTCCTGCCTATCTTTCCCTAATCAGCAGCCAGCACGTTGATGTGTGCTCTGTCCCTGAATCTAAGCAGCATAATGACGCCGCTGCGGCTGCCTCGAACTTATAAAGACTTGGTCACATGCTTCAGACGGCCAATCACAGCTACTGAGACATTTGCAGGCATGGCTGGGATGGCTTAAGGCACACCAGTTAAACGATTGTTGATTGGCTGTTGAAAGCCCGCCATGAAAAGAGCGCCAAAGCATGCAAAACCCGGAAATAAAACGACCGAACACGGATTTTTACCCGAACATACAGTAAAGTGTCCGTGTCCGTGTTCGGGTACAAAAAATCCAATTATTCGGTACGAACACGAATAATACAGTCCGTGTTCGCTCAACACTAGCAGTGAATATTTGGTGAATGTCACACACTGCTCTATACAGTAAATTACAGCCCTACAGTTGACATCCTATTATTTTAACCACTTATGCCCCAGAAGATTTTACCCCCTTCCTGACCAGGGCCTATTTTGTGATTCGGCACTGCATGACTTTAACGGACAATTGCGCGGTCGTGCGACGCTGTACCCAAACAAATTTGATGTCCTTTTTTTCCCACAAACAGAGCTTTCTTTTGGTGGTATTTGATCACCTATGCGATTTTTTTGATCATACGCTATAAACAAAAAAAGAGCGTCAATTTTGCAAAAATAACAATATTTTTCAAATTTTTTTATATGAAATTCCCCCAAAAAAATGTAAAAATCAAAATTTTTTAACATTTTCAGGCCAATTTGTTTTATGCTACATATGTTTGGTAAAAAAAATCGCAAAAAGCGTATTTTGATTGGTTTGCGCAAAAGGTATCGCGTTTACTAATAAAGGGAAAGATTTTTGTCATTTTTATTGGTTTTTTTTTTAACGGGTAATGGCGGCGATCTGCAATTTTTTTTTGCGGTACTGCGACATTGCGGCGGACAGATCAGACCCTTGACTGACATTTTTGACACCTTTGGGGTTACTAGTGACATTTCTACAGTAATCAGTGCTATACATATGCACTGTTACTATAAAATTACACTGGCAGTGAAGGGGTTAACTTTTTTTGAGAGGGAGGGGCTATGTGTGTCCCTAGGGGCGTGATTCTAACTGTGATTGGCTGTGGCTTGAGATGTATGAACAGTGATCAACGGTTCTACATAGTAGAACCGTATAATCACCATTCATACACCGGGGAGAATGACAGGCGGCTTATTTACATTAGCCGCCTGCCTTTCTCTCTCTCCACCGACGATCGCGAGTGACCGGCGGACGATCGGGTCCACCGGTCACACGCGGGGGGGGGGGGTCCGTGACCTCCGGGGGCGCACGCTCGGTCCCTAGACTCTCACAGGCTAGCGACGTAGTACTACGTCACTCTGTCTGTGAGGGGCAAGTAGTCGTGCGGCGGTCGGCAAGTGGTTAATAGAAGTACGCTGGTCCAATTCAAAAATCTTTATATAAGAGGTATTCTTTTGTTAGATACATACACTCTTTTACCAAAAGTATTGGGGCGCCTGCCTTTACACGCACATAAACTTTAATGGCATCCCAGTCTTAGTCCATAGGGTTCAATATTGAGTCGGCCCACCCTTTGCAGCTATAATTGCTTTAACTCTTCTAGAAAGGCTGTTCACAAGGTTTAGGGGTGTGTCTATGGGATTGTCTAACTATTCTTTCAGAAGCACATTTGTGAGGACAAGCACTGATGTTGGACGAGAAGGCCTGGCTCGCTGTCTGCTGTAATTCATCCCAAAGGTGTTCTATCGGGTTGAGGTCAGGACTCTGTGCAGGCCAGTCAAGTTCTTCCACCCCAAACTTACACATCCATGTCTTTATGGACCTTGCTTTGTGCACTGGTGCGCAGTCATGTTGGAACATAAAGGGACCATTCCCAAACTGCTCCCACCAAGTTAGAAGCATGAAATTGTCCAAAATGTATTGGTTTGCTGATGCCTTGAGAGTTCCCTTCACTGGAACTAAGGGGCCAAGCCCAACCCCTGAAAAACAACCCCACACCATAATCCCCCCTCTACCAAATGATTTAGACCACTGCACAAAGCAAGGTCCATAAAGCTATGGATAAGTCTTTGGGATGAATTAGAGCGGAGACTGTGAGCCAGGCCTTCTCATTCACATAAGTGCCTGACCTCACAAATGCGCTTCTGGAAGAATGGTCAAACATTCCCATAGACACTCCTAAACCTTCTCAGCCTTCTCAGAAGAGTTAAAGCTGTTATAGCTGCAAAGGGTGGACCAACTCAATATTGAACCCTACGGAACTAAAACTTAGATGGCATTAACCACTTTACGACCGCCCGCTGCAGTTATACTACGGCAGGCAGCCACTTCTGGGCAAACCGACTTAGCTATACGTCGGTCTTTAGCCGCAAGCTAGGGGGTGAGCGCGAGGAGGCGGATCCGATTGCCGCCTGACACCCGCGATTGTTCCCCGCTGAGAGAGAAGAATGGTCAGCTGTTGTAAACACAGCTGACCGTTCTTCTCCCTGGAATGATCATAGAGCCCCTGTGATACTTCTATATGGGATCACAGGTCTCTATGGTCATTTCTGAAGCCACGCCCCCCCCCACAGTTAGACTCACTCCTCTAGGCTCACATTTAACCCCTTGATCACCCAGAGGGTTAATCCCTTCCCTGCCAATGGCATTATTACAGTAACAGTGCATATTTTTAGCACTGATTACTGTAATAATGTCACTGGTACCCCCAAAAGTGTCAAAAATGTCAGTTAGGGATCTGATCTGTCCGCTGAAATGTCACAGTCCCGCAAAAAATCGCAGATCGCCGCCATTACTAGTAAGAAAAAAAAAAAACAATAAAAATGACATAAATCATTCCCGTAGTTAGTAGACGCAATAACTTTTGCGCAAACCAATCAAAATACACTTATTACGATTTTTTTTACCAAAAATATGTAGCAGAAAACAAATTGGCATAAAATGTTAACCATTTAGGCCCTGGATGATTTTCCTGCTCAAAGACCAGGGCCTATTTTGCGATTCGGCACTGCGTGACTTTAACGGACAATTGCGCGGTCGTGCGACGCTGTACCCAAACGAATTTGACGTCCTTTTTTTCCCACAAACAGAGCTTTCTTTTGGTGGTATTTGATCACCTGTGCGATTTTTATTTTTTGTGATATAAACAAAAAAAGAGTAAGGTAAAAATCAAAATTTTTTAACATTTTAGGCCAATTTGTTTTCTGCTACATATTTCTGGTAAAAAAAATTGCAATAAGTGTACTTTGATTGGTTTGCGCAAAAGTTATTGTGTTTAATAACTACGGGAAAGATTTATGTCATTTTTATTTTTTTTTTTTTAACGAGTAATGGCGGCGATCTGCGATTTTTTTTTGCGGGACTGCGACATTGCGGTGGACAGATCGGACCCTTGACTGACATTTTTGACACTTTTGGGAGTACCAGTGACATTAATACAGTAATCAGTGCTATACATATGCACTGTTACTGTAAAAATGAGCAGAATGTGAAAAATATTATTTTTTTTCCAAAATTGTCGCTCTTTTTTGTTTATAGTGCAAAAAATAAAAATCGCACAGGTGATCAAATACCACCAAAAGAAAGCTCTATTTGTGGGAAAAAAAAGGACATCAATTTTATTTAGGTACAGTGTCGCACAACGCAAATAACAACACAATAACGCAGTGCCGAATCGCAAAATATGGCCTGGTCATTAACCACTTTACCGCTGCTCACTAGAGCTCTACTGCGGCAAAGTGGCTCGATAACGTCTGGTGACATAGACCTACGTCGCCAGACATTCCCCTCTCTCGGCCGCCGGAGGCTCGCTCCCGCTGTATTCAGTCACAGCAGGAGTCGGGCCAGGGGAGGAGTGGCGGCGATCGCCGCTGCTCTCCCCCAATTGTCGGGGAATCGAGTTTGGAGATCCGCCCACTTGTGTAAACAAAGCGGGCGGATCTCCTAAGTGACAGGCAGGGACAGATTACAGGATTCAGCATAGCTGAACCTGCGATCTGTCCCTGTGTCACTCAGTCACCTCCCCCACACATGTCAGTAAGCACCAGGCATACATTAACCCCTCCCTCTCCAATAAAATTTACCCCTTCCCTGCCAGTGTCATTTTTACAGTAACAGTGCATATTTATAGCACTGATTACTGTAGTAATGTCACTGGTACCCCCAAAAGTGTCAAAAATGTCAGTTAAGGGTCCGATCTGTCCACCGCAATGTTGCAGTCCCGCAAAAAAAATTGCAGATCGCCGCCATTACACGTTAAAAAAACCCCACCAAAAACGACAGAAATCTTTCCCTTAGTTAGTAAACTCAATAACTTTTGCGCAAACCAATCAAAATTCGCTTATTGCGATTTTTTTTACCAAAAATATGTAGCAGAAAACAAATTGGCCTAAAATGATAAAAAATTTAGATTTTTACATTTTTTTTTGGGGGGGGGGGGGGAATTTCATATAAAAAATGTGAAAAATATTGTTATTTTTTCAAAATTTTCGCTCTTTTTTTGTTTATAGCGCAAAAAGTAAAAATCGCACAGGTGATCAAATACCACCAAAAGAAAGCTCTATTTGTGGGAAAAAAGGACATAAATTTCGTTTGGGTACGGCGTTGCATGACCGCGCAATTGTCAGTTAAAGTCGCACAGTGCCGAATCGCAAAAAGTGGCCCAGACGTAAGACAGCAAAATCCTCCGGTGGTAAAGTGGTTAAGAGGGCAAATCCTTCCGGTCTTAAAGTGGTTAAAGTTCATGTGCATGTAAAGGCAGGCATCCCAATGCTTTTGGTAAAATGGTGTGTGAAGCTCTACCCTTTTTTACATATGTCTTTTATGGTCTTTATTGCTGTAGAAAATTAGGTAGGGGAGAGAAAACATTGGATACCCCAGGGAGCACTGAATAAAAAGAGGACAATCCTCCTTTTCTAACACAGAGCCTCAGAACCTCTCAGAACCAAAAGGCAGGAGAGGTAACGGAGGTTAATTTCCCAAAAAAAACTATCTTGACTGAACAATTACATGGGGCCCTCTGAAGAAATAGGGTATTTTGCACACAGCCACTAGGACTATGAGTAGAGATAGACCGAAAGACTCCCAGTTCAGAGCCGAATAACGAACCCTATTGAAGTCTTTGGCACTCAAATTGGAAAAATCAAAAGTGCCCATTTTGAGGGCTTAGATGCATGTAATTGGGCATACAAAGGGTATGGGGGTCCTGATACTGCCCCGGGGAACACGTATCAATGAAAAAAAGTTTGTAAAAAGCATAATTTTTAAATGAGCAATGATTGGGGGGCATGGTCTTGGCAGGAGAGCGTGAGGATGTGTTTTCCCAGAGCTCCAGGCACAACACCTCCATAAACACTGCTAATCAGCACCTTGGGTCCCCCCTTTTCCACTCATCGGGATGCCCCCGAAGCGGAGACTGTCACCTCAACCGCAGAGGACCCCTCGGCCACGCTCAAGCTCTATAGATGCCTTCTTTGCCAGCGGCCGCTGGACCGGGCCTGATCCACCCAAGATGACGCTGGAGCGTGGTGAGCAGCCTTCTCCCATCCCTTCACCGCGGCTTCCACTCACTGCCCCGCTGTCTCCCACATCTCCGGGCTCCTCTAGCACCTGCAGCGGGCCCGATGACGCAGCAGATCTGTTGGAGAATAGAGACTTGCGGGCCCACATACTCTCCCTCCCCACCCCGGCTGACCTGGATAGGCTGGCTGACAGGGTGGAGCGGGCCCTGTGCCAGGAGATAGACTCCATCAAGGCTGACACCACACACTTGGGGCATCGGGTTGAGACAGAGGAGGCCAGAGTGGAGGACCTGATTCCGGCGGTGCAAGCTCTCACAGACCGGGGTAAGTCTCAGGACAGGCTCATTGACGCTTTACTGGATCAGCTTGATGATATGGAGAACCGGAGCCGCAGAGGAGACATTCGCATCAGGGGCCTGCCAGAGGCCACAGCGCCCAGGGACATTGTTCCTACCCTTCAAGGAATATTTAAGCAAATTCTGGGCAGGAATGCCCCGGATCACATCGAGATAGACCGGGCCCACAGGGCTTTGCGGCCCCCCTCAGATGACCCTCTGGCCCGGTCTGACCCTTAGTCGCGGGCTGCGCTTATTTCCCTTGTTTCTGCCACCCCCCGTGGGGTCCCGCTGCCACAGAGGTGTCTCTGCCGGGCGCCTTATGTTTTGTGCTCTACCGTTCCACCCCCACCCCCCCAGGTTTTTTATTTTTATTTTTTTCGGACTCAATGGAGTCTCCGGCCACCCCCTTTTTGGGGTACAGGCCGTTGGCAGGCGGGGGTGCCCCGCTTCTCCCTTTGCTCCCGCCGGGGCATGGGGGGAGGAGGCTGTCCTGGCCTGTCTCTGGCGCTTTTGGGGCTATGGGCCGACCCTTGGCCCCCTTCTGCCTTGACATTCTATTGTTTTTTGATTGTTTATATATTCTTCTTGTTCTTGTTTTATTGTCATGTGTGGTTCCTGGGGGTAATGTCAATTTTACTAACATTTTACAGGGCTCCTGGTCAGGTGTCTGGTGGTGTCGGTTGGTCACTCTCCTGCTCCTCTCGCAGCGGCTCAGGATTGAAGGTTAACCATGGCTCCATTGAAAATTTTGACCTATAACGTCCGGGGTTTGAGCTCTCAGTTTAAACGTGGTAAGTTGTGGCTCGAGTTACGAAGGCTTGGCGCACAGGTAATATTTCTGCAGGAGACTCATTTTCACTCACAATCCATGCCCAGACTTCCTACGCACATTTACAATCAATGGGGTTGCTATAGCCATTCATAAAAACTGCCCTTTTGTGCCCCTAGACCACCTACTGGACACCCAGGGAAGGTTTGTTTTCCTCAAGGGTACATTGTATGGCCGGACTCTGATCCTTGCCTCTATCTACGCCCCTAACTCGGGCCAATTGCCCTTTTTAGATTCGACCCTAGACTCCCTTTACATGTTCCGCGAGGGACTATTAGTGCTGGGCGGGGACTTTAACTTGTGCATTGACCCTCGGTGCACTCATTTGCTGCCCATAGGCGCTTCCTTAAGATGTTGCACGCTTTTGGTCTAGTGGATTGTTGGCGGCTTCTGCACCCTTCTCTCCGCGAATATAGCTATTACTCAGCGACGCACAATTCGTATACCCGTATTGACATGCTGCTCATTATCTTAAATTCAGTTCCTCCCTCCTGTCTCCAATGTGTACCTATTTTAATGCTCTGGCGACGGGCTCGTCTGTATCGAGGGATGCCCTCCTAGCCCATATCACGGTTCTCCCTAAAGAGGGGAAGGACCTTACCCTGCCCAGCAGCTTTCGGCTAATCTCTTTGCTAAACACAGACATTAAAATCTTGGCCAGGATTTTGGCGGATAGATTGAACCCTCTCTTACCTTCCGTGGACCAAACAGGTTCCACTGCGGGCAGGGAGGCACGGGATAACTCCAACAGGGCGCTGCAGGTCATACACTGGGTTAGGTCCCAGCTGCTCCATCCACCCTGTCTCCTGCTGTCTACGGACGCTGAAAAAGCATTTGACAGGGTGGATTGGGTGTATATGGAGCTGGTGCTGGGGCGCTTGGACCTCGGCCCCCACATGTCTAGTTGGCTGGCCGCGTTGTATGCCTCTCCGGAGGCCAGGGGTGAAGGCTGGGGGCTTTTTGGCCTCCCCTTCCCGATCCGCAATGGCACACACCAAGGGTGCCCCCTTTCGCAGCCCATCTTTGCACTGACTTTGGAACCCCTGGACATTGAGGGTGTCACCGTGGGCCCTACTGAACATAAACTTTGGGCATACGCGGACAATGTGTTGTTCTACGTGACTAGACCCCTGACGTCCCTGCCTGTTCTCATGTCTGAACTTAGGGATTTTCATATACTCTCGAACTTCAAGATTAACTTTGATAAGTCAGAAATTTTGCCTTTTAATAGGTTTGGATACATAGGTTGAGCGTTGCAACTTAAGGTAGGGTTACCTACTCTGTCTGTGGCAGATATACATAGCCATGTCCATGATGCTCTTACCTCTCTGACCTTACTTTTATGCAGCCTGGCAATTATTGTTTTGCACTTGTTCTTTTGCAGATTTTTCTTCTTATGCTCTCTTATGTTGTTTCAATTCTGGTGTATTGCTGAAATTTCAAATAAAGATTATATAAAAAAAAAAATGAGCAATGATTTACTGATGCTTAAAGTGAAACAATAAAAATGAAAAATGCCTCTAAAAACAGTGTCTGGGGGTCCCTTTAGTCTGCCTGTAAAGTGGCGCATCTATACCATGTACAGAACCTGCTGCAGCAAAAATTACATTTATAAAGTCAAACAAATGACATTTTTCCCTGCAAGCTTTGTTTATTTTATAAACAATGGCTTGGGGAGCCAGTCTGTATGATGAGGCCACAATTTAGTGCACTTGAAACAAGATTAGAGATTAGAATTCTGGTGTCTGTTTTGCAGACTTTGGAAGTAACAGGTGCAGAAAAATTGGGCTTTGGGTGTTGGTGGTGCCTTCACACCGCAACTCTATAGAGGTACTGATGAATCAAGTAATGCTTGTGCATTGTCAAGGAGCAAGTGGCTGACACTGTGTTCAAATAACTCCATGCATGAGGCTGGAGCTATGGCAGAAGTAGCTGTAGACAAGGAGACAGAAAAAGCCTCTCTGGCAGCTGCAGTGGACTGCTCACTAGTCCCTGCTTGGGTTAGAGAGGATGAGGAGGATGAGGATGGTTTAGTAAGTAAGTCCACCACCTCCTCTGCATGCTGTGGCTGGATAGGATGGGCAAAATCACTAAACAGAGGAAATGGTGCTCTGTCTGAGGACATATAATATCCATCTTTGCCTGTGGACACAGATGCTGCTGGCCCCCTCACAGTGCCTTGCAAATGTCTGCCTCTCCTTGTTAGCCTCCCAGACATGATTGGGGGCTTATTACCATAATGAATTAATTAATAAATTTGAGTACTTTACTACACAGACACACTCCACTGACACACTACAATATACTACAGTTAAAATGCACTGACACACTTCAATATACTGCAGCAAAAGTGCACTAACGCAATTCAATATACTGCAGTAAAACTGCACTAACACACTTTAATATACTGCTGTAAAAGCGCACTAAGGCACTTCAATATACTGCAGTAAAAGTGTACTAGTGCAATTTAGTATACTGCAGTAAAAGTGCACTAATGCACTTCAATATACTGCCATAAAAGTGCACTAACGCACATCAGTATACTGCAGAAAAACGTGCACTAATGCATGTCAATATACTGCAGAAAACATACACTAACGCACCTCAATATACTGCAGTAAACCTGCCCTGAAACACTAAGCTGACACTAAACTAGAAATGAATGGTCGCACTACATTTACACTCCATTATCCCTATATTCACACTACATTTACACTCTACACTCACAATAGAATCACAGTAGCACACTATAGCACACTAACTTGCTATTAGCAATGAACAGAGCCCTGTTCTTTCTATCTCCACTCCAATATCATACTGCAAATGGCTGCTCTGGGAAGGATCCTTTTATAGTGTGGGGTGGGTCTATGAACATTGAGCCATGATTGGGCACAGTCATCATTACTTTCTCCATTCATGGCTTTAACAGTGTTCTGTGCCCTGATTGAGCAAATCCTTCATTGCTTTAACCAAACAGGGCTTTCAATGCACCGTGTGGCGTGCAGTGCATTGTGGGGCACTCGGTGGGCGAACAAATTCACCCAACACTAGCTCTGAGTTTTTTAATTTATTTTGCTGGGCAAGCAGAAACCAGTGCAGGGATTGGCTGAGAGGGGTAGCGGACAATGAGCAGTTAGTAAGTTAATGAGTCTGGCAGCAGCACCGATGATAGACTGAAGAGGGTATAGCCTATGGAGAGGTAGGCCTATGAGAAGGGAGTTGCAATAGTCAAGGCGTGAGATAACAAGGGAGTGAATGAGTAGCTTGGTGGTTTCATTAGTTGAAAAGGGGCAACCGTGTGGCGTGCAGTGCATTGTGGGGAGCTCGGTAGGTGAACAAATGGTCGACCACCCCGACAATTCGGGTGTTCACCGAATGGGCGAACAGCCAATTTTCGGCCCAAACTCATGCTTGGGCTGAACCGTTCACCCATCACTAGCTCTGAGTTCAGGTTCATACTCACAATGCCACAGGATCACTGGCTGCCTTCTTTCGATATCCACCAGGCACTTTTCAGTAAGTGAGAAACAAGGCTCACAATGCCACAGGACATCTGGACACCCCCTTCCAATTTATGTGCGCTCCAACCACCTACTGGGCAACCCCCCCAGGCATTGGCCGGGTCCTCGTAAATATTCAGTCCGCTCATCGACCTTTCCGCCCACTGTGATTCCAGAACCCACTAGAATGCAGGGGGAAATAATCAGACCAGCAGCCTGTGAAACACTAAACAGGCTAGGACATCCAACAACTGCTCCACTGATTACAAGGGAGCCAAACTAAATTTACCTAACATCATTTACTAGCTAGGAGGGAGATACGTTCACCCCTGCTAAAAATAGGCCCTGTTCTTATGGGCTCTTAGGCAGAGTATCCTATGGAAAGAAGGATGGGAAAAAAAACAACAACATAACAAAATACATCTGGCATTCTACATGACAGAAAGTTCCTTAGTCACATTATAAATCTCAAGTACAAAAAGTTAAATGCAAACTCTGTACAGCACATATGTACACCACTATACAGCCCAACTGGGTAGAGCCCTATCACAAACACAAATGAGTAATGCATTAAAGAATAAACTAAAGCACAGGTTTTTTAATTTTGCTCTTCCTGCAAGAGAACAGAATTGTCTGAGTATTATAAACAGTACATCACAATGTTGGAACATTATCTCCTCAAAGATAACCCTCCAACAGAATTAGCAGCATAATACATTCACAGGCCTAGAGCCTAGTGTTCCAAAGTTCATGAATATTTTCACCTAGGGGCCTATATATTTAAAAAAAAAACAAGAGGGTTAAGAGGGCCCTGCTCATAAGAGCTTACATTCTAAGAGGGTGGGGCAAGTGGTTGAAAAGGTTATAACTTTGGGAGATGAGCTGATGGAAGTGATAAAAGATGAGTTGGAGATATGATAGGCTTCCCTGACGAGATGAGTTTTCAGGGATTGCCTAAATGGAAGCCAGAGTAGCAGATACCTGAGCAGACTGAGATAGAAAGTTCCAGAGGATGGGAGAGGCTCTGGAGAAGTCCTGGAGATGAGCATGTGATGAGCATGGGAGGGGGAGACAAGGGAGCTTGAGAGCAGGAGGTCTTGAGAGGAGTGGAGAGGGTGGTTTGGGTGATATTTTGAGACGAGTTTGGTGATGTAGCTCAGGGCAGAGTTTTGAATGGCTTTGTATGTTGTTGTAAGTATTTTTAATTTAATTTGCTGGGCAAGCAGAAACCAGTGCAGGGATTGGCTGAGAGGGGTAGCGGACAATGAGCAGTTAGTAAGTTAATGAGTCTGGCAGCAGCACCGATGATAGACTGAAGAGGGGATAGCCTATGGAGAGGTAGGCTTATGAGAAGGGAGTTGCAATAGTCAAGGCATGAGATAACAAGGGAGTGAATAAGTAGCTTGGTGGTTTCATTAGTCGAAAAGGGGCAATTTTTAGAGATGTTACAGAGGTGAAGTCCTCAGGCTTTTGGAAATGATTGGATTTGGGGCTAAAAGGACAGTTCTAGGATTACACCCAGTACCCTGGTGTGAGGGGAGGGATTGATGGTTGCATTTTTGATTTTGATGGAAAAGTCATGGAGGGGGGCACAGACGGGGGAGGGGGATGGGGATTATTATCAGAGATTTGGTTTTAGGAAGTGGTGCGACATCCATGCTGATATGTCAGTTAGTAATGCTGAAGAAGTGAGGAGTAGAGAGATAGATTTGGGTGTCACCAGCATAGAGATGGTATTGGAAGCTGTGGGAGGTTATCAAGTATATTGAGTAGGAGCAGGTGGTCAACAGTTTTAAGGGCCACAGAGAGGTCTAGTAGTAAGAATATAGAGTAGTGGCCATTGGTTTTAGCAGTTAGTAAATCGTTAGTGAGTTTTAGTAAGAGTTCATCGTTTTCGAAGTGGAGATATTTCATGATGAGGGAGAATCTGTACTCTGACATGACCATGTCAAAGAATAGAGTGGCAAGTAATGTATTGGTTGTCCAATACCACTTCTGCAGGGGTTTCCCCATCACTCCCTGAAGAATTATTAGGGCAAGAAATTTCCAAATGTCATCTTTGGTCCCTGGTTCCCACTTTCTGCACCTTGCAAACTTCCGATGTGTAGCCAATTGTTGCTCTTTGTATTGGTTTGCCTCGGTAACAATTTTTTCAATAACCTCATCGGTCAGAAATAATTTTAGGTATGCCAAGGGGTTGTCATGATCAATGTCAACTTTCATACCAGGTGCTCAAGAAAGTGGGAATCTTGGGGGCGCTGCCTGATCCGTACCACAGTCAATAGAGCACCAAGTTCGCATATCACTGAGCTCATTCGCAGAATCGTCGCTGTCGTCCCTTTTAGTACCTGATGACGAATTTTCCCACGAATCACTATTGCTCAGTTCTTCAAATAATTCTGATTCAATGTCGCTGTTTTCCGGATTTTGAGCTAAAAGAACGCTTTTTGGACGCCATAGACGTTCTAAATTTTTCAAGCACAAAGAACCGCAAAAGTACAGGCCTGGCACTGGAAAAGCCACTAGGTGAAAACCTGTGGTAAAATGGCATGATACAAAGTTGTAATCCTAACAGGTTTCACTGTATCAAGTCATTTGTTTTATTTATTTTTTTAATCTCCCACCAGTTCCACCCCCTGCATCGCGGCGCTCCCAGGGAAGGGAACCGGAAGACAGGTGACAGCATTGGCCAGATCACACAGCGTGGACAGCGGGAGGATGGCTGGAGGACGGTGGGGGAGGACGGCGGGGGATCGCAGTGGAAGGTAAGTGTGATTTTGGTGTAATCCCGAGTGTGGCTCTGGTTACCCCTTTTGGCATTGTATATTAACCCCGAGCCACACTTGGGAATACCGCCAAGGAGGTTAAGAGACAGCGTGGCCCTGTCCCTCAATGCACTTCATTCGCCTAGACTAATGATGTGCATAGTGCTCCCTAGGCCTTATTCATTCATTTAGAAGTAGGAGGGGGGCCAGACTGAAGATACTTAGTTGCAAGGCCCCGTCAGCTAAACCTGGAAGATCAGACAGGCCTCTTGATGATGTTACAAGCTAAAGGAAGTCACCTGGACTATGATGGATCTGGTGGCTGGGTGAGTATCTGGACTGTGCCTAGAACACCACCAGGTAAGTGGGGGCAAATAAAAAGAAAATGGGGTGAGGGGGCTCTGAAGGTCCTCTTTAAGTCCAGCGAAGCCTCCCCGCAATGACCACAATGGATCCATGCCTTTGCTCAGTGCTGTTACCTTCCGACAGCATTCACACTATGCCCAGGTGCTCCAATCCCTTGACTGTGCCAAGGGTGAGATACCCTTTGTGCGCCATCTGTACACCGATGTCTGTGAACAACTCACCCTGCAGCTCCTCTGGACATTTCTGCATGGTGGTGCCTCCCAACGTCGTCACGGCCTGATACCCAAAGGAACGGATGTGTGCCATTCCGTTAGGTATACTCTCTTTCTCTCTCTCTGGTACACCAAATCCTACCCACATGTGTAGTAGTCTACTCTTTTCCTCAGACTTCTTTCTTCTCACGGGTCACAACTCCTCCCTGGGACTCACCAGCGCCAATTTCCCTTATTTTTGAGCAAGATCTTTCCACTCTGGGAGTTAACCCTTGCTTGTCCACCAGAAAGTGCACTCACCCTGGTTGCTGCTTCCTTGGCAAAATTCTGCTTAAGCCAATAGAAGGTATGTGCTATTCGTTTTGTTATGAATCGAAATTCGGACAAAATGTTTATTTGGAGATTCCGATGTATCCAAATATCTGAATCACAATAGTAATGAATTTCAACAAATCAGAAATAAATCATAACTAAACGCATTATCCGAATTTGAAAATGAATTCGAAAATGAATTTAAATTTGAAAATTTATTTGAACTAAAATTCAAAAATGAATACGAATTTGAAATGGAGACATATTGCAATAAATACAATACAGCATAAAAGTGAAATAAGATGATTCCTACTTCAGCTGCTTTATAGAATAGAAAAGAATAGAATAAAATAGAATATAATAGAATGTAAAGAAATAGAATAGAAGACAAATAATAGAACAAAAAAAGAATAGAATAAAACAATTGAATAGAATATAACAGAATAGAATAGAGTAGAAAATAAAGGAATAAATAATCAAATAAAACAGAACAGAATAGAATCAAATATAGAAAAACAGAATAGTGTAGAATAGAATAGAAAAAAATAGAATAGATTAAAATAGAATTGAACAGAAAAGAAAAAAAAAAGAATTAATATAGCCTTTTAGAAGATGGCTATATTCGTTCTTTTTTTTAAATTTTATTTCATTCTATTCAATTCTATTTTAATCTATTTCATTTTTTTCTATTCTATTATTTTCTATTCTTTTTTCGATTCTTTTTAATTCCTTTATTTTCTATTCTATTTCTTTATTTTCTATTCTAATCTATTCTGTTTTATTCTATTCTAATCTGTACTTTTCTTTTCTTTTCTATTCTTTTAAATTCCTTTATTTTTTTATTACATTATATTCTGTTTTATTCTATTCTCTTCTTTTATATTATTTTATATTGTATTGTATTCTATCATGTTTTATTTCAATCTTTTCTATTCCTTTATTTTCCTTTCTATTCTATTCTATTCTGCAACCTAAGTAAGAATCATAATCTTATTTCCCTTTGTTTACCTTACTGTAATATTGCAATATGTTTCCAATTCAAATTCAAATAATTTTCAAATTAATTTCAAATCAATTTTAAATTAACAAATCTATAAACCGAATTCCGCGAACTAATCATTCTAACATATTTACTAACGAATATGCCTTGTCATAGGCATATTAAACAGCCTGTATGCACACCAGCTTTTGATCCTCCTTTGGGTGTCAATAGCAACAGCTGAATGCACTAAAGGGGGAATATCCCAGATGAGAAACCCCACACGTAGCACTACCCCGGTAGGAACTGCTCAAGTTAAGCAGTTCTTTCTCAGAGCTAGTGCAGAGGCAGCCAGGTACACAGCTCAATGAAAAGTCTTTTATTGTCAGGAATTAGCAGCAGAGATGGCTAAATCTACATATCTACACTCGGGAAACTGGGACTAGCACATACACATTTAAAGTAAGATCTATTTAAAGTGAAAATGAAATCCATCCAAACAACAGCAAATAGCAAACATTAAGATAAGAGTGAACACATTTTCTAACTAAACAATCTAACAGAGCAACAGATAGCCTAACTAGGCAACTAACTATATACAATATATACAAATGGGGAACACAGAAAAACCGTCTAAAACTGGAGGTATAGGGAACGTATAGAAAAGGCAAAGCAAAACACAATGTATACAAATAGGGAACACAGAAAAGCAGGGTAAAACTGGAAGTATAGAGAACATATAGGTAAGGGGAAGCAAAACTGGAATCAGGAACGGTTGTGTGTGTGTGTGAGGGGGCTTGGGGGGTAGGAACAAAGCAGCAGGGTTCAGAGTATAGGTACAAAGCAAAGCGCACGATCAAGAGCAGGAACAGGATAAACAGCTAGCAGTATCTGGCAGCAAGGAAAACACTGGAGCAAGGGGAAAATGTATAGAAGGGATAAAATACCCTCCCGGCATCAGGTGGAACTGATTACTGGGATCTGCTGGCTGCCAGGAGACACCCACTGTGGACACCGGAACTTCAACCATCTGCTCTGGGAAGCACAGTGCCACCAGCAGGTGATCCAGGTCCTGACATTTATGCTCTTTATTTCTGTAGAAACTTGGATAGAGTGAGGGAAAGCATGGGATACCCCAGGGGGCACTGAATAACAAGAGCACATTTCTCCTTCTCTTACACAGTTTCTGAACTCAAGGGCAAGAGAGGTAATCAAGGTTAAGTTCCTATAAAAGTCACTTTTGCCTGAACAATTACATGAGGCCTTCTGAAATAAAAGAGGAAACTGCATACAGTCACTAGGGCTCTGAGTTCAGGTCAGTTTTCACAATGCCACAGGAACACAGGCTGTCTCCTTTCAATATTCACCAGGCACTCTTCAGTGAGGGAGAAACAAGGGCCACATTGCCACAGGACAGCTGAACACCTCCTTTCAACTTTCACCAGGCACCCTCCAGCAAGCTCTCCAGACCAGGACTCCGAACAAAGCCCTTCCAATAGGCCCCCAGCTGTGCCTCAGCTGGGATCTCATTAAAAATACAGCAGTGTTTTAGCGCACTGCCCTAAGGAGCAGAGCCCCCTTTAGGCAAGGGACTCCTCCTGCAGGACTGGCCCAAGGACCAACTCAACCTCTGCTCTAGGCCTCAGATTATTTATGGTTGATACAACCACCAACTGGGCACAACCCTTCAGCGATTGTCCGGATCCCCATAAATCTGCCTTTCCTCCCTCTGTGATTCCATAACCCTCTAGAAAAATTCAGACCAGCATCCCGTGAAACACTGAGCAGGCTAGAATAATCAACAACTTCTCCACTGATTGCAGGGGAGCCAAACTAAATGTACCTAGCATCCTATACTAGCTAGGGTGCTACACATAGTATATCTCCTCATATTATTGCAGTCAATTATATTTTGTATCATTCATAGACAATGTTAGGCAGTCTTTACATTACAAATTAAATCCATTTTAAAGATCATCCATCACTACAGTATGATTGTGGCTAAAGGCACACATCCCAATTTTAGTGTAGACCTTTTCAGAAAGGCTAGAAAGGGGAGGAGGTTTATTTTAGTCCTAATAAAGTTGTGTTTTTTTTTTATTATTCTTACTTTTTATTAATTACATTTTTTTCATTAATTACTTTTTTTTAAATTAAATGTACCCTTGTTTTGTTTAGATATCATGCACAATGACAGTAGTGCTGTGCAGCCTAGCTGCTTAATGTGCAGCTATAGAGAAGTTCCAAGTAGTAGCTCTAAAATACATGAATGTTCCAACAATTAAGGGGTTAAAGGGGAATTTAGGCAAGAAGCTGCAGTCCACACAGCAACATATTTTTACTAATATCTTGGTAACACCAAGTTTGTGACTGTATGTAAAAATATTAACATTTATATATTAATATTTCCACATTGCTCTACTCTTTCATCCTACATAGTTTCATAACTGTAGTCAAAATTTGCAATGCTGCAGGTTCACACAATTCAGATCCAAATTGACTTTACCAGCAAATTCATTATTATAGTGTACAACATAATCTGTGTGTATTTCTGTGGGGTATGCCGCAAAGGAGGACATGCATGTCTATGTAACTGCTGGTAAAATATAATTTTAGAAACAAGGAACCAGTGTTAGCATGTGGTTTAGGTTGCAAGTAGCCATACAAAATTAAATATACAATTTGAGTAGATTGGGCCATTACAAAGCATCCAAACATTATATTTTTATTGTGATTGTGGGTAGAAACATGGGCTTTGTCAGCTCCATATTGTGGATACTCCAACAGCCACTCTTCCTTGTTATGAATTCCTAATCCTGTGTTACAGCACCTTGTAAAGTATTCTCCAAAAAATAAAAAAAAGAGAGGGTAGAAACCCCTCTCGGCAGGTGTGCAGACTCAGGAAACCCGCCTCTCACCAATACAGTTTCCAAGAAATATTAAAAAAGAAGTCAGGTGCTTTAACTCAGCATCTACCAAAAACTAAAACATCAGTATTGCATGGAGTGACCCTTTAGGCTATAACTTTTATTCACATTTTGACAGCATGTTTTTGGAAATTATCCACGTTTTGTTTAGTTGTCATACACTTTATTTTTTCCAATAAATTTGACAGTAAAAACTAAAAATTATAGTCTTCAGCTTATAAAACAAAATTTTACTGCTATATTTTATTTAATGACTTTTTAAGCAACTATAGTATTTTATAGTAAACAATAGCATTTGAAAGTAGACTTGTCTCACAAGTTAAGTGTTTAAGTGCTCTTAAAAAATTATACTGTAGCCCTAGGTCATCCTAGGCTGTCACTGTTGGTAGCTGCACATGACTATACCCCCTTCCCCCACCAGCTTCCCAAACTAGATGCTGGCAGATTTGTCTGTTGTTTTACAGGATGCAGATACCTCTCTGTGCTTGAACCTGGAGTAAATCTATCCACTTCTGCTAAAGCCCACTCACACCCAGCATTAGGTTTCAAAACTCACTCTTCACGAGCTGAGTGTGCACTCTTCATTGCTTTCTCTCTTTTCTTACCCCACTCCAGTTTCACATGTCTTGCTCCTTTATCTCCTCCCTTAGCCACTTCTCCTTCCCTTTCTAGCACTGTCCCCGTAGGAACTGCTGAATATTGACTATGTGGGCTCCCCTGGTTACCAACACATGGTTATAATTAGATAAAGTTCCTGAATCCATCCTTGCTCCTGTTGGCTCTTTACAGAAATAAACAGTTTAGGGGTTTTGGTTTTTTGTTGTTTATTTTGTAATTGGGATAGGAGGAGGGAATAGTGGTAATACTCCAACTGAACTATTCACATAGATGAGGACTTCTATCTTCAGAACTTCTTTAGTACTTAGGTATAGGGATGATCGAACGGTTCGGGTCGACCATCGGTTCAGCCCAAACATTGGGTGTTCGAGGTTCGACCGAATTTAGAACTTTTTGCCCAAAAAGTTCGGAATTCGGCAACCAGAACCCCCCAAAATGCAATGCTTCAGGAAATGGGCTTTAAAAGCCCGTGATTGGACCAGAACCATTAGCAAAAGCCAACTGAGGGGGCAGGAGAATGCTAGGAATGTGATTGGAGTGACTAGGGGGTCCCTAGACCAATCATTAGTGAATACGATCGCCCCGCCATATTCCTAGCATTGTTATAGTCAGGAAAAACATCTGAACTTGTGTATAGTGGTACTGTGCACAAGTTCAGATGTTTTGCCTGCCTCCAAAACCCCCCAAAAAATGCCAGCAAAAAACACCTGGGCATTTTTTTTTTTTGACGCTAGCGTTTTTTGGCATTTTTTTGGGTTCTTTTGAGGCAGGCAAAACATCTGAACTTGTGTATAGTGGTATATATACACACATACATATATTTATATACACACCTAGACATATATAGGTGTGATAGTAGCAGAAATATATTACTGTAAATTATTTCATTAGCGCAAGCATATATTTCTGCTACTATCACACCTATATATGTCTAGGTGTGTATATAAATATATGGATGTGTGTATATACACCACTATACACAAGTTCAGATGTTTTGCCTGCCTCAAAAGAACCCCAAAAAATGCCAAAAAAACGCTAGCGTCAAAAAAAAAAATGCCCAGGTGTGTTTTGCTGGCATTTTTTGGGGGTTTTTGGAGGCAGGCAAAACATCAGAACTTGTGCACAGTACCACTATACACAAGTTCAGATGTTTTTCCTGACTGCAAAGAACCCAAAAAAATGCCTTCTATTAAACCGGCAAGGTGTGAAAACCGAGAAGCCATATTGGTGATCTGAAAGTTTTCTAATACAAAAAATCTTTTTTTTTATGGTTCTGGACATGCTACAGAGCTGAAACTTCACATGTACACTTTTTAGACCCCCCAGATCTGAAATCCAAAGTAAAAATAAAAAAATCTTTTTTTTTTTTCAATAATTGGCTTTTTTATCAAAAATGACAATTTTTAAGAACTTTTTTTGTGTGATTTTGTGTCTGGGGGGTCTAAAAGGTGTACCTGTGAAGTTTCAGCTCTGTAGCATGTCCAGAACTAGAAAAAAAAGGATTGTATGTATTAGAAAACTTTCAGCTCAGGGGGTTGGCTTCTCTCCTCGGTTTTCACACCTTGCTGGTTCCAAAGCAGGCATTTTTTTGGGTTCTTTGCAGTCAGGAAAAACATCTGAACTTGTGTACAGTGGTACTGTGCACAAGTTCAGATGTTTTGCCTGCCTCCAAAAACTTCCAAAAAATGCCAGCAAAAACACACCTGGGCATTTTTTTTTTGACGCTAGCGTTTTTTTGGCATTTTTTTTGGGTTCTTTTGAGGCAGGCAAAACATCTGAACTTGTGTATAGTGGTATATATACACACATAATTATATGTATATAGACACCTAGCCATATATTGGTGTGATAGTAGCGGAAATATATTACTGTAAATGATTTCATTAGCGCAAGCATATATTTCTGCTACTATCACACCTATATATGTCTAGGTGTATATATAAATATATGGATGTGTGTATATACACCACTATACACAAGTTCAGATGTTTTGCCTGCCTCAAAAGAACCCCAAAAAATGCCAAAAAAACGCTAGCTTCAAAAAAAAAAAATGCCCAGGTGTGTTTTTGCTGGCATTTTTTGGGGGTTTTTGGAGGCAGGCAAAACATCAGAACTTGTGCACAGTACCACTATACACAAGTTCAGATGTTTTTTCTGACTGCAAAGAACCCAAAAAAATGCCTTCTATTAAACCAGCAAGGTGTGAAAACCGAGAAGCCATATTGGTGATCTGAAAGTTTTCTAATACAAACAATCTTTTTTTTTATGGTTCTGGACATGCTACAGAGCTGAAACTTCACATGTACACCTTTTAGACCCCCCAGATCTGAAATCCAAAGTAAAAATAAAAAAAATCTCTTTTTTTTTTCAATAATTGGCTTTTTGTATCAAAAATGACAATTTTTAAGAACTTTTTTTGTGTGATTTTGTGTCTGGGGGGTCTAAAAGGTGTACCTGTAAAGTTTCAGCTCTGTAGCATGTCCAGAACCAGAAAAAAAAAGGATTGTATGTATTAGAAAACTTTCAGCTCAGGGGGTTGGCTTCTCTCCTCGGTTTTCACACCTTGCCGGTTTCAAAGCAGGCATTTTTTTGGGTTCTTTGCAGTCAGGAAAAACATCTGAACTTGTGTATAGTGGTACTGTGCACAAGTTCAGATGTTTTGCCTGCCTCCAAAAACTCCCAAAAAATGCCAGCAAAAACACACCTGGGCATTTTTTTTTTTGACGCTAGCGTTTTTTTGGCATTTTTTTGGGGTTCTTTTGAGGCAGGCAAAACATCTGAACTTGTGTATAGTGGTATATATACACACATAATTATATGTATATAGACACCTAGCCATATATTGGTGTGATAGTAGCAGAAATATATTACTGTAAATGATTTCATTAGCGCAAGCATATATTTCTGCTACTATCACACCTATATATGTCTAGGTGTGTATATAAATATATGGATGTGTGTATATACACCACTATACACAAGTTCAGATGTTTTGCCTGCCTCAAAAGAACCCCAAAAAATGCCAAAAAAAACGCTAGCGTCAAAAAAAAATTCCCAGGTGTGTTTTTGCTGGCATTTTTTGGGGGTTTTTGGAGGTAGGCAAAACATCAGAACTTGTGCACAGTACCACTATACACAAGTTCAGATGTTTTTCCTGACTGCAAAGAACCCAAAAAAATGCCTGCTATTAAACCAGCAAGGTGTTACAGCAGCGAAGCCAACCTCCTGTGCTGAAAGTTTTCTAATACAAACAATCTTTTTTTATGGTTCTGGACATGCTACAGAGCTGAAACTTCACATGTACACTTTTTAGACCCCCCAGATACTAAATCCAAAGTAAAAATCAAAAAATCTCTTTTTTGTTTTTTTTTTAACTTTTCAATAATTGGCTTTTTTTATCAAAAATGACAATTTTTAAGAACTTTTTTTGTGTGATTTTGTGTCTGGGGGGTCTAAAATGTGTACCTGTAAAGTTTCAGCTCTGTAGCATGTCCAGATCCAGAAAAAAAAGATCATATAGGTGTTAAAGGAGGGTCCCACATCCCTGTTCTACTGAAAAATTATCTTTTTTTTTTCATGGTTCTGGACATGCTACAGAGCTGAAACTTCACATGTACACCTTTTAGACCCCCCAGATACTAAATCCAAAGTCAAAAATCAAGAAATCTCTCTCTTTTTTTTTCAATAATTGGCTTTTTTATCAAAAATGACAATTTTTAAGAACTTTTTTTTGTGTGATTAATAGTTAATGGGGCATGACCCAGAACCCTAGGCACTTTTTAGGGGCATTTATTGGGTTTTAGGGCTTAAAAATTGTGTTTTTTGATTACCGAAGTTCGGGTCCCATTGATTTCAATGGGGTTCTGAAATCCGGGCCGAACTTTCGGGAAGTTCGGATGTTCTGGCCGAACCGAACTTTTCAAAAGTTCGATCATCCTTACTTAGGAACAGCCAGGCTGGTAATCCACACTGCCACAAGTGTAGATGGGGTTAAGTCTCATGCTCTCTTTACTCTCTGACAAGACCACTTGGTGAATGATATCTTATCTTCAGGACACTCTCACTAGCATACTCTTCCCACTGACACCCGTCCACTGACTCTTCTAGGAGCAGGGGTGATCCCCCCTCAGGTCAGGCCCCTTGACACGAGTTTCTGTACTTACTGTACTGCAGAGACAGATCCTCCAGTGTCTCCCCTCTCAGTCACCTTCCCTAGACCTCTGGGTTCAGCTCCTCACTGCTACTCTTCCGGCCCTTAGGACGACCCCCTGAGGCCACATGGTACCTCTACAGAGGAGGAGGCAGCTGCCCTCCCCCTCCGGGACTCCGCTCCCCAACGAAAGACCTCAAGCACATGTGCTCCTGGCTAATATACAGTATCCCAACATGCACCGAGGCAACTTTCCCTCTGCCAATCGTCAAGACTGTATCAAAAGGAGGCCCACAAATGTGAGATTTGGGGGGTCCTCATCAAACTGGGGGCTCAGAGGAAAACTGGATATGTAACCAAACTACTTACACTGTTGCATATACCAGAATCCACACACAAAAAATTCTTTGCTCAAGCTAATTACACACAGGTGGTAAATGTTTTTGGGGAACTTACCTACTGTTATCAAAAATGAAACATGGCATGTAATGTACTGGTTTTGGGGTTGTATTTTCTTCCCCTTTCCCCCACGCATGTACTCCATTCCACCCCTCTGGGGGAAGCTGATGTCCTGTTTGTTTTAGTTCAGGTAGGGGAACCTTTGGGGTGCTGACATAGTGAGACACATACAACTAATTTTGTATAAAAATGTAAATTATTTTTTGTTATATTATATTAAATTCTTAAATTTCTATTGCAGAGCATAAATGACCCTCTGAGCTCACGATGAAGCAGAATTTATGTATCCAGGAAGCGTATTGAGCTGATGGTGTCTGTCATACCCACCTTATGAACACTTTATTGCTGTATGTTAAGGGGTTCAAAGATACTTCACTTTTTCCCCCCATTTTCTTCCTCATTTGAGGGTATAATATGGTTTCACACTTTGGTGAATGACAGAAATCACCTGTATTTTGTGGTCGCCTGGTCCTATAATGTTCCCCTAATGCTTCTCTCTTCATACGCTGAGAAGGCATTTGATAGATAGGATAGACTGACATTTTTTGCAAGCCATCTATCGACACATAGGTTTAGGTCCCCATATACAGTACATAAATGTATCTCAGCACTATACTTTCTGCCCACTGCTGCAGTCAATGTAAATACGAGACGGCCTGTGCACTTTACTATCTTTAATTGGACCCGACAAGGGATTAATTATACACCTTCATATTTATACTCACCCCAAAGCGTTTGTTGTGTTTGATTAGAGCCAATTGGAGCATTGCTGACCTTGTCAAATTGTCTGGAGAACAAAAAAATTCCTGAGTATCCAGATTAGTCGATCTTTTAAATTTCCTGCCCAATAACTTCCCTACCTAACTTAGTAAAAGGGCTAGAGACTTAACCACTTCAGCTCCGGAAGGTTTACCCCCCCCTTCATGACCAGGCCATTTTTTGTGATAAAGCACTGCGTTGATTTACCTGACAATTGCGCGGTCATGTAACATTGTACACAAATAAAATTGATGTTCTTTTTTCCCCACAAATAGAACTTTCTTTTGGTGGTATTTGATCAGCTCTGCGGTTTTTATTTTTTGCGCTATAAACAAAAAAAGGCTGACAGTTTTGAGAAAAAAAATATATATTTTTTTTACTTTCTGCTTTAAAACATACCCCAAAAAAAAATGTAACAAATCCTATTTCTTTATCAGTTTATGCCAATATGTATTCTGCTACATGTTTTTGGTAAAAAAAAATCAAAATCCCAATAAGCGTATATTAATTGGTATGTGCAAAAGTTATAGCATCTACAAACTATGAGATATTTTTATTAAAATTTAATTTTTTTGAAAAGTAATGGCAGCGATCAGCGATTTTAAGTGGGACTGCGACATTGCAGCGGACAAATCTGACACGGGGTGACACTTTTTGGGGACCAGTAAAAATTGCACTGTCACTGTACTAATGACACTGGCAGGGAAAGGGTTAACATCAGGGGCAATCAAAGGATTAAATGTGCTCCTAGGGAGTGCTTTCTAACTGTAAGGGGGGGTTGCTTTGGCTGTGAGAAGACAGAGATCCGTGTTCTTGCTTAGCAGAAACACAGGATCTCTGTCTCCCCTACTATCAGAATGGCAATGTTCCTTATTTACATAGGCAGACCGCCATTCTGCCTCTCCCAAGAACAATCGGCAGGTACCAGCAGCCATCCGGTCCATCAGGCCCGCTTATTGGCTCCCGCTGTGTTCAATCACAGCGGAAGCAAGTTGCCGCCGTGTGCACTACAGACTTGGAAGCACGTAATGATGTACAGTTACGTGGTTTTGCGCAGAAGAGCCACCGCCCTGCATGATACTGTATGTACGTAGGGCGGTCGGCAAGTGGTTAAGCTTCTTTATCAACCTTTAACCACTTGCCGACTGCCTAACGCCGATCTACGTCGGCAGTCAGCCCCTCACAGGCAAAGCGACGTAGGTCTACGTCGCTAGCCTGTGAGGGTCTAGGGAGCGAGCGCGCGCCCCTGGAGGCGCGCTCCCGCTCCCGCGCGGTCACGCACCCCCCCGCGCGTGTGACCGGTGGACCCGATGTCCGCCGGTCACTCGGCGATCGGCGGGGGAGAGGGAGAAAGTCAGGCGGCTTGTGTAAACAAGCTGCCTGTCATTCTCCCCGGTGTATGAAGGATGATCATAGGGTTCTACTATGTAGAACCGTCAATCACTCTTCATACATCTGAAGCCACAGCCAATCACAGTAGAAAGCATGCCCCTAGGGACACACACAGCCCCTCCCTCTCAAATAAAGTTAACCCCTTCACTGCCAGTGTATGTTTACAGTAACAGTGCATATGTATAGCACTGATTACTGTAGAAATGTCACTGGTAACCCCAAAAGTGTCAAAAATGTCAGTCAAGGGTCCGATCTGTCCGCCGCAATGTCGCAGTACCGCAAAAAAATCGCAGATCGCCGCCATTACGCGTTAAAAAAAAAAAACAACAAAAATGACAAAAATCTTTCCCTTTGTTAGTAAACGCGATAACTTTTGCGCAAACCAATCAAAATACGCTTTTTGCAATTTTTTTTACCAAACATAGGTAGCATAAAACAAATTGACCGAAAATGTTAAAAAATTTAGATTTTTACATTTTTTTGGGGGGGAATTTCATATAAAAAAATGTGAAAAATATTGCTATTTTTGCAAAATTGACGCTTTTTTTGTTTATAGCGCGTGATCAAAAAATCGCACAGGTGATCAAATACCACCAAAAGAAAGCTCTGTTTGTGGGGAAAAAAAGGACACCAAATTTGTTTAGGTACAGCGTCGCACGACCGCGCAATTGTCCGTTAAAGTCACGCAGTGCCGAATCGCAAAATACCCCCTGGTCAGGAAGGGGGTAAAATCTCCCGGGGCTTAAGTGGTTAAAATCCACCTCACCAAATTGGCAGCCCAATACATATTGTATTTGTTTGCACTAAACCTAATTTAGGGGTACTTTTTCCTCAAACTATGTGTTTGATAATTACGGACGGAACTCAGTTTCCACAGCGTTCGTGTGTTTTTATGCTGGATGCAAGAAGGCTAACTGTAAGTGTACTACTGATTATGCTTAAAGCGGAGTTCCGCCCTGGGAATACTTTTTTTAATAAAAATACCCCCGGGACAGTCAGGACTAGTACATTCCACAATGGCTAGCCTCTGATCTGTCCCGGGTTGCACTTACCTTTTAGGAGAAATACTTACCTTGAAAAAGTATTGTCCAGTGCTGCCATCTCAGGTGTGGGCATCTTGAAGCCAGCGCAATCCTCTTCTGCGTCCTATTCCGTCTTCTTCGGTCCCACGATGCACTCCACCGGCCCCACCGTCACTTCTGGTGCGCGCGCGTCATCCCTCCACAGCTTCTGGGCATGCCCAGAAGCTGTTTAGAAGGGAATGACGCGCGCGCACCAGAACTGACGTCGGGGCCGGTGCAGGCGCATTGATTCCTGGGAGCGATGACGTTCAGCTCCCAGGAATCATTGCAAAGCCAGGAAGTGACGAATCGCCATGGCTGCCGAGGGGAGGAAGAAGGAAGTAAGGTAAGCATATTTTCTTCTATACGAGGTAAGTAAAAAAAAAAAAAAAAATTGCGATCATCCATTTGTTTTTCAGGTGACCCAGAGCGAGAAGATGGAGGTAAGTATAAATTTAGGGTGAAACTCCACTTTAAATAAAAGTACATAATACTGCACCAAGATAGCCTTATCTTTTTAATGAGCCCGTAAGAAAGGAGGATAGAGTAAGGAGATTGTACCACAAGGTAACTAGTGGAAGGAACCCCAAGAGAATCCCAAATACCGGAAACTCGCGCTGGATATCTTTGCAAGGATCTGGTACCATATTGGGATTAAGGTGAAAGAGGAACCACCATTCCCACTGAGATATACCACAGGCGCATATCCCTCGCAATAGAAGTGAGAGTTTAGTACACCTAGAAGTGGCACAAAGTGGAGCAGAAAGTCACTATATTTATGTAACATCACCCACAATTAGAGGTGGATTGAGACATATGAAATAGAAAAATTACTTTTGAAGATTTATTGGACATTTTTAATATCACAAATGGACTTTTGAGAATCGGATCGTTGCACATTTACATTGATCAATACAGTTTTTATCACGTTTATTTAAATATTGATATGTTGATGAGGAATATCACAGTAAGCACCTAGCACTTTTTATTAGCACTTATATATCTGTGTGTCACATAAGATGTTTTATACACCACTATTGTGATGTAGAATTGATTATTCACTTACCATTTAGTATTTCATTGGGATTGAATTTTGAAGCACAGAGCACTTTGGCAATCTATATATTTATATTTTTAAACAATACGACACATAGCAGACAGAAGGAGATACCACATATTAATTTTATACAATTTTTGATTTATTTATCTTTTCACGTTTTTTATAAACAAGCACTTTATATTTATTTCTCACCTTAAAGCTCATCACAACCCCCATTGTATATGTCTTAAAAACTGTTTTTAGTATCAGTATCAGTGGTGCAGCAACAAGGAAACCAACAGCACCCCAGACAGCGCAGGAACCACACACCCCCCGATATGTGTTTGATAATTAAATGCCCAAATATTGTGTGGCATAAAAAATTGCAACTACCACCATTTTATTCTCCAGGGTCTCTGCTTTCAAAAAATGTACTATATACTTTTCTAGGGGTTACAGTATATTAAAGGGTACTGTGTTACTTTCTATTACCTTAAAATTACAAATGCTCTTCCTTTAGACAGTGAGTACTCTTTTCAATAACCTCAAGGGCCCAAACATTGTCAGATTCTGAACTTTATCTCGCTGGTCAGTGGTTAGGTAGGGCATCTTTGCTGTAGGTAGGCTGTATCAATAATGCAAAAATTCTGCTGTACAGTGTGGACAATTTTGGTTCTTGCTTTGCGTGACAGTGTTGCTCTCTCGTGCCAGCTTAGCTCGGTTTTGGCCTGGTTGCTCTGCAAGAGACAGAAAGAGTGTCACCGGTGAAATATTTGAAAATCTGTAAACAAATAGGAATGACCTGACTCCTTATGGTTCCCCCTGTATGGTGATTGAGGTTATGTTGTGTTATCCTGGTATTCTTGTTTTTTGTTTAGGTTTTTTTTTTTTTTTAATTTACTGGCTTTTGTCCTACTGAAACCATTAGTGCACTTTCCCTCTGATAAATTGCTTCTCTCAGCAGAAACCTGCCTTTAAATATTCTCATCTAAGCATTTTAGCTTCTGGTTCTCAGAAGATTTGCTAATTAAGTTTCATAATACCTCCCATAGCATATTTAAATGCTAATAAGATGCAGCTAGGGAACGTAATTATTTATTAGTCAGGTATCATCAGATATTGGCAGCTAGAAGTAAACATACAGGTCTCCCTGCAACCTCCCACCCCTAATAAGAAAGGTGTGTGTAGTAGTGCTACACACACACACACACACACTAATATGGTCTCCATGGTTTCCGTGGCCTCGGTATATCAGCCAGGACCCTAAAGCCCCATACACACAATCAGAATGGGGTGCAAAAAATACCACTTTCGAATCGATCGTTGGATAATCTGATCGTTCGTACACAGCTTTTGTCCGAAATTTTCCGAAGGGACAAACACCAAAATTTTTCTCATGCAATACCAGATGGTGTGATTTTTCTTTATTCAGTACAGTTTTTGTCCAAAAATGCAATGCAAATACATTACATCACTTCGAATTTTTATTCTGTCATACGAGAATTTTCGTACTTTAGTAACCTATTCGTTTTCAATATGGAGACTAACATGCAAAAAATAAATAAATAAACGATGATTATTCGTCCGATAATCTCATCAGGTGTACTAGGCTGAAATCAGGACTCTAATCTGCAGGTCCAATCTTTCCAAAGTGGTTAAGCACTAGACATGCGTGTTTTGTTTTGATTCGGTTTTTTTTTGGGATGAAATATTCATTTTCGGAGATTTGGATGTACAGTATACAATGTTCAGGCCCATGGGGAAATTAATTCAGTTTTTTAATTTGTTCACTAATTTAGATTCATTCGTTAATTCGGATTTAAATGATGCCAGACAAATCAGTCCATGCCATTTATCTTAGTGGGTTTGAACTAGCATCCGAAAGTATTGAATCCTTCAGTTTTATATCTGTCCGATTTAATAATGTATCGAAAATATAGCAATCTTCTGGAAACATTTTTCAAATTCCACATGGACCAATGAATGTTCCGAAACCTAATTGGGTAAACATAAAGAATGACAAACTGCAATGGCTTGATGAAAGGATGCATCTGAAACAAAACGAAAAACATTTTTTCGACGTGCACATACTGTATCTATTAATAAAGTTGGTTGTGTCTGTCTAATCATGTGTCTGTGTTGAGCTTATCTTTTGTTTCTCCAATGACAACATGGATACAAATCTGATCAGCATGTCCCTAGGTCTGTGGTCTTGGTTTAGATTGTGGATGATTATCAGTGTACTAACTAGATGATTATTGATCTATTGCATCTTTATCTTTAAATAGGGACCATAAATTTGTACTACTCCTAATTTGGTGGATAGAATAAGTGAACCTCCCATACAAAATATTCCAGACTTACTGTAGCGCCCCACACAATACATGAAAAAGAACCTGCAATATTAAAGCTTCAACAGCAATCTTTGATTTGTTCATTTCCAGAATGGATAAAATTACCAAAGCCTACTAATGTTTTGCATAGAAATACACATAATGGTGCCTTGATGCTTACCTGAAACAAAAGCAATTAATGAATGAACTGTATATGCTGCTGGCCCCTAGAGTTCTTGCCCATTTTTTGCACATTATGGCATACTTACCTCTTAGTAAACTAGGGTCAACAGATTTTCAAAATTAAATAAATTAAATCCGGGGATACCCTACTGACCATGCCCATCTTTATTAAGGATGGGGCATGGGAAGAACAGGAGGCCAGTATAGTAGTGGCATGCCAAGCATGCTACTTCAAATGCTGGGTGTGGTCAAATTGTGGTACCAGTGTATGGGGGGTGGCTTAAAGGGATATGGTTTAAAAATACCTAAATCTACTTTTCTTTGGATCAAGAGTGCTGAATACACTGAGGAAGCCAAAAGTAAGTAAAGGACTTCAAGGTGCATTTCACCTCTTCAGCCCCCCATGCCTATCTCTTTTCAGGCAATCACCATTACACTCACGTCATAGGTCATGCCCCCGGCTGCATTTTGAGGTGGGTGCCAGCAGAGGGATTTCTAGTCACAATCCATTTCCATATAGTAATGTCAGGAAGTGCCATTGGTTTCTACTGCTACTAAATTACTGACCCCCCATCCTCCTCAATAGGACACTGTGCATTGGGCAGCTGCTTCTCCTGGAAGCTCACCCAACCACTTGCCCTGGCCCTGCACCCTAGTGTTGTGTTGAATTACCATCTCAAGGCCCATATGTGCACTGCAGGTCACCATCACAAAGAAGAGCAGGGCAGCAAATAATCCATTATCCTTACCTCTCACAAAAAAAGTATTCACAAGTCAATAAGGCAGGGACCAGGTATACCATGTGATATCGTAATGTGACATCATCAACAACCCCGGACACAGCTGGGAACTAAAACATTCCTCCCCTATCTCTTCCTGCATCAGGCCAATTACAGAAAATCTGGACAGAAATCAGGGACACATTATTTTAACCATGGAGAAAATTGGGGGGCACATGTTTCCTGGGGACAGACCACTAAAATCAAGGACTCTTCCGTAAAACTGGGGACATCTGGACACCTTATAGTAAACAGCGATGCAAGGTCCACACTCCCCATCAAATTGTCACCGCAGCTGTTAGCTTCTACTTATCTTCTTCTGCCTTTAGTCACCGGTCAGCCACGGGCGACACAACACCAGTGTATATGGACAAGAGTTACAATGCACTTACTCTTTCTACATTGTACAAATGATGAAATAGCCCAGAACAAGGCAGAAAGTGAGAGGAAATCTAGACAGTTGCCACTGGAACAGGTGTCATCACTAAAAGATCTCTCCTATATTTCTGTTACTTTGACAATGGTTACATTTACTTTCTTTCGTAGTGACAATGGTAACCAAGATGGATAGACAATGCACAGTCAGCAAATAAAAAGGTTCTAACTGTTTTTCCAAAATGAAAAAACATTTTGGTTTTCAATATCAAACTTCCGAATCAGTTTTGTTATGCTTTGATGCTGAAAATAATGGAGATTACTGGACAACAATTCCTGAAAGGATAAAATAGAGTTGGGGTAGCCGGTCATTGTTCCTGACTGGTGACTCAAATGAGCACTATATTATCTTTTCACATCACTACATTTTTATTGGTAAGTTCCTTAATACAGAGCCATGTTTGATTTAAATAATGATATACTTGTAGCAAGGTTTCCAGGCCTATGGCCTGATGTGGGTCTGCCATTAGTACCGGAATCCTCTCCAGCCCATGTGAGCTGAATCCCAAGGTGTGACAATTGAGACTGTGACAACTCCGGCATCTTTGTTTGTGGTTTTTATTGGAAATTAAGGGGATGGGAGAAGGGAATGAGTGGGATACCCCTTTCGGCTTGAACTAATTACAGTTGGGACTTGATCCTGGAAAAATGCCCATTGGCGCTTCCTTGACGCTAGCCAGTGCCAGCCAACGCTCACTGACTCTTAGAACACTCTGTAACTCCAAGAAAGTGTTGAATCCCCTTATAGTCCTGTAGATCCAAGACTGAAAACTGTAGAACTCCTGATACTGTTGTGCTGTGTAAGCCACCAAATACTTTCCCCCGCTTGGTACAGCTTGAGATAGTATGTTGTAGAACTCTGTATAACTGTCACTATACTGATATGCACAATTCAGGCCCCACACTGCAGGTGCCCCCTTTGACCTTGAACTCTTCAGGGTCCACTGACTATGTACCCCCTTTACAACTTCAGGGTCCTCAACCTAGGTACCCCCTTTACTGCTAGCTGACACTGGATCCCAGAACCTCTCCCGGAGTGGTCCCCTCTGACACTAGGCAGACCCCCAGGGGCAATCCGCAGTACTCACGACCTGTATAGGCTTTCCTGGGACTGGACCCCTCTCTCTCTCCGCAGGTTCTCGGCACACTGGATCCCCCTCAGCTCAGCACTCTCTGGACACTCAGGAGACACCCCAAGACATCCCCCTTCCTCAGACAGGAGGAGAGACAGCCGTACTCTCCTTCCTGGGACTCTGCTCCCGCCAAAGACAACCTGTCACGCACTTCCCCCAAACGTATACCCACTCCCAGAATCCTTTCCAGCTTAATCTGCCTTCTGGGGTAGTTACAAGCTGGGATGTGTCCCCTGATTGGGCTTCCCACACTGCCCTATGAGAAGCTTCTCACAGGAGCCAGTGGGGATACTTTTCCCTTCAGTAGGCACATATGGAAGCCCTGACACCCTACCTAACAAAACATAGCCCTGCTGTTAGGCAGACAAGGCCCACTATATCTTTACCTAGCACATACCTGTAGGGTGCTACATACTGTTTCAATGATACACACAGTAGTAGCAATAACTTGCAGTCTAAAACTTTTTTCTGAAAGAATTTAAATTTTGTTTTGTTCTTTTTATTCTCACAGTGGTGATAATCGATTTAAACAATGTTCTGGTTCTCAAGTTGTCAAAAAGGCCTATTTTATACTTTTACTATGATATTATTAAAGTTGCAATGACACCGCAAATAATTTTAAGAGACTCTATCACCTTGACAACTAAGGAAAAAGTGGCAAAGTCTCTTATCAGCCCATCCTACCAGTTCACTTTTACTCTGATTTGCAGTGATTCCCCCCCACTCTTTTGCTCTATTGGAGACTCCACATATAACCAGTGCTTCCAGGTATGGGGAGGACAAGTGGCTTCCTCCCTTGATTTAGTGCTCAGGTCTGCTGAGCAGCCAATTGCCAGGCCAAAACATCTTTATGAGGATAATGATGAAATCAACCCTGTGAAGGGACCGATGTAACCCAACAGGATTGTTTATGGGATTTGACTCCCGGCTCCCACAAGGGAATGGAATAGCAGGGAATAGCAGGGAAGGTTATCAATAAATGGGTGGGAGAATGTGTGCTTTTTAAATACTCTACATGGGCTAAGTGACAGTGTGTTGTTACATTTATTCTTGAAGGCAGAATACTAATTTACCAGTATTTGTAAAGTATTTAAAACTAATAAAACTAATTTTGTCTTGTATTGTGTACTGATAACATCATTAAATTCGAATTCAATCCAATTCTTAAACAAAATAAAGTATTTAAATAAAGGCAAAATAATTTTTGCCTATTATTGCATAAATACTCAACAACAATCAGTTTTATCAACTAAAAATCACAAGACCGTATACGTACCTAATGCACACATATATTAACTATTATTTCCCCTGTATTTTAACCTGTTCCCGACCACCCGCCGCACTTATACGGCGGCAGGCAGCTGCTCACAGGCAAATCGCCGTAGCTGTACGTTGGGCACGTTCACGAGGCTAGGGGGCGAGCATGCACCAGCGGCGTGCTCCGACCCCCGGCATGCTCCCACCCCCGCTTGTCAGCGTGGAAGCCGATGCAGTGGGCAGGTGGCTCCGATTGTCGCCTGACACCCACGATCGTTCCCCACTGAGAGAGAAGAAGTTGTAAACACAGCTGACCATTCTTCTCACTGAAATGATCACAGAGCCCATGTGATCCTTCTATATAGGATCACGTGTCTCTATGGTCATTTCAGAAGCCACGCCCCCCCCACAGTTTGGATCACTCCCCTAGGCTCACATTTAACCCCTTGATCACCCACAATGTTAATCCCTTCCCTGCCAGTGTAATTATTACAGTAACAGTGCATATTTGTAGCACTGATTACTGTAGTAATGTCCCTGGTCCCCCCCAAAGTGTCAAAAATGTCAGTCAAGGGTCAGATATGTCCGCCGCAATCTTGCAGTCCGACAAAAAATCGCAGATCACTGTCATTACTAGTAAAGAAAAAAAACAATAAAAATGATATAAATCTTTACCATAGTAAGAAGACGCAATAACTTTTGCGCAAACCAATCAAAATACGCTTATTGTGATTTTTTTTACCAAAAATATCTAGCAGAAAACAAATTGGCCTAAAATGTTAAAAAATGTTGATTTTGAATTTTTTTTTTTGTGAATGTTATATAGCAGAATGTGAAAAATATTGTTTTTTTTTTTTTTTTTTAAATTGTTGCTCTTTTCTTGTTTATAGCGCAAAAAAATAAATATCGCACAGGTGATCAAATACCACCAAAAGAAAGCTCTATTTGTGGAAAAAAAAGGACATCAATGTTATTTGGGTACAGTGTCACACAACCGCGCAATTGTCCGTTATAGTAACGCAGTGCCTGTTTTGCAAAATAGGGTCTGGTCAGGAAGGGGGCAAATCCTTCCGGGGCTGAAGTGGTTAAGATTACACATCAAAATTGAATACAGCATTGTGAGAACATTTCAATAAATTCCCAAAGGTTTATCATTTTAACAAAGTACAGTGGAAGAAAAAAGGACACAATTTATTTATACACTGTAACTCTTGATCTATTAATGTTTTAAGCAGGTACACTGATGTGGATTAAATAAACTGAGCATTGCAAACAAAACTATATTTCCCATAGGTGTGATCAGTTTAGCAGATTGATGGGTGGCTGCCAGCTTTGCCAAACCCACTATTGCAATAAGCTGGCCTCCAGATACCTATGCAACCAAGCCCAACTTTTTCAAACAGATAAAAAGGGATGCTTTGGTCTCTCAGTGCAAAGGGGCCCAGTCTCCTTCGTCTTATCTGTTTCTTTTGTTTCCTTTAAACTTCATCTTTTTAAACGCCATTATGAACAACTTCAAGCAGATGAAAAGTGGTGGTGGTGGTGGTGGTGGTAGAAGCAGCAAGGGCTTTAGTGTCTGTTCACTAGGTGGAGGAAGATCAGGCGGCTCTTATTCTGTAGGTGCATCATCACAAAGTCTCTATAACCTTGGTGGTGGAAGAAGGAAAACTGCAGTCACTTCATCTGTTCGTGTTGGGTCAAGCTATGGTGGTGCAGGAGGATATGGTGGTGGTGCAGGAGGATATGGTGGTGGTGCAGGAGGATATGGCGGTGGTGCAGGAGGATTTGGTGGTGGCGCAGGAGGATTTGGCGGTGGTGCAGGAGGATTTGGTGGTGGTGCAGGAGGATTTGGCGGTGGTGCAGGAGGATTTGGTGGTGGCGCAGGAGGATTTGGTGGTGGTGCAGGAGGATTTGGTGGTGGCGCAGGAGGCTTGGGTGGAGGTCCAGGAGGACATGGAGGCGATCACGGCTTCCCTGTGTGTCCTCCTGGTGGCATCCAGGAAGTGAGCATAAATCAAAGCCTTTTGAAACCACTAAATGTTGAAATAGATCCACAGATTCAAAAAGTGAAAACTGAGGAAAGGGAACAGATCAAAGTTTTAAACAACAAATTTGCAAGTTTCATTGACAAGGTAAGAGTTGTTTTAATTTGTTTCCTGTTTTGAATTGATCTTTTTTTATTCTTATTCTTTTTTTATTATCTTAGTGGACTTGGGCATAGGAAACTAACAGTACTTTCCTTTATGGTTACAGGTTAGGTTCCTGGAACAGCAAAACAAAGTACTAGAGACAAAATGGGAACTTTTACAAGAGCAAGGGAGCAAAGGTGGCTCAAAAAAGCCCAGCTTAGAACCAATTTTTGAGGCTTTCATAAGCCTTCTTTCTAGGCAGCTTGATAGTCTATTAAGTGATAAAGACCGTCTGGTGAATGAACTAAAGAATATGCAAGAAATGGTAGAAGACTTCAAGAAAAAGTATGTATGCCTTGTCATTTGTCGGTCCATATTTCTAGCTTTACTATTAAAAATGTATATTATAATAAGGAAGATAGAGTTTTTTTTTTAAGACTGTCAACATATTTTTTCTATGCAGATATGAAGACGAAATTAATAAGCGTACAGCAGCAGAAAATGAATTTGTGACACTTAAAAAGGTAAAACATATTTGCTACCTAACATCCTATTGATTACACAGTAATGTTAACCAAGATAAAAAAAGATGTGCTTGTGGTTTGAATGTGCCAAGCAAAGCGAAACATTTTTGTGTTCTTTTTCAGGATGTGGATGCTGCATTCATGGTCAAAACAGATTTGGAAATCAAGGTTGACATGAGCACAGAGGAGTTGAACTTCTTGAGGATGTTATATGATGCTGTAAGAATACTTATTTTATATTTAAACATGCCTAAAGCAAATGTATAGCTATACACTTTTTTGTTTTGCTTTCTATTGAGTGGAAAAAGGTAAAATGCCTGATAGTTTATTCTTTCTATCTGTGTACTATTGGGGAGATTCCACTCCACTTTCAAAGATGCAACAGAAAGCAGAAATCTCCCAAACTAAGGGGGATAAAGAGTTGTCCCTGGATTTATCTAATTTGATCCATCATTTGTGTTTGTAATTTACAGGAGCTTCAAAGTGCACAAGGAGGAACAGGTGACACCTCTGTCATTCTATCTATGGACAATAACCGAGACCTGTCTCTTGATGGAATACTAAGAGATGTAAAGAAACAATATGAAGCTGTTGCAGAGAGAAGCAAAGCAGAAACACAAGGCTTATTTGCCCTTAAAGTAAGTTCATTTGATCTACTTTTGTCCATACACTGAAACTCACAACAAGTAATTAGACCACACCCCTTAGTCTGTGTGGATAACTTGCCAATGCAAGTTCAGACTTTGGAAATCAGTTATGAAATATTAATTAAGAAAGATTGTAATGTATAAAATATAAGTTAATGATCATATACACCTTTACTATATTGTTTTTAGAAGCGGTTGCCTGGAACTACATATATATATATATATATATATATATATATATATATATATATATAAAACTTTTGAATTTCTTCATGATAGGCTAACATGTAGACAGATAGGTATGTAGATGTACAGGTATGTTAGTAGTAAAGAATGGCAAATGTAGGGAACCAGGAATTATGCATCTACAGGCTTCACAGATGCTTATTGCAGTGGTTTACTCGCAACCCCTTAGCTCATTCTTTGTTATTCTTTTCATTTAAAACTTTACTTTTGTTAGATTTGTTAAATTTTTAACACCAGTAATCTTGAAGCTGCTTTTCCTCATTGTAGTTTCAGCAACTACAGGCTACAGCTGGAAAACATGGAGACAACCTGAAGAACACCAAGACTGAGATTGCAGAAATTAACCGTATGATCCAGAGGCTGAAATCCGAGATTGAGAATGTCAAAAAACAGGTATCTTCTTGATTTATATTATTTTCTTTGAAAGGCTTAAGTCTCATTACACAACTATGTCTTTTAAACTGTGTTTCAAAAAGATCCAATAACTGTATTCAAATTAAGAAAAATAAAGATCAATCAGTCTAAACAAAGACACTAAAATGACAGCAATATTTTGCAGATTACAGCCCTCCAGACCTCCATTTCTGAGGCCGAGCAGCGTGGAGAACTCGCATTGAAGGATGCCCAAAAGAAGTTGACTGACCTTGAGGCTGCTTTACAGAAAGCCAAAGAAGACCTGGCTCGTCAAATACGTGACTACCAAGAGCTACTGAGTGTCAAGATTTCCCTTGATGTGGAAATTAGCACATACAGATGCCTGCTGGAAGGAGAAGAGGACAGGTGAGTTCAAGATGATCTACCTAAAATGTAAAGAGCAGGTACTGTGCAAGTTTCCCATAGGACTATCAAATGCTGTGAACAGCAGGATAAGTCTTTAACTCATATGTGCTTCTAGCAGCTAGCAGGAGACTCACAGGTGTTGTAAGCAAGCAGTTTCTTAGTGTTGGACTCAAATGTTTTGAGCCTTCAATCCAACAGGATGGGAAAGATTATGGGCATTAAAAAGTAATATCTCATGTCTTCATAGTCAAAAATAACTGACATTTTATGAAATAGTAATTTCTCTGAAAAAGCCTTTGGATACAAAAATTTCAAAATTATATTTGCTTTATTGCCTCTAGGGTGGGTGAACGTCAAGATTAAGTGTATTTTTATATTAGTCCACTAAGGTTTACGCACAGCTTACGTCTGTTTCCTTTACATTTCAGCTGTTTTATTCATAGTCCTAAAATGCAATGCCTTCCACTAATGATGTTATATAATGATCTAGTCCATGCCCCTAAGCTATTGTATTGTGAGGGTTAGCAAATCTTAGCAGGATAGGTATCAGAGATTTGTAATGAAACACAGAGTATCCTATTTATAACAACAGAAGCAGTAAAATTCCGCCCCATGGTGAGCTTTGAAATTATCCATGCTAATATCTTCACTAGAATGATAAAGTGTCTTACATTTGCAAATATGTTATTAATTGTAGATGCAAATCAAAGACATATTGAATTAAATGCATAAAGAGATTGGTCACATAAAACAAATTATTAGGGCATGCTAAGATGTTAAAACATTTAACAATTTCTTATTGGTCACAGTGACTCTGGAGGCATTTGTTTACAAGCCAACAGACTACTGAGGCCATTATTAGGGGTGTGTCACTCTCCCAGTTGGAACAGAAAAAACAGCAAAAAGATCTTATTGCAATATTCCAAAAGGGACTAATAAGACTAGTTGGTAACAAACCCAAAAAGCAATGTTTTTCCTCAAAAAGGGAATGGTTAATGGAGAACAAGCATCAGTTTCCCTGAGTGTGAATACTTTTCAATATATCTGACTGGAGTTTAGGCAGAATAAAAGTAAGACTACATTTTTCTAATTTTAAATTTGTTGAGAATTAACAATGCATTTTACAATGGATAGGATAACAATTTCAGCCTAATAATTTGCCATAAAACATTGGTTTGCCTTTGCAGAATGTCTGGACATGTACAGAACAATGTGAGCGTTTGTAAGTATAGATTGGTTCTCTGATTACAGCTATTCTTGCTCTGTTATATAAGACATGAGAAAATAAAACTCTTATTTTTTATTCCAGCTGTGGTTGGTGGAGGTTCAAGTATGTCTGGCGGAGGAGCTGGATATGGTGCTGGCGGAGGAGGCAGTGGATACGGTGTTGGAGGAGGCAGTGGATACGGTGTTGGAGGAGGCAGTGGATATGGTGCTGGTGGAGGAGGCGGTGGATATGGTGCTGGAGGAAGCGGCGGATATGGTGGTGGAGGAAGCGGCGGATATGGTGGTGGAGGAAGCGGCGGATATGGTGGTGGAGGAAGCGGCGGATATAGTGTTGGAGGAAGCGGCGGATATGGTGGTGGAGGAGGATACAGCAGTGGTGGTGTCCAAACAAGCAGCAGTTACAGCCAATCATCTACAAGAGCTACAAAAAAAACATCATCCTAGGTCAAGAAATCTTATTAAAATGTCACACTGTCATAGCACTAGTTTCCACCCTTCCAAGCCAAACTTTACTATACCTTTGTCAGTCTGCTCAAATGAGAGAAGCTTCCATAGTCATCTTCAGTTGTATCAGCCTTGTCCTGTCCTTTTTTGTTCTTCAAGACACGACTGACTTTAATTTAAACAATCTATGCTTCCCCATCACAGCAACCCATAAATTGGTTATATACAATAAGATTTTGATTGGCTAATTGCACTAAGGTTACTAACAAACTTAACAGATCGACCATTATTGAACAACCAACTTGGTAAAATCTAGTTGGATGGCCCTCATACTGCACGGGTGCTGGCAAAATAAATGGTTAACTAAAGGCTCAAAATGTTACTTTGTATGACCAGTTGCATAGTTCTCATTGATGGGTTCATTAACAAAAAAGTAATAAAGAACATAGTTTGAAGCATGAAAGGAAAACTGCACTACAGCATACATCAAGTAGAATATTGATATCATGTGCCAAGGGTATCATGTAAGAATGTAACTGCACTTGAAGGTATCCCTGTAAGTAAGTGGAACTTCTACACTAGGTGTTGGCTGTAGCCAGTCCTAGACATTCTTGCTTTTCTTTGTTTTTTGAAGTAATGGATGTATCAACTCTGGGTGTTTGTTGTATATAAAATCTTTTATAATGCATTACCGGATTATCCAATCCCAGGCTTGCATTTCCTGTCTTTTCTTTATATCTTCAATAAACTGCATGTGGATTTCAAATCTGATGTGTTTTCATTTCCTTTTTTTTCTCTATTAGAGATTTCCAAACTCTTTAAAATTTTAGGAGCCCTGATAATATATATTATAGTAGTAGTGGTAAATTACACTGTCATTTGATAAACCTGAGATCAGTCTACAGCAAAAACCCTTTTGTAATCATAAACCCAAATTTATTTGTTTTCAGTGCATTCAATAGTATCTAAGCCCAAGAGCAACACATGTAATATATTAAAGGGATCCAGGCCTTAGAGATGGTAGCTGCATTCGTTTTCTATTTTAAGGCTTTTTCCTTTATTTTCACCTGGTGATCCTGCCAGTAACACACTTTCTGTCATAGGGTGACAAATCTCGCTCAACATAACACTAACTGAAAAGAGGGCACTGCAGGCAGAGTGCACAGAAAGTATTCCACTGACAAAATTTCTGGCAGAATCAACACAACTTTTTTGCAGACATAACAAAACACTTTTGATGGAATAGTTAATGGACTATAATGGACCAAATAAGAGAAGTTCATTATTTGGGTTTACATACACTTTAAAGCACTCTGGCTACTTTTTTCTAATGCTATATTAAGTCCAAAGGTATAGGGGTAAAAAATAAGTAATTTATATACCATATTACAAAAAAGAGTAACAGTCCATGGAGAATATAGGAGGAGAAAAATAAATATTAATTTATGCCCTTGTGACCAACTATGGACACATGACTATTGGTTTACCACTTGACCTCCGGAAGATTTACCCCCTTCATGACCAGGTTATTTTTTGCGATATGGCATTTTTTAAAGGTGTTTACTTTTAATTTACATTATAACACATAAGAACTGAACAAAGAAGCAAAACAGTGTACAATTACACGGCCATTACAGATCAGGTGGAAATAACAACACGGCACCAAAACTCGGTGCAAGGCCAACAGTGGCAAACAGGATAAGGGGGGGTCGGGCCCCACAGACAATGGGGCCCACCCTAGAACCCAAACAGGACAGTCCATAGGCTAAATCAGTTGCCCCATAGGGATGCATGGGGGGACCATTCAGATCCGCCAAAAAAACTGACAAAGGGTGAAAGGGGCCTTAATATCCAACCACGGCTGCCCGATTTTAGTAAACTTATGGGGGCACGCCCTGCTCTTGTATATCAATTCATACATCGGTACATCTCCGTTTACCACACCATAGAACCTTTGTATCCCGGACGGCTCGGTATTTTTCCAGTGTAATAGTATCAATTTCCTAGCATAAAACAATAACACTCGGATCAGGGTCCTAGCATGTGTACAGTGTACAAAGTCATTGAGTATACCCAGCAGTCCAACTTCCGAAGTGTGAAGTGCGAAGTGCGAAGTGTGAGGCAGGTGTAAAGTGAGATAAAAACATTCAAAAACTTCCTTCCAGTAGTCCTTTATGCGGGGACATAACCAGAACATATGTAAAAGGTCTGCTGCTGGACTAGCACATCTGGGGCACGTGCCCCCTGGGTCAACACCCATATGGGCCAACCTTTGGGGGGGTATAGTGTAGATGATGAATAAACTTATATTGTATGAAACAATTATTAGAGCTAATAAGGTCTTGAAAACAGACCTCTGAGGCCTCCTCCCACCCCTCCTCAGACAAATCCGGAAGCATTGCGATCCACCTCAGCGATGCCAGCTAGAAGGGATCAGCACCCGCTGCAATCAGGAGTAGATAGTAGTGACCAGCTTTGTAATGTCAGGGTTATACAGTAGCTTTTCCATAGGGGATTCCGAGAGCTCCAGGGTCAGCCCCCCGAACTGTGCCCGGGCAGCATGACGTATCAACAAATATTTAAAAAAGAACCTGTTAGTCATACCATGTTGAGCCTTCAGATCGTCAAAAGATACAAAGAGGGTGGACGCAAAAACATGAGAGACATGAGTGACCCCGAACCTAGACCACCAACGGAAGTCAGGGTGACCCTGGAGCTCGGCAAAATTTGGATTATCCCACAGCGGAGCATTCGGAGACACCATAGCCTTATCTGTCAACAGCGCATTGCCGACATGCCAGGCCAGCCACCCCACCTCAATGGGCAAGAGACGGGAACAACGTCTAAATGATGACCTGTGCATGGCGTCAACAACCGCCTGCCGCGAGCCGTGCAGAGTCAGCACGAGGGCAGTGGAGAAGTTCCCAGGAGAGTCCCTGAACCAATCATATACGTATGCAAGTTGTGACGCAAGGAAATAATTATATAGATTTGGACAGACCAGCCCACCACTACACTTAGGGGCATGGAGAGAGGATTTAGCAATGCGGGGGTGGCCGCCCTGCCAAAGAAAGGAGGCTAAAATAGAGTCAATTTTGCGGAACAAACTTTTTGGCAAGAATACCGGTGAAACTCGAAATAAGTATAGAAATTTGGGTAAGTATATCTTTTTAAAAATGTTGATCCTACCTATCAGATTCAGGAGCAGAGAGGACCAGGTGCGCAGTCTGGCTTCCATATGGGATATGATAGGCTGCACATTAAGGGAGCGATAGGACGAAAGGTCAGAGTGTACATGCACACCTAAATATTTAAAGGTGGACAAAACCTGTATCCTGGATCTGTGCAGATAACCAAAATCTGAGGTAGGGCCAATCGGAAAAGCAACAGACTTCTCCCAACCAATCCGCAGGCCCGATACCTCCCCAAACTCCTCCACCACCGTCAGCAAAGCTACAAAGGACGACTTCAAGCCATCTAGGTAAATCAGCGCTTCATCCGCGTACAGTGATATTTTCTCAACCATATCCCCACATGTAATACCACCCACCGACGCTGTCTGCCGCAACTCCAAAGCCAACGGCTCGATGGCAAGAGCAAACAAAAGCGGCGAGAGAGGGCAGCCCTGTCTAGTGCCCTGCTGGAGGTCAAATGGCTCAGAAACATCTCTATTTGTACACACCCTGGCTAACAGTTTTGAGTATAGCATGTGGACCCAACTAATAAAGGAGAGGCCGAAGCCCATTTTGGAAATAACCTGCCAGAAAAAGGCCCACCGTACGGTGTCAAAGGCCTTTCTGACATCCAGTGAAAGCACGAGTCCACTCCTAGCCTCCGTGTCCGTCCTATGCAAGTGTAGATAGAGCCAGCAGATGTTGTCATACATACTCTTTCCACGCATGAACCCGTTCTGGTCCGGGTGAATGACGTGACATATAACCTTGCCAAGGCGCGCAGCTAAGAGCTTCACCAAAATCTTTACGTTGCTATTAAGCAAGGAGATGGGGCGGTAAGACTCGCACAGCAATTTGTCGTTGTTGGGTTTGGGCAACACCACTATCAAGGCCTCATGCATAGAAGCAGGGAGTTCACCGTCCACTAAAGCTGTATCAAAAAGCCCTTGTAGTCTCTTGGCCAGGTCCCCAGCATACGTTTGGTACCATTCTACAGCAAACCGTCCAGTCCAGGGTTTTTTTTAGAGGGGAGAGAACCAACAGCAGTCTCAATTTCAAAGGACCCTCCAGCAGCTGTCTGTGTGCGTCAGTCAGTACCGGGAATCAAATAGATTCCAGAAAACCCTCAAAGTCAGCCTCATCTAGTATATGTTGTTCAGAATACAGGTCGGCATAAAAGGACCGAAATGTCTCATTAATAGTCGGGGGGTCAGAGGAAACCGATCCGTCCGGCAAGCGGATCTGAGCAATAGAGCGATCCACATAATCCGCCCGAGACAGGAATGCAAGTAGTTTGACATTTTTCCCACTATGTTCATGAAGTCTGGCAGACAAAAAGAGCTGTTGTTTAAGTGTCATGTTGACCTGATGGAGTTGAAGGGCATTATGCGCCCCCACCAGGAAACCATTTTTGAAAATCAAAAATGGTGGTATAATCAGCGCAAACCATATACGTGGGTAAAAATAAAATAAAATGCAGTGAATAAATAAACGCACAAGCCAGCAAACAATCAGTGCTGAACACAAAACACCAGTGTATACAAATAAATAAATCGATATTGCTGCGCCAAGTGAAAAATTATTCAATCAGAGTGATTAATTAAATGCATATATAAGATAAGATCAAAATTATATACTATAAAAGTAAATCAATGCTAATATCAAGTGTAAAAACCATTCAAAAAGTCCCAGTGCTTGTGACCAAGTGATTAGTACAAATAAAGTCCCAAAAAGCTCAATCAAAATTAATAAGTCAAACAGATCAAATCAACACTATATCTTCATCTGTAATCAATACTAAGGTGCAAAAGTGCTCCACACTCCACTCAGGTGCTCTCTGTTTTAACCATTTTATTTAAATCAAAAAGGCAGAAATCCACTTACATTCCCCAGCACTTCAGCAGTGCGGGCTTGAAACAGCAGATATAACTCTGTAACAGAACCTCCCAAGGATCGACGTGCTACGAGTAGGCTCCTCCCCCCGTACGCGTTGCGTCAGATGACTTTGTCAGCCAAGCCCGCACTGCTGAAGTGCTGGGGAATGTAAGTGGATTTCTGCCTTTTTGATTTAAATAAAGCAGTTAAAACAGAGAGCACTGGATCCCTTCTCCCCTTTATTTTATGCTGAGTTCCTGTCGCACTCGGAGGGTCAGCTGAAGTGGAAGGAGAGCATATAACAGGCTGCTGGTCCATAGATGCATATGTGTATATGACTCCTTGGAGTCTATCCCTAAGGTGAGCTGCGAATCTTTCACGAGTCACTGGGAGCACCTGAGTGGAGTGTGGAGCACTTTTGCACCTTAGTATTGATTACAGATGAAGATATAGTGTTGATTTGATCTGTTTGGCTTATTCATTTTTATTGAGCTTTTTGGGACTTTATCTGTACTAATCACTTGGTCACAAGCACTGGGACTTTTTGAATGGTTTTTACACTTGATATTAGCATTGATTTGCTTTTATAGTATATAATTTTGATCTTATCTTATATATGCATTTAATTAATCACTCTTGATTGAATCATTTTTCACTTGGCGCAGCAATATCGATTTATTTAATCGAATCCCCTTTACCTGCCGATCAGCTCCCGCTGTGTATAATCACAGCCAGTAGGGGCCACTGGCGGCGTGCACCCAGACCCACAGAATGGGGGATACTGTATCTGCAGAACATAAGGCCCCATTCCAAAATTGTTATGTCCCCCCACAACATGGTCTATTAACTACATTTAGCCACAGCACATCTGTGCTTTGACAGGTGCTTTGCCTCTTTAAGAGAGGTGTCAAGTGGTCTATACTAAAACAAGGGTGTTGCTTAGATTGTGAAATACACTATATTACCAATTACCAATAGGGAGTATGCCCTCCCTTTGCAACTATAACAGATTCAACTCTTCAGGGAAGCCTGTCCACAAGGTTTAGGAGTGTCTATGGGAATGTTTGACAATTCTTCCAGAAGCGTGTTCGTGAGGTCAGGCACTATTGTTGGACGAGAAGGCCTGGCTCGCAGTCTTCGCTCTTATTTATCCTAACAATGTTCTATTGTGTTGAGGTCAGGACTCTATGCAGGCTAGTCAAGTTCCTCCACCCCAAACTCGCTCATCCATGTCTTTATGGACCTTGCTTTGTGCACTGGTACAAATCATTTGGTGGAGGGGGGATTACGGTGTGGGGTTGTTTTCAGGGGTTGGGCTTGGGTCCTTAGTTCCAGTGAAGGGAACTCTTAAGGTATCAGCATACCAAGACATTTTGGACAATTTCATGTTCCCTGCATTTCATGTTCACTGCAGGAACAGTTTGGGGATGGCCCCTTCCTTTCCCACCATGACTGTGCACCAGTGCACAAAGCAAGGTCAATAAAGAAATGGATGAGCGAGTGTGGGGTGGAGGAACTTGATTGGCCTGCACAGAATCCTGACCTCAACCCGATAGAACACCTTTGGGATGAATTAGAGCGCAGACTGTTAGTCAGGCCTTCTCATCCAACATCATTCCTTGACCTCACAAATGTGCTTCTGGAAGGATGGTCAAACATTCCCATAGACACACTCCTAAACCTTGTGGACAGCTTTCACAGAAGAGTTGAAGCTGTTATAGCTGCAAAGGGTGGGCCAACTCAATATTGAACCCTACGGACTCAGACTGGGATGCCATTAAAGTTCATGTGCGTGTAAAGGCAGGAGTCCCAATACTTTTAGTAATATAGTGTATATGATACACTCAAAGGCACATAAATGATAGGAATCCTGTCATACATAAATGATGGGTGCAGCTAGATTATGCTGCACAGTGGTAGTTACATAAAAAAGAGTTTATTAAAAACACATTGCAGTTCTCATACTCCTAAAATGTGCCTTACTGTGTCATAAATGACAGTTTCCCAGACATGCATAAACCTCAAACATGATAATTTTTAGGAAATAAAACTCTTACATTACATATGCTTTTTTTCATAGATCTATAATTTCGACCTACCTTAACCACATACTACCCGCCCACCGTCAAATGACGGCGGAGCAGCTATTATCCTGGGACCCCGTTATATGACGGCACACCAGAACAGCCTCTCTTGCGCGCCCCCGGGGGCACGCGGAGCGGCGATCGTGACCGCACCGTGTTGCTAGGACATGGCGCGATCCCGATCTTGGTAAAGAGTCAATGACATGACTCTTTACCCATGTGATCAGATGTGTCCAATCACAGCCGGTCACATGTAAATGAGGAAGTGCCGTTATTCGGCTCTCCTCGTCTCACACTTGTCTCCCATAGGGGAGACGAGTACAAGTAATCAGGGCACTGATCATCAGTGCTCTGATTACCCAAAATGTAAATAAAGGGCCAATTACTGCCTACCATCAGTGCCCACCATCAGTGCCCACAATCAGTGCCCATAGTGCTGCCAGTCAGTGCCCATCAGTGCCTGCTTATCTGGGCACTGATGGGCACTGACTGGCAGCACTATGGGCACTGATTGTGGGCACTGATTGTGCTGCCCATCAGTGCTCGTCAGTGCCACCCGTCAGTGCCCATCAGTGCCACCCATCAGTGCCCATCAGTGCACCCGTCAGTGCCCATCAGTGCCGCCTGTCAGTGCCCATCACTGCCTCCCATCAGTGCTGCCTCTCAGTGCCCAGTGCCCATCAGTGCCGCCTATCAGTGCTCATCAGTACCGCCTATCAGTGCTCATCAGTGCTGTCTATCAGTGCCCATCAGTGTGGCATATTAGTACCTCCTCATCAGTGCCCATAAGTGCCACCTCATCAGTGCCCATCAGTACCGCCTTATCAGCGCACATCAGTGAAGGAGAAAAATGTATTTATTTTCAAAATTTACTCACAGAAAATAACAAAAACTTTTTTTTTTCAAAATTTTCTGTCTTTTTTTTTTTGTAAGAAATAAAAAACCCAGGGGTGATTAAATACCACCAAAAGAAAGCTCTATTTGTGTAAAAAAATGATAAAAATGTCATATGGGTACAGTGTAGCATGACTGCGCAATTGTCATTTAAAGTGTGACAGCGCTGAAAGCTGAAAATTGGCCTGGGCAGGAAGGGGGTAAAAGTGCACTGTAGGCAAGTGGTTAAAGTAAAATTCCATTAAAGCAACCACTAACTGTTGAGGCAATTAATTCCTTGGTCAGGAGTATGTAATGTGCAATTGTTTTTTGTGTGCAGTGCAGGAGATTGTGCGGGGTATGCACCGCACAAACAAGGGGTTTTCAATGGAAGACTTCCCATAATCTCTTATTCCAGAGACCATACTACTTGACCCTTAACTTCACATTTATCATGACTGATAAAGCGGCAAGGGTGAAGTTAAGGGTCAAGTAGCAAGGTCAGATTAAGTGTTAAAAGGTAACTTTACTCTCGTGAGAAAAAAATAGCAAAGAAAAAAAAAATAATACAGCATATACATTTGTTCCACAAGTCATATTATAATTGAATGTTATTAAAAATTACTTTTTCTTTTCAATCTGCGGAGCTGTAATTTTCTGTAAAATGCAATGCAATATGGCTACCTGGAGATGTTCTATACATACTGTAGATGGTGTACAGAACGCCCTCCAGAAACATCATTTCCTGCTTGTGTGATTGGCTCACTGATTTTCCCAGATGTCTGCTCTAAGATACAAATCTGATTTTATTTGCATCCCCTGCAACAAAAATGTTATTTTCGGTGAGATACTCCAAAAGGGAAATCATGCCTAAAGGTATGTAGACCCTGCAATTTTCCTCATTAGAGCCTTGCAAGTGCAGAAGCTGATAATGATAAAATCAGCAGCTGATAAAGATAAAATCACTCCTTTTCACATTCACTTTGCACATGGACAGAGGCACACAAAATAACAAAAGGTAGGAAACTGCAACAAAGTTTGTTAAAGAATAACAACCACTGGGTGGTCTCTGTACATTGCAAGCATTTTAACAAACTTTGTTGCAGATTCCTACATTTTGTTATTGTGAAGAATTCCCTGTGTGTTTCTCTGTGTCCATGTGGTCAGTGAATCTAATGGGAGTACTTTCATATTTATCAATTAGCTGCTGCATTTGCATGGCTCTAATGAGGAAAATTGCAGGGTCTGCATCCCTTTAGATGTGTTCCTAATATGGGTTTTTCACCAAAAATGCAATTTTTTTGTTGCAAGGGATGCCTGATATCTGACTTGTATCGTTTTTTAACAAACAAGGAATGCTTTATTGAAAAGAAAAATAAAACAGTACAAGATCATAGTAACAAGGGACCTTCAACCATAAGGTACATAACAAAACAATGTAATGGTATGCACAAAGCAAACAATCCAAGGTACAGAGCAGAGAAATAGTACCACAATGAGATATTTTCAAACCATAAATCTCCACAGCATAGCCAGGTCCAGCTTCCCTCCAAGGGGAAAGGGGAAAAAGAAGGGGTGGGAGGAGGAGGAGAAGAAGGAAGAGGATGGGACAGAATAGAAACATAGGGAAGGGGGGAAAGAGAAAGAAGAAAAAGGAGGAGGAGGGGAGAGGAAGGGAAGAGCAGGGAGATAGGAAAGGGGGAGAGGCAATACATGGCATTACTCAGCAGTAGAGTTGAGCGGACACCTGGATGTCCGTGTTCGGCGGGTTCGGCTGAACTTTAAAAAAAAGTCCGGGTCCGTGTCCCGGACTTTTGCCAAACTTTTCCCGGACACCGAACCCCATTGAAGTTAATGGGGACCCGAACTTTCAGGCACTAAAATGGCTCTAAAACACCAATGGAAAGGGCTAGAGTGCTGCAAATGGCAGCAAAACGTAGTTAAGAGCATGGCAAGTGCTCTGCAAACAATAGGATAGGGAAAAAAATTAAAACAAAAAAAAAAAGAAAAATAAAAGAATGTTCTTCATCTGTGAAGGACGAGGCCCATATGGAGTAGGAGGGAGGTTGAGGTGGTGGTGGATGTGGCGGTGTCATAGGCGTGCGCACAGGGTGTGCCGGGTGTACCTGGGCACACCCTAATCACCTAGGGCACATTAGCATTATCGCTGTTTGCCAGTGAGGAGATGGGAAACATCTCCCTCGGACCTGCTCTGCTCTATTTCACTTTGCCAGCAGGGAGAGTAATGTATCGGGGCTATGTACATGTAGGCAAACACATGCATGTGTATTTAAACTTTGGGGTGCACACCCTAATGCAATAGGCTGCGCACACCTATGGGCGGTGTAGGTGGAAGCGGCGGTGGAGGAGGACCAGGGCCGGATTAAGAGCATCATGGGCTTGGTGCTGAGGATTTTGAAGGGCCTTAAGGGTCGTGCCTTGGCATGCACCCAGAGGAGGAAGGGTACAGCCATGCATGCCTAATTCAACATGGGATGCTGTCTCGGAAGCCCATAAACACATCCATGCATCGGCAACTGTCCCTCCTTGTCCGGCCTTCGTGCTGTGTGGGGAGGTTCTGAGGGAGCTGCCTGGGGAAGCGAGCATAGAAGCCAGACTTCTGTGTTTACAAGTGACAGAAGAGCGGTAACAGTGAATATGGCCAACCCAGGGCCTATATTAAGGTAGGGGCCTGGAGCTGCAGCTCCAATAGCCCCTACGTTAATCTGGCCCTGAGGAGGACGGGGTAGCCAACACTGCTTTTTTTCAGAAATTGTAAATGAGGGTATACCCCAAAAGAGTGAGAAAGAGCAAAAATAGAAAAATGGCTGGGTAAGGTCGGTATCCATCGCTATTCTGCACAAGGTACAGAAAAGTCCCGTGGGATCCATGCCTGGTTCATTTTAATGAACGTGAGCTTGTCCACATTGTCTCTGGACAGGCGGCTGCGCTTGTCTGTGATAACGCCCCCAGCCGTGCTAAATACCCGTTCAGATAATACACTGGCTGCAGGGCACGCCAGCACCTCCAAGGCGTAAAGGGCAAGCTCAGGCCATGTGCCCAATTTGGAGACCCAGAAGTTGAAGGGGGCAGACCCGTCATTCACTACATGTAGGCGTGTGCACACATACTGCTCCACCATGTTGGTGAAATGCTGCCTCCTGCTAAGACGTTCCATATGAGCTGCTGGTGCTGCTGTTTGTTGTGGCGTGCTGACAAAGCTTTTCCACATTTCAGCCATGCTAACCCTGCCTTCTGAGGTGCTGGCGGTGCCCTGGTTGCGTTGGCGACCTCTTCCTCCTCCTCCTCTGCCTTGTGCTTCCACTGTGGCCCCGCTGTCAGGTGGGAATGCCAGCAGCATCGCGTCTACCAGCGTGCACTTGTACTTGCGCATCTTGCGATCACGCTTCAGTGAGTGAATTAAGGACGGTACGTTGTCCTTGTAACGGGGATCCAGCAGCGTGGCCACCCAGTAATCAGCACAAGTTAGAATGTGGGCAAGTCGGCGGTCGTTGTGGAGACACTGCAGCATGTAATCGCTCATGTGTGCCAGGCTGCCCAGAGGCAACGAAAGGCTGTCCTCTGTGGGAGGTATATCGTCTGTGTCCTCTGTATCCCCCCAGCCACGCACCAGTGATGGCCATGAGCTGGCCTGGGTGCCACCCTGCTGTGTACATGGTTCCATCTCCTCCTCCATCTCCTCCTCCTCATCCTCCTCATCCTCCAGAACTGTGCCCCTGCTGGACAATTGTGTCCCTGGCATTTGTGTGTGCAGGAACCCACCCTCGGAGCCCCTTGCGAATGACTGCCCTGAAAGCCTTGGAAATGTTACCTCTTCATCCTCCTCCTCCTCATCCTGTGCCACATCCTCTTCCATCATCGCCCGAATTGTTTTTTCAAGGAGGCATAGAAGTGGGATAGTTAAGCTGACAACGGCGTCATCGGCACTGGCCATGTTGGTGGAGTACTCAAAACAGCACAACAAGGCACACAGGTCTCGCATGGAGGCCCAGTTATTGGTGGTGAAGTGGTGTTGTTCCGCAGAGCGACTCACGCGTGCGTGCTGCAGCTGAAACTCCACTATGGCCTGCTGCTGCTCGCACAGTCTTTCCAGCATGTGCAAGGTGGAGTTCCACCTTGTGGGCACGTCACATATGAGGCGGTGAGCGGGAAGGCCGAAGTTACGCTGCAGCGCTGACAGGCGAGCAGCAGCAGGGTGAGAACGCCGAAAGTGCGCACAGACGGCCCGCATTTTCTGCAGCAGCTCTGACATATCGGGGTAGTTTTTAAGGAACCTCTGCACCACCAAATTCAGCACATGCGCCACACAAGGGATGTGCGTCAAACCGGCTAGGCCCAGAGCTATGAGATTTCGCCCGTTATCGCACACCACCAGGCCGGGCTTGAGGCTCACTGGCAGCAACCACTCATTTGTCTGCTGTTCCATGCTCCTCCACAACTCCTGCGCGGTGTGTGGTTTTTCCCCCAAACAGGCAAGTTTTTAAACTGCCTGCTGTCGTTTACCCCTGGCCGTGCTGAAGTTGGTGGTGAAGGTGTTACGCTGACCGGATGAGGAGGCGGTAGAGGATGAGGAAGCAGAGTAGGAGGAATTAGGAACAGGAGGCAAACTGAAGCGCCCTGCAATCCTCGGTGGTGGAAGGACATGCGCCAAATTGCTATCCGCCTCAGGCCCATCCGCCACTGCATTTACCCAGTGTGCCGTTAGGGAGATATAACGCCCCTGACCGTGCTTACTGGTCCACGTATCGGTAGTTAGGTGGACCTTGCCACAGATGGCGTTGCGCAGTGCACACCTGATTTTTTCCCCCACTTGGTTGTGCAGGGAAGGGATGGCTTGCCTGGAAAAGTAGTGGCGGCTGGGCACGACGTACTGTGGGACAGCCACGAAAATAAGGTTTTTAAAACTGTGCGTCTCCACCAGACGGAATGACAGCATTTCAAAGGCCAAGAATTTTGAAATGCTGGCATTCAGGGCCAGGGATCGCGGATGGGTAGGGGGGTACTTCCTCTTCCTCTCAAGTGTTTGGGAGATGGAAAGCTGAACGCTTCCACGGGACATTGTGGAGATGGTTGGTGACCCAGGTGGTGGTGTTGCTGACAGATCGTCTGTTTGCGGGGTGGCAGGTGCCGGTATCACTACAGATGTGGATGGAGCGGCCGAGACTACAGCAGAAGAGGAAGCAGGAGGAGCCAGAGACGTTTCTTGGTTTTGAAGGTGTCTACTCCACTGCAGCTCGTGCTTTGCACTTAGATGCCTGATCATGCAGGTTGTGCTCAGGTTGAGAAGGTTTATGCCTCGCTTCAGGCTCTGATTGCACAGGGTGCAAACCACTCGTGTCCTGTCATCAGCACATTTTCTAAAGAACTTCCACGCTAGAGAATTCCTTTGAGCTGGCTTTGGTGCGCTCGATCCCTTGCTGCGTTGGGCAGTAGCAGGCGTAGTGTCTAGGGCACGGCCGCTCCGCTTCTGCACCCTGCTCCCTCTTCTGCTGTGCTGGTGGCTCTGTGCGACCACCGCCTCTTCCTCCAAACTACTCAGGTCACCTGCATGACCTTCATTCCATGTGGGGTCGAGGACCTCATCGTCCTCCACATCATCTTCCACCCAGTCTTCACCCCTGCCCTCCTTGTCGGTCTCCACAATTCTGAACGCCGCAGCAGTTGGCACCTGCGTTTCGTCATCATCGGAGACGTGCTGCGATGGTCCTTGCATGTACTCATCTTGAAATAAGTGGTTGGGCATCGCTGCACTCAATCTCTTCCACTTCTGGGGCAGGGCTAGGTGGATGGCCCTGGGAAACCCTGCTGATAGAGTCATCAAAATAAGAAGAGACTGCTGTATGGCTTGGGGCTCAGACTGCTTGCCTGATTTGCAAGGGGGTGAGGTGAAAGACGGTTGGATATTGGCTGCAGGTGCCAACTCTGACCTTTCTGCAGTAGACTGGGTGGGAGACAATGTGAAGGAACTGAAGGCACTGTCAGCAGCAAACCAATCTACTATCGCCTCTACTTGTTCTGGCCTCATCACTTCTAGAGGCGTATGATGCCCTACCAAATACTGCTGCAGGTTCTGTCGCCTACTCACACTTGAGGAAGGTGTTTCACTTGTGCATGTAGCTGGCACAGATCGACCACGTCCTCTCCTTGCAACAGGAGCTCTACCAGCAGCACCACGACCCAGGCCACGGCCCCTATTTGACGGTCTCCTCATATTTCTGTAATTTATGATCTTGCCCTAGAAAGTGTTTATTGAATAGTGGAACAAAACAACAACAGTATCGCACTGGTGTATCTCACAGTCAAATATGCAAACTATGCCGCAATTTAATGTTTTTTACCCCAAAAGGGTGTATATTGAATAGCGGAATAGGAAAAAGGATAAAAAACGGTGTATCTCACACGTACAAACACAGACTAGGCCCCGATTACAATTTTTTGTACCCTAAAGGGAGGATGAGGAAGAGGAGTAGGAGGAGTTGGGAACAGGAGGCAAACTGAAGTGCCCTGCAATCCTTGGCGGTGGAAGGAGATGCGCCAAACAAATTTAAAAGGTGTATCTCACACGTACCAATACAGACTATGCCGTAATTTAATTTTTTACACTCCAAAAGGGTGTATATTGAATAGCGGAATAGGAAAACTTTTATAATACGGTGTATCTCACACGTACAAACACAGACTAGGCCCCGATTACAATTTTTTGTACCCTAAAGGCAGGATGAGGAAGAGGAGTAGGAGGAGTGGGGAACAGGAGGCAAACTGAAGCGCCCTGCAATCCTCGGCGGTAGAAGGAGATGCGCCAAACAAATTTAAAAAGGTGTATCTCACATGTACCGATACAGACTATCCCGCAATTAAATTTTTTACACTCAAACAGGGTGTATATTGAATAGCGGAATAGGAAAACTTTTATAATACGGTGTATCTCACACGTACAAACACAAACTAGGCCCCGATTACAATTTTTTGTACCCTAAAGGCAGGATGAGGAGTAGGAGGAGTTCGGAACAGGCAGGAGGCAAACTGAAGCACCCTGCAATCCTCGGCGGTATAAGATGCGCCCCAAAAATTGGAAAGGTGTATCTCACACGTACCGACACAGACTATCCCGCAATTTAATTGTTTTTACTCAAAGGTGTAGATTGAATAGCGGAATAGAAAATATGATATCAAAAGGTGTATGTATCTCACACGTACCAACACAGACTATCGCGCAATTTAATTGTTTTTACCCAAAGGTGTAGATTGAATAGCGGAATAGAAAATATGATATCAAAAGGTGTATGTATCTCACACGTACCGACACAGACTATCCCGCAATTTAATTGTTTATACCCAAAGGTTTTGATTAAATAGTGGAATAGAAAATATGATATCAAAAGGTGTATGTATCTCACACGTACCGACACAGACTATCCCGCAATTTAATTGTTTTTACCCAAACGCGTAGATTAAATAGCGGAATAGAAAATATTATCAAAAAAAGGTGTATGTATCTCACATGTACAGAACCAGACTAGGCCCCAATTACTATTTTTTGTACCCCCAAAGGCAGGATGAGGAGTAGGAGGAGTTCGGAACAGGCAGCACCCTCAAATCCTCGGAAGTATGAGATGCACCCCAAAAATTGGAAAGGTGTATCTCACACGTACCGACACAGACTATCCCGCAATTTAATTGTTTATACCCAAAGGTTTTTATTGAATAGCGGAATAGAAAATATTATCAAAAAAAGGTGTATGTATCTCACACGTACAGAACCAGACTAGGCCCCAATTACTATTTTTTGTACCCCCAAAGGCAGGATGAGGAGTAGGAGGAGTTCGGAACAGGCAGCACCCTCAAATCCTCGGAAGTATGAGATGCACCCCAAAAATTGGAAAGGTGTATCTCACACGTACCGACACAGACTATCCCGCAATTTAATTGTTTATACCCAAAGGTTTTTATTGAATAGCGGAATAGAAAATATTATCAAAAAAAAGGTGTATGTATCTCACACGTACAGAACCAGACCAGGCCCCAATTACTAATTTTTTGTACCCCCAAAGGCAGGATGAGGAGTAGGAGGAGTTCGTAACAGACAGCACCCTCAAATCCTCGGAAGTATGAGATGCACCCCAAAAATTGGAAAGGTGTATCTCACACGTACCGACACAGACTATCCCGCAATTTAATTGTGTATACCCAAAGGTTTTTATTGAATAGCGGAATAGAAAATATTATCAAAAAAAGGTGTATGTATCTCACACGTACAGAACCAGACTAGGCCCCAATTACTATTTTTTGTACCCCCAAAGGCAGGATGAGGAGTAGGAGGAGTTCGGAACAGGCAGCACCCTCAAATCCTCGGCAGTATGAGATGCACCCCAAAAATTGGAAAGGTGTATCTCACACGTACCGACACAGACTATCCCGCAATTTAATTGTTTATACCCAAAGGTTTTTATTGAATAGCGGAATAGAAAATATGATATCAAAAGGTGTATGTATCTCACACGTACAGAACCAGACTAGGCCCCAATTACTATTTTTTGTACCCCCAAAGGCAGGATGAGGAGTAGGAGGAGTTCAGAACAGGCAGCACTCTCAAATCCTCGGAAGTATGAGATGCACCCCAAAAATTGGAAAGGTGTATCTCACACGTACCGACACAGACTATCCCGCAATTTAATTGTTTATACCCAAAGGTGTAGATTGAATAGCGGAATAGAAAATATTATCAAAAAAAAGGTGTATGTATCTAACACGTACAGAACCAGAGTATGCCACAATTTAATTTTTTTAACCCAAGGGTGTATATTGAATAGTGGAATAGAAAAAAAGTGTATAACTTTTTAAATCACTCAATAATAGCACATGTGAACACAGCAGTGTATTATCAGAGTCAGCACAGCAGCACTGAAGGTAAAACGCTGCACACAGTGACTGATAAAAAAGACTTTTCTCCCTCCTCCTCAGTGGGCAAAAAAGATTGTGTTCACTGCACCCCACACACAGCAAAATTGATGTGGACCAGCTCTGCTGCAGGCTATGGAGGGAAAAAAAAAAATTCCCCTTTTAAGTTTGTAATTTTTAACTAGATTAGTACAGACTATGCCACAATTTAATTTTTTTAACCCAAGGGTGTATATTGAATAGTGGAATAGAAAAAAGTGTAAAACTTTTTAAATCACTCAATAATAGCACATGTGAACACAGCAGTGTATTATCAGAGTCAGCACAGCAGCACTGAAGGTAAAACGCTGCACACAAGTGACTGTCTGATAAAAAAGACTTTTCTCCCTCCTCCTGAGTGGGCAAAAAGATTGTTTTCACTGCACCCCACACACAGCAAAATCTATGTGGACCACTGACACCTGCCTATCTCCAGCCTCTCCCTAAAAGGATTGATAAGATCGGTCACTTCCGGCACTGCAAACCCCCCCCCCCCACACAGCAAAATCGATTGTAGAACACTGACCCTAAAAATCAGCAGCCTCGCCCTAAAATGCCCTACAACTCGCCCTGCCTAAAACACTCCGACCTGTCCCTCAATTCTATTCGGACACAAATGATTTTTGCCTGTCTGTCCCTAATCAGCAGCCAGCACGTATGATGTTGTGTGCTCTGTCCCTGAACTACAGCATAATAATGACGCAGCGGCGCTCGGTCTCGAACTTATAAAGACTTGGTCACATGCTTCAGATGGCCAATCACAGCTACTAATACATTTGTAGGCATGGCTGGGATGGCTTAAGGCACACCAGTTAAACGCTTGTTGATTGGCTGTTGAAAGCCCGCCATGAAAAGCGCGCCAATGCATACAAAACCCGGAAATAAAATGAACGAACACGGATTTTTACCCGAATATACAGTAAAGTTTTCGGGTCCGTGTTTGGGTAACAAAAAAACAATTATTTGGTACGAACACGAATAATACAGTCCGTGTTCGCTCAACCCTACTCAGCAGTCCAAGGAGCCCAAGCCTTGTCATATTTCCAGGGGCAGCCCCTACTCATATAGGTAAGTTTTAGGTAGCAATTATCAGACAGTCCCAGAACATATGCAGGTACGTACCCTGTTGCGTATGACAGCGAGGACAACCAGGGTCACGTGCAGGATATATTCGGTGCAGTCTCACAGGGGTGTAGTAAACCCTATGCAGAAATGTAACTTGTATCAATGTGTCTCTTGATGAAATAACAAGTTTAGGACCAAGTTCTAGACAGCCCTCCCAGTCCTCCCTGTCCAGCGATGGAAAGTCCGCCTGCCATAAACTCCACAGGTCAGTCCCCATAAGCGACATATAGAGCGATGACAGTGGCTTTTTTAAATCCCCCGGGACCACGAATTTCTCTATGGGATCATGCTGGAGGAGAGGAGGCCCAGGGAATTGGGCCTGAAGGGCGTGGCGCAGCTGGAAGTACCCGAAGTGCATCCAGGTAGGTAGATGAAACCTACCAAGAAGTTGTGAGAATGACAACACTGTATGTGACGGCATAACATCTGCAAGTGTCTTCACACCATAGCGTGCCGACACCTGGGGAATCCAGGACAGAGCGCAGATCCCGGCTCACCATCCTTGTGGCCTCCTCAAATGGTGACAGGACGGTGCATGCATCCTTTATCAAAAGCCACTGGCATGGCGAAAAAAGCCAAGCTCCCCTGACCCTACTCACACAGGTACTCATTGATGGCCCTCTGCTGCATGTGCAGCCACTGCAGCATTGCCAATGTTGAGTTCCACCTGGTGGGCATGTCAAAAATGAGGCTATTGGTGGGCAGGTTTAACCATTTTAAGACCGGAGGATTTTACTGCTCAATGACCAGGCCACTTTTTTCAACTTGGCACTGCCTGACTTTAACTGACAATTGTGCGGTCATGCAATGCTGTACCCAAACAAAATGTACGTCCTTTTTTTTCCCACAAACAGAGATTTTTGTTGGTGGTAATTGATCACCTCTGTGCTTTTTATTTTTTTGCGATATTAATAAAAAAAGAGTGAAAATGTTGTGAAAAATTGACATTTTCTACTTTGACTGTTAAAAAATATCCAATATATTCAATTTTTGTCATATATTTAGGCCAAAAGGTATTTAGCTACATGTCTTTGACAAAAAAATTCTCAATAAGCGTATTTTATACACTTTAGGACCGGAAGATTTTACCCCCTTCCTGACCAGGCCATATTTTGCTATTCGGCACTGCGTTATTTTAACGGACAATTGCGCGGTCGTGCAACACTGTACCCAAATTAAATTTATGTCCTTTTTTCCCCACAAATAGAGATTTCTTTTGGTGTTATTTGATCACCTGTGCGATTTTTAATTTTTGAAATAAAGTGTGACAATTTTGAAAAAAAAAAAAAAACAATATTTTTCACATTCTGATACAGTATATAACATTCCCAAAAAAAAAAATTAAAAATCAAAATGTTTTAATATTTTAGGCCAATTTGTTTTCTGCTGCATATTTTAGGTAAAAAAAAAAATCACAATAAGTGTATTTTGATTGGTTTGCGCAATAGTTATCGCGTTTACTAACTATGGGAAAGATTTGTCATTTTTATTGTTTTTTTTTCTTTTTTTACTAGTAATGGCGGCGTTTTGAGATTTTTTGTGGGACTGTAACATTGGGGTGGACAGATTGGACCCCTAACTAACATTTTTGACACTTTTGCGGGGGACCAGTGACATTACTACTGTAATCAGTGCTAAAAATATGCACTGTTACTGTAATAATGACACTGGCAGGGAAGGGGTTAACACTGTTGGTGATCAAGGGGTTAAATGTGTGCCTCATGGCCTGTTCTTGGGGGGGTTTAGCGGTCCCGGATTTACGATTATACTATTTTGCCTCTCAGCTGATATATTTACACTGGAGGTTCTTCCCTCAGATTCCAAACTGTTGACCTGGAGGCCGCCGTGGCTTCCTCCTTCGAAACCCTAATCAATATGCTATACAGGAGGGGGGTTCCTGGACGTGACATGGGGTCGGTAATGGTCCTCCCAGGGAAGATTTTTTGCATAAGTGCCCGAAATGCTGGAGACAGTTCTCTGGCAAGGTCCCCAAACAACCCGATATGGTTTAATCCGTCGTTGGGTGAACTGGCTGAGTTGCAAGACGGTGGTAAGTGGGCCTAGTACGGTCTTAAATATCTACATCAATTATTTAATGATGAGAAGTAGGAGACATTTGAGGGACTTAGGGAACGGTTCGAGATACCCGGGACTTGGCGCTTCAGGTATTTCCAGCTTCGACATGCGGTGAGAGTGCAGTTCGGGTGGGGGAGACAGTTCCTTTGGCTAACTCCCCTCTTGAGTCTGTGATTTTGGACCCAGATCCACTTAAGGTTTCCAGATATTATGGGGCGCTGTGTCCGGGGGGTCCCGGCCCAGTAGAATGTGCTAGAGCTAGGTGGTTGAACATCATACCAGAACTGTCCGAGGAGCTATGGGAAAAGGTGCTTGAGACGTACCTTAGCACAGTAATATCCTCTACAGACAAGATGATTCAGCTGAGATATCTACATCAAACTTATTATACACCGGTACGCCTATTTCGTAAGCATAACAGAGAATCGGATACCTGTCATAAATGCTCTGTGGGACAGGGTTACTTTCTTCATATGGTATGGGAATGCACTAGAGTGAGGCCCTTGTGGTCTCAGGTAACTGAATTTATATTGAAATTAAGGTGCGTATTAATCAAGGATAAAATATGCACAAGCAGCGCTATGACTAAAAAGCATTAGTCTGAATAAATATAGTATCTCACATACAACATATGCATGAATAAATAAATGAATATAGTCCAAGATAAAAAAGTCCATCACAAACAGAACTCCATGCGGGCTTTCCGTGGGGGATGTATACCAGTGTGGAACGTAGATATTCTATAGGTCCCTCCACCTCACCACGTGTGAAACACCCTCAATATATACGCTTACCAGATATCTCTGTTAAGAGAGCCTGTCAGATAAACAATTCCATCCGGACTTTCCAAAGGATAAAATCCTGCTGCAATCTCCTTTCCTTCTCAATCTGCAGCTGTTGTCATTTTCTGAAAATGCAATGCAATATGGCTACGAATGTGAATGTGTACTGACCACACCCCAGAAACATAAATTCCTCCTTGTGTGATTGGCTCACCAATTTTCCCAGAAGTCTGCCTAAAGATACAAGTCAGATTTCAGACATCCCCTTGCAGCAGTTGTTATATATTCACGCATATGTTGTATGTGAGATACTATATTTATTCAGACTAATGCTTTTTAGTCATAGCGCTGCTTGTGCATATTTTATCCTTGATTAATACGCACCTTAATTTCAATGTTTTAGTCATTTTAGGCGGCAGCTTTGTTGTTTATTTATGTTAGTACAGAGCGCTGGGTGATTGAGTTTAAAGCTTGCCTTGGTGCTCAGTCCTTTTTTATTTAACTGAATTTATAGCTGAGAAATTCAGTCTTCCCAATATATGCTCCCCTCTGATATGTCTCCTAGGGGTTATAGAGATTGATGGGATGGATACAGCAACAAAGCTTTTTCTGCGACTACTCTTTTTTTGTGTACGTAAGCTGATTGCAAGATGGTGGATCTATACTTAAAATTTAACGCTGCCAAAGTGGATGAGGGTGGTTAACGCTGACATACCCATGTATCGTATGACATATGAAGCTTGGGGATCTCCCAAGAAGTTTAGGAAGATATGGTATAGATGGAGATACATTAGTGGGTGAGACTGACGACTAATCTGGTGACTATTTAATTAGAAGAGGAGGGGGAGAGATCTTCAGGGTCCCTAATTGACTAACGAACACGCACCAAAAGAGGTACAGGGGGTGAGGTTTTTTCCCCATGTTCCTCACCCTTATCCTTATTTTTTACTTATTGTTGAAGGGGGAAGTTGCTATACCTTGGTCACAACAGGGGGATTTGGGGCTAAGTTTAGCTTGGGTTGCTTCCTCTTCCTTGTTACGGGAAGAGGAGAGGAGAGGAAATAATTAGATTAAAAAAAAAAAAAAAAATCTCTTATCCAACTGAATTTTAAAACTACTGCAAATTAACATGAGGTACTGTAGACTTTTCTGACTGCTTAATGTTCCATGTTTCTGAAAGTATCGGATGTATCAATGTAATCTATGTTGTGGAATGGGATGAACGTCATGTGCTTTGACATTACTTGTATGTTTATGCTGGATAATAATAAAAATGTTTAAAAAAAAATAAAAAATGTGTGCCTCATGCTTACTGATGTGTGTAGGGGGAGGGGGTTCTGTGACAGAGACAGAGATTGCAGGTTCAGCTATGCTGAATCCTGTGATCTGTCCCTGTCTGTCACAGAGAAGATCCGCCTGCTTTGTTTACACAAGCAGGCAGATTTTCTCACTCTTTCCCCGACTATCGGGGTAGAGAGATGGTAATTGCCGCCTCTCCTCCTCCAGCCCGACTCCCGCTGTTTCTAAACACCGCAGAAGTGAGCCTCGGGCGGCGCGCGTGCGCCACCGAGACGGCTAGGAATCCAGCGATGTATGTTGCTGGACCCAGGGCTGCCACTGTGCTGCAGTAGCAGCACAGTAAGCAGTCATAAAGTGGTTAATTCCCATTGAATGTCAGATAAGCGCGCACTAGCATTGTATGAACAGCGGAAATGGCCAGAGACTTTTCTGGCCTGCCTCATGTGTCAAGTGTCCCTCTCGAAGGGCGGACAGAAGGTTGGTGCCATTGTCGCATACAACCATTTCTGGCTCAGGCTGTTGTGGCGTCAACCATCTCTGAGCCTGCCACTGCAGAGCTGACAGAATCTCAGCACCATGTGACTCCTATCCCCTAGACAGACCAACTGAAGCACGGCACGGCATCTTTTAGCCTGACTGCTGGCATAGGGAGCACTGCTGCTTCAGAGAACAATTGAGCAGAAGAGGACATGGAGGAAGAAGAGGAGGAGGTGGTGGAGTAGCCAGATGTGGCAGAATCAGCACCAGCTTTTGGAGGCATGGTGGGAAAACAAGCTGCAACACTGAACCCTGTCCTGCATCCTTCCCAGCTGCCAGCAGAGTTACCCAGTGTGCCATGAAGGAAATGTAACGCCCCTGTCCATGCCTGCTGGACCAAGAGTCAGCATTAATGTGCACCTTCCTCCTGACTGCTCTGTCCAATGAGGCCAAAACACAACCTTCCACATGACGGTAGAGAGCCAGAATGGCCTTACGCGAAAAGAAATGCCTTTTCGGTACCTGCCACAGTGGTACAGCACATCCCACAAATTTGCGAAAGGGAGCAGAGTCTACCAGATGAAAAGGCAGCAATTGTAATGCTAGATTAGGCCAAGCTAGCATTAAGACACTGAGCATGTGGATGGCTGGGACAGTATTTCTTTCTACAGTTCAGAAACTGGGGTAGTGAAATTTGCCTGTTGCTCAAATTAAGTAGTGGTGTACTGCTAGCAGATTGGGTGCAAGTCTCTGTGGCACTCAGGGCCGGTGCTTCCACTAGGCAAACTAGGCAGCCACCTAGGGCGCAGCCATGAGTCCACACTCTCTCTCCATCATGAATGATCCTTGTGAGCTGAGGGGAGGGGCAGCCGTGGGGGAGGAAGAAGGGGCAGTGGAAGATGCCAGGTGTCTTGGGCAGTGCGGAACTACCAGGCCCTGGCTTTCCACCACTGTTAGGGGGCCCAAAGAGGCAGGAAGTGAGTCCACCAGCGTGCTGCCTGAATGATGATCCTCTTCGGCTGGAGCTGAGCAGCCTTATCCCCGGGCAGGAAGTGACTCTCTGCACTGAGCTGATGGCCAGCCGTTCATTTCCCTTGGTCGGTATTAAGCAGGGAGCTGAGGAGAGCTGAACCTGAGCCAGAGCTCAGCACTGGAGGGCGGAACCATTACTGGAGCAGAAGCGACGAGGCACCGGAAGGGTCTGAAGAGGTTGGCGATTGAATAAGTGTGGAGCTCTCTGACTGCTGCTTTTCCCTCCACCAGGAGCCAGTTGGAGCTGTGGTGAGCACTGTGGTCCAGGAGAGGAGTCCTGGGAGAAGGAATCAGCAGGATCACAGTGAAAGAGGGCAGAGTGTGGGCCACTCTCTTCATACCACCCAGTGAGTGTGCCCAGAACAAGGGATCAGGGTCCTTGGGTGTTACATGGAGCATCCCTGGTATGAAAGGGAATCGGGGTCATCAGGTGTGCCATGGGGAATCGTAGGGTCACCAGGTGTGACATGGGGATAGGGGTCACCGGGTGTAACAGGGGTTTCGGGGTCACCAGGTGAGCCATGAGGAATTGGGGTCCCTGGGTTTGCCACGGGGGAATTGGGTCCCCAGATGTGACACAGAGAAACATTAGGGTCCCCAGGTGTGACATGGATGAACATCAGGGTCTGACATAGAGGAACATTGGGGTCACTGGGTATGACAGCATGACATGGAGGAACACGGGTCCCTGGGTGTGACATGGAGGAACATTGGAGTCAGTGGGTATCACAGCATGACATGGAGGAATATTGGGGTACCAGGGTGTGACATGGAAAAACATCAGGGTCCCTGGGTGTGACATGGAGGGACATCAGGATCCCCTGGTGTGACATGGAGGAATATGGGGGTCACTAGGTATGAGAGCATAACATGGAGGAAGCATCAGATCAGGGTCACTGGGTATGACATAGAGAAGTTTCTGACCATTTCCCTTTTTTTTTTCTTTTTTTGTTTGGGGGGGCGCAAGTAGCTGGTCTTGCCTAGGGCGTAAAATAGTCTAGCACCGGCCCTGGTGGCACTCATTGCTATACCATCATCCCTCTCAATGCAGGTATTTGAGAAGGCATGAGGTATAGTAGAGTTAGAGATCTCAGATGAGGAGCAAGGTGATGCATGCTTGTTTTGATCTTGTGGCTCTTTCAGGTGCCGTTGCCAATGGACTGCATGGCAGGTCATCATATGCCTTGTCAAGCATGTGGTACCCAAGCGACTTGTGTTCTGGCCATGCTTGATCCACTTCAAACAGATTTTGCAAACAGTAACGCTGCGGTCTACTGCAAGTGTGCTGAAAAAAGCCCACACTAATGAACTTTTTGAAGTCTGCAAGAGTTTGCAGGACCCTACACCTGTGGAGCTCTGTGCTGTGATGCAATAGGTTGGCTACTCCTATGGTGGCCCCTGGAGCACATCCTGCCTCGTTGGAGTTGTTCTTCCTCCTCCTCCTCCCCCTCACTTTCCTCCTCTATTCTGTCAGGCACCCAAGTACAATCAGTGACCTCATCATCCCCTCCCTCCTCATCACTGGAGCAAACTTGTCAGTATGCTGCAGCTGTGGGAACATGACCACTAGTTTCCTGTCTGTCATTGTCACCCCCTCTCTCTAGGCTCACGTTATTCCCTTCATCAACCTGGGAACCAACATCACAGCTTTCAAATTGCTGCGCATCCTCCAGCAGCATGTCACTGACACTATGATCAAATAGTTCAGGTGACTCCTCCGTGCATGATGGTGGGACAACAGAAGGAGTAGCTGTGGAGAAGGAGCCTGGGGAATGGGCCGCTTTGGCAGCTGCGGTGGAAGGCAAACTACTGTGAGCATGGGTGTCGGGGGGTGGGAGGACGAGGATGATGAGGATGACTTATTTATCCACTCCACCAACTCTTCTACATGTTGTGGCTGAATAACACGGCCAGCACCGGAAAAAAAGGACGGGCATGTCCCGCCTAAAGAGGATGCTCCATGTCGACTGTGACCAGTGACCACCACTTTTCACTGTGGACACAGAGGCTGCTTGCCCTCTTTTTGTGGCCTGTGAGCATCTGCCTCTCCTTGTCGGCCTTTTAGGCATGATGTGGATTTTGGGGGGGGGGGGGGTTTATTACTGGTTGATCAATACATAATATATACAGTCAGGTCCATAAATATTGGGACATCGACAAAATTCGAATCTTTTTGGCTCTATACACCACCACAATGGATTTGAAATGAAACAAACAAGATGTGCTTTAACTGCTGACTTTCAGATTTAATTTGAAGGTATTTACATCCAAATCAGGTGAAAGGTGTAGGAATTACAACAGTTTGTATATGTGCCTCCCACTTTTTAAGGGACCAAAAGTAATGGGACAATTGGCTGCTCAGCTGTTCCATGGCCAAGTGTGTGTTATTCCCTCATTATCCCATTTACAAGGAGCAGATAAAAGGTCCAGAGTTAATTTCAAGTGTGCTATTTGCATTTGGAATCTGTTGCTGTTAACTCTCAATATGAGATGCAAAGAGCTGTCACTATCCGTGAAGCAAGCCATCATTAGGCTGAAAAACAAAACAAGCCCTTTAGAGAGATAGGAAAAACAACCTTCACAACAGTTGGCCAGATCAAGAACACTCTCCAGGAGGTAGGTGTATGTGTGTCAAAGTCAACAATCAAGAGAAGACTTCACCAGAATGAATACAGAGGGTTCACCACAAGATGTACACCATTGGTGAGCCTCAAAAACAGGAAGGCCAGATTAGAGTTTGCCAAACAATATCTAAAAAAGCCTCACAGTTCTGGAACAACATCCTATGGACAGATGAGACCAAGATCAACTTGTACCAGAGTGATGGGAATAGAAGAGTATGGAGAAGGAAAGGAACTGCTCATGATCCAAAGCCTACCATCTCATCAGTGAAGCATGGTGGTGGTAGTGTCATGGCATAGACATGTATGGCTGCCAATGGAACTAGTTCTCTTGTATTTATTGATGATGTGACTGCTGACAAAAGCAGCAGGATGAATTCTGAAGTGTTTCAGGCAATATTATCTGCTCATATTCAGCCAAATGCTTCAGAACTCATTGGACGGCGCTTCACAGTGCAGATGGACAATGACCCAAAGCATACTGCGAAAGCAACCAAAGAGTTTTTTAAGGGAAAGAAGTGGAATGTTATGCAATGGCCAAGTCAATCACCTGACCTGAATCCGATTGAGCATGCATTTCACTTGCTGAAGACAAAACTGAAGGGAAAATGCCCCAAGAACAAGCAGGAACTGAAGACTGAAGAGAGAGAACGCTGATCCAGGTGTGTGGTGATAGCTAGGAGATGGAGTATCCCATAGAGTGCTGGCCCCGGCCCGCCTCCGTAGAAAACTTGTAGAAAAAGAAATAGCCGCACATCCAGGAATTCCAGTTGCCTTTAGATTTCTTTTAATTCCAAAATGTTACAAGTGATGACACCAAAGACACCAACATGAAGTCACGTAGAGGCGTTTCACACATACATCTTGTGCTTAATCATTACAATGACAATAACCGACTATAGATCTTAAATAGACCGCCCCAATGATTGCAGGTGTTCCGGTGGCGGTGATAATCAGCGGTTGTGCACAGCTCAATTAATCACCTAACTTCAGCCCCAAAGAGCATCTGAATAGTGATTAGAATACAAAATCAAACTAAAGGTCCAGATTATTCATGTATATCGTGGACTCACCCATACACACAAAGACATGGATCAACAATCACAGAAAAGAAAATTGTATAAAAATACCAATAAAACTATTGGAAAAAATGTTAGAAAAAATAAATGTGAAATAAAGAAAGAAAAAAGACCATAGTAAAATGTAAAGACCTCTATCCAATGTGCTGACATATGTGCATGCAGACACACACCTGCACATACGCGAACACATTTCATGTGCATATACAAAAAACATATACATAAAATCATTACTTCCTCCACAGAATGAACTGTTCCCACTCTAAGGATGCTTGAGCATATGCATCCATGTATACATCATAAGAAAACCATCTCCATTGTGATGTCTGTGTGGACACATATGTTTCAATTATAAAAGATGTTTCAATTATAAAAGATTTTTTATGTAAAGGATGTGAAGTAAATCATTGCAAATCATGTATATGGATACCCACACACCATGATATCAACTCTTAACCAATGTGTCCACACAGAAACACCAGGAGATATCAAAAATCTAAACTTAATAATCAATGAAGGATCATTAATGATATAAAAATCCATAGCAAAAGAGGGGACTAGTGCAACACATAGTTAGATCATATTGTATTGTATATTGTCCATATACAGGTATGTATAAAGATCAAACATACATGTATATATATATGTATATAGAGCATGCATCCCAATGTATGGAGGGGGTCCCAGTGGGGTTTATTCATAAAAATGACTGACATCCCACTCAAAATTAAGCCCGAACGGGATGCGACTCTGCAGGTGGAAGATCCAAAGTACTTCCTTCCGGCATAGGGATTGAAACTAAACCCCCCCCGCCTTGGCACCCTGATCTTTTCAATAACCTGGACCCGCATAGCTGTTTTGTCCCCATTGTGGCACCCATTGAAATGTTTAGCCACATTGGTAGACAAATTCTTCTCTATACTATAAATATCTGACTGAAACCGATCACTGAGGCGTCTCGTGGTCCTTCCTACATACTGCATTTTGCAAATAGCACACGTAATTAAACAAATTATATAACTAGTATTGCAGTTGAAGAAGGACCCGATGTCATAAACTTTGTGATTGACAGTGGACCTAAATGTGGTACCATCCTGAATGTGGCTGCAACAGGAACATCCCACTGCCCCACATCTGTAATTACCTTTACAATGTAGCCATGTGACCGATTGGGGGACTTTGGTGTGGAAAAAGCTAGGAGCCAGAGAACACCCCAAAGACGGGGCTCTACGTGAAACAATATTGACCCCCTCCTTCAAAATCTCTGAGCAAATATCATCTGAGAATAGGATGGGCAGATGCCTTTTAAAGATCTGTTTAATTATGTTAAATTCACTGCTGAAGGGGGTAGAGAGTTTGAGTTGGTAACGTTTAATAATCTGCTGTCCGGTACCCTTCTTTATTAATTTACATCTATCTTTCCTTCTAGCTATAGTGAGTGCTCTAGCCAGCATCCATCCAGGGTATCCCCGCTGTAAAAATCGTGCATATAGGGACCGTGCCTCCCTTTCAAATTGTTCATTATCACTGCAGATACGTCTGATTCGTAAAAATTGACCTACAGGGATACCCCTGATGGTATGCCTTGGATGGCCCGACTGAGCAAGTAAGAGGGAGTTGCCTGAGAGGGGTTTCCTGTAGAGAGTGGTACACACCTTGCCATCAACACCTGTCAGACAAACATCCAAAAAACACATGGAATTATTGTCTGCGGCGCCGGTAAATTAAAGATTTAAACTGTTATTATTAAGGTGTGTAAGCATGAATGGCATAAGTTCCACTCCCCTACGGACAACCAGCAGGAGGTCGTCTATAAATCTAAGATAGACCACAATTTCTGTTCTATAGGGGTTCCCACGCCCAACCCAACCCAACCCATGTATAGTTTGGCCAATGAGGGCAAAAATTTAGCCCCCATGGCTTCCCCACACCTCTGGAGGTAGAAGATCCCGTCAAAAACAAAGAAATTGTGTGACAACAAATATTCCAGCACATCCGCAATAAACGATCGATGTTCAATTGGTAAATCAGTCAACATTTCTAAATAGAAAAGCACTGCTGCTATTCCCTGATTATGGGGGATAGAGGAGTAAAGACTGCTCACATCAAAGGTGACCCAGGAAAAATCCTCCTCCCACCTAAGACCTTCCATAATGTGTAGGAGATGATTGGTATCTTTGAGATATCCTGGGAGTTGTTTGTCCAGCCATTGGCCCAGCCGCTTGTTCAGGGAGTTAATACCTGATATGATAGGTCTACCATGGAGGGGATCTAACCCCTTGTGTGTTTTTGGTAGGTGATAGAATGTAGGGAGGACAAGACAATCAGGTATCAGAGACTCAGCCTACTTTGAACTAAATAAACCCAATCCCGTGCCCCTACGTATTAATTCCACAAGCACACCTTTGAATCTTTTTGTGGGATCCTCACTCAATATTGTATATGTAGATCGATCAGATAATTGCCGGATGGCCTCCTGTCTATATTGTTCCGTATTTAGAACAACAATCAAGCCTCCCTTATCTGAATTACGGATGGTGATTGTATCAGCTTCACTAAGGTTTTTTAATGCAAGTCTCTCTTCACTAGTGATATTATCATGCCACACAGTCTCACCCCGTTGTGTCTGGTGTGCTAGAACCGTCAGGTCACGTTCAATAGCTTTTTTAAAAAAGGCCATATCAGTAGACCGTGAATTCACTGGATAAAAGTTTGTTTTAGACTTAAACTGAACCGATCTGACTGAACCAGCAAACACCTGCAGACCACTGCCCAAATCGCTCTCTGCTGACAACTCCTCCAGATCTCTGATAGCGCAATACTCCCTAAAGAAAAATACATCATTACTGGGTGTAGGATCAGCAGGTGCATGTACAGATTGTGAGGAGACCTCAGTATCTGCTGAAAAATAGTGCCTTTTAATTGTTAGATCCCTCACAAATCTGTTAATATCCACAATTGTATCAAATAAATTGAAGTGTCTCTGTGGACAAAAATTAAGTCCTTTTGACAAAAGAGACACTTCTCCACCCGTGAGTATTCTATCAGAAAGATTAAGGACATTGGAGAAGTCTAATGTAACTTGCGTGTTTGGCGTCGGGATGGATGACTTGTCCGATCCTCGGAGCCCACATTTCCTCTGCGTCTCCTCTTGTATTCCTGTGGCCTCCCGGACCTCTCTGGCGGGATTTTCTGCCCCCGTTTTTTGGAGGGACCAGAGTAGATCTGTCCAATTGATTGCTAGTGGAAGAATGATCCAATGAGGTTCCGAGTCTGTGGCGGCCAATGTGTCATCCCAATGTTCCAATTCTGTGTCAGAAATACTGACATGTTTTTTTGGTTCCATTGTTGGATTGGGACACACTGCTCCAGTTACGCCTGCGTTTCCAGATGTATACATTGTTGGTATCATAATCAATCTTATCACGTAACATTTTTTCCTTTTTATTTGCTATAATTTTAATTTTCTAAGCGATTTAATTCATTATTTAATCGTTGATCAAGATGTGCAAATTCACTCGCACCTTGTAATGGTTTAAGGGCTAGCTGGAGCTCTGAGATTTCCCTGTTGTAAGACATCTATCTCTTTCTTTTTAGATAAAATGATAATGTCCATGAGAGTCCTTGAGCATGTGGATAGGGCGTCCGTCCATTGAGTTTTAAGGGACTCATCAAAAAGCTCAAAGGTGGGGAATTTTTTGATCCTCAGTCCTCGTGGTATACGTTCAGTTAATATGTATTCAGAAAGGGAACTCGATTCCCAAAACGCCCGAATCTCCTTGGTCATGCTTTTTTCCAGTTTCCTAAACAACAATCGTATTGAGCCAGCTTCATTATCATTCTTATAGTTAAAGGTTTCACGTGCATTGGACCTCAATGGGTTGCGCCCAATAAAAAAAAGGTGTGGCTGGTGTTAGAAGATATGGTGTCATCAGTCATAATGTTATAGTGTAATGAAAGACTCACCAGTCAACAGGTCAATGTAGTACACAGAGCTAGCGTGTTGCGAGAAGCCAATATACTGAAGAGAGAGAACGCTGCTCCAGGTGTGTGGTGATAGCTAGGAGATGGAGTATCCCATAGAGTGCTGGCCCCGGCCAGCCTCCGTAGAAAACATGTAGAAAAAGAAATACTGAGGAACTGAAGACCGTTGCAGTAGAGGCCTGGCAGAGCATCACCAGAGATGAAACCCAGCATCTGGTGATGTCTATGCGTTCCAGACTTTAGGCTGTAATTGACTGCAAAGGATTTGCAACCAAGTATTATAAAGTGAAAGTTTGATTTATGATTGTTAATCTGTCCCATTACTTTTTGTCCCTTAAAAAGTGGGAGGCACATATACAACCGGTTGTAATTCCTACACCGTTCACCTGATTTGGATGTAAATACCCTCAAATTAAAACTGAAAGTCTGCAGTTAAAGCACATCTTGTTTGTTTCATTTCAAATCCATTGTAGTGGTGTATAGAGCCAAAAAGATTAGAATTGTGTCCATGTCCCAATATTTATGGACCTGACTGTACATATAATGCACTGCTGATATGTACTGATCTGACCAATAGATACTCAATGGCCTTATATCTAATCAATTGTCCTATATATAGATAGCGATCAATATAGGGTATACGCAACTGATCGATTGATACTCAATGGCCTGATATGATCTAATCAATTGCCCTACATATAGACAGAGATCAATATAGGGTATACGCAACTGACCAATAGCTATTCAATGACCTGATATGATCTAACCAATTGCCCTATATATAGACAGAAATCAATATAGGGCAGTGTTTCTCAACCTTTTTTTTGTCAAGGCACCCTTTAAAAAAATATGGAAATTCTTGAGGCACCCTTTAAAACTTATAGACAGTCTCAAGGAACTATTCTAATAGTTTTACATAATGCAGCAACATCCACAAGTCCAAGGAGGACACCCACCATTAGAGTTGTTTTACTCTTCCAAAACAAATACACTATTGCACACTGGTACTGACTAGTATTCCAGTGTTTCTCTACTCCCTCAGTTTTTTTCCATCATTTAGCTAATGTGACCTCAACGCTGATGGCGAGGGGCAGGACAGGATCAAAAAAGGAGGCAACTGACATCCTCCTCATCAACTGATGATGCCATTGGTCATTAGGACGCCGGCAGCTAGAAGGTTGTAATGGTGCACAATGAAAACCTGTGACTTAGTGTAACTAAAAAGACAGCCTTAATCCACATGCTGTTTTGTATACATTTTTGGGGAATTTTGTTGAATTTTGCTAAGGCACCACTGAAGGGACCTCAAGGCCCCCTATGGCGCCTGGGCACCCTGGTTGAAAAAGGCTGATATAGGGTATACACAACTGACCGATAGATACTCAATGGCCTGATATCTAATCAATTGCCCTATATTCAGACAGAGATCAATATAGGGTATATGCAACTGACTCATAGATACTCAATGGCCTGATATCGAATTAATTGCCCTATATATAGACAGAGATCAATATAGGGTATACACAACTGACTGGTTGATCAATATATAATATATATATATATATATATATATATATATATATATATATATATATATGTGTGTGTGTGTTTGTAGCACCCTACAGGTAGGTGCTAGGTAAATGTATAGTGGGCTTTGTCTGCTTAACAGCAGGGCTGTGATTTATTTAGCTAGGGCGTTAGCGCTTCCAGATGTGCCTGCTGAGGGGAGAAGTAACCCCACTGGCTCCTGTGAGAGGCTTCTCATAAGGCAGTGTGGGAAGCCCAATTAGGGGACACGTCCCAGCTTGTAACTACCCCAGAAGGCAGATTATGCTGCTAAGGATTCTAGGAGTGGGTATAAGTTTTGGGGGAGGTGCGTGGCACAGCATCTTTGGTGGGAGCAGAGTCCCAGGAGGGAGAGTACGGCTGTCTTTCCTCCTGTCTGAGGAAGAGGATATCTCGGGGTGTCACCTGAGTATCCAGTGCTGAATTGAGCTGAGGGGATCCGGTATGCCGAGAGGGGCCCAGTCCCAGGAAAGCCTACACAGGTCGTGAGTAGGGAGGATCAAACGGTTCGGCCGAATTCCGAACTTTTTCAGCAAAAATTTCGGCAACCAGAACCGACCAAAATGCAATGGGACAGGAACTGGGCTTTAAAAGCCCGTGATTGGACCAGAACCATCAGTAAAAGCCAATTGAGGGGGCAGGAGAATGCTAGCAATGTGATTGGAGTGACTAGGGGGTCCAGAGGCCAATCATTAGTGAATACGCCCCCCAGTATATAAGATAGCCCCCGCCAAATCTCTACCATTTTAATACAGAGCTGTGGAAGAGAGTGGAAGCAGTTCTGTTACTTCTGCTTCAAAGTGTCATTTAGCAATTATTAGTGTGAGGAAAGGGATATCTAGTGTAGTTAGGGTACTATTTTCCACTATAGTTAGATTTAATAATCTATTTTCTGTAGGGAAAGTGTTAAGTGTAAGGGGACTGTAGTGTAGTGTAGGGTTAACTGACTCTGACTGCTATGGCAGGGTGACAAAACCCTTCCATGTCAGGGTGACCGCTATAGAGAAAAGATTGTTTCTCTTAGGACACTTATAGAACCGGATAGTGGCTTCGCCCCTGTCACCCTGCTTTTTGCTGCAGGCGTTTATAGGGCTTTTTTGAGGACATGTTTGGAGTCAGGCATGACATCTGAACTTCTGTGTAGGGGTATATACACACACACACGTATGTATATATACACATACACATATATAGGTGTGAAAGTAGCAGAAACCTATGCTTGCGCTAATGAAATAATTAACACCCATATGGCTTCTCTGCTATAACACCTATATGTGTATGTGTATAAATACATATAAGTGTGTGTGTATATATACCCCTATACAGAATTTCAGATGTTTTGCCTGCCTGCAAAGACCCCCAAAAAATGCCCAAAAAAACGCCTGCTGCAAAAACACAGCTGGGCGTTTTTGTAGCTGGCGTTTTTTTTTTGGGCATTTTTTGGGCGTCTTTGGAGGCAGGCATAACATCTGTACTTCTGTGTAGGGGTATATATACACACACACACACACACGTATGTATATATATATATAAGAATTTCAGATGTTATGCCTGCCTCCAAAGACCCCCAAAAAATGCCCAAAAAAACGCCTGCAACAACACACCTGGGCGTTTTTTTTTTTGGCGCAGGCGTTTTTTTGGGCATTTTTTGGGGGTCTTTGGAGGCAGGCAAAACATCTGAAATTCTGGAAATTCTGTATAGGGGTATATATACACACACTTATATGTATTTATACACATACACACATATAGGTGTTATAGCAGAGAAGCCATATGGGTGTTAATTATTTCATTAGCGCAAGCATAGGTTTCTGCTACTTTCACACCTATATATGTGTATATATACATACATGTGTGTGTGTGTATATATACCCCTACACAGAAGTAATGATGTTATGCCTGCCTCCAAAGATGCCCAAAAAATGCCAAAAAAACGCCAGCTACAAAAACGCCAGCTACAAAAACGCCCAGGAGTTTTTGCAGCAGGCATTTTTTGGGGGTCTTTGCAGGCAGGCAAAACATCTGAAATTCTGTATAGGGGTATATATACACACACACTTATATGTATTTATACACATACACATACACATATAGGTGTTATAGCAGAGAAGCCATATGGGCGTTAATTATTTCATTAGCGCAAGCATAGGTTTCTGCTACTTTCACACCTATATATGTGTATATATACATACATGTGTGTGTGTATATATACCCCTACACAGAAGTAATGATGTTATGCCTGCCTCCAAAGATGCCCAAAAAATGCCAAAAAAACGCCAGCTACAAAAACGCCCAGGAGTTTTTGCAGCAGGCGTTTTTTTTGGGCATTTTTTGGGGGTCTTTGCAGGCAGGCAAAACATCTGAAATTCTGTATAGGGGTATATATACACACACACTTATATGTATTTATACACATACACATATAGGTGTTATAGCAGAGAAGCCATATGGGTGTTAATTATTTCATTAGCGCAAGCATAGGTTTCTGCTACTTTCACACCTATATATGTGTATGTGTATATATACATACGTGTGTGTGTATATATATACCCCTACACAGACGTTCTGATGTTATGCCTGCCTCCAAAGTCCCCCAAAAAATGCCCAAAAAATGCTTGCTACAAAACCGGGAGGGTGTGAAAATAGCGGAGCCATATCCCTGTTCTATATTAATTCTAATACAAACAAACTTTTTTTTTCTGGTTCTGGACATGCTACAGAGCTGAAACTTCGCAGGTACACTTTTTAGACCCCCCAGACACTAAATCCAAAGAAATCTCTTTTGTTTTCTATAATTTTTTTCAATAATTGGCTCTCTATCAAAAATGACAATTTTTAAGAACTTTTTTTTGTGTGATTAATAGTCCCTGGGGCATGACCCAGAACCCTAGGCACTTTTTAGTGGCATTTATTGGGTTTTAGGGCTTCAAAATTGTGTTTATTGATTACCGAAGTTTGGGTCCCATTGATTTCAATGGGGTTCTGAAATCCGGGCCGAACTTTCAGGAAGTTCGGGTGTTGTGGTCGAACCAAACTTTTGAAAAGTTCGATCATCCCTAGTCGTGAGTACTGAGGATTGCCCCTGGGGGTCTGCCTGAAGTTAGAGGGGACCACTCCGGAATAGGTTCTGGGATCCAGTTATCAGCTAGCTGTAAAGGGGGTACCTAGGTTGATGGCCCTGAAGTAGCAGAGGGGGTACATAGTCAGTGGACCCTGAAGAGTTCAAGGTCAAAGGGGGCACCTACAATTGGGACTTGAATTGTACAGTGTGTATGAGTGGAAGTTACAGCTATACCGAGTTCTACATTATACTACCTCAAGCCAGTGCAAGGCGGAGGGAAGTATACAGTGACTTTAGCAGTACCGCAGTGTCAGAAGTCTTACAGTTCACAGTCCTGGATCTTCTGGACTTTACGTCAAGGATTTAGCACTTCTATCAAGTTACAGAGTGTTCTCAATGTTGGAGAGCGTTGACTGGTGCCGGCTGGCGTCAAGGAAGCGTCAAGGGGTATTTTTCAGGACGAAAGTCCCAAGTGTAATTAGTTAAAGCCTAAAGGAGTATCCCACTCATTCCCTTCTCCCATCCCCTATCTATAATAAAAACCACAAACAAAGAGTTGTACATGTATCAGTCTTTACATCCAGGGCCGCAGCTCACATGGGCTGGAGAGGTAACCGGTAACGATATATATAATGCACTGCTGAAATGTAATGAACTGACCGATAGATACTCAATGGCCTGATATGATGTAGTCAATTGCCCTATATATATATAGATAGAGATCAATATAGGGTATACGCAACTAACCGTTAGATACTCAATGGCCTGATATCTGAGCAATTGTCCTATATATAGATAGAGATCAGTATAGGGTATACGCAACTGACCAATAGATATTCAATGGCCTGATATCTAATCAATTGTCCTATATATAGATAGAGATAAATATAGGTTATACGCAGCTGACTGATAGATACTCAATGGCCTGATATCTAATCAATTGCCCTATATGTAGATAGAGACCAATATATGGTATACGCAACTGACCGATAGATACTAAATGGCCTGATATGATCTAATCAATTGCCCTATATATAGATAGAGATCAATATAGGGTATACGCAACTGACCAATAGATACTCAATGGCCTGATATGATCTAATCAATTGACCTATATATAGATAGAGATCAATATAGGGTATATGCAACTGACCGATACATACTTAATGGCCTGATATGATCTAATTAATTGCCCTATATATAGATAGAGATCAATGTATGGTATATGGTCTATGGTATATACTGCACTGCTGAAAATACTTCACTATCTGATCTCTCAACTTGTAAAAAGCACAAATCTCTCTCCCTGCCTAACTGACTGCTAGCAATGTCTCTAATTAGACTACACTGCCTGTAAAACTGCAAATCACTTTGCTCTCCCTGCCTGAAAAACACAATCCTCTCCCTGCCTAACTCAATGACTGTCCTCTCCCTGCCTCAAACACGTTTCTCTCCCTGTCTCAATCACTTGCTATCTCACCCACACAATCACTCTACACACGGCTGCTGTGCAAGCAGCCTTTATATAGTCTGGGGTATGTACTTAGCCCCTGAGTCATGATTGGCTAAAGGCAGCCTGTCTTGGTCCAATTATGGCAGAGATCATTTGATTGGCCAAACATGGCGGTCAGGGTGCATGCTTTGGCCAATCACATAACGCACTGCATGTGTGGCCCATTATGGATGCGGGCGCTAGAATTTCCCGCGAAGAAGCCCATTTGTTCGCTGTTCGGCTAACGGGCTTACGCCCAATGTTCAAGTCGAACTTGCGTTCGACTCGAACTCGAAGCTCAACCCTATCTACCACTACCTGGTCCCTCTTATTGGACCACACCCAACCCGAGGCTACCATACTAACGTTGGTTCCCCACCTGTATCGCCACCAACAGATTTTAACCCCATCCAAGGGATCCCAACCGCGATCTCAACACCTACATTCGCCAACCCACTCACCTTAACTCAGGGAGGGAGGGTGGGATGTTCATTTGGTGGCTTCCCAACTCTGATTGTTAATGTCCCTCCTCTTCCTACAGTCTACTCTCCTACGCTCCTCCCCATCACCCCATCTACTCCACCAATCACGTAAATAAACCTCACAACTCTTCTCTTAAACACGCTAACTGTATGCTGCCTGGTTCCCCTTCCATGCTGTCATGCCAGCCGTACGCTTAACCCCATCCAAGGGATACCAACCACCACCGCGCCACACTTGTCCGCCCCTCCAGACCTTAAAGAAGTTGTAAAGTCAGAAGGTTTTTATCTTAATGTATTCTATGCATTAAGATAAAAAAACTTCTGTGTGTAGCAGCCTCTGAAGCACCTCCTAATACCCATCTGAACCCAATCTCTGTCCAGCGATGTCCACGAGTCCCTCGGCCGCCCAGGACTCTCCCTCCTGATTGGCTGAGACACAGCAAAGGCGGCATTGGCTCCAACGGCTTTCAGTCAAAGTCAGTCAGGAAATCAGTAGAGAGAGGGAGCAGGGCCGAATGGCAGCCCCGTGTCTGCAGCTCGCCTCGGGTGCCCCCATAGCAAGCTGCTTGCTGTGGGGGCACTCGATAGGAGGAGAGGCCAAGGAGCTGCAAAGAGGGACCCGAGAAGAGGAGATCTGGGCTGCTCTGTGCAAATCTACTGCAACAGAGCAGGTAAGTATAACATGTTTATTGTTTTAAAAAAAAAACAAGACTTTACAATCACTTTAACCGCACGCTGCACACCATCCTCCAGACCTCAAAACCAGAGATCTGTATCCACTGCATTCAAATGCACTTCATCCCCTCTCAGATAGCGCCAGAGTTTGCTGAACCACAAGGCCCCCATTCCTGACAAAAAAACGCCCCACCTCCTTATTAACCTTGATGCGGGCCTTGTTCAATCTGATAACAGACCATGCTGCCCTCCAAGATGTGCAGGCAACAATGTCCGACCTCACCAATAAAATGGGTGGAAAAGACACCCAGAGCCTCAAAAAATCATATTTGATGTCCCGAATGAGTTCCCGCATGGAACGCAGGCCTAAATCATTGCCCCCATGGGACCAGCACATCTTTGGGGCGGTCCAACTTGGCAAAACGGTGGACCACAAGCAAAACCTGGCTCCAGAGCATGCCCGGCACACCTATCCACCTAACGCTTCCAACCTCCCTGGACAGCCCAAACTGTCTCCCATTATGCCGGACATCAGCCCCTCGGAACATATATGAATGCCCCAAAATCCAGATGAGGCATCCCAGGCAAACCTGCCAGGAAACAAATAATAGTGCAGCAGACTTACCCAACCAATATAACATACAACACAGACAACGAAGAAAGAGAAACAGTTCCAATATGGTAGCACCAGGTTTTGCAACAAATTAGCCATCCGCCATTCCTCGGGCCATAGCTCATCGCTCCATTGCACTTGGAAGTAGACTTCATAACCCGCAGAACCCGCCGCATCTGTGAAAAGTTGATCCACATAGCTGAAGGGCTCCTTCATCCCTCAATGACCCCCAATTGAAGAATTCCAGGAAATGCTCCCAAACCTGAAGGTCAGCTCTGCTGATAAGCGGACATAATGCTGTGGACTATAGACTCCCGCTGTTGCCACTGCCAAACAGCGACAGAAAATCCTACCCATCGGGATGATTCTACAGGCAAAATTAAATTTCCCCAAAAGAGGTTGCAAATGCCAAAGCTGAATTTTCCGCCAATGCCACATGCTGACCACGTCTGCTTTTAGCGATGTCAATTTATCCAAGGGCAAACAACACTCCATGGCCATTGAGTCGATCGTAATCCCCAGAAAAAATCAACTTTGTGGATAGGCCTTCAGTCTTGTCTGGGGCCAAAGGAACCCCAAAGCGCTCTGCCACATGCTGCAATGACCCCAGCAGAACAGCCCAAATCCTGGAATCCGGTGGCCCAATACATGGAAAGTTATACAGGTAGTGAATGACGGAGCTCAAACCTGACACATCCTGAGCCACCCATTCAAGAAAGGAACTACAGTTCTCAAATAAAGTGCACAAAATAGAGCAACCCATGGGCAAGCAGGGATCAACAAAAAGTTAACCCAGCCACTTACAACCCAAGAAGCAGAAGCTCTCTGGATGGACCGGCAAAAGTTAGAAAGCGGCTTCTACATCTACCTTGGCAATCAAGGAGCCCCGACAATATTTTCGCACCCAAGAGATCGCTGCATCGAACGAAGTATAAGTGACTGTGCAAGCCTGCGGGTCAATGCCTTTGTTCATTGAGCTACCCCTTGGCATGTATATGAATAAGCCGAAACTTACCCTGTTCCATTTTAGGGACCACCCCCAATAGTGAAACAACCAGACCTTCCAAAGGTGGTGGTGACGGAAAAGGAACGCTCATGCTCCCCAGAGTCACTTCCTTACGTAACTTTTCTAGAACCACCTCAGGATGAAGCCGGGATGAGTGCAAGTTGTTGGGAAACACCGGGACCTCGTGCAGTGTACCTTGTACACCGTATACGGAAATCTTCACGAAAACCAAGGTATAGAACCAGAGCCGCCACTCTGTCCGGATACCTATTTAAGAATGGCAGCATTAATGATGACATGGATAAAAACACTCTATGGCCAGCCCACTGCCAGGGTGAAAGTAAACGGGGCCCACTCGGAGCCTTTTGGGATGTCTAACGGAACAAGGCAGGGATGCCCGTTGTCCCCGTTATTGTTTGTTCTCTCATTGGAACCCTTATTAGTGACAATTAGGAAGAACCTGGATGTGAAAGGAGTAGAGGTGGGGGATGTGGAACATAAGATTGCCGCATTTGCGGATGATCTGTTGCTGTATATCTCCAGACCAAGGATAACCTGTAACGCTCCTGCGTTTTATGTATGATGTGGATTTACAGCTGCAGAAATATTCCACTTCAGTAGTCATGTAGAGAAACGCTGAGACACCAATCCCAACTCCCAAAGACTCATCATGTGTGGATGATCTCAATTCAGCAAGTAAATACACACACTCAATAAGAAGTTCCTGGAGTGATCTATGTATATAGTAGTATAGACGTGATAGGCTGAAGAGACAGGTTGAGTTGAGACGATAGGTGACAGACACTTGAGAGGAATGTTCTTGAGAATGAGATAGTAACAGGTGGGATGCAGATAGGTTAGCAATTATGTATGGTAGTAGATGATAGGATAGCAGATGACATACAGGAGAGACTAACCCAGTGCAAGAGCAGATGATAGTAGGCTCAAGAGCTAGCAATCTAGATAGTGCAGATGTAGTAACAGTCCTTAGTATGCAGAGCTAGACAGTGTAAGCTTTAGTATGAAGGTTATTGAGGTTTCCCCTGTGGGGTATTTATCACTAGTAGCAATGTAGCAGAGGAGAGGTTCGACAAGAGCGGATGATCCGGTAGTGGGATACAGGGATCAGCGCAGCGTGGTTCCGATAGCGAGGTATGCTTGCAAGCATGTGAGCTTCAAGACAGGTTAGCATCAAGGCACATCTAGGCACACAGCAGGTTGAACGAACACATGTGAGTGAGAGCTGGTGATTTAAATAGCTGTTCAGTCCGGCGCTCAGTGATGATGTCAGCACTCTTAAAGGGAAACACACCTATATGTGCTTCATCTATCTAGGTAGATGGAAAGCACCCGGAAATGATGTGATAGGAGGCACTGAGAGTGCCAGAACCTTACAGTACCCCCCCCGTAAGGCCGGCTCCGGAAGGCCTCTAAGGCTGGTTGTCGATATAAGAATCGGAAAAAGCTGGTTGCCGATGTGAGAATCGGAAAAGACTGGTTGCCGATACGAGAATCGGATAACACTGGTTGCCGATACGAGAATCGGATAATACTGGTTGCCGATACGAGAATCGGATAAGACCGGTTGCCGATACGAGAATCGGATAAGGCTGGTTGCCGATACGAGAATCGGATAAGACTGGTTGCCGATACGAGAATCGGATAAGACTGGTTGCCGATACGAGAATCGGATAAGACTGGTTGCCGATACGAAAATCGGATAAGACTTGTTGCCGATACGAGAATCGGATAATACTGGTTGCCGATACGAGAATCGGATAAGACTGGTTGCCGATACGAGAATCGGAAAAGACTGGTTGCCGATACGAGAATCGGATAAGACTGGTTGCCGATGTGAAAATCGGAAAAAAAAAAAAAACTGGTTGCCGATACGAGAATCGGATCAGGTTGGTAACCGATCTGAGAATCGGATCAGGTTGGTAACTGATGTGAGAATCGGATCACTTGTTGCTGATATGAAAATCGGATCAGGTTGGTAACCGATCTGAGAATCGGATCACTTGTTGCCGATATGAGAATCGGATCAGGTTGGTAACCGATGCGAGAATCGGATTACTTGTTGCCGATATGAGAATCGGATCAGGTTGGTAACCGATGTGAGAATCGGATCACTTGTTGCCGATATGAGAATCGGATCAGGTTGGTAACCGATCTGAGAATCGGATCACTTGTTGCCGATATGAGAATCGGATCAGGTTGGTAACCGATCTGAGAATCGGATCACTTGTTGCCGATATGAAAATCGGATCAGGTTGGTAACCAATCTGAGAATCGGATCACTTGTTGCCGATATGAAAATCGGATCAGGTTGGTAACCGATCTGAGAATCGGATCACTTGTTGCCGATATGAGAATCGGATCAGGTTGGTAACCAATGTGAGAATCGGATCACTTGTTGCCGATATGAAAATCGGATCAGGTTGGTAACCGATGTGAGAATCGGATCACTTGTTGCCGATATGAAAATTGGATCAGGTTGGTAACCGATGTGAGAATCGGATCACTTGTTGCCGATATGAGAATCGGATCAGGTTGGTAACCGATGTGAGAATCGGATCACTTGTTGCCGATATGAGAATCGGATCACTTGCTGTTAGGGTGTCTGCTACATGAACTCCTCACTAGAATCGGACGCATAACCATCCGAAGTAGTCCTAGCAATCCTAGGAACCAATGCTTCTTCAAACATCCTCAGATCCTTCCTACATACCACCGTGCCATTAGAAGCGCGTACGCAGTCAGGTGCAAGAATCTCAATGTTTTCATTGGAAGCTAGAAATGTGCTTGCAAAAATAGCAGTATCTATACCAACATCTGCCAATTTCTGGGTGTCCTTTTCTGATATAGAACGGGGACAGGGCTGGCAACAGCCTTGGTAATTTCCAGGCTGTTTTTCAGGGAAGACCGTTCGGATTCGCCTGGCCTCCATTGGGAGAGCCTTAGGCCTATGGGGTCTGATTGGGCAGGATGTAATGAAATGTCCCCCTTCTCCACAATAAAAACAAAGGCCACAGATTCTCCTGTGATCTTTTTTTTTTTGTAAAGACAACTTAGTATGTACGGCACCAATCTCCATAGGCTCCTCATCCATCTCTGTAGGATCAGGGTTCAAATGAGATGTGTCAGAGTGACAAGGCTGACTGTTTAAGGCAGGCTTGGACCATGACCAGGCAGGATCACCATATTCATTTGGTTTCCTTTTTTCCCTAGGTAGCCGGGGTCTGCGGTTACCTGGAGCAGGTTTAGGAGTAGATTTTTGGGAGGGGAGACATTGGGAGTGCATCGCAATTGCAAATGATTCCCAATTGTCTAGGATCAGACTTTTTTCTTGCAGTTTCTGGTATGCCCACGTTTTCATTTTGTCAGAAAGCAAATTAATGGCAGCATGCACTTTAATAAAGTCATTATGATAGGTCCTAGGCTTAAGGATAAATAGGAGCTCACAATCCATACGAAAAAAAAGAAAAGAGGAACGGGAACCATCAAACCTGTCTGGTAGAAGGACAAGAGGCTCTGGGGGTTGAGCAGCAGTAGGCTGTGTCAGTCTGGCCACCTGCTGCGTCAGAGCCTGATTGTCTTCTTTTAATTCAGTAAGTGCGTGTATTAACGCAGTTACTTGTTGTGTTAACTGTGTCACCTGAGTGGTCATTTCTGCTGAATCCATTTTATCTGGTTCGTTCAATCTGTAACGCTCCTGCGTTTTATGTATGATGTGGATTTACAGCTGCAGAAATATTCCACTTCAGTAGTCATGTAGAGAAACGCTGAGACACCAATCCCAACTCCCAAAGACTCATCATGTGTGGATGATCTCAATTCAGCAAGTAAATACACACACTCAATAAGAAGTTCCTGGAGTGATCTATGTATATAGTAGTATAGAGGTGATAGGCTGAAGAGACAGGTTGAGTTGAGACGATAGGTGACAGACACTTGAGAGGAATGTTCTTGAGAATGAGATAGTAACAGGTGGGATGCAGATAGGTTAGCAATTATGTATGGTAGTAGATGATAGGATAGCAGATGACATACAGGAGAGACTAACCCAGTGCAAGAGCAGATGATAGTAGGCTCAAGAGCTAGCAATCTAGATAGTGCAGATGTAGTAACAGTCCTTAGTATGCAGAGCTAGACAGTGTAAGCTTTAGTATGAAGGTTATTGAGGTTTCCCCTGTGGGGTACTTATCACTAGTAGCAATGTAGCAGAGGAGAGGTTCGACAAGAGCGGATGATCCGGTAGCGGGATACAGGGATCAGCGCAGCGTGGTTCCGACAGCGAGGTATGCTTGCAAGCATGAGAGCTTCAAGACAGGTTAGCATCAAGGCACATCTAGGCACACAGCAGGTTGAACGAACAAATGTGAGTGAGAGCTGGTGATTTAAATAGCTGTTCAGTCCGGCGCTCAGTGATGATGTCAGCACTCTTAAAGGGAAACACACCTATATGTGCTTCATCTATCTAGGTAGATGGAAAGCACCCGGAAATGATGTGATAGGAGGCACTGAGAGTGCCAGAACCTTACATAACCCTACCAAACGTATTAGAAAGCTTGAAAAAATATGGAAAACTATTTAATTTAAAAATGAATCCTACTAAATCAGAGATATTAAATATCAATGTAAAAAAATAAGAAGAAGAAAAATTAAAACTGGAATTCCCCTTCACCTGGAAAAAACTAGGACTAAAATATTTAGGAATTATTCTAACAAAAAAACCCGAATGGCTGTATAAAGAAAATGATATCCCGCTATTAAATAAAATGAAAAAAGAGCTTAACCTCCCTGGCGGTAATCCCGAGCGTGACTCGGGGTGGATTTTTTAGGTTAGGATCGGTATCCCGGAGTCACGCTCGGGGTAGATGTGCAGAGAGCGCAGCGGTGTCTCTTACCTTCTCCTGGCGATCCAGCGATGATCTCTCATTGCTGTGACCGCCAGCCGAGAGTCCCGCCGCTCGTCTGTCGGTCTGATGACTTCCTAGTTCCGTTCCCTACAGCAGCAATGCTGCATGGGAGCGGAAATAGGGAGGGAAATTAAAAAAAGAAACGTTGCACAAAACACAAACACATAACACATTTTATGTTATATATATATATATATATATATATATATATATATGCATATATATATATGTATATATATATATATATATATATGTATATATGTGTATATATGTATATATATAATAAAGTGTGATCCCACTGTGTTCCTCAGTGTGAGTGCCACATCCCAAAGAGAATTGAAAATCAATTTTTTGGATCCCCTAGGGGTGGGACTTTGTAGGTCACTCAAAATACACAAGACTTGTAGCCAAAAAATACAAAATTTTATTATTACATATAAGAAAATGTAGACAAGATATCAAAGAAAAAAAATAGTATACAAATACACGATAAAATGGCAAAAACTCTAGAATGGAATATGCAAATACACTCAACCAACTACTCCAGATTGAATCCGACGTTTCGAGGTAATAAAACCTCTTCCTCAGGGATTGAGCCGGAGAATGGTTAGTTCTGTGGATATTAAGAAAAGCATACATGTCACATAAAAGAGCCAAAGAATATAACTTTTTTTATTTCTTTCTTTTTTTCGAACATATTCTGGTCATGCAAGATACAGTCATAATACCGTTGTAAAAAATGAAATAACTTACATGGTTGGTGTACCATATATACATATGTAGTGGTTTTGCCGCTGGATAAAAACAGGGAGATTGTAGAGCACCCACAGAAACCAATGGTTTTTGGAAATAAAAACTATATGCGCGTGAGGCAATATAGTACTGGAAGAAGGAGCAGGAAGGTTTGTGCGCCCCGAGGAGAGATGTCCCAACTGGAGTCCAAAATGCTTAAACGGTCGGGCAGAGGCCAGACACATCCGACTGCAAAAAGATGTATAAGGAATGTATGTTACCACTTAGCTATTTCATTGCACAGGTCCAGCAGAGAGGAACTTACAGGACACGTGAATGGATGGGAGGTGGGATCCAATGCGTATATTGAGATTACTTCTTAAAAGGCGAAACATAATTGTGATTATCTGTTGCTAATGGAGAGATACAATAAAATTGTATATTGTTTGTACATATCCCAAAGAGGGAGAGGGGTACAATCAAAAAAGATACATACGTGAAGGCATACATATGCATTAAACCAGGATCTCCTTGGGATCGTCCATAGTTGAGTCCTGGCAGATGCATAAGTTTTGTTTAGCCATAAAGACACAAAGGGAAAGGTTTAAAGATACGCCATTGGATCCAGGTTGAGCATCCAAAGCTAGAAAGCAGTGGTGGTCAGTGGATTGCTCCCAATTTAAATAAAAGAGTAGAGAGAGTGAACCAAATAGTGGTCTCAAGTTACACAGACCTTTAGGTGGTATATCGATCGAGCGACCTTCTCCCAGCAGTGGATGTCACAAATGACCCACGCTGGGAGTCGTATATATCTCGGGGGGATGTGGCAGGTGAAAGCAATCAGCTTGATTGCCCTCTACCCGCCGTCAGCTACGCGCTCCCTGGGCGGCGTTCGCCGAGCTCACCCCCTGACGTCCACGGTTGCGCACAGGAAGTGCGTCATCACTAGGGGTGGAGACGTAGCCGGCGGAACATCGTCCACCGGCACGGGAAGTGACGCCGTCACTGCGTGGTGACGCAGATGGCGGCATCCCCCGGAAGTGAGGTAAACATCGCTGAGTATCAGCAATGGATGGCCTGACCTCCGGAGATTGTCGGAGCCATATAGAAAGGCCCCGATCCCCGTGCCGGGTAATAGGAGCATATGTTGGCTGGAAAATGAGAAGGACCAAATAACCAGTATTTATTTCTCCATGCCACCAGAATCAAAGCCCTCAAGGAAAGGTCTGAACGACATGATTTCGTTGAGGCCTGGAGGTTCTGTTGCCCTTAAAGAGTGGATCCACCTCAACTCCAATTGGAGGAGGCACTTATTCCAATCGCCTCCCCTGGGGTTGGGGTGAACCCGGTCCAAGGCCAAAAATTTGACCTTGGGGAACTTGCCCAGGTGTACTGAGGATACATGGCGACCCAAAGGTAATTCCGGATCGCATTTGCGCATGCTTCTTATATGTTGGTACATTCTTCTCCAAAGCTCAAGCTTTGTCTTGCCAACATAGAAGCATTTGCAATCACACAACAACAGGTAAACAATACCGATGGTACGGCAGTTTGCAAAATGCTTTGCCCTAAATTTAATGCCATTAGGGAGAATGGGATCCTGGTCAGTGTACATGAATTTGCAATAGTGGCATGAACCACACATGAAGGTGCCCTTATGTTTGCATGGATTAAATTCTGACTGTACTTTAAACTCACTACGAACTAATTTGTCTTTAAGAGCCGGGGCTCGCCTGTAGGTGATTTGGGGCCTCAAGGGAAGATGTGGGCTCAGGGCTGGGTCAAGAGCCAATATGTGCCAATATTTGGTAATGATCTTGCGTAGGTCCAGATGTTGTTGAGAGTAACCTGTGATGATTCTTAGAACATTATCAGTTTTTGTTTTTTTAGGGGCCAAAAGTTCTTCCCTGTTGCTTGTTAAGGCTTTTTTATAGGCTGACTTAAGAAGTTTGTGAGAATAGCCTCTTGTTAGTAATCTATCTCTCAGGCCGGTAGCTGCTACTTTAAAGGTGTCAAGATCAGTGCAGTTGCGGCGCAGGCGCAAATATTGGCCTGTGGGGATTGACCGTATGAGCGGTTGAGGATGGAAGCTCGAGGCATGGAGGATGGCGTTACCCGCAGTGGGCTTGCGATAAAGCCCACTGCGGAGAGCGCCACCCTCATCTCTGAAAATCTCCATATCTAGGAAAGTAATCTTTTCATATTCGGCGTGCATAGTGAATTTGAGGTTGAAGTCGTTTCTGTTTAAACGCTCCATGCATCTGTTAAGAAGTTCCCTAGGGCCATCCCAGACTAGAAATATGTCATCAATGTATCTGATCCATGTACGGATGCAATCTGTATACATCATGAGGGTCTCATCTTTCAAAAACATTTGCTCCCACTCCCCCAGGTACAGATTGGCGTAGGATGGGGCACAACATGTCCCCATCGCTACGCCCTGCACCTGGAGGTAGTGGGAGCCTTGAAAAGAAAACACATTATGTGTTAAAATAAAATCCAGCAGAGATAGGATGAACTCACTGTATGGATCAAGACCAATACTGGCGGCGATCGTGTGGCGTACAGCTGCGACCCCCCTGTGGTGGGGGATCGAGCTGTACAATGCCTCTACATCGATCGCCACCAGGAGATATCCAGATGGAAGGGTGAGGTCACCTATTCTCTGCAGGAAATGTATTGTGTCCCGTGTATGAGACGGGAGTTGTGCTACGAATGGTTTTAGAAACATATCAACGACTTTACTTGCGTTATCAGTAATTGATCCACAGCCGGATATAATAGGTCTACCTGGGGGGTTAAGGGGGTCCTTGTGGACTTTGGGGAGGGCATAAAAGGTGGGGACTGTAGGAAAGGTGGGGCGAATATAATCCCATGTGTCCTTGGTAATGATATTATGCAGATATGCCGCATCGACTAATTCATAAAATTGAGTGTTGTATTTGTTTATAATGTCTTTAGTAATGGGTCTATATCATTCAAGGTTTTTCAAGATTTTTTGGCACATGTGGATATATTGTGTATCGTCCATGAGGACAATATTGCCCCCCTTGTCCGCTGACTTTATAATAATGGACTGGTTTTTGGCTAAGGTGTTGACATCTTGGCGTTGTTGAAGCGTGATGTTGGATTCGTTTAATGACTTGATTTTTAATTTTTCTACATCATTAGAGACCATCTTAAGGAAGGCGTTTATGTTCGCATTCTGTATAGGTGTCCGATTTTTTCTTAACTTTTGGATGGGGGCACTCGGGTTTGGGTTGTTTCGGCCGTTCACCCGCTAGTAGCGAGGGGAGGTCTACCCGGTCAATAAGATCTTCATTCTCCTCTAACAGAGATATCAAGATTTCAAGCGCTGGATTATGAGGGGTATTTGATGAGGTAGTTTTGACCTCCTTATTATAAATACTTTGAAGTTAAGTTTTCGTGCGAACAAATGTAAATCTTTGATGAAATCAAATTTATCGAGGCATGTATTAGGTAATGTCTCCTAATACATATATATATATGCACACACACATATATATATATATATATATATATATATATATATAGATATAAAATTATATTATTGATTCAATTATAATTCATGCGTTATATATATATTATATATATATATATATATATATATATATATATATATATATATGTGTGTATATATATATATATATATATATATACACACACACATATATATATATATAATATATAATGCATGAATTATAATCTAATCAATAATATAATTTTATTATATATATTATATATTAAATAATAAAATTATATTATTGATTCGATTATAATTCATGCATTTGTGTTTCAAATTTATCACATCTGGGATGTCTACTAGACTCTTGTTTTGGTCAGGTTTAAGTCAGTAATTACTAAGAATTTTAGGCCTATAATACATAACGCCAAATTTCCATGAAAAAAATTGTACCGCTTTTGGTATGTAATTCCTGACATAATCATACCGCCAGGGAGGTTAACAGGATATCACATAGGCCGATATCATAAATAGGGAGAATAAACATAATAAAAATGGCAATTCTACCAAAAATAACCTACAAATTTCAAATGTTACCTATTTCGATCCCTCAGATATATTTCAGAACTTTGAAATCATTAATAACTAGTTTTATCTGGAAAAGATGTAAACCTAGAATATAGCATGCAGTATTGATTAAGTGCAAAAATCAAGGGGGCCTAGCAGTACCAGACCTTAAAAAGTATTACGAGGCAACTATTCTCTCACGTGTGATGGAATGGGGGAAAATAAAAAGTGAAAAAAACTGTATAAAAAGTGGAATGCACAATAAGTCCCACTCACTTAGGAAAAATGATATGGATACCTGAACAATATAGGAAATTGAATTTCAATACACATCCAATCACAATTCAAGCACTTAAAATCTGGGATTTAATCCATAAAAGAAATAAATGGCAATACAACTCACCGTTAATCCCTTTAAAAGACACTAATTATTTCCCACCGGGACAAGAGAAAATGGGAGGAAAGTGGATAGGAGACGAGGATTCACGTTTGAGGGATATTATGGACAATGAGCAAATATGCACATATGAGGTATTAAAACAAAAAAGAAAAGAATGGAGACTCGATGAGTGGCGGTATTGCCAGTTGGGGCACTTTGTGACTTCTCTGCCAAGACCAGTGAAAAGGGGAGAAGATTTGCTCCCTTTTGAGCGGATCTGCTCCTCAGAGAAACATGATAACAAAATATCAAACATATATAAAATCCTGGTGGACTTGACAGGACCGGCGTTCCCGCCATTCATCGATAAATGGGAGAGGGATTTGGACACACAAAATAGAGACTTTCACTTGGGAAAAAGTTTAAAATGAATACACAGTTCCACAGTATATATAAACACAGTTAAAATTAATTACAAATGCATTGCAAGATGGTACATTACCCCCGATAAAGTTCATAATTATCAAAAAGAAAAATCAAAAAACTGCTGGAGGGGTTGTTTAGAAGTAGGTACAATGGCACATTTATGGTGGAATTGCCCAAAAATTTTAAAAGTACTGGAGGGAAATCCTGGGCCTAATTAAAAAAATCACGAAAATTGAAATCCCGGAAGATCCTTGGTATTGCCTATTTCATGGTATTAAAAATTCCGTTAGGCAATATAAAACAACATTAATACCCCATCTGATGAATGCAGCAAAAGGATTAATCCCGCTATTTTGGCAAAAGTAAGAGGCCCCGACCACGGGAGATTTGGTACAAAGAGTTGAGAGAATAAGAACACTGGAGGAAGATGAAGCAGAGGAGTGGGGTGATATATGGGAAAGTTGGAGGGAGTTTAAGACAACGAGAGAATACACTAAATGGAGTGGAGAAAAAGAGAAAGACAACTAGTATAGATGAGGGGGGGGGGGGGGCTAAGAGAGGGAAATAAGGGAAGGGAGAAGTTATATTACTGGAAATTTGAGGTTTTTGCCTATGTAAAGTGTATTTGTATGTTCTTTTCGTTTTTAAAATAATACATAAATTAAAAAAAAAAAAAAGAATGGCAGCATTCTTTGTACTATCACCGGCGTCTTCCCTTTTTCCAGCTGTGTCGCCTTTTCCTGTCCTGAGGCATTGTGAAAGGGAGTGGCTACCCCAGCACCCCGAATACTCATTTTTGAAATGACAGACTGTTCCAAAGCAGCAGAAGCCTTCATTAAACTGCCAATAGAACCCCTTTTTCTTGGTGTCCGAGGGTCCTGAGGTTGACTGTGTGCCCGACTGTGCGAAAGTCATCAACCGCATCCAGAGGCTGATGTCCTTATGATCCCACCTGATGGATGGTCGAATCGCCTTACGCTGACTAAATTGTTCGTCATAGTGTAACTAGGCCAAGCCACCATAAACCCTATGTGCCTCTCCAATTGCATCTAAATAACAGAAAAAGGGCGAACAATTTTCTGTCTCCTTTTCCTCAATTACGCTCGTGATAATCGCAAACGCCTGTAACTAGTTGGAAAAGGTATGAGGTATCAAACGGTAGCTGCATTTTTATTCTTCCTCCTCCTTGTCCTCAGGCTTGACCCTGTCCAAATTAAACTTCTCTAACGGTAGTGACCCAGGGGTCCCTTGAAGCAAACGTATACCTCACATCTCGCTGAATCTCTCCAGGCACACCTTGTCCATCTCCTTGTCCTCCACCTGAGCTCAACCACTGAAGCCATTCCCGCCACTCTCAGTCTGTGTACGTGCAGCCGCCATCTTCTGTGCCACCAGGGAGGTTGATACTGTTGATCCATTCATTCTCCTGCGCTGCTGATCCCACGCCGACACTGGCGGAGGGTCCTGCGCCGTCCCTGAAACCAAGCATTGAAGCAAATTCCTCAGACCAGACAACACATCCCTAACACCTACCTCACCCGATCCCAACTCTCCAAAACCCCCAGCCCCTCAACCTAAATTCACAGAGGCAGAAGAAGCACACAAAGATGAAGACATGTTAGAGCACTTAACAGGCTGCTCAGGGCCAGGAACCCTTCAAGCCGCAGATCTGGACACCCCCGCTGGCTCCTGAAAATCCCCATCTTCAGAGCTGGTCACTTCTACTTCAGACTGGATGGTCTTTGGATCCTGGGGAGGGGAACCTCGATAGCTGTCCTCGCCCCCACTCAGATCGCTCTCCGCTGCTGCTGCTGGCTTTCTCTCCCCTCATCCCTGCACAGAGCTCTGTGCAGCTCTTCCTGGCCGACCTGTCACAGCTGGGAGCCTATGAACAGCAGCTGCACCTCTGCTCCGCCCACTCGTGATGTCGTCCACAGGTCCTCCAGGTCCTGGCTGAGCACGACAGAGGCAGCTACTTACACAGGCAGAATGTACTGGCTGAGAACTGGACCACATTGCTCCCGAACGCCGCTGCTGTGAGCTGTGCCCCCTCACTGTCCTCTCTCCAAGATGACAAAGACAGGCCGCCGGCTGCACCAGGAGACAGGCCGAGGCTCGGAGCAGTCACTCTCCCAAGCTGAGCTGACCCCTCAACCGGAGCCTCACCATGGGAGTCAGCCGCCCATTCCTGAATCCTCACGATGGTGGGGGGGGGGAGACATGCAGGTGCCTGGTAAGTTCCTCCCCCCCCCCCACGGGCTCCGCCTGTGATGGGGATTCCTACCAGGATCACCAGGATCACCCTTCCCAGCAGGTGTGTGTTTAGAAGGGGGGCCTAAAGGGTCCCCATTGGGACTCCCTTGCCGGCGCTGAGCCCAAGGGGTAGTCTCTGAACTAAGGTGCTCCGGAGGCCGTGACCTCCGAGCACATGTCCAAGGGGCAGGTTCCGGTCCCGGTTGTCTCTGCTCCATCCCATGTGGCATGTCAAAAATCCTGCCCTGCAGCGGAGGGGCTATACAAAGCAGCTGCAGCCCTAAGCTGATTTAAAAGATGTTCCAAATCTCCCATTTCTGTTTCCACAAGGCAAAAACGCAGGAGATGTGCAGGTGGACGTTAATCCGGTGACTTCCCAATTCTGATAATGTCCCACCCCTTCCTACAGTCTACTCTCCTACGCTCCTCCCCATCACCCCATCTACTCCACCAATCACGTAAGTAAACCTCATATCTCTTCTCTTAAACACGTTAACTCTATGCTGTCTGGTTCCCCTTCTGCCCTGTCAGTCATGCCAGCCCTATGCCTATTCGTTCCTCATAGCTCCGTGCCTTCCTGTCAACAGCCTACGAGTCACTGGGATTGTAGAAATGCCACACACAAACCAGCAGCTCTGTAAGCAACAAAAATCTGGATCAAAAAGGTCAAACAATCACATGCTTGTACTTTAATGAGGAGGTATAACCCCTATGTAATTATACACTGTAAATGTGTTCCTACTTCTGATACGCAAAGATGTTGAAAAAGCTGATCATGTAATGAGTGCAAGTAAAAAAAACGCTAACTCTTATCGTCCTTCAGGCAAGAAGTACACAAGATTATCACACAGGTAACCATGCACGATTTAGCTTTCACGCCAGCCCAATACCTCCTCCACCACTCCCCTACCTCAAGCAGAACGTACTCAAAGTCCCTCACAGTACTCATGGTAAATGCAGCTAGGCGATGTATCCCCGTGCTTTGGAACTCCAAACAAACCCCCTCCATTAAACAATGGCCTTTACTTATTAAAAGAGTGGCTGAGATGGAAGAGCTTATTTATGTTGCGAGGGATACTCCCTCCAAATATTACAAAAAATGGGCTTGTTGGATTCACTATACATCAACGTCTGAATATGCCCATCTCTGCCAATGATGGCCTTTGTCCTTGGACTCTCCCCTTCCACAAAAGTAGTGATGAAGCTTGACCCCCTTACGAGAGACTGCCTTGCCCTCTTTTATTTAATTTGACCTGCCTCTAATTCCCCCACCCCCCCTTTTTTTTATATATATACCCTTATCCTTTCCTCCTCCCTTCCCTCTCTCACCTACCTACCCTTACCTTCCTAGTCCCTCCCTCCTCCGTTCCTGCTGGGTGCTCACTTGCCACCGGGCGGGCCCGGTAGGCAAGCACCCCCTGTTTCTATCCACACATCCTTAGCCTGGTTCCTAATACACTGACAACTCCCTCTTCCCGGTTCCTGGATGCCCTGCATCCAGGGTATGGGTTCACCCTAGGACCTGTCCCGACTGCCCTGATGTTCTCCATTTGGAGTCTCCTCGCTCCTCTTAGCCTTCCCTTCCTTTCTTTCTTTTCAGAATAATAGAAAGCTCAGGCCTGGCTCTTTTCTTGGGCGCTCAGTCTTCACAATTGTTTTAGCTCTTGTTGGTCATCATGACTATTTTTCCAATTTTTGTTGTCATCTTTTGTTCACATCAGGTCCTTACTGGATATCAATATATTTCAAGTTGGATAGTTGTCCTCTGTTAGATATGTTTTCTTTTTTTTTTTTTGAACATGTGCTTTGTTACGCCTGTATTCTAATGCTGTTTGTATACTTTTATACTTCAATAAAATTGTTTGAAAGAAAAAAAGAAAAACCACTAAAAATAGTGGGAAGGGACCTCCAAAAAGCATATTAATAAATAAAAAAAAAAAAAAAATATATATATATATATATATATATATATATATATATATATATATATATTTATATATACAGTATCTCACTAAAAGTGAGTTAACCCCTTACATTTTTGTAAATATTTTGTTATATCTTTTCATGTGACAACACTGAAGAAACTACACTTTCCTACAATGTAAAGTAGTGAGTGTACAGCTTGTATAACAGTGTGAATTTGCTGTCCCTTCAAAATAACTCAACACACAGCCATTAATGTCTAAACCGCTGGAAACAAAAGTGAGTACACCCCTGAGAGGAAATGTCCGAATTGGGCCCAAAAGTGTCAACATTTTGTGTGGCCACCATTATTTTCCAGCACTGCCTTAACCCTCTTGGGCATGGAGTTCACCAGAGCTTTACAGGTTGCCAGTGGAGTCCTCTTCCACTCCTCTATGATGACATCACAGAGGCGGTGGATGTTAGAGACCTTGCGCTCCTCCACCTTCCATTTTAGCATGCCCCACAGATGCTTAATAGGGTTTAGGTCTTGAGACATGCTTGGTCAGTTCATCACCTTTACCCTCAGCTTCTTTAGCAAGGCAGTGGTCGTCTTAGAGGTTTGTTTGGGGTCATTATCATGTTGGAATACTGCCCTGCGGCCCAGTTTCCAAAGGGAGGGGATCATGCTCTGCTTCAGTATGTCACAGTACATGTTGGTATTCATGGTTCCCTCAATGAACTGTAGTTTCCCAATGTCAGCAGCACTCATGCAGCCCCAGACCATGACACTCCCACCACCATGCTTGACTCTAGGCAAGACACACTTGTCTTTGTACTCCTCACCTGGTTGCCGCCACACATGCTTGACACCATCTGAACCAAATAAGTTTAGCTAGGTCTCATCAGAGAACATGGTTCCAGTAATCCAGTAATCCAGAAATCCAGTAACTGTCTGCTTGTGCATCTTTAGAAGAGGCTTCCTTCTGGGAAGACAGCCATGCAGACCAATTTGATGCAGTGTGCGGCATATGGCCTGGGCACTGAGAGGCTGACCCCCCACCTCTGCAGCAATGCTGGCAGCACTTATACATTGATTTCCTAAAGAAAAACCTCTGGATATGATGCTGAACACATGCATTCAACTTATTTGATTGACCATGGGGAGGCCTGTTCTGAGTGGAACCTGCCCTGTTAAACCGCTGCATGGTCTTGGCCACTGTGCTGCAGCTCAGTTTCAGGGTCTTGGCAATCTTCTTATAGCCTAGGCCATCTTTATGTAGAGCAACAATTCTTTTTTTCAGATCCTCAGTGAGTCCTTTGCCATGAGATGCCATGTTGAACTTCCAGTGACCAATATGAGAGAGTGAGAGCGAAAACACCAAATTTAACACACCTGCTCCCCATTTACACCTGAGACCTTGTAACACTAACGAGTCACATGACCCCAGGAAGGGAAAATGGCTAATTGGGCCCAATTTGGACATTTTCACTTAGGGGTGTACTCACTTTTGTTGCCAGCGGTTTAAACATTGATGGCTGTGTGTTGAGTTATTTTGAGGGGACAGCAGATTTATACTGTTATACAAGCTGTACACTTACTACTTTACATTGTAGCAAAGTGTCATTTCTTCAGTGTTGTCACATAAAAAGATATAATAAAATATTTACAAAAATGTATATATACTGTATATGTATATACGGTATCTAACAAAAGTGAGTACACCCCAAACTCACTCATTCATGTCTTTATGGATCTTACTTTGTGCATTGGTGTGCAGTCATATTGGAATAGGAAGGGGCCTTTCCCAAAGAGACCAAGCCCAACCCCTGAAAAACAACCCCATACCATAATACCCCTCCACTAAATGATTTGGACCAGTGCACAAAGCAAGGTCCATGAAGACATGGATGAGCGAGTCTTGGGTGAAAGAACTTGACTGGCATGCACAGAGTCCTGGCCTCAACCTGATAGAACACCTTTGGGATGAATTAGAGCAGAGACTGCGAGCCAGGCCTTTTTGTCCAACATCAGTGCCTGACCTCACAAATGCACTCCTGTAAGAAAGGTCAAGTATTTCCATTGACACACTTCTAAACTTTGTGGACAGCCTTCCCAGAAGAGTTGACGCTGTTAGAGCTACAAAGGATTGGCCAACTCAATACTGAACCCTACACACTGCATGAACAGTGGGAAAAATAAATATTTGATCCTCTGCAGATTTTGTAATTTTGCCCACTTAAAAAAATGAACGATCTATAATTTTTATCATAGGTGTATTTTAAATGATAGAGACAGAATATCAACCAAAAATCCAGAAAAAACACAAGATACAAATGTTAAAAATTGAGTTGCAGTTTAGTGAGTAAAATAAGTATTTGATCCCCAAGCAAAACATGACTTAGTACTTGTTGGTAAAAATCTTGTTGGCAAGCACAGAGGGAAGATATTTCTTGTAGTTGGTTACTTACCAGGTTTGCACACATCTCAGGAGGGATTTTGCTCTTTCCATAAATGTCTAAAGGATTAAGGTCTGGAGACTGGCTAGGCCTCTCCATGGCCTTAATGTGCTTCTTTTTGCGGCACTCCTGTGTTGCCTTGGCAGTATGTTTTAGGTTATTGTCATGCTGAAAGACCCTTATATGACCCATCTTCAGTGTTCTGGCTGAAGGAATAAGGTTCTCATCTAAGGTTTTACAATACATGGCCCCGTCCATTGGCCCCTCAATGCGGCAAAGTCCCAAAGCATAATGTTTCCACCTCCGCGCTTGACTGTAGGGAAGGTGGCTGAGGGAAGAATACATTTAAAAACACACATACTCTGCATGGGATAAGTGAAAATATGTTTTTAAATGTATTCTTAAAGGCAGAATAATTATTTACATCAGCAATATTTGTAAAGTATCCAAAACGAATACAACAAATTTTGTCAAGTATTGTGTACTGATAACATCACTAAATTCTAACTCAAACCAATTCTTAAACAAAATAAATTATTTAAAAAAAAAAGGCAAAATAGTTTTATGCCTATTATTGCATAAATACACTACAACAATCAGATTTATCAACTAAAAATCACATATGCATACTTATGTACACATATATTAATTAATATTTCTCTTGTATTTTAGGATTACACAACAAAAGTGAATACAGCATAATAATTGTGAGAACATTTCGATAAATCCCCAAAGGCACAATGGAATAATAAAGGACACAATTTAATTTATGCACTGTAACTCAATTAACATCTCAAACAGGTGGACTGATATAGATAAAGTAAGCATTGCAAACAAAGCAATATTTCCCATAGGTGTGATCAGTTTAGCAGATTGATGGGTGGCTGCCAGCTTTGCCAAACCCACTATTGCATTAAGCTGGCCTCCAGATACCTATGCAACCAAGCCCAACTTTTTCAAACAGATAAAAAGGGATGCTTTGGTCTCTCAGTGCAAAGGGGCCCAGTCTCTTTCGTCTTATCTGTTTCTTTTGTTTCCTTTAAACCTAATCCTTTTAAACGCCATTATGAACAACTTTAAGCTGATGCAAAGTGGTGGTGGTGGTGGTAGAAGCAGCAAGGGCTTTAGTGTCTGTTCACTTGGTGGAGGAAGATCAGGCGGCTCTTATTCTGTAGGTGCATCATCACAAAGTCTCTATAACCTTGGTGGTGGAAGAAGGAAAACTGCAGTCACTTCATCTGTTCGTGTTGGGTCAAGCTATGGTGGTGGAGCAGGAGGATTTGGCAGTGGTGCTGGAGGATATGGTGGTGGTGCAGGAGGATATGGCGGTGGTGCAGGAGGATATGGCGGTGGTGCAGGAGGACATGGCGGTGGTGCAGGAGGATATGGTGGTGGTGCAGGAGGATTTGGCGGTGGTGCAGGAGGATTTGGCGGTGGTGCAGGAGGATTTGGCGGTGGTGCAGGAGGATTTGGCGGTGGTGCAGGAGGATTTGGTGGTGGTGCAGGAGGCTTTGGTGGAGGTCCAGGAGGACATGGAGGCGATCATGGCTTCCCAGTGTGTCCTCCTGGTGGCATCCAGGAAGTGAGCATAAATCAAAGCCTTTTGAAACCACTAAATGTTGAAATAGATCCACAGATTCAAAAAGTGAAAACTGAGGAAAGGGAACAGATCAAAGTTTTGAACAACAAATTTGCAAGTTTCATTGACAAGGTAAGAGTTGTTTTATATTGTTTCCTGTTTTGAATTGATCTTTTTTTTATTTGTATTCTTTTTTTATTCTTAGTGGCATAGGAAACTAACAGTACTGTCCTTTATGGTTACAGGTTAGGTTCCTGGAACAGCAAAACAAAGTACTAGAGACAAAATGGGAACTTTTACAAGAGCAAGGGAGCAAAGGTGGCTCAAAAAAGCCCAGCTTAGAACCAATTTTTGAGGCTTTCATAAGCCTTCTTTCTAGGCAGCTTGAAAGTCTATTAAGTGATAAAGGCCGTCTGGTGAATGAACAAAAGAATATGCAAGAAATGGTAGAAGACTACAAGAAAAAGTATGTATGCCTTGTCATATGTCGGTCCATGTTCCTAGCTTTACTGTTTAAAAATGTATAATATAAAAAAGACGATAGAGGATTTTTTTAGACTGTCATTGTATTTTTTCTATGCAGATATGAAGATGAAATTAATAAGCGTACAGCAGCAGAAAATGAATTTGTGCTGCTTAAAAAGGTAAAACATATTTGCTAACATCCTATTGATAAAACAAAAGGAGAAATCACTGATTAAACCCCACTAAACTCTGTATTCTTGATGAGCTGCAGTTCAAACCAGTTCTAGAAGTACCCCAGTTAGATTTAGATACATCCTAGCTATGCTAACACTACAGAGATAGATCATGAAAAGCTGTGTTCTAGATGAACCCAGCATGTGCTTGTGGTTTGAATGTGCCATGCAAAGCAAAACATTTTTGTGTTCTTTTTCAGGATGTGGATGCTGCATTCATGGTCAAAACAGATTTGGAAATCAAGGTTGACTTGAGCACAGAGGAATTGAACTTCTTGAGGATGCTATATGATGCTGTAAGAATGCTTATTTTATATTTAAACATGCTTGAAGCAAATGTATAGCTAAACACTTTTTTTTGCTTTCTATTGAGTGGGAAAAAGGTAAAATCCCTGTTAGTTTATTTTTGCTATCTGTGTACTATTGGGGAGATTCTATTTCACTTTCTGTCTCAAAGATGCAACTGAGAAAATCTCCCAAAGTAAGGGGGATAAAGAGTTGTCCCTGGAGTTATCTAATTTGATCCATTATTTTTGTTTGTAATTTACAGGAGCTTCAAAGTGCACAAGGAGGAACAGGTGACACATCTGTCATTCTATCTATGGACAATAACCGAGACCTGTCTCTTGATGGAATACTAAGAGACGTAAAGAATCAATATGAAGCTGTTGCAGAGAGAAGCAAAGCAGAAACACAAGGCTTATTTGCCCTTAAAGTAAGTTAATTTGACCTACTTTTGTACATACACTGAAACTCACAACAAGTAATTAGACCACACCCCTTAGCCTGTGTGAATAACTTGCCAATGCAAGTTCAGACTTAGAAAACCAGTTCTGAAATATTAATTAGGAAAGATTATAATGTATAAAATTCAAATTGATGATCATATACAACTTTACTGTATTGTTATTAGAAGCTGTTGCCCGGAATTGTATATCGATGTATCTATCTAATCTATCTATCTATCTATCTATCTATCTATCTATCTATCTATCTATCTATCTATCTATCTATCTATCTATCTATCTATCTATCTATCTATCTATCTATCTATCTATCTATCTATCTATCTATCTATCTATCTATCTATCTATCTATCTATCTATCTATCTATCTATCTATCTATCTATCTATCTATCTATCTATCTATCTGTGTCTGTGTGTGTGTCTCTACAGTCAGTTGGCTTCAAGAGCTAGTTCCACTTTGACGGCATCTTTTAACGTAACATATTTTACAATCCAAGTCATGCTTAAAATAAAAATTAAGTATATACACTTATCAAGGAATGAATATACAAATTTATATATTTCAGATCAAAAACCCCCATATATATATATATATATATATATATATATATATATATATATATATATATCTTTTGAATTTCTTCATGATAGGCTAACATGTAGACAGATAGGTATTTAGATTTTAGATGTACAGGTATGTATGTAGTAAATGATGGCAAATGTAGAGAACCAGGAATTATGCAACTACAGGCTCTACAGATGCTTATTGTAGTGTTTTACTCGCAACCCCTCCGCTCATTCTTCATTAGTCTTTTTATTTAAAACTTTACTGTTGTTAGATTTGATACATTTTTAACAGTAGTAACCTTGTAGCTGCTAATCTTCATTTTAGTTTCAGCAACTACAGGCTACAGCTGGAAAACATGGAGACAACCTAAAGAACACCAAGACTGAGATTGCAGAAATTAACCGTATGATCCAGCGGCTGAAATCCGAGATTGAAAATGTCAAAAAACAGGTATCTTGTTGATTTGTATTACTTCCTTTAGAAGAATTAAGTCTTATTACACAACTATGTCTTTTAAACTGTGTTGCAGAAAGATCTAAATAACCTTATTCAAATTAAGCAAAATTCTAATTAAGCAAAATTAAGATTATTCAGTCTAAACGAAGACACTAAAATGACAGCAATATTTTGCAGATTACAGCCCTCCAGACCTCCATTTCTGAGGCCGAGCAACGTGGAGAACTCGCATTGAAGGATGCCCAAAAGAAGTTGACTGACCTTGAGGCTGCTTTACAGAAAGCTAAAGAAGACCTGGCCCGTCAAATACGTGACTACCAAGAGCTACTAAGTGTCAAGATTTCCCTTGATGTGGAAATTAGCACATACAGATGCCTGCTGGAAGGAGAAGAGGACAGGTGAGTTCAAGATGATCTACCTAAAATGTAAAGAGCGGGTACTGTGCAAGTTTCCCATAGGACTATCAAATGCTGTGAACAGCAGGATAAGTCTTTAACTCATATGTGCTTCTAGCAGCTAGCAGGAGACTCACAGGTGTTGTAAGCAAGCAGTTTCTTAGTGTTGGACTCAATGTTTTGAGCCTTCAATCAAACAGGATGGGAAAGATTATGGGCATTAAAAATGAATCTCTCATGTCTTCATAGTCAAAAATAACTAAAATTTTATGAAATATTTATTGCTCTGAAAAAGCCTTAGGATACAAGAAACTCAAAAATATACTTGCTTTATTGCCTCTAGGGTGGGTGAAAGTCACAATTAAATGTATTTTTATTTTAACTAAGGTTTACATACAGCTTACGTCTGTTTTCTTTAAACTCTAGCTGTTTTAATCATAGTCGTATTAATGCCATGCCTTCCACTGATGATGTTATATAATGATCTAGTCCATGCCCCTAAGCTATTGTATTGTGAGGGTTAGCAAATCTTAGCAGGATAGATATCAGAGATTTGTGATGAAATACAGAGTATCCTATTTATAACAACAGAAGCAGTAAAATGGTGAACTTTGAAATTATCCATGCTAATATCTTCACTAGAATGATGAAGTGCCTTACATTTGTAAACATGTTATTAATTGTAGATGGAAATCAAAGACATATTGGATTAGATGCATAAAGAGATTGGTCACATAAATCAAATTATTCAGGTTTAGGGCATGCTAAGATGTTAAAACCATTTAACAAATTCTTATTGCTCACAGTGACTCTGGAGGCCTTTGTTTACAACCCAACAGACTACTGAGGCCATTATTAGGGTTGTGTCACTCTCCCAGTAGGAACAGAAACAGAAATAACAGCAAGAAGATCGTTCAGATCCGCCTGTCCATTTTTTTTGGTGGATCTAAACAGTCCCCCCATGCATCCCTATGGGGCATTGGATGTCAGCAGAGACATGTCTGCTGACATCCGATCCGATCTGTCAAATCTGGACGGATGGAAACCCTATTTTCCATCCGTCCAGCGGATCGCATGGGAACGTATGAGAACGGACCGAAGGTCCGTTCCCATCCGATTCCCCCATAGAGATGTATGGGGAACTGACAGCTGTGTCTCCGCACACAGTGCGGAGAACAGCTGTCATCCTCCTGCTCAGCGGGGGATAGGCGGATCGATCCCCCGCTGAGATAAATGGAGTCCGTCCGATGGACGGGCTGTGTGAAAGAGCCCTAAGACTAGTTGGTAACAAACCCAAAAAGCAATTATTTGCCTCTAAAAGGAAAGGGCTAATGGGGAACAAGTATCAGTTTCCAGAGTGTGGATACTTTTTAATAGGTCTGGCTGGAGTTTAGGCAGAATGAGAGTAAGACTAAGTTTTTCTCATTTTAAATTTGTTAAAAATTACATTAACAATGGATAGGATAACCATTTCAGACTAATAATTTGCAATAAAACATTGGTTTGCCTTTGCAGAATGTCTGGACATGTACAGAGCAATGTGAGCGTGTGTAAGTATAGATTGGTTTTCTGATTACAGCTATTCTTGCTCTGTTATCTAAAGCATGACAAAAAAAAAAAAAACTCTTATTTTTCATTCCAGCTGTGGTTGGTGGAGGTTCAAGTATGTCTGGCGGAGGAGTTGGATATGGTGCTGGTGGAGGAGGCGGTGGATATGGTGTTGGAGGAGGCAGTGGATATGGTGCTGGAGGAAGCGGCGGATATGGTGCTGGAGGAAGCGGCGGATATGGTGGTGGAGGAAGCGGCGGCTATGGTGTTGGAGGAAGCGGTGGATATGCTGTTGGAGGAGGAAGTGGATATGGTGCTGGAGGAGGAAGTGGATATGGTTCTGGAGGAGGATACAGCAGTGGCGGCGGCCAAGCAAGCAGCGGTTACAGCCAATCATCTGCAAAACAATCAGTGGCTGTGTCAAAAACAACAACATCCTCAGTCAGGAAATATTAAGATGCCACACTGTCATAGCACTAGTTTCCACCCTTCCAAGCCAAATTTTACTATACCTTTGTCAGTCTGCTCAAATGAGAGATGCTTCCATAGTCATCTTCAGTTGTATCAGCCTTGTCCTGTCCTTTTTTGTTCTTCAAGATATGGCTGAGTATAATTTAAACAATCTATGCTTCCCCATCACAGCAACCCATAAAATGGTTATATGCAATAAGATTTTGATTTTCTAATTGCACAATTGCACTAAGGTTATTAACAAACTTAACAGATGGACCATTCTTAAACAACCAATTTGGTAAAATCTAGTAGGATGGCCCTCATACTACACAGGAGTTGGTAAAAAAAAAACGGTTAAATAATGGCTCAAATGTTACTTTGTATGACCAGTTGCATAGTTCTCATTGATGGGTTCATTAACAAAAAAGTAATAAAGAACATAGTTTCAAGCATAAAAGGAAAACTGCACTACAGCATACATCAAGCAGAATATTGATATCATGTGCCAAGGGTATCATGTAAGAATGTAACTGCACTTGAAGGTATCCCTGTAAGTAAGTGAAACTTCTACACTAGGTGTTGGCTGTAGCCAGTCCTAAACATTCCTGCTTTTCTTTGTTTTGTGAAGTAATGGATGGTATCAATTCTGGGTATTTGTTGTATATAAAATCTTTTATAATGCATTACCGGATTATCCAATCCCAGGCTTGCATTTCTTTTCTTTATATCTTCAATAAACTTGCATGTGGATTTCAAATCTGGTGTGTTTTAATGTCTTTCTTTTTCTTTTTCTTTTTTGCTTTTCGAGAATTCCAAACTTTTTAAAATTTTAGGAGCCCTAATAATAAGTAGTATAGTATTAGTGGTAAATTACACTGTCATTTGAGGAAACCTAATATCAGTCTACAGCAAACACCCTTTTGTAATCATAAACTCAAATGGAATTTGTTTTCAATGCATTCAAGAGTATCTAAGCCCAAGAACAACACATGTAATAGATTTCAGTGTGCCAGTCCTTAGATATGGTAGCTGCATTAGTTTTCTATTTTCAGGCTTTTTCTTTTATTTCCACCTGGTGATCCTGCCAGTAACACACTTTCTGTTATAGGATGACAAAATTTGCTCAACATAACACTAACTGAAAAGAGGGCACTGCAGGCAGAGTGCACAAAATGTAATCCACTGACAGCATTTCTGGCAGAATCTACACAACTTTTTTTGCAGACATAACAAAACACTTTTGATGGACAGACTATAATGGACCAAATAAGAGAAGTCTGTGTTACTTTACCTGGCAATTGCGCGGTCCTGCGAGACTTTTCAGAAATAAAATTGTTGTCCCCTTTTTCCCCACAAATTGAGCTCTTTTTTTTGGTGGTATTTGATCCCCTATGAGATTTTAAATTTTTGCGCTATAAACAAAAAAAGACCATAAAAAAAAATGCAAAAAAATGTATTTTTTCCTTTCTGCTATAAAACACATCTAATAAAACATTTGGAAAAAAAAAATTAAATGTTTTCATAATTTTAGGCTAATATGTATTTTGCTACATATTTTGTTAAAAAAAATTTCAAATAAGCGTATATTGATTGGTTTGTGCAAAAGTTATAGCGTCTACAAACTATAGGATATTTTTATTTTTTACATTTTTTATTTTACTAGTAATGGCAATGATTAAGGATGATCGAACTTTTGAAAAGTTCGGTTCGGCCGGAACATCCGAACTTCCCGAAAGTTCGGCCCGGATTTCAGAACCCCATTGAAATCAATGGGACCCGAACTTCGGTAATCAAAAAACACAATTTTTAAGCCCTAAAACCCAATAAATGCCCCTAAAAAGTCCCTAGGGTTCTGGGTCATGCCCCATTAACTATTAATCACACAAAAAAAGTTCTTAAAAATTGTCATTTTTGATAAAAAAGCCAATTATTGAAAAAAAAAAAGAAAAAAGAGAGATTTTTTTTATTTTGATTTTGGATTTAGTATCTGGGGGGTCTAAAAAGTGTACCTGTGAAGTTTCAGCTCTGTAGCATGTCCAGAACCATGAAAAAAAAAAAAAGATAATTTTTCAGTAGAACAGGGATGTGGGACCCTCCTTTTACACCTATATGATCTTTTTTTCTGGTTCTGGACATGCTACAGAGCTGAAACTTCACAGGTACACCTTTTAGACCCCCCAGACACAAAATCACACAAAAAAGTTCTTAAAAATTGTCATTTTTGATAAAAAAGCCAATTATTGAAAAATTAAAAAAAAAAAAGAGAGAGATTTTTTGATTTTTACTTTGGATTTAGTATCTGGGGGGTCTAAAAAGTGTACATGTGAAGTTTCAGCTCTGTAGCATGTCCAGAACCATAAAAAAAGATCGTTTGTATTAGAACACTCAGCTCAGGGGGTTGGCTTCTCTTCTCGGTTTTCACACCTTGCCGGTTTAATAGCAGGCATTTTTTTGGGTTCTTTGCAGTCAGGAAAAACATCTGAACTTGTGTATAGTGGTACTGTGCACAAGTTCTGATGTTTTGCCTGCCTCCAAAACCCCCCAAAAAATGCCAGCAAAAACACACCTGGGAATTTTTTTTTGACGCTAGCGTTTTTTTGGCATTTTTTTGGGTTCTTTTGAGGCAGGCAAAACATCTGAACTTGTGTATAGTGGTATATATACACACATAATTATATGTATATAGACACCTAGCCATATATAGGTGTGATAGTAGCAGAAATATATTACTGTAAATTATTTCATTAGCGCAAGCATATATTTCTGCTACTATCACACCTATATATGTCTAGGGGTATATATACAGACATATATGTGTATATATACCCCCTATACACATGTTCAGATGTCATGTCTGACATCAAACATGTCCTCAAAAAAGCACTGGCAGTGGCAGCCCCTGCAGCATGAAAAATGCTTGGCTGGTGAGAAGCCATATTCCTGTCCCGAAGCAACTCAGAGAAATGATCATTTCTCTATAGCGGTCACCCTGCTATGGAAGGGTTTTGTCACCCTTCCATAGCAGTCACTGTCAGTTAACCCTACACTACACTACGGTTCCCTTACACTTAACACTTTCCCTACAGAAACTACATTTTTGAAGCTAACTTAAGTGTAAAGGAGCACTCTAACTACACTAGATATCCCTTTCCTCACACTAAAAATAGCTAAATGACACTTTGTAACACATTAGAACAGAACAGCATTCCACTCTCTTCCATGTCCCGTACAAGAATGCTAGGAATTTGGCGGGGGCGATCTTATATACTGGGGGGCGTATTCACTAATGATTGGTCTAGGGACCCCCTAGTCACTCCAATCACATTCCTAGCATTCTCCTGCCCCCTCAATTGGCTTTTGCTAATGGTTCTGGTCCAATCACGGGCTTTTAAAGCCCATTTCCTGAAAGCATTGCATTTTGGTCGGTTCTGGTTGCCGAATTCCAAACTTTTTGGGCAAAAAGTTCTAAATTCGGCCGAACCTCGAACACCCAATGTTCGGGCCGAACCGATGGTGGAACCGAACCGTTCGATCATCCCTAGCAATGATCAGCAACGAGTTAACATCAGGGGTGATCAAAATGTGTGTCTAGCTGGTGTTGCAGTGTAGTGGGGGAGATGCTTTTACTAGTGAAAGGCATGAATTGGTGTTCCTGCTTTACAGCAAGGCAGGATCGATGCCTTCTGTTCTGACAGAATGGCAAATTGCCTTGTTTACATAGGCAGACTGCCATGACTACTGAGGCGCATAGGCCCAGAAACAAAAGTTAACGTAATAACCCAACACCCCCTTGCCCCCTCCCCATATAAATAAACCACGCTTACCACAATTAAGTTGGAAAGGGCAAGGCCACAGCTTTTATTTATTTTCCAATAACAAACCAGAACACGTGTAGACCAGTGCCAGTCACAGTTGTACTGTGAGCACTCTTAGTCATTAACATAACTTCCAAAAAGGGGTGTCCTTACATAAATAGAAAAGGCAACCGCACTCCGGCTTGAAGGTATGAAACGATAAAATCCATTTATTGAAGATCCAATTGTTCAAAACAATCCATAGTGACAAAATCAGAGACAGGGGACAAACACAGTTGACACGTTTCACAAAATCACTTTCGCTTAATGATAACCGTGTGAATACATGTGAAGATACCGCCTAAATAGTAAAATTCCATCCAAAAATCAATTTCCGTTGATTAAGCACAAGATTGCAAGCCTTAATTGCTAATTGTCAACAGGAGAAGGATAAGGCAGAATTCCATGATTAAAAGAGAAATAACACCACACAAAAAAGAAAGAAAGTAGAAGTAAAAAAAACAGAGAACCACCCTAGAGTGCTGAGAAAAGAGAACACAGGAAAACATGAAAAAATAAGAATAAATATGAGGAAAAATAGAAAATGGAAGATGAAGAATAAAATGAAAACTAGAACATATAAAATAAAAGGAAATAAAAATATATATATGTGTAGAAATAGAGAAAAGGAAAAAAAAAAAACAGGAATACAATACTCCCATAAGTGTTGGAATGCAGAGACAGAACAGGTTGTCATAATTATTGTATGTACTCATACTGTGTGTACAATGTTAAATATAGAAAAAACATAGAAAAACACATAGAAAAATGTTATCAGGAAAAATCTAACTGATTGCAGCCAAACGGGAGCTAAAAAGAAGGCAGCATCCACTCATGTATTCACATCGATACAATATAACAATCTTTGGAACAATCTAAACATCGCAAAGATATAAAATCTAAATGAGAAGTACATAAAAAATATATACGATATAATATACTATATATATATAACTTGTGTTGAGCGAACACGGACTGTATTATTCGTGTTCGTACCGAATAATTGGATTTTTGTTACCCGAACACGGACACTTTACTGTATGTTCGGGTAAAAAATCCGTGTTCGGTCGTTTTATTTCCGGGTTTTGCATGTTTTGGCGCTCTTTTCATGGCGGGCTTTCAACAGCCAATCAACAATCGTTTAACTGGTGTGCCTTAAGCTATCCCAGCCATGCCTGCAAATGTATGAGTAGCTGTGATTGGCCGTCTGAAGCATGTGACCAAGTCTTTATAAGTTCGAGGCAGCCGCAGCGGCGTCATTCTGCTGCTTAGCTCAGGGACAGAGCACTAGGGTTGAGCGAACACCTAGATGTCCGTGTTCGACGGGTTCGGCCGAACTTTAAAAAAAAGTCCGGGTCCGTGTCCCGGACTTTTACCGAACTTTTCCCGGACACCGAACCCCATTGAAGTCAATGGGGACCCGAACTTTAAGGCACTAAAATGGCTCTAAAACACCAAAGGAAAGGGCTAGAGTGCTGCAAATGGCAGCAAAACGTAATTAAGAGCATGGCAAGTGCTCTGCAAACAAATGTGGATAGGGAAATAACTTAAAACAACAAAAAAAAACAGAAAAATAAAACAATGTTCTTCTTCATCTCTGAAGGACGAGGCCCATATGGAGTAGGAGGGAGGTTAAGGTGGTGGTGGATGTGGCGGTGACATAGGCGTGCGCACAGGGTGTGCTGGGTGTGCCTGGGCACACCCTAATCACCTAGGGCACATAGCATTGCCAGTGAGGAGATGGGAAAGATCTCCCTGGGACCTGCTCTGCTCTATTTCTCCTTGCCTACAGGTACATGGCCCCGATACATTACTCTCCCTGCTGGCAAACACATGCATGTGTATTTCAACTTTGGGGTGCACACCTTAATGCAATAGGCTGCGCACACCTATGGGCGGTGTAGGTGGAAGCGGCGGTGGAGGAGGACCAGGGCCGGATTAACAGCATCATGGGCTTGGTGCTGAGGATTTTGAAGGGCCTTAGGGCCGTGCCTTGCCATGCACCCAGAGGAGGAAGGGTGCAGCCATGCATGCCTAATTCAACATGGGATGCTGTCTCTGAAGCCCATAAACACATCCATGCATCGCCAACTGTCCCTCCTTGTCCGGCCTTCACGCTGTGTGGGGAGGTTCTGAGGGTGCTGCCTGGGGAAGCGAGCATAGAAGCCAGACTTCTGTGTTTACAAGTGACAGAAGAGCGGTAACAGTGAATATGGCCAACCCGGGGCCTATATAAAAGGTAGGGGCCTGGAGCTGCAGCTCCAATAGCCCCTACATTAATCTGGCCCTGAGGAGGAGGACGAGGTAGCCAACACTGCTTCTTTTCACAAATTTTAAATGAGGGTACACCCCAAAAGAGTGAGAAAGAGCAAAAATGGAACAATGGGTGGGTAAGGTCGGTATCCATTGCTATTCTGCATAAGGTACGGAAAAGTCCCGTGGGATCCATGCCTGGTTCATTTTAATGAACGTGAGCTTGTCCACATTGTCTCTGGACAGGCGGCTGCGCTTGTCTGTTATAACGCCCCCAGCCGTGCTAAATACCCGTTCAGATAATACACTGGCTGCAGGGCACGCCAGCACCTCCAAGGCGTAAAGGGCAAGCTCAGGCCATGTGCCCAATTTGGAGACCCAGAAGTTGAAGGGGGCAGACCCGTCATTCACTACATGTAGGCGTGTGCACACATACTGCTCCACCATGTTGGTAAAATGCTGCCTCCTGCTAAGACGTTCCATCTGAGCTGCTGGTGCTGCTGTTTGTTGTGGCGTGCTGACAAAGCTTTTCCACATTTCGGCCATGCTAACCCTGCCTTCTGAGGTGCTGGCGGTGCCCTGGTTGCGTTGGCGACCTCCTCCTCCTCCTCCTCTGCCTTGTGCTTCCACTGTGGCCCCGCTGTCAGATGGGAATGCCAGCAGCATGGCGTCTACCAGCGTGCGCTTGTACTCGCGCATCTTGCGATCGCGCTCCAGTGAGTGAATTAAGGACGGTACGTTGTCCTTGTAACGGGGATCCAGCAGCGTGGCCACCCAGTAATCAGCACAAGTTAGAATGTGGGCAACTCGGCGGTCGTTGTGGAGACACTGCAGCATGTAATCGCTCATGTGTGCCAGGCTGCCCAGAGGCAACGAAAGGCTGTCCTCTGTGGGAGGTGTATGGTCCGTGTCCTCTGTATCCCCCCAGCCACGCACCAGTGATGGCCATGAGCTGGCCTGGGTGCCACCCTGCTGTGAACATGGTTCCATCTCCTCCTCCAGCTCCTCCTCCTCCTCATCCTCCTCATCCTCCAGAACTGTGCCCCTGCTGGACAATTGCGTCCCTGGCGTTTGCGTGTGCAGGAACCCACCCTCGGAGCCCCTTGCGAATGACTGCCCTGAAAGCCTTGGAAATGTTACCTCTTCATCCTCCTCCTCCTCCTCATCCTGTGCCACATCCTCTTCCATCATCGCCCGAATTGTTTTTTCAAGGAGGCATAGAAGTGGGATAGTTAAGCTGAGAACGGCGTCATTGCCACTGGCCATGTTGGTGGAGTACTCAAAACAGCGCAACAAGGCACACAGGTCTCGCATGGAGGCCCAGTTAAATTAAATAGCGGAATAGAAAATATGATCCAAAAAAAGTGTATGTATATCACACGTACACAACCACACTAGGCCCCAATTACTATTGTTTGTACCCCTAAAAGGCTAGATGAGGAGTAGGGGGAGTATGGAACAGGCAGCACCCTCAAACCTTCAGAAGTATGAGATGAACCCCAACAACTTGGAAAGGTGGATCTCTCTCACACGTACCGACACAGACTATCCCGCAATTCAATTGATCCTCAAAGGTTTTTATTGAATAGCGGAATAGGAAATATGATCAAAAAAAGTGTATGTATCTCGCACGTACACAACCACACTAGGCCCCAATTACTATTGTTTGTACCCCTAAAAGGCTAGATGAGGAGTAGGGGGGGTATGGAACAGGCAGCACCCTCAAACCTTCAGAAGTATGAGATGAACCCCAACAACTTGGAAAGGTGGATCTCTCTCACACGTACCGACACAGACTATCCCGCAATTCAATTGATCCTCAAAGGTTTTTATTGAATAGCGGAATAGGAAATATGATCAAAAAAAGTGTATGTATCTCGCACGTACACAACCACACTAGGCCCCAATTACTATTGTTTGTACCCCTAAAAGGCTAGATGAGGAGTAGGGGGGGTATGGAACAGGCAGCACCCTCAAACCTTCAGAAGTATGAGATGAACCCCAACAACTTGGAAAGGTGGATCTCTCTCACACGTACCGACACAGACTATCCCGCAATTCAATTGATCCTCAAAGGTTTTTATTGAATAGCGGAATAGGAAATATGATCAAAAAAAGTGTATGTATCTCGCACGTACACAACCACACTAGGCCCCAATTACTATTGTTTGTACCCCTAAAAGGCTAGATGAGGAGTAGGGGGGGTATGGAACAGGCAGCACCCTCAAACCTTCAGAAGTATGAGATGAACCCCAACAACTTGGAAAGGTGGATCTCTCTCACACGTACCGACACAGACTATCCCGCAATTCAATTGATCCTCAAAGGTTTTTATTGAATAGCGGAATAGGAAATATGATCAAAAAAAGTGTATGTATCTCGCACGTACACAACCACACTAGGCCCCAATTACTATTGTTTGTACCCCTAAAAGGCTAGATGAGGAGTAGGGGGGGTATGGAACAGGCAGCACCCTCAAACCTTCAGAAGTATGAGATGAACCCCAACAACTTGGAAAGGTGGATCTCTCTCACACGTACCGACACAGACTATCCCGCAATTCAATTGATCCTCAAAGGTTTTTATTGAATAGCGGAATAGGAAATATGATCAAAAAAAGTGTATGTATCTCGCACGTACACAACCACACTAGGCCCCAATTACTATTGTTTGTACCCCTAAAAGGCTAGATGAGGAGTAGGGGGGGTATGGAACAGGCAGCACCCTCAAACCTTCAGAAGTATGAGATGAACCCCAACAACTTGGAAAGGTGGATCTCTCTCACACGTACCGACACAGACTATCCCGCAATTCAATTGATCCTCAAAGGTTTTTATTGAATAGCGGAATAGGAAATATGATCAAAAAAAGTGTATGTATCTCGCACGTACACAACCACACTAGGCCCCAATTACTATTGTTTGTACCCCTAAAAGGCTAGATGAGGAGTAGGGGGGGTATGGAACAGGCAGCACCCTCAAACCTTCAGAAGTATGAGATGAACCCCAACAACTTGGAAAGGTGGATCTCTCTCACACGTACCGACACAGACTATCCCGCAATTCAATTGATCCTCAAAGGTTTTTATTGAATAGCGGAATAGGAAATATGATCAAAAAAAGTGTATGTATCTCGCACGTACACAACCACACTAGGCCCCAATTACTATTGTTTGTACCCCTAAAAGGCTAGATGAGGAGTAGGGGGGGTATGGAACAGGCAGCACCCTCAAACCTTCAGAAGTATGAGATGAACCCCAACAACTTGGAAAGGTGGATCTCTCTCACACGTACCAACACAGACTATCCCCCAATTTAACTGATCCCCAGAGGTTTTTGATTAAATAGCGGAATAGAAAATATGATCCCAAAAAAGTGTATGTATATCACACGTACACAACCACACTAGGCCCCAATTACTATTGTTTGTACCCCTAAAAGGCTAGGAGTAGGGGGAGTATGGAACAGGCAGCACCCTCAAACCTTCAGAAGTATGAGATGAACCCCAACAACTTGGAAAGGTGGATCTCTCTCACACGTACCAACACAGACTATCCCCCAATTTAACTGATCCCCAAAGGTTTTTGATTAAATAGCGGAATAGAAAATATGATCCAAAAAAAGTGTATGTATATCACACGTACACAACCACACTAGGCCCCAATTACTATTGTTTGTACCCCTAAAAGGCTAGGAGTAGGGGGAGTATGGAACAGGCAGCACCCTCAAACCTTCAGAAGTATGAGATGAACCCCAACAACTTGGAAAGGTGGATCTCTCTCACACGTACCAACACAGACTATCCCCCAATTTAACTGATCCCCAGAGGTTTTTGATTAAATAGCGGAATAGAAAATATGATCCCAAAAAAGTGTATGTATATCACACGTACACAACCACACTAGGCCCCAATTACTATTGTTTGTACCCCTAAAAGGCTAGGAGTAGGGGGAGTATGGAACAGGCAGCACCCTCAAACCTTCAGAAGTATGAGATGAACCCCAACAACTTGGAAAGGTGGATCTCTCTCACACGTACCAACACAGACTATCCCCCAATTTAACTGATCCCCAAAGGTTTTTGATTAAATAGCGGAATAGAAAATATGATCCAAAAAAAGTGTATGTATATCACACGTACACAACCACACTAGGCCCCAATTACTATTGTTTGTACCCCTAAAAGGCTAGGAGTAGGGGGAGTATGGAACAGGCAGCACCCTCAAACCTTCAGAAGTATGAGATGAACCCCAACAACTTGGAAAGGTGGATCTCTCTCACACGTACCAACACAGACTATCCCCCAATTTAACTGATCCCCAGAGGTTTTTGATTAAATAGCGGAATAGAAAATATGATCCCAAAAAAGTGTATGTATATCACACGTACACAACCACACTAGGCCCCAATTACTATTGTTTGTACCCCTAAAAGGCTAGGAGTAGGGGGAGTATGGAACAGGCAGCACCCTCAAACCTTCAGAAGTATGAGATGAACCCCAACAACTTGGAAAGGTGGATCTCTCTCACACGTACCAACACAGACTATCCCCCAATTTAACTGATCCCCAAAGGTTTTTGATTAAATAGCGGAATAGAAAATATGATCCCAAAAAAGTGTATGTATATCACACGTACACAACCACACTAGGCCCCAATTACTATTGTTTGTACCCCTAAAAGGCTAGGAGTAGGGGGAGTATGGAACAGGCAGCACCCTCAAACCTTCAGAAGTATGAGATGAACCCCAACAACTTGGAAAGGTGGATCTCTCTCACACGTACCAACACAGACTATCCCCCAATTTAACTGATCCCCAAAGGTTTTTGATTAAATAGCGGAATAGAAAATATGATCCCAAAAAAGTGTATGTATATCACACGTACACAACCACACTAGGCCCCAATTACTATTGTTTGTACCCCTAAAAGGCTAGGAGTAGGGGGAGTATGGAACAGGCAGCACCCTCAAACCTTCAGAAGTATGAGATGAACCTCAACAACTTGGAAAGGTGGATCTCTCTCACACGTACCAACACAGACTATCCCCCAATTTAACTGATCCCCAAAGGTTTTTGATTAAATAGCGGAATAGAAAATATGATCCCAAAAAAGTGTATGTATATCACACGTACACAACCACACTAGGCCCCAATTACTATTGTTTGTACCCCTAAAAGGCTAGGAGTAGGGGGAGTATGTAACAGGCAGCACCCTCAAACCTTCAGAAGTATGAGATGAACCCCAACAACTTGGAAAGGTGGATCTCTCTCACACGTACCAACACAGACTATCCCCCAATTTAACTGATCCCCAAAGGTTTTTGATTAAATAGCGGAATAGAAAATATGATCCCAAAAAAGTGTATGTATATCACACGTACACAACCACACTAGGCCCCAATTACTATTGTTTGTACCCCTAAAAGGCTAGGAGTAGGGGGAGTATGGAACAGGCAGCACCCTCAAACCTTCAGAAGTATGAGATGAACCTCAACAACTTGGAAAGGTGGATCTCTCTCACACGTACCAACACAGACTATCCCCCAATTTAACTGATCCCCAAAGGTTTTTGATTAAATAGCGGAATAGAAAATATGATCCCAAAAAAGTGTATGTATATCACACGTACACAACCACACTAGGCCCCAATTACTATTGTTTGTACCCCTAAAAGGCTAGGAGTAGGGGGAGTATGGAACAGGCAGCACCCTCAAACCTTCAGAAGTATGAGATGAACCCCAACAACTTGGAAAGGTGGATCTCTCTCACACGTACCAACACAGACTATCCCCCAATTTAACTGATCCCCAGAGGTTTTTGATTAAATAGCGGAATAGAAAATATGATCCCAAAAAAGTGTATGTATATCACACGTACACAACCACACTAGGCCCCAATTACTATTGTTTGTACCCCTAAAAGGCTAGGAGTAGGGGGAGTATGGAACAGGCAGCACCCTCAAACCTTCAGAAGTATGAGATGAACCTCAACAACTTGGAAAGGTGGATCTCTCTCACACGTACCAACACAGACTATCCCCCAATTTAACTGATCCCCAAAGGTTTTTGATTAAATAGCGGAATAGAAAATATGATCCCAAAAAAGTGTATGTATATCACACGTACACAACCACACTAGGCCCCAATTACTATTGTTTGTACCCCTAAAAGGCTAGGAGTAGGGGGAGTATGGAACAGGCAGCACCCTCAAACCTTCAGAAGTATGAGATGAACCCCAACAACTTGGAAAGGTGGATCTCTCTCACACGTACCAACACAGACTATCCCCCAATTTAACTGATCCCCAGAGGTTTTTGATTAAATAGCGGAATAGAAAATATGATCCCAAAAAAGTGTATGTATATCACACGTACACAACCACACTAGGCCCCAATTACTATTGTTTGTACCCCTAAAAGGCTAGGAGTAGGGGGAGTATGGAACAGGCAGCACCCTCAAACCTTCAGAAGTATGAGATGAACCCCAACAACTTGGAAAGGTGGATCTCTCTCACACGTACCAACACAGACTATCCCCCAATTTAACTGATCCCCAGAGGTTTTTGATTAAATAGCGGAATAGAAAATATGATCCCAAAAAAGTGTATGTATATCACACGTACACAACCACACTAGGCCCCAATTACTATTGTTTGTACCCCTAAAAGGCTAGGAGTAGGGGGAGTATGGAACAGGCAGCACCCTCAAACCTTCAGAAGTATGAGATGAACCCCAACAACTTGGAAAGGTGGATCTCTCTCACACGTACCAACACAGACTATCCCCCAATTTAACTGATCCCCAAAGGTTTTTGATTAAATAGCGGAATAGAAAATATGATCCCAAAAAAGTGTATGTATATCACACGTACACAACCACACTAGGCCCCAATTACTATTGTTTGTACCCCTAAAAGGCTAGATGAGGAGTAGGGGGAGTATGGAACAGGCAGCACCCTCAAACCTTCAGTATGAGATTGTGTTCACTGTACCCCACAAAGATTGAGTTCACTGCACCCCACAATGATTGTGTTCACTGCACCCCACAAAGATTGTGTTCACTGCACCTCACAAAGATTGTGTTCACTGTACCCCCCAAAGATTGTGTTCACTGCACCCCACAAAGATTCTGTTCACTGTACCCCACAAAGATTGTGTTCACTGCACCCCAAAAAGATTGTGTTCACTGCACCCCAAAAAGGATGTTGTTCACTGCACCCCAAAAAGGATGTTGTTCACTCCACCCCAAAAAGATTGTGTTCACTGCACCCCACAAAGATTGTGTTCACTGCACCCCAAAAAGATTGTGTTCACTGCACCCCAAAAATGATTTTGTTCACTGCACCCCAAAAAGGATTTTGTTCACTGCACCCCAAAAAGGATGTTGTTCACTCCACCCCAAAAAGATTGTGTTCACTGCACCCCAAAAAGATTGTGTTCACTGCACCCCACAAAGGATTTTGTTCACTGCACCCCAAAAAGATTGTGTTCACTGCACCCCAAAAAGGATGTTGTTCACTGCACCCCAAAAAGGATTTTGTTCACTGCACCCCAAAAAGATTGTGTTCACTGCACCCCACAAAGGATTTTGTTCACTGCACCCCACAAAGATTGTGTTCACTGCACACCAAAAAGGATTGTGTTCACTGCACCCCAAAAAGATTTTGTTCACTGCACCCCAAAAAGATTGTGTTCACTGCAGCCCAAAAAGATTGTGTTCACTGCAGCCCAAAAAGATTGTGTTCACTGCAGCCCAAAAAGATTGTGTTCACTGCAGCCCAAAAAGATTGTGTTCACTGCAGCCCAAAAAGATTGTGTTCACTGCAGCTCACACACAGAAAAATGGATGTGGATCACTGACACCTGCCTATCTCCAATCCCACACCACACAGCAATATCGATTGTAGTTTGTAGAACACAGTTTCCCTAAAATTCAGCAGACTCTGTCCCTAACAGGATTGAGAAGAGATCGTAGATCAGGATTGAGTGCAGACCCCACCCCCCACACAGCAATATCGATTGTAGTTTGTAGAAGACACTGACCCTATATAATTCAGCAGACTCTATCCCTAAAATGCCTACAACTCGCCCTGCCTAAACACTCCGACCTGTCCCTCAATTCTATCCGGACACAAATGGTTTTTTCCTGCCTATCTTTCCCTAATCAGCAGCCAGCACGTTGATGTGTGCTCTGTCCCTGAATCTAAGCAGCATAATGACGCCGCTGCGGCTGCCTCGAACTTATAAAGACTTGGTCACATGCTTCAGACGGCCAATCACAGCTACTGAGACATTTGCAGGCATGGCTGGGATGGCTTAAGGCACACCAGTTAAACGATTGTTGATTGGCTGTTGAAAGCCCGCCATGAAAAGAGCGCCAAAGCATGCAAAACCCGGAAATAAAACGACCGAACACGGATTTTTACCCGAACATACAGTAAAGTGTCCGTGTCCGTGTTCGGGTACAAAAAATCCAATTATTCGGTACGAACACGAATAATACAGTCCGTGTTCGCTCAACACTACAGAGCACACATACGTGCTGGCTGCTGATTAGGGAAAGACAGGCAGGGAAAACGAATTGGTGTCTGGATAGAATTTAGGGTCAGGTCGGAGTGTTTAGGCAGGGCGAGTTGTAGGCATTTTAGGGATAGAGTCTGCTGAATTATAGGGTCAGTGTGTTCTACAAACTACAATCAATATTGCTGTGTGGTGTGGGATAGGAGATAGGCAGGTGTCAGTGATCCACATCCATTTTTCTGTGTGTGGGCTGCAGTGAACACAATCTTTTTGGGGTGCAGTGAACACAATCCTTTTGGGGTGCAGTGAACAAAATCTTTGTGGGGTACAGTGAACACAATCTTTGTGGGGTGCAGTGAAGACAATCCTTGTGGGGTGCAGTGAAGACAATCCTTGTGGGGTACAGTGAACACAATCTTTGTGGGGTGCAGTGAAGACAATCCTTTTGGGGTGCAGTGAACACAATCTTTGTGGGGTGCAGTGAACAAAATCTTTGTGGGGTACAGTGAACACAATCTTTGTGGGGTACAGTGAACAAAATCTTTGTGGGGTACAGTGAACACAATCTTTGTGGGGTGCAGTGAAGACAATCCTTGTGGGGTGCAGTGAAGACAATCCTTGTGGGGTGCAGTGAACAAAATCTTTGGGGGGTACAGTGAACACAATCTTTGTGGGGTACAGTGAACACAATCTTTGTGGGGTGCAGTGAAGACAATCCTTGTGGGGTGCAGTGAACAAAATCTTTGGGGGGTACAGTGAACACAATCTTTGTGGGGTACAGTGAACACAATCTTTGTGGGGTGCAGTGAAGACAATCCTTTTGGGGTGCAGTGAACACAATCTTTGTGGGGTACAGTGAACACAATCTTTGTGGGGTGCAGTGAAGACAATCCTTGTGGGGTACAGTGAACACAATCTTTGTGGGGTGCAGTGAAGACAATCCTTTTGGGGTGCAGTGAACACAATCTTTGTGGGCTGCAGTGAACAAAATCTTTGTGGGGTACAGTGAACACAATCTTTGTGGGGTACAGTGAACACAATCTTTGTGGGGTGCAGTGAAGACAATCCTTGTGGGGTGCAGTGAAGACAATCCTTGTGGGGTGCAGTGAACAAAATCTTTGGGGGGTACAGTGAACACAATCTTTGTGGGGTACAGTGAACACAATCTTTGTGGGGTACAGTGAACACAATCTTTGTGGGGTGCAGTGAAGACAATCCTTGTGGGGTGCAGTGAAGACAATCCTTGTGGGGTACAGTGAACACAATCTTTGTGGGGTGCAGTGAAGACAATCCTTTTGGGGTGCAGTGAACACAATCTTTGTGGGGTACAGTGAACACAATCTTTGTGGGGTGCAGTGAACACAATCCTTGTGGGGTGCAGTGAACAAAATCTTTGTGGGGTACAGTGAACACAATCTTTGTGGGGTGCAGTGAACAAAATCTTTGTGGGGTGCAGTGAAGACAATCCTTTTGGGGTGCAGTGAACACAATCTTTGTGGGGTACAGTGAACACAATCTTTGTGGGGTGCAGTGAAGACAATCCTTGTGGGGTGCAGTGAAGACAATCCTTGTGGGGTGCAGTGAACAAAATCTTTGTGGGGTACAGTGAACACAATCTTTGTGGGGTGCAGTGAACAAAATCTTTGGGGGGTGCAGTGAACACAATCTTTGTGGATTACAGTGAACACAATCTTTGTGGGGTGCAGTGAAGACAATCCTTTTGGGGTGCAGTGAACACAATCTTTGTGGGGTACAGTGAACACAATCTCAAACTTCTGAAGATTTGAGGGTGCTGCCTGTTTCATCCTCCTCCTCCTCATCCATCCTTTTAGGGGTACAAACAATAGTAATTGGGGCCTAGTGTGCTTCTGTACGTGTGAGATACATACACTTTTTTTGATCATATTTCCTATTCCGCTATTCAATAAAAACCTTTGGGGATCAATTAAATTGCGGAATAGTCTGTGTCGGTACGTGTGAGATCCACCTTTCCAAGTTTTTGGGGTTCATCTCATACTTCTGAAGCTTTGAGGGTGCTGCCTGTTCCATACTCCTCCTCCTCCTCCTCCATCCTTTTAGGTGTACAAACAATAGTAATTGGGGCCTAGTGTGCTTCTGTACGTGTGAGATACATACACTTTTTTTGATCATATTTCCTATTCCGCTATTCAATAAAAACCTTTGGGGATTAATTAAATTGCGGAATAGTCTGTGTCGGTACGTGTGAGATCCACCTTTCCAAGTTTTTGGGGTTCATCTCATTCTTCTGAAGCTTTGAGGGTGCTGCCTGTTCCATACTCCTCCTCCTCCTCCTCCATCCTTTTAGGTGTACAAACAATAGTAATTGGGGCCTAGTGTGCTTCTGTACGTGTGAGATACATACACTTTCTTTTTGATCATATTTTCTATTCCGCTATTCAATTAAAACCTTTGGGGATCAATTAAATTGCGTGATAGTCTGTGTCGGTACGTGTGAGATCCACCTTTCCAAGTTTTTGGGGTTCATCTCATACTTCTGAAGATTTGAGGGTGCTGCCTGTTCCATACTCCTCCTCCTACTCCTCAACCATCCTTTTAGGGGTACAAACAATAGTAATTGGGGCCTAGTGTGGTGGTGTACGTGTGAGATACATACACTTTCTTTTTGATCATATTTTCTAATCCGTTATTCAATTAAAACCTTTGGGGATCAATTAAATTGCGTGATAGTCTGTGTCGGTACGTGTGAGATCCACCTTTCCAAGTTTTTGGGGTTCATCTCATACTTCTGAAGATTTGAGGGTGCTGCCTGTTCCATACTCCTCCTCCTACTCCTCAACCATCCTTTTAGGGGTACAAACAATAGTAATTGGGGCCTAGTGTGGTGGTGTACGTGCGAGATACATACACTTTTTTTGATCATATTTCCTATTCCGCTATTCAATAAAAACCTTTGAGGATCAATTGAATTGCGGGATAGTCTGTGTCGGTACGTGTGAGATCCACCTTTCCAAGTTTTTGAGGTTCATCTCATACTTCTGAAGATTTGAGGGTGCTGTCTGTTCCATACTCCTCCTACTCCTCATCCATCCTTTTAGGGGTAGAAACAATAGTAATTGGGGCCTAGTGTGGTTTTGTACGTGCGAGATACATACACTTTTTTGGATCATATTTCCTATTCCGCTATTCAATAAAAACCTTTCTAGGGCAAGATCTTAAATTACAGAAATATGAGGAGACCGTCAAATAAGGGCCGTGGCCTGGGTCGTGGTGCTGCTGGTAGAGCTCCTGTTGCAAGGAGAGGACGTGGTCGATCTGTGCCAGCTACACGCACAAGTGAAACACCTTCCTCAAGTGTGAGTAGGCGACAGAACCTGCATCAGTATTTGGTAGGGCATCATACGCCCCTAGAAGTAATGAGGCCAGAACAAGTGGAGGCGATAGTAGATTGGTTTGCTGCTGACAGTGCCTCCAGTTCCTTCACATTGTCTCCCACCCAGTCTACTGCAGAAAGGTCACAGTTGGCACCTGCAGCCGATGTCCAACCGTCTTTCACCTCACTCCCTTGCAAATCAGGCAAGCAGTCTGAGCCCCAAGCCATACAGCAGTCTCTTCTTCTTTTTGATGACTCTGTCAGCAGGGTTTCCCAGGGCCATCCACCTAGCCCTGCCCCAGAAGTGGAAGAGATTGAGTGCAGCGATGCCCAACCACTTATTTCTCAAGATGAGTACATGCAAGGATCATCGCAGCACGTCTCCGATGATGACGAAACGCAGGTGCCAACTGCTGCGGCGTTCAGCATTGTGGAGACCGACAAGGAGGGCAGGGGTGAAGACTGGGTGGAAGATGATGTGGAGGACGATGAGGTCCTCGACCCCACATGGAATGAACGTCATGCAGGTGACCTGAGTAGTTTGGAGGAAGAGGCGGTGGTCGCACAGAGCCACCAGCACAGCAGAAGAGGGAGCAGGGTGCAGAAGCGGAGCGGCCGTGCCCTAGACACTACGCCCGCTACTGCCCAATGCAGCAAGGGAACGAGCGCACCAAAGTCAGCTCAAAGGAGTTCTCTAGCGTGGAAGTTCTTTAGAAAATGTGCTGATGACAGGACACGAGTGGTTTGCACCCTGTGCAATCAGAGCTTGAAGCGAGGCATAAACCTTCTCAACCTGAGCACAACCTGCATGATCAGGCATCTAAGTGCAAAGCACGAGCTGCAGTGGAGTACACACCTTCAAAACCAAGAAACGTCTCTGGCTCATCCTGCTTCCTCTTCTGCTGCAGTCTCGGCCGCTCCAGCCACATCTGTAGTGATACCGGCACCTGCCACCCCGCAAACAGACGATCTGTCAGCAACACCACCACCTGGGTCACCAACAACCATCTCCACAATGTCCCATGGAAGCGTTCAGCTTTCCATCTCCCAAACACTTGAGAGGAAGAGGAAGTACCCCCTTACCCACCCGCGATCCCTGGCCCTGAATGCCAGCATTTCAAAATTATTGGCCTTTGAAATGCTGTCATTCCGTCTGGTGGAGACGCACAGTTTTAAAAACCTTATGTCGGTGGCTGTCCCACAGTACGTCGTGCCCAGCCGCCACTACTTTTCCAGGCAAGCCATCCCTTCCCTGCACAACCAAGTGGGGGAAAAAATCAGGTGTGCACTGCGCAACGCCATCTGTGCCAAGGTCCACCTAACTACCGATACGTGGACCAGTAAGCACGGTCAGGGGCGTTATATCTCCCTAACGGCACACTGGGTAAATGCAGTGGCGGATGGGCCTGAGGCGGATAGCAATTTGGCGCATGTCCTTCCACCACCGAGGATTGCAGGGCGCTTCAGTTTGCCTCCTGTTCCTAACTCCTCCTACTCTGCTTCCTCATCCTCTACCGCCTCCTCATCCGGTCAGCGTAACACCTTCACCACCAACTTCAGCACGGCCAGGGGTAAACGACAGCAGGCAGTTTTAAAACTTGCCTGTTTGGGGGAAAAACCACACACCGCGCAGGAGTTGTGGAGGAGCATGGAACAGCAGACAAATGAGTGGTTGCTGCCAGCGAGCCTCAAGCCCGGCCTGGTGGTGTGCGATAACTGGCGAAATCTCATAGCAGCTCTGGGCCTAGCCGGTTTGACGCACATCCCTTGCCTGGCGCATGTGCTGAATTTGGTGGTGCAGAGGTTCCTTAAAAACTACCCCGATATGTCAGAGCTGCTGCAGAAAGTGCGGGCCGTTTGTGCGCACTTTCGGCGTTCTCACCCTGCTGCTGCTCGCCTGGCAGCGCTGCAGCGTAACTTCGGCCTTCCCGCTCACCGCCTCATATGTGAAGTGCCCACAAGGTGGAACTCCACCTCGCACATGCTGGAAAGACTGTGCGAGCAGCAGCAGGCCATAGTGGAGTTTCAGCTGCAGCACGCACGCGTGAGTCGCTCTGCGGAACAGCACCACTTCACCACCAATAACTGGGCCTCCATGCGAGACCTGTGTGCCTTGTTGCGCTGTTTTGAGTACTCCACCAACATGGCCAGTGGCAATGACGCCGTTCTCAGCTTAACTATCCCACTTCTATGCCTCCTTGAAAAAACAATTCGGGCGATGATGGAAGAGGATGTGGCACAGGATGAGGAGGAGGATGAAGAGGTAACATTTCCAAGGCTTTCAGGGCAGTCGTTCGCAAGGGGCTCCGAGGGTGGGTTCCTGCACACACAAACGCCAGGGACACAATTGTCCAGCAGGGGCACAGTTCTGGAGGATGAGGAGGATGAGGAGGAGGAGGAGCTGGAGGAGGAGATGGAACCATGTTCACAGCAGGGTGGCACCCAGGCCAGCTCATGGCCATCACTGGTGCGTGGCTGGGGGGATACAGAGGACACGGACGATACACCTCCCACAGAGGACAGCCTTTCGTTGCCTCTGGGCAGCCTGGCACACATGAGCGATTACATGCTGCAGTGTCTCCACAACGACCGTCGAGTTGCCCACATTCTAACTTGTGCTGATTACTGGGTGGCCACGCTGCTGGATCCCCGTTACAAGGACAACGTACCGTCCTTAATTCACTCACTGGAGCGCGATCGCAAGATGCGCGAGTACAAGCGCACGCTGGTAGACGCCATGCTGCTGGCATTCCCATCTGACAGCGGGGCCGCAGTGGAAGCACAAGGCAGAGGAGGAGGAGGAGGAGGTCACCAACACAACCAGGGCACCGCCAGCACCTCAGAAGGCAGGGTTAGCATGGCCGAAATGTGGAAAAGCTTTGTCAGCACGCCACAACAAACAGCAGCACCAGCAGCTCAGATGGAACGTCTTAGCAGGAGGCAGCATTTTACCAACATGGTGGAGCAGTATGTGTGCACACGCCTACATGTAGTGAATGAGGGGTCTGCCCCCTTCAACTTCTGGGTCTCCAAATTGGGCACATGGCCTGAGCTTACCCTTTACGCCTTGGAGGTGCTGGCGTGCCCTGCAGCCAGTGTATTATCTGAACGGGTATTTAGCACGGCTGGGGGCGTTATCACAGACAAGCGCAGCCGCCTGTCCAGAGACAATGTGGACAAGCTCACATTCATTAAAATGAACCAGGCATGGATCCCACGGGACTTTTCCGTACCTTGTGCAGAATAGCAATGGATACCGACCTTACCCACCCATTGTTCCATTTTTGCTCTTTCTCACTCTTTTGGGGTGTACCCTCATTTAAAATTTGTGAAAAGAAGCAGTGTTGGCTACCTCGTCCTCCTCCTCAGGGCCAGATTAACGTAGGGGCTATTGGAGCTGCAGCTCCAGGCCCCTACCCTTTATATAGGCCCCGGGTTGGCCATATTCACTGTTACCGCTCTTCTGTCACTTGTAAACACAGAAGTCTGGCTTCTATGCTCGCTTCCCCAGGCAGCACCCTCAGAACCTCCCCACACAGCGCGAAGGCCGGACAAGGAGGGACAGTTGCCGATGCATGGATGTGTTTATGGGCTTCAGAGACAGCATCCCATGTTGAATTAGGCATGCATGGCTGCACCCTTCCTCCTCTGGGTGCATGGCAAGGCACGGCCCTTAAGGCCCTTCAAAATCCTCAGCACCAAGCCCATGATGCTCTTAATCCGGCCCTGGTCCTCCTCCACCGCCGCTTCCACCTACACCGCCCATAGGTGTGCGCAGCCTATTGCATTAAGGTGTGCACCCCAAAGTTGAAATACACATGCATGTGTTTGCCAGCAGGGAGAGTAATGTATCGGGGCCATGTACCTGTAGGCAAAGAGAAATAGAGCAGAGCAGGTCCGAGGGAGATCTTTCCCATCTCCTCACTGGCAATGCTATGTGCCCTAGGTGATTAGGGTGTGCCCAGGCACACCCGGCACACCCTGTGTGCATGCCCATGTCACCGCCACATCCACCACCACCTCAACCTCCCTCCTACTCCATATGGGCCTCGTCCTTCAGAGATGAAGAAGAACATTGTTTTATTTTTCTGTTTTTTTTGTTGTTTTAAGTTATTTCCCTATCCACATTTGTTTGCAGAGCACTTGCCATGCTCTTAATTACGTTTTGCTGCCATTTGCAGCACTCTAGCCCTTTCCTTTGGTGTTTTAGAGCCATTTTAGTGCCTTAAAGTTCGGGTCCCCATTGACTTCAATGGGGTTCGGTGTCCGGGAAAAGTTCGGTAAAAGTCCGGGACACGGACCCAGACTTTTTTTTAAAGTTCGGCCGAACCCGTCGAACACGGACATCTAGGTGTCCGCTCAACCCTAATCTCGACTCAAGAATATCAAAAAGTATCAAAAAATATATCGAAAATATGACTACACCCAGGACTATAAATGAAAGTGGGTGACATCCCACTCAAAGGTAAGTCCCTTGGGCAACCCGGTTTGAAGTCTGTATATCAAAAAACCTCCCTTTTACACAGGAGGCGAAAAGCATCCCCCCCTCTGGGTGGAGGTGTAACCCTTTTCTACGACCTGGACTGACACAAGGGACAAATCCCCATTGTGTTCCATGTTAAAGTGACATGCGACATTGGTGGACTTGCGACCCCTAATGTCGCTAAGATGCTCCCTGAACCTATCTTTCAATTTGCATGTGGTACGACCCACATATTGCACGGAACACCCTCTGCGTGTAATCAAATAAATTAGAAAAGTGGTGTTGCAATTAAAAAAATTGTCAATTTTATATATTTTATTGTCTGCTGTGGACTGAAAAGTGCTACCAAGTGCAATATGTGGGCAGGTGATACAATCCCTAGTACCACATCTGAAATTCCCTTTAAAGTGGAGCCAGGTCTCCGATATATCCTTTTTAGAATTAGAAGAAAAGAAACTAGGAGACAAATAATTCCCCTCTTTGCACGTCTGGCAACAATATTCACACCCTGTTCCAAAATCTTTGCACATTTCTTGTCCCCATATAAGATAGGCAAATGTTTGTTAACTATATGTTTTATCTTTGTAAATTCCAAACTATAGGGGATTGTCAGGTAAACGGAACTTCTGCAGTTATCATTGTCTATATTACGATCTATTTTCGGTGTAAGCAAGCTATTTCTATTTTTGCTTAGTGCTATGTGATAGGCTCTAATCAGAGTCCATCTAGGATAGCCTCTTGCCAAAAAACGTTTGAACAACAAACCAGATTCTTTTTTGAAAGTGGACATATCACTACATATCCTCCTGAGTCGGAGGAATTGTTCAACAGGAATTCCTTTAAAAGTGTAAAAAGGATGGCTAGATTTTGCATGTAATAGGCTATTGCCTGCTGAAGGCTTTCTATACAGACACGTGACAACACGATTGTTGTGATGTTTCAAAACCACATCCAAAAAATTAATGCTGTCTACGCTCTGTTGTCCTGTGAAACTTAAAGTGGAGTTCCACCCTAAATTTATACTTACCTCCATCTTCTCGATCCGGGTCACCTGAAAAAGAAATGGATAATCGCAATTTTTTTTTTTTTTACTTACCTCGTACAGAAGAAAATATACTAACCTTACTTACTTCTTCCTCCCCTCTGCGGCCATGGCGATTCGTCACTTCCTGGGTTTGCAATGATTCCTGGGAGCTGAACGTCATCGCTCCCAGGAATCAATGCGCCTGCACCGGCCCCGACGTCAGTTCCGGTGCGCGCGCATCATTCCCTTCTAAACAGCTTCTGGGCATGCCCAGAAGCTGTGGAGGGATGACGCGCGCGCACCGGAAGTGACGGCAGGGCCGGTGCAGTGCATCGTGGGACAGAAGAGGACGCAGAAGAGGATCGCACTGGCTTCAAGGTGCCCACACCTGAGATGGCAGCGCTGGACAATACTTTTTCAAGGTAAGTATTTCTCCTAAAAGGTAAGTGCAACCCGGGACAGATCAGAGGCTAGCCATTGTGGAATGTACTAGCCCTGACTGTCCCGGGGGTATTTTTATTAAAAAAAGTATTCCCAGGGTGGAACTCCGCTTTAAATTGAGAATATTGTTGTTCAATGTAAAAAAGTATCAAGGATCACACTCCGTTTGCTGATGAAAATCAGATCGTCAATATAACGAAAATATAAAACGATTTGACTTCTAAAGGGGTTCCCATCTCCAAAGATGTGGGTTCTCACCCACCAACCCATATATAGGTTGGCCAGGGAGGATGAAACCTAAGATAAGTCTACTGCAAAAACCCTTTTGTAATCATAAACTCAAATTGAATTTGTTTTCAATGCATTCAAGAGTATCTAAGCCCAAGAACAACACATGTAATAGATTTCAGTGTGCCAGTCCTTAGATATGGTAGCTGCATAAGTTTTCTATTTTCAGGCTTTTTCTTTTATTTTCCCCTGGTGATCCTGCCAGTAACACACTTTCTGTCATAGGACGACAAAATTCGCTCAACATAACACTAACTGAAAAGAGGGCACTGTAGGCAGAATGCACAAAAAGTAATCCACTGACAACATTTCTGGCAGAATCAACACAAATGTTTTTGCAGACATAACAAAACACTTTTGATGGACAGACTATAATGGACCAAATAAGAGAAGTCTGTGTTATTTTACCTGGCAATTGTGCGGTCCTGCGAGACTTTACAGAAATAAAATAGTTGTCCCCTTTTTCCCCACAAATAGAGCTTTTTTTTGGTGGTATTTGATCCCCTATGAGATTTTAAATTTTTGCGCTAAAAACAAAAAAAAAACATAAATTTTGAAAACAAAATACAAAAAACTGTATTTTTTACTTTCTGCTGTAAAACACATCTAATAAAACATTTGAAAAAAAAAAATCAAATGTCTTTATAATTTTAGGCTAATATGTATTTTGCTACATATTTTTGTTAAAAAAAAATTCAAATAAGCGTATATTGATTGGTTTGTGCAAAAGTTATAGCGTCTACAAACTATAGGATATTTTTATTTTTTACATTTTTTATTTTACTAGTAATGGCTATGATCAGCAACAAGTTAACATCAGGGGTGATCAAAATGTGTGCCTAGCTGGTGTTGCAGTGTAGTGGGGGGAGATGCTTTTACTAGTGAAAGGCATGAATTGGTGTTCCTGCTTTACAGCAACGCAGGATCGATGCCTTCTGTTCTGACAGAATGGCAAATTGCCTTGTTTACATAGGCAGACTGCCATGACTGCTGAGGAGCATAGGCCCAGAAACAAAGTTAACGTAATAACCCAACACCCCCTTGCCCCCTCCCCATAAAAAAAAACACGCTTACCACAATTAAGTTGGAAAGGGCAAGGCCACAGCTTTTATTTATTTTCCAATAACAAACCAGAACACGTCTAGACCAGTGCCAGTCACAGTTGTACTGTGGGCACTCTTAGTCATTAACATAACTTCCAAAAAGGGGTAAAGGGGAAGGGTCTGTCCTTACCATCAGTGCCTGACAGACAGCTTACCCCCCAATTTACAAACAATGGCGTAACTCATTACTGGAACTTTAGCGCTGGCAAGTTCAAAACCACCGCAAAAGCTGTGACAGACCGACCGAACAACAGGGTGGGGGTGGGGTGGGCAGCTCTTCACCATGATTCTTCTGAAAAGGACCCAGAATTCCTTGGGAAGGTCCTCTTAACTGAGCTCCGGCCCATCCCCGTACCCAAGGCTCCGTCCAATCCATTTGACCCATATATCTTCCTGCTTGGTCCCAACTCCTGGCCATGCCCCCATCAGTCAAGGCTCTCTTTCCCTTCAGGGGTCAAGAGGCCTTCATGACTGCAGAGGCGCATAGGCCCAGAATCAAAGTTAACGTAATAACCCAACAACCCCTTGCCCCTTCCCCATATAAAAAACTATTCTTACCACAACTAAGTTGGAAAGGGCAAGGCCACAGCTTTTATTTATTTTCCGATTACAAACCAGAACACGTCTAGACCAGTGCCAGTCACAGTTGTACTGTGAGTAGGGTTGAGCAAACCCGGACTGTATTGTTCGGGATCGTACCGGACTTTTGGGTATTTGGTACCCGGACACGGACCCAAACTTTTTACTGTATGTTCGGGATACTGTCCGTTGTTCGGTAATGTTATTTCATGTTTTGGCGCGGTTTTAATGCTTTGGCGTGGTTTAAATGGCGCGGTTTCAACAGGTGCAAGGCAGCCAATCAGCAAGCATTTAACTAGTGTGCCCTTAGAAGCCATCACAGCCATGCCTACTAATGGCATGGCTGTGATTGGCCAATGCAGCATGTGATCCAGACTCTATATAAGCTGGAGTCACATAGCGTCGCGCGTCACTCTGCTCTAACTATACTAGGGACAGGTTCCTGGCTGCTGCTGCTGAGGGAGAGATAGGAGATTATTATTGTAGGGGCAGGCTGGAGATTGCTTTCAGGGAAAGAATAGGAAGAATCTTCTTTAATCAGACAGCGATCTACATCGATTTTACTGTGTGGGGGTGCAGTGCACAATCTTTTTGCCCTGACCTGAGCCCAGTGAGGAGGAGGAGGGAGAAAAATAAAAAAAAACTTTTATCAGTCTGTTAGGTGGGCGGCGTGCGGTGTGTAGCGGCCAGGTAATGCAAGCTCAGTGCATATGTGTCTGCTTAATCTGGATTTAAAAAAGAAAAAAACTTTTTTCCTTCATATTTTACTTTGACATACAGTGTTTAGACACCGTTTTTCTAATCTGCTCTTCAAAAAGCACCAATGTAAGGCAAAAATTATTATTTTTCAGTATTTAAGGAAAAAATAATTTTTCAGTTTTTCATTCAAATGTTTTTTTTTTATTCAATAGCGGAATAGAACAACAACAGTATCCAACCTGTTAGGCATGCGGCGTGTAGCAGCCATGTAATGCAAGCTCAGTGCATATGTGTCTGCTTAATCTGGATTTAAAAAAGAAAAAAACTTTTTTCCTTCATATTTTACTTTGACATATAGTGTTTAGACACTGCTTTTTCTAATCTGCTCTTCAAAAAGCACCAATGTAAGGCAAAATTAATTATTTTTCAGTATTTAGGGAAAAAAAATTATTTATCAGTTTTTCATTCAAATGTTTTTTTTTTTTATTCAATAGCGGAATAGAACAACAACAGTATCCAACCTGTTAGGCGTGCGGCGTGTAGCAGCCATGTAATGCAAGCTCAGTGCATATGTGTCTGCTTAATCTGGATTTAAAAAAAAAAAAACTTTTTTCCTTCATATTTTACTTTGAAATACAGTGTTTAGACACTGCTTTTTCTAATCTGCTCTTCAAAAAGCACCAATGTAAGGCAAAAATAATTATTTTTCAGTATTTAGGGAAAAAAAATATTTTTCAGTTTGTCATTCAAATGGGATTTTTTTATTCAATAGCGGAATAGAACAACAACAGTATTCAACCTGTTAGGCGTGCGGCATGTATCAGCCATGTAATGCAAGCTCAGTGCATATGTGTTTGCTTAATCTGGATTTAAAAAAAAAAATAAAACTTTTTTCCTTCATATTTTCCAGTGACTTACAGTGTTTAGACACTGCAGTTCTAATCTGCTATTCAACAAGCACCAATTAAGGGGACAATTATTTTTCAGTTTTTCATTCATACTTTACTGTGACACTGTCAAACAGCGTTTAGACACCGCTGTTCAAATCTGCTCTTCAAAAATCACCAATTAAAGGGAAAAATAGAAATTTTTCATTCATACGTTACAGTGAGATACATCCATTGGATACTGTTGTTGTATTCCGCTTATCAATAAAAACCAATTCAGTGGAAAATAATTTAATTGCGGCCTAGTCTGCATATGTTACAGTGAGATACACCCTTTGGATACTGTTGTTCTATTCCGCTATTCAATAAACACTCATTTAGGGAAATAAAAATTGCGGCCTAGTCTGCATATGTTACAGCTAGATACACCCATTGGATACTGTTGTTGTATTCCGCTTATCAATAAAAACCCATTCAGGGGAAAATAATTTAATTGCGGCCTAGTCTGCATATGTTACAGTGAGATACACCCATTGGATACTGTTGTTGTATTCCGCTTATCAATAAAAACCCATTTAGGGGAACAAATAAATTGCGGCCTAGTCTGCATATGTTTCAGCGCAACAAGGCACACAGGTCTCGCATGGAGGCCCAGTTATTGATGGTGAAGTGGTGCTGTTCCACAGAGCGACTCATGCATGCATGCTGCAGCTGAAACTCCACTATGGCCTGCTGCTGCTCGCACAGTCTAGCCAGCATGTGCAAGGTGGAGTTCCACCTTGTGGGCACGTCACATATGAGGCAGTGAGCGGGAAGGCCGAAGTTACGCTGCAGCACTGACAGGCGAGCAGCAGCAGGGTGAGAACGCTGAAAGCCCAATGGCCCGCACTTTCTGCAGCAGCTCTGACATATCGGGGTCATTTCTAAGGAACCTCTGCACCACCATATTCAGCACATGCGCCAGGCAAGGGATGTGTGTCAAACCGGCTAGGCCCAGAGCTGCTACGAGATTTCGCCCATTATCGCACACCACCAGGCCGGGCTTGAGGCTCACTGGCAGCAACCACTCATCGGTCTGCTGTTGAATGCCCCTCCACAACTCCTGCGCGGTGTGTGGTTTTTCCCCCAAACAGGCACGTTTTAAAACTGCCTGCTGTCATTTACCCCTGGCTGTGCTGAAGTTGGTGGTGAAGGTGTTACGCTGACCGGATGAGGAGGTGGTAGAGGATGAGGAAGCGGAGTAGGAGGAGTTAGGAACAGGAGGCAAACTGAATTGCCCTGCAATCTTTGGTGGTGGAAGGACATGCGCCAAACTGCTATCCGCCTCAGGCCCAGCCACCACTGCATTTATCCAGTGTGCTGTTAGGGAGATATAACGTCCCTGACACAACGTACTGTGGGACAGCCACTGCCATAAGGCTTTTAAAACTCTGCGTCTCCACCAGACGGAATGACAGCATTTCAAAGGCCAGGAATTTTGAAATGGTGGCGTTCAGGGCCAGGGATCGCGGGTGGGTAGGGGGAGTACTTCCTCTTCTGCTCCAGTGTTTGGTAGATAAAAAGCTGAACGATTCCACCTGACATTGTGGAGATGGTTGTTGGCGACCCAGGTGGTGGTTTTGCTGGCAGATCCTCTGTTTGCGGGGTGGCAGGTGCCAGTCTCACTACAGAGGTGGATGAAGAGGCCGAGACTGCAGCAGAAGAGGAAGCAGGAGGAGCCAGAGACCTTTCTTGGTTTTTGAGGTGTCTACTCCACTGCAGCTCATACTTTGCACTTAGATGCCTGGTCATGCAGGTTGTGCTCAGGTTGAGAAGGTTTATGCCTCGCTTCAGGCTCTGATTGCACAGCGTAAAAACCACTAGTGTCCTGTCATCAGCACATTGTCTGAAGAACTGCCACACTAGGGAACTCCTTTGAGCTGGCTTTGGTGTGCTCGATCCCTTGCTGCGTTGGGCAGTAGCAGGCGTAGTGTTCTATAAGCATCGCAGGCCAATATGATTCTAGATCACCTCAGATATCAGTCAGTGTATTCATTGGTCAGTTGTGGAACATTATTCAATCATCACAGACCTATAGGGTTATAGATCACTTCAGATATCAGTCAGAGTATTCATTGGTCAGTTGTGAACATTCTAAAATATTCACAGACCTATTTGGTTATCGATCACTTCAGATATGAGTCAGAGTATTCATTGGTCAGTTGTGGAACATTCTATAATATTCACAGACATATGGGATTATAGATCACCTCAGATATAAGTTACAGTATTTATTGGTCAGTTGTGGAACATTCTATAATATTCACATACATATTTGATTATAGATCACCTCAGATATCAGTCATAGTATTCATTGGTCAGTTGTGGAACATTCTATAATATTCACAGACCTATTTGATTATAGATCACTTCAGATATCAGTCAGAGTATTCATTGGGGAGTTTTGGAACATTCTATAATATTCACAGACCTATTTGATTATAGATCACTTCAGATATCAGTCACAGTATCCATTGGTCAGTTGTGGAACATTCTATAATATTCACAGACCTATTTGGTTATAGATCACTTCAGATATCAGTCATATATGTCAGTTGTGGAGCATTCTATAATATTCACAAACTTATTTGATTATAGATCACTTCAGATATCAGTCAGAGTATTTATCGGTCTGCTGTGGAACATTCTATAATATTCACAGGCCTGTAGGGTTATAGATCATTTCAGATATCAGTCAGAGACTTTATTGGTCTGCTGTGGAACATTCTATAATATTCACAGACCTATTTGATTATAGATCACTTCAGATATCAGTCAGAGTATTTATTGGTCAGTTGTGGAACATTCTATAATATTCACAGACATATGTGATTATAGATCACCTCAGATATCAGTCACAGTATTCATTGGTCAGTTGTGGAACATTCTATAATATTCACAGACCTATTTGATTATAGATCACTTCAGATATCAGTCAGAGTATTCATCGGTCAGCTGTGGAACATTCTATAATATTCACAGGCCTGTAGGGTTATAGATCATTTCAGATATCAGTCAGAGACTTTATTGGTCTGTTGTGGAACATTCTATAATATTCACAGACCTATTTGATTATAGATCACTTCAGATATCAGTCAGAGTATTTATTGGTCAGTTGTGGAACATTCTATAATATTCACAGACCTATTTGATTATAGATCACTTCAGATATCAGTCAGAGTGGTCAGTTGTGGAGCATTCTATAATATTCACAAACTTATTTGATTATAGATCACTTCAGATATCAGTCAGAGTATTCATTGGTCTGTTGTGGAACATTCTATAATATTCACAGACCTATTTGATTATAGATCACTTCAGATATCAGTCAGAGTATTTATTGGTCTGTTGTGGAACATTCTATAATATTCACAGACCTATTTGATTATAGATCACTTCAGATATCAGTCAGAGTATTTATTGGTCAGTTGTGGAACATTCTATAATATTCACAGACATATTTGATTATAGATCACTGCAGATATCAGTCAGAGTATTCATTGGTCAGTTGTGGAACATTCTATAATATTCACAGACATATGTGATTATATATCACCTCAGATATCAGTCAGAGTGGTCAGTTGTGGAACATTCTATAATATTCACAAACTTATTTGATTATAGAGCACTTCAGATATCAATCACAGTATTCATTGGTCAATTGTGGAACATTCTATAAGCATCACAGATCATCCATCTATATGATTATAGATTACATCAGATATCAGTGAGAGTATTATTAATCGGTCACTTGCGTATATCTATAACCACCACAGCTCATCTATAGGGCTATCAATTACATCATATCAGGTCCTTGAGTATCTATTGGTCAGTTGCGTATACCTTATATTGATCTGTATTAACATCATGTCCGAAAGGCCGACAAGGAGTGGCTGACGCTCACAGACCACGAAAAGAGGGCAAGCAGCCTCTGTGTTCATTGTGAAAAGTGGTGGTCACGGTTGACATAGTGCATCCTCTGCAGGTGGGGCACGCCCGTCCTTTATTTCCGATGCTGCCCATGCAATTCAGCCACAACATGTGGAAGAGTTGGTGGAGTGGTTCAATAAGCCGTCCTCGTCCTCCTCTTCCTCTGACACCCATGCTACTAGTAGTTTGCCTTCCACCGCAGCGGCCAAAGCGGCCTGTTCCCCAGGCTCCTTCTCCACATCTACTCCTTCAGTTGCCCAACCATCATGCATGGAGGAGTCACCAGAACTATTCGATCATAGTGTCAGTGACATGCTCCTGGAGGATGCACAACAATTTGAAAGCTGTGATATTTGTTCACAGGTTGATAAAGGGAATAACGCGAGCCTAGAGAGAGGGGGTGACAATACACACAAGAAACCAGCAGTCATGTTGCCACAGCTGCATATTGCCAAGTTTGCTTCAGTGACGAGGAGGGAGGGGATGATGAGGTCACTGACTATACTTGGGTGCCTGACAGGATAGAGGAGGAGGAGGAGGGGGGAGGAGGAGGAGGAGGGGGAGGATGAGGAGGACGCACAACTCCAACGAGGCAGGATGAGCTCCGGGGGCCGTCATAGCAGTAGCCAACCTATTGCGTCACAGCACAGAGCTCCACAGGTGCAGGGTTCTGCAAAATCCCAGCAGACTCCAAAAAGTTCATTAGGTGGGCTTTTTTCAGCATCTGTGCAGTAGACCGCAGCGTTGCTGTTTGCAACATCTGTCTAAAGTGGATCAAGCATGGCCAGAACACCAGCCGCTTGGGCACCACATGTTTGACAAGGCATATGACGACCTACCATGCAGTCCGTTGGCAACAGCACTTGAAAGAGGCACCAGATCAAAACAAGCATACATCACCTTGCTCCTCATCTGCCATCTCTAACCCTACTATACCTCATGCCTTCTCAAATACCAGCATTGAGAGGGATGATGGTATAGCAATGAGTGGCAGAGAGACTTGCACCCAATCTGCTAGCTGTACACCACTGCTTGATTTGAGCAGCAGGCAAATTTCACTACCCCAGTTGCTGAATCATAGAAAGAAATACTGTCCCAGCCATTTACAAGCTCAGTGTCTTAATGCTAGCTTGGCCAAATTGCTAGCATTACAGTTGCTGCCTTTTCATCTGGTAGACTCGGCTGCCTTTTGCGAATTTGTGGAATGTGCTGCACCATAGTGGCAGGTCCCAAAAAGGCATTTCTTTTCGCGTAAGGATATGCGATAATGGCACCAGCCTTCTCTCCGCCCCCCCCCCCCCCCCCCCACAGGGACACTTGACACATGTTCCATGCTTGGCACATGTTCTGAATCTGGTGGTGCAGCGTTTCTTGAGCAGATACCCGGGCTTCCAAGATCTCCTGAGGCAGGCCAGGAAAGTCTGTGGCCATTTCTGCCATTTGTTCAATGCCAGTGCTCGCTCTTCTGACATTCATCGGGAATTCAACCTGGCCACCAACCGCCTCATTTGTGACATGCCCACCAGGTGGAACTCAATGTTGGCAATGCTGCAGCGGCTGCACATGCAGCAAAGGGCCATCAATGAGTACCTGTGTGAGTATGGCACAAGGACAGGGTCAGGGGAGCTTAGTTTTTTCTCGCCACGCAATTTTGATTAAGGATGCATGGAACATCCTGTCACCATTTGAGGAGGCCACAAGGATGGTGAGCCGGGACGATGCATGCATCAGTGACACTATCCCCCTAGTCTACCTGCTGGAGCACACACTGAGTGGAATCATGGACAGGGCACTTGAGGCAGAACAGCGGGAGGAAGAGGAGGACTTCCTTTCCGCACAAGGCCCCCTTTATGCAGATATCATTCCTGTAGGGCCACAAAACACACAGGAGGAAGAGGAGGTGGAGGATGAGGATTTCGGCAGCATGGATGTAGAGGAAGAGGATAGCATACAGCAGTCTTCAAAGGATAGTTTTGATTCCCCAGAAACCACAGGAGTTTTACGTGGTTGGGGAGAGGTTGCTCCTGCTGTCAATGTCATCCTTAGTGACCCAGAGGACTCAGAAGCTCGTGCCTCCTCCAACTTTTGTTGCATGGGCTCCCTGATTCTGCAAAGCCTGCAAAAGGACCCAAGAATTTGTGCTATCAAGGAGAGGGATAATTACTGGTTGGCAACCCTTCTTGATCCACGTTACAAGGGTAAAGTTGCAGAGCTCATCCTGCCTTCGCAGAGGGAGCAGAGGATGAAACATCTTGAGGAGGCCTTGAAAAAAAAATTGTGTACCGCCTTTCCAGACACTGGGAGGTCAACATTCTCCTGATGTGTTTATGAGACATCGTTCAGCCAAAGGAGGAGCGGTGCATCACTTATTCGCCTTATTGGATTCTGGCACTGGCAGTAACTGTATGACACAATCAGGCTGTTCATTTTGCAAGGGAATTTCCACTTTGCAAGGGAATTTTCCTTAGCTTAGTTAATGTGGTGAACATTCACTTTGCAAAGAATATTTAATCACATGTAAGGAAAGTAAAAAAAAACACACTACTGTTTTAGATAATTGATTGGATAGATTGGAAAATGCCCAATGGATCCAACCTCATCTCAGCTTCTTTGGATCTCTCCTCCTGCAGAGATTTAATTTATCTGGACAACTCCCAATTGCCATCTGGGTCACTTATACAGGAATCAATACCTCCCCCTAAGAATTGGGGCCTTGCATCAGGAAAAGATTTTCTTCTACATTATCTTGTATCTAACCTATCTCTTGATCCTGAACTACCCATGGCTTTAATGCCACAATCCTCGAATTGACGGGGCACTCAAATCAACTTGCGGTTCAAGCCCTGTTTTCAAACTTGCCTGAAACAACACACCCTTGTCCCATCTGTGGATAACACTGATCCCTCTTCCTGTCATTCTGATAATACAGATCTTTTCAGTAAGAGAGAGCTGCTGCTGTTTTACCTCCTTATGAATGTCCCATTGATCTCATTCTGGGCACTACTCCACCCAAATGACGTGTCGTTCTTCATTATGAACCTAAAAACCAGAAAGATACCATTAAGGAGAATCTCAGGAATGGTTTTATTTGGCAATATGCTTCCCTTTGTGCAGGGGAAAGTCGGTACCTATTGTTCTGGCATAGAGTACAGAGGCCTCAGCAAAATAACCATTCCCAATAAATATTATATATCATAGATCAGAGAACTCCTTTTCTGTAGCCAAGGTGCTTGAGACATCTCCAAACTGGTCCTGAATGGAGCGTACAACCTAATTTGTATCCATTTGGATGATGGGTGAAAGACGGCCTTGAATAATCTTGAAGGTCGTTATGAGTACTTGGAAATGCCCTTGGTCTCAGAAATGCTCCTGTCATGTTTCAAGGGTTTGCAGTGATGTCTTTTGGCATTATTTGGACAGATTCATAGAAATTGTATGAAACCCCATTTTTCTTCATCTCTTTCTAAACACTTCAAACATGTTTGCATTTTCCTATTCACTCTCCAGGGGCATTCTCCCTATGCAAAACTATCTAAATGCATTTTTCACTAAACTCAAATCTCCTTTTCTGGATACATCATTTCAGTCACTGGAATCTCCATAGATCCTGACAAAGTCCAGGTGATCCTTTGTTGGGCTTTACCATAAGAATTTAAAACAATATAGCACTTCAATGACTTTGCCAACTTCACAGAAAGTTCATCATAGATGTTTCTATTATAATTGCATCCATTATGGCCCTGACAAGAAATTGTGCCTGTACCATTGGTTGGCCCCCCAGAAGCCCTGTCAGCCTTTGAGACAATATAGAAATCCTAACTTTTGATTCCTGTACTCACTCACTCAGACCTAAGTCTTCCTCCTTAGACGTTTATGGCTTGGAAGCTAGAGCTTGAGCTGGTTTCTATCGATGTTCACTAATCTGTGTTACCCATGTGCTTTTCTCTCTAAGAAATTCTCCTCTGGGGAGAGGCAGTCAAATGGGCCCTAGAAGCCATTGGCTTGAAGGTGCCTGATACTCCTTCAATGTGTGTACAGACCTCCGGAACTTTGAGTATATTGGAGTATCCAAACATTTAAATTCCAGGCAGGTGCCTGTTTACTCTCTTTAAAACACTTTCACTTTCACTTTCAAATTATGGACCCACTTCCAAAACAACAGTCAAATGGCTAGACTGAAAGGACCAGTCTCTGGAGCTTTTTCTTCAATGCTTTGTATCTGAAAATCAACTGGACTGAGTGTTTCTTTTGCCATGGGCCAAATTCCCCTATAAAGGTCTGCCTCATCTTCCTCTGTGGTGTTACCTCTCTTTTGTGTCCATGGATCTATCATGCAAAGCTCTGCTCTTTCCCCAGTCCATGTTTTCACTTTCAATAGATTTTTAATGAAGATTTTTTAAGAAACTTTAAAGAAAGTCTTGCAGTCACACAATATAAAATCTATTGAGGTGACAAAGATGCTTGGTATTGGGCTACATTCATAGGTGTAATAGAAATCGACCTTAAAAGTGTATGAACCCAGGATGCAGTCAGCAAATATGTAAACGGTCCCAAAAATTGAGGGGATTATAGGTACAAGGGAGGGCAGAATGAGGAAAAGGGGGGGGGGAGATAACGTAGCCCTTTTGTGTCCCTGCACTCCAGCCACCATGTTCAGTCTCAGGCTGGGTGGCCGGCACCCTGTTATTGTGTGAATAGGATCATGTGCGGTGGTGGGGGTGGCCTGTCCACAATCCCAGGTGGCACATGCGCAAGGGTTGCTCCTGGACTCCCTCCTTGGCCTCGCTGTGAACCGCCACTGTCTTCTCCTCTTGTTCTCCTCCGGCCTCGGTCTCAGGTCCTTTCCTGTTGTGGCAGCCAGTCTGGCAGTGTAACAGAGGCAGCAGCCAGTCAGAGTGAGAGTAAAGGAGCAGTTAGGGTCACGCCGTGTAGTGATCAGTATAGGAATACTGTAGGTGTAGTGTAATTTAGTGGTCAGTGTAGTTGACAGTGTAGTGTAGTGGTCAGTGTAGTGTAGTGGACAGTGTAGTGTAGTGGACAGTGTAGTGTAGTAGACAGTGTAGTGTAGTGGTCAGTGTAGTATAGTGGATAGTATATGTAATGGTCAGTGTAGTGGACAGTGTAGTGTAATGTAGTGTAGTGTAGTGGTCAGTGTAGTGTAGTGTAGTAGACAGTGTAGTGGAAAGTATATCAGTGTAGTGTAGTTGTCAGTGTAGTGTAGTGGACAGTGCAGTCTAGTGGACAGTGTAGTGTAGTGTAGTGTAGTGAAAAGTGTAGTGTAGTGGTCAGTGTAGTGTAGTAAACAGTGTAGTATAGTGGACAGTGTAGTGGACAGTGTAGTGTAGTGAACAGTGTAGTGTAGTGGTCAGTGTAGTGGACAGTGTAGTGGTCAGTGTAGTGTAGTGGACAGTGTAGTGGACAGTGTAGTGGTCAGCGTAGTATAGTGGATAGTATATGTAATGGTCAGTGTAGTGGACAGTGTAGTGTAATGTAGTGTAGTGTAGGGGTCAGTGTAGTGTAGTGTAGTAGACAGTGTAGTGGAAAGTATAGTTGTCAGTGTAGTGTAGTGGACAGTGCAGTCTAGTGGACAGTGTAGTGTAGTGTAGTGAAAAGTGTAGTGTAGTGGTCAGTGTAGTGTAGTAAACAGTGTAGTATAGTGGACAGTGTAGTGTAGTGGTCAGTGTAGTGTAGTGGTCAGTGTAGTGGACAGTGTAGTGGTCAGTGTAGTGTAGTTGACAGTGTAGTGTAGTGGTCAGTGTAGTGTAGTGGACAGTGTAGTGTAGTGGACAGTGTAGTGTAGTAGACAGTGTAGTGTAGTGGTCAGTGTAGTATAGTGGATAGTATATGTAATGGTCAGTGTAGTGGACAGTGTAGTGTAATGTAGTGTAGTGTAGTGGTCAGTGTAGTGTAGTGTAGTAGACAGTGTAGTGGAAAGTATAGTTGTCAGTGTAGTGTAGTGGACAGTGCAGTCTAGTGGACAGTGTAGTGTAGTGTAGTGAAAAGTGTAGTGTAGTGGTCAGTGTAGTGTAGTAAACAGTGTAGTATAGTGGACAGTGTAGTGGACAGTGTAGTGTAGTGAACAGTGTAGTGTAGTGGTCAGTGTAGTGTAGCTGTCAGTGTAGTGGACAGTGTAGTGGTCAGTGTAGTGTAGTGGACAGTGTAGTGTAGTGGACAGTGTAGTGTAGTAGACAGTGTAGTGTAGTGGTCAGTGTAGTATAGTGGATAGTATATGTAATGGTCAGTGTAGTGTAATGTAGTGTAGTGTAGGGGTCAGTGTAGTGTAGTGTAGTAGACAGTGTAGTGGAAAGTATAGTTGTCAGTGTAGTGTAGTGGACAGTGCAGTCTAGTGGACAGTGTAGTGTAGTGAAAAGTGTAGTGTAGTGGTCAGTGTAGTGTAGTAAACAGTGTAGTATAGTGGACAGTGTAGTGTAGTGGTCAGTGTAGTGTAGTGGTAAGTGTAGTGGACAGTGTAGTGGTCAGTGTAGTGTAGTGGACAGTGTAGTGTAGTGGAAAGTGTAGTGTAGTGAACAGTGTAGTGTAGTGAACAGTGTAGTGTAGTGGACAGTGTAGTTTAGTGCTCAGTGTAGTGTAGTGTAGTGATCAGTGTAGTGTAGTGGACAGTGTGGTGTAGTGGTCAGTGTAGTGTAGTGGACAGTTTAGTGGACAGAGTGTAGTGTAGTGGACAGAGTGGTGTTCAGTGTAGTGGACAGTGTAGTGTAGTGGTCAGTGTAGTGTAGTGGACAGTGTAGTGTAGTGATCAGTGTAGTGAACAGTGTAGTGTAGTGGTCAGTGTAGTGTAGTGGTCAGTGTTGTGTAATGGACAATGTAGTGGTCAGTGTAGTGTAGTGTAGTGAACAGTGTAGTGTAGTGGTCAGTGTAGTGTAGTGAACAGTGTAGTGTAGTGGACAGTGTAGTGTAGTGCTCAGTGTAGTGTAGTGTAGTGATCAGTGTAGTGTAGTGGACAGTGTGGTGTAGTGGTCAGTGTAGTGTAGTGGACAGTTTAGTGGACAGAGTGTAGTGTAGTGGACAGAGTGGTGTTCAGTGTAGTGGACAGTGTAGTGTAGTGGTCAGTGTAGTGTAGTGGACAGTGTAGTGTAGTGTAGTGATCAGTGTAGTGAACAGTGTACTGTAGTGAACAGTGTATTGTAGTGTAGTGGTCAGTGTAGTGTAGTGGTCAGTGTAGTGTAATGGACAATGTAGTGGTCAGTGTAGTGTAGTGTAGTGGACAGTATAGTGTAGTGGACAGTGTAGTGGTAAGTGCAGTGTAGTGGTCAGTGTAGTTTAGTGGTCAGTGCAGTGTAGTGAACAGTGTAGTGGGTAGTGTAGTGGGCAGTGTAGTGTTGTGGTCAGTGTAGTGTAGTGTACAGTGTATTGTAGTGGACAGTGTAGTGAAGTAGTCATTGTAGTGGTCATTGTAGTATAGTGTAGTGGACAGTGTAGTGTAATGAATAGGGTTGAGCGAACATGGACTGTATTATTCGTGTTCGTACCGAATAAATGGATTTTTGTTACCCGAACACGGACCCCGAAAACTTTACTGTATGTTCGGGTAAAAATCTGTGTTCGGTCATTTTATTTCCGGGTTTGTATGTATTGGCGCGCTTTAAATGGCGGGCTTTCAACAGCCAATCAACAAGCGTTTAACTGGTGTGCCTTAAGCCATCCCAGCCATGCCTACAAATGTATTAGTAGCTGTGATTGGCCATCTGAAGCATGTGACCAAGTCTTTATAAGTTTGAGACCGAGCGCCGCTGCGTCATTATGCTGTAGTACAGGGACAGAGCACACATCATACGTGCTGGCTGCTGATTAGGGACAGACAGGCAAAAAATCATATTGTGACCGAAAAGAATTGAGGGACAGGTCGGAGTGCTGCAGGCAGGGCGAGATATAGGCATTTTAGGGCGAGGCTGGAGATATTTAGGGTCAGTGTTCTACAATCGATTTTGCTGTGTGGGGGGGGGGGGGGTTTGCAGTGCAGGCAGTGACCGATCTTATCGATCCTTTTAGGGAGAGTCTGGACATAGGCAGGTGTCAGTGGTCCACATCGATTTTGCTGTGTGTGGGGTGGTGTGAACACAATCTTTTTGCCCACTGAGGAGGAGGGAGAAAAAAAGTATTTTTTATCAGTCAGTTGTGTGCAGCGTTTTTCCTTCAGTGCTGCTGTGCTGACTGTGATAATACACTGCTGTGTTCACACATGTGCTATTATTGAGTGATTTCAAAAGTTATACACTTTTTTCTATTCCACTATTCAATATACACCCTTGGGTTAAAAAAATTAAATTGCGGCATAGTCTGTACTAATCTAGTTAAAAATTACAAACTTAAAAGGGGAATTTTTTTTTTTTCCCCTCCATAGCCTGCAGCAGAGCTGACTGATATAAGACACTGCTGTTCACATGTGCTATTGATAAATCACCAATTTTATATCATATTTTCTATTCCGCTATTCAATCTACACCTTTGGGTATAAACAATTAAATTGCGGGATAGTCTGTGTCGGTACATGTGAGATACACCTTTCCAATTTTTGGGGCGCATCTCATACTGCCGAGGATTTGAGGGTGCTGCCTGTTCCGAACTCCTCCTACTCCTCATCCTGCCTTTGGGGGTACAAAAAATAGTAATTTGGGCCTAGTCTGGGTCTCTACGTGTGAGATACATACACCTTTTTATAACATATTTTCTATTCCGCTATTCAATCTACACCTTTGGGTATAAACAATTAAATTGCGGGATAGTCTGTGTCGGTACGTGTGAGATACACCTTTCCAATTTTTGGGGCGCATCTCATACTGCCGAGGATTTGAGGGTGCTGCCTCTTCCGAACTCCTCCTACTCCTCATCCTGCCTTTGGGGGTACAAAAAATAGTAATTTGGGCCTAGTCTGGGTCTCTACGTGTGAGATACATACACCTTTTTATAACATATTTTCTATTCCGCTATTCAATCTACACCTTTGGGTATAAACAATTAAATTGCGGGATAGTCTGTGTCGGTACGTGTGAGATACACCTTTCCAATTTTTGGGGCGCATCTCATACTGCCGAGGATTTGAGGGTGCTGCCTGTTCCGAACTCCTCCTACTCCTCATCCTGCCTTTGGGGGTACAAAAAATAGTAATTTGGGCCTAGTCTGGGTCTCTACGTGTGAGATACATATACCTTTTGATATCATATTTTCTATTCCGCTATTCAATCTACACCTTTGGGTAAAAACAATTAAATTGCGGGATAGTCTGTGTCGGTACGTGTGAGATACACCTTTCCAATTTTTGGGGCGCATCTCATACTGCTGAGGATTTGAGGGTGCTTCAGTGTGCCTCCTGCCTGTTCCGAACTCCTCCTACTCCTCATCCTGCCTTTGGGGGTACAAAAAATAGTAATCGCGGCCTAGTCTGGTTCTGTACGTGTGAGATACATACACCTTTTTTTTGATAATATTTTCTATTCTGCTATTTAATCTACACCTTTGGAGTAAAAACAATTAAATTGCGGGATAGTCTGTGTCGGTACGTGTGAGATACATACACCTTTTGATATCATATTTTCTATTCCGCTATTCAATCTACACCTTTGGGTAAAAACAATTAAATTGCGGGATAGTCTGTGTTGGTACGTGTGAGATACACCTTTCCAATTTTTGGGGCGCATCTCATACTGCCGAGGATTTGAGGGTGCTTCAGTCTGCCTTCTGCCTGTTCCGAACTCCTCCTACTCCTCATCCTGCCTTTGGGGGTACAAAAAATAGTAATCAGGGCCTAGTCTGGTTCTGTACGTGTGAGATACATACACCTTTTTTTTGATAATATTTTCTATTCCGCTATTTAATCGACACCTTTGGGTAAAAACAATTAAATTGCGGGATAGTCTGTGCCGGTACGTGTGAGATACACCTTTCCAATTTTTGGGACGCATCTCATACTGCCGAGGATTTGAGGGTGCTTCAGTCTGCCTCCTGCCTGTTCTGAACTCCTCCTACTCCTCATCCTGCCTTTAGGGTACAAAAAATAGTAATCAGGGCCTAGTTTGTGTTTGTACGTGTGAGATACACCGTTTTGTAAAATTGTTCCTATTCCGCTATTCAATATACACCCTGTTTGAGTGTAAAAAATTAAATTACGGTATAGTCTGTATCGGTACATGTGAGATACACCTTTTTAAATTTGTTTGGCGCATCTCCTTCCACCACCGAGGATTGCAGGGCAATTCAGTTTGCCTCCTGTTCCCAACTCCTCCTACTCCTCTTCCTCATCCTGCCTTTAGGGTACAAAAAATTGTAATCGGGGCCTAGTCTGTGTTTGTACGTGTGAGATACACCGTATTATAAAATTTTTCCTATTCCGCTATTCAATATACACCCTTTTGGAGTGTAAAAAATTAAATTACAGCATAGTCTGTATCGGTACGTGTGAGATACACCTTTTAAATTTGTTTGGCGCATCTCCTTCCACCGGCAAGGATTGCAGGGCGCTTCAGTTTGCCTCCTGTTCCAAACTCCTCCTACTCCTCTTCCTCATCCTCCCTTTAGGGTACAAAAAATTTTAATCGGGGCCTAGTCTGTGTTTGTACGTGTGAGATACACCGTTTTTTATCCTTTTTCCTATTCCGCTATTCAATATACACCCTTTTGGGGTAAAAAACATTAAATTGCGGCATAGTTTGCATATTTGACTGTGAGATACACCCGTGCGATACTGTTGTTGTTTTGTTCCGCTTTTCAATAAACACCTTTCTAGGGCAAGATCATAAATTACAGAAATATGAGGAGACCGCCAAATAGGGGCCGTGGCCTGGGTCGTGGTGCTGCTGGTAGAGCTCCTGTTGCTAGGAGAGGACGTGGTCGATCTGTGCCAGCTACACGCACAAGTGAAACACCTTCCTCAAGTGTGAGTAGGCGACAGAACCTGCAGCAGTATTTGGTAGGGCATCATACGCCTCTAGAAGTGATGAGGCCAGAACAAGTAGAGGCGATAGTAGATTGGTTTGCTGCTGACAGTGCCTCCAGTTCCTTCACATTGTCTCCCACCCAGTCTACTGCAGAAAGGTCAGAGTTGGCACCTGCAGCCAATGTCCAACCGTCTTTCACCTCACCCCCTTGCAAATCAGGCAAGCAGTCTGAGCCCCAAGTCATACAGCAGTCTCTTCTTCTTTTTGAGGACGTTGTCAGCAGGGTTTCCCAGGGCCATCCACCTAGCCCTGCCCCAGAAGTGGAAGAGATTGAGTGCAGCGATGCCCAACCACTTATTTCTCAAGATGAGTACATGCAAGGACCATCGCAGCACGTCTCCGATGATGACGAAATGCAGGTGCCAACTGCTGCGGCATTCAGAATTGTGGAGACCGACAAGGAGGGCAGGGGTGAAGACTGGGTGAAAGATGATGTGGAGGATGATGAGGTCCTCGACCCCACATGGAATGAAGGTCATGCAGGTGACCTGAGTAGTTTGGAGGAAGAGGCGGTGGTCGCACATAGCCACCAGCACAGCAGAAGAGGGAGCAGGGTGCAGAAGCGGAGCGGCCGTGCCCTAGACACTACGCCTGCTACTGCCCAACGCAGCAAGGGAACGAGCGCAGCAAAGCCAGCTTAAAGGAGTTCTCTAGCGTGGAAGTTCTTCAGAAAATGTGCTGATGACAGGACACGAGTGGTTTGCACCCTGTGCAATCAGAGCCTGAAGCGAGGCATAAACCTTCTCAACCTGAGCACAACCTGCATGATCAGGCATCTAAGTGAAAAGCACGAGCTGCAGTGGAGTAGACACCTTCAAAACCAAGAAACGTCTCTGGCTCATCCTGCTTCCTCTTCTGCTGCAGTCTCGGCCTCTCCATCCACATCTGTAGTGATACCGGCACCTGCCATCCCGCAAACAGACGATCTGTCAGCAACACCACCACCTGGGTCACCAACCATCTCCACAATGTCCCGTGGAAGCGTTCAGCTTTCCATCTCCCAAAACACTTGAGAGGAAGAGGAAGTACCCCCCTACCCACCCGCGATCCCTGGCCCTGAATGCCAGCATTTCAAAATTCTTGGCCTTTGAAATGCTGTCATTCCGTCTGGTGGAGACGCACAGTTTTAAAAACCTTATGTCAGTGGCTGTCCCACAGTACGTCGTGCCCAGCCGCCACTACTTTTCCAGGCAAGCCATCCCGTCGTTTGTGCGCACTTTCGGCGTTCTCACCCTGCTGCTGCTCGCCTGTCAGCGCTGCAGCGTAACTTCGGCCTTCCCGCTCACCGCCTCATATGTGACGTGCCCACAAGGTGGAACTCCACCTTGCACATGCTGGAAAGACTGTGCAAGCAGCAGCAGGCCATAGTGGAGTTTCATCTGCAGCATGCACGCGTGAGTCGCTCTGCGGAACAGCACCACTTCACCACCAATAACTGGGCCTCCATGCGAGACCTGTGTGCCTTGTTGCGCTGTTTTGAGTACTCCACCAACATGGCCAGTGCCGATGACGCCGTTGTCAGCTTAACTATCCCACTTCTATACCTCCTTGAAAAAACAATTTGGGCGATGATGGAAGAGGATGTGGCACAGGATGAGGAGGAGGAGGATGAAGAGGTAAAATTTCCAAGGCTTTCAGGGCAGTCATTCGCAAGGGGCTCCGAGGGTGGGTTCCTGCACACACAAACGCCAGGGATACAATTGTCCAGCAGGGGCAAAGTTCTGGAGAATGAGAAGGATGAGGAGGAGGAGATGGAGGAGGAGATGGAACCATGTTCACAGCAGGGTGGCACCCAGGCCAGCTCATGGCCATCACTGGTGCATGGCTGGGGGGATACAGAGGACACAGACGATACCCCTCCCACAGAGGACAGCCTTTCATTGCCTCTGGGCAGCCTTGCACACATGAGCGATTACACGCTGCAGTGTCTCCACAACGACCGCTGAGTTGCCCACATTCTAACTTGTGCTGATTACTGGGTGGCCACGCTGCTGGATCCCCGTTACAAGGACAACGTACCGTCCTTAATTCACTCACTGGAGCGCGATCGCAAGATGCGCGAGTACAAGCACAAGCTGGTAGACGCGATGCTGCTGGCATTCCCACCTGACAGCGGGGCCACAGTGGAAGCACAAGGCAGAGGAGGAGGAGGAAGAGGTCGCCAATGCAACCAGGGCACCGCCAGCACCTCAGAAGGCAGGGTTAGCATGGCCGAAATGTGGAAAAGCTTTGTCAGCACGCCACAACAAACAGCAGCACCAGCAGCTCATATGGAACTTAACAGGAGGCAGCATTTCACCAACATAGTGGAGCAGTATGTGTGCACACGCCTACATGTAGTGAATGACGGGTCTGCCCCCTTCAACTTCTGGGTCTCCAAATTGGGCACATGGCCTGAGCTTGCCCTTTACGCCTTGGAGGTGCTGGCGTGCCCTGCAGCCAGTGTATTATCTGAACGGGTATTTAGCACGGCTGGGGGCGTTATCACAGACAAGCGCAGCCGCCTGTCCAGAGACAATGTGGACAAGCTCACGTTCATTAAAATGAACCAGGCATGGATACCACGGGACTTTTCCGTACCTTGTGCAGAATAGCGATGGATACCGACCTTACCCAGCCATTGTTCTATTTTTGCTCTTTCTCACTCTTTTGAGGTGTACCCTCATTTAAAATTTCTGAAAAAAAGCAGTGTTGGCTACCTCGTCCTCCTCCACTGCCGCTTCCACCTACACCCCCCATAGGTGTGCGCAGCCTATTGCATTAGGGTGTGCACCCCAAAGTTTAAATACACATGCATGTGTTTGCCTACATGTACATGGCCCTGATACATTACTCTCCCTGCTGGCAAAGTGAAATAGAAGTGTGTGGCACTTCTCTTATGGCAGAGCAGGTCCGAGGGAGATCTTTCCCATCTCCTCACTGGCAAACAGAGCGATAATGCTAATGTGCCCTAGGTGATTAGGGTGTGCCCAGGCACACCCGGCACACCCTGTGCGCACGCCTATGACACCGCCACATCCACATCCACCACCACCTCAACCTCCCTCCTACTCCATATGGGCCTCTTCCTTCACAGATGAAGAACATTGTTTTATTTTTCTGTTTTTTTTTTTGTTGTTTTAAGTTATTTCCCTATCCACATTTGTTTGCAGAGCACTTGCCATGCTCTTAACTACGTTTTGCTGCCATTTGCAGCACTCTAGCCCTTTCCTTTGGTGTTTTAGAGCCATTTTAGTGCCTGAAAGTTCGGGTCCCTATTGACTTCAATGGGGTTCGGTGTCCGGGTAAAGTTCGGAAAAAGTCCGGGACACGGACCCGGACTTTTTTTTCAAGTTCGGCCGAACCCGCCGAACACGGACATCCAGGTGTCCGCTCAACTCTAGTAATGAACAGTGTAGTGGTAAGTGTAGTGTAGTGGTCAGTGTAGTGTAGTGTAGTGGTCAGTGTAGTGTAGTGAACAGTGTAGTGGGTAGTGTTGTGGTCAGTGTAGTGTAGTGTACAGTGTATTGTAGTGGTCAGTGTAGTGAAGTGGTCAGTGTAGTGTAGTGGTCATTGTAGTGTAGTGTAGTAAACAGTGTAGTGTAGTGGTCAGTGTAGTATAGTGTAGCGGTCAGTGTAGTGTAGTGGACAGTGTAGTGTACAGCCCACGATACGCCACTCCATCTCCAACTGCATTGCAGCCTCTAAAATGTTATGTGTATGAAAACTGAGCTATAAAAACATGGGCAGCAGCACTCATATATATTGGAATACTTAACATAACACTGTTTCCTTTAAGAAATAACTATAATACACAAACTGAGTTAAAAGTGATAAATGCAAAAATCAATTAACATGAAAATGAAACACTCCACAAAGTGATAAGTAAATGACAAACATTATGTGATAATCATAAATAATATCCAAAGAAAAAATCTGTGATTCCGGCCAAGAACAAATGGTAGATAAAGCGCAGTGTTTCTTCCCAAATGAATGTGATTGCTTTAGTGTTCCACAACCATTCAACTGCTTACCAAATAATTAGACCTTAAGTTATACCTGTAAGTGGTCTAACAGCACTTGAATAAATCAGGATAATCCAGGATGCACCACAGATCGATTTCTGCTCCCAAAGATTCATCAGCCTAAGTTTGGTCAAACAATACCCAGTATCAAGGAAAACAGAGATGCTCCATGATGAAGTAATTAAAAAGCCAGCATTTTTTCATAACGAAAGATGCTAATTGTTGACCAATGCCATCTTCTCTATTCAAAGTCATTCACGCTGCGTGGCTTTCAATCAAAATCATCTTTCTCAAAGTGCTTTTACAGAAACTTGCACCTAGATCAGCTCACACCAGATTATTTAGAAGATAAATCATGTTTCTTTCTTTCTTGAGGTAATTGCCTCACAAAAGATTCCCAATACTTTTCCTATCTCCTTGCTGAGGGCTGTGCGTCCTCAAACAACTGGGGCCTTCAGATTCCCTGTACTTGTGGCTGGGGAAAAACAGCATGAGGTAAACAGGATTGTAGACTCCAGAAGGGTCAAAAATTCCCTTTAGTAACTTATTCACTGGAAGAACTACAGTCCTATAGAATGTTTCCTGATTCTTGCCTCTTCAGTTTATGTAAAATAAAGGAAAATTACATCAGTCTCATCCAGGCAAACCAGCTACTAGGGGCCTGGAGACCAACCTCAAGAGGGAATAGCAATGTCAGACAGTCTGCATATTTACCTCTCTGGTAGCGGTCTTCTTTGTTTGATTGTGGCTCCTAGCGGTGGCTTGTGTCATGATTGCTACAATTGTATGGATGCTACAATTGGATTGATACAATGGGATGTGACGTCTTTTCTTCCAGTAGTGTCCTAAATTTTAGTTGCTGCGTAACTGGAAACAAAACCACTCCCTGACTTTACAGATAGTGCCCTGTTTGCTGGTATCAACTCTTGGTATTTTTCTTCCTTGTCTATTGTATTGTCTTCCTTGTCTATTGGCGGGCAACAACCTTGGCTCTGGGAGTGGCCCTTGGCATGCTATGCACCTTTTTTTAAGCATCATCAACCTGGGTCTCTGTTCTTGCCATGGCATTTCCTGCTCACCATGTGTGCTTGTTAGTTTATGTGTTAGTTCTTATTGCTGACCTTTGCTTCCTCCATGGATCCCTCATTGTGTGTCACTTGCTCTGACTTTTGCTACATTCTTTGATAACTCTATTGTTTGCTACCTGCCCTTATATTTGCTATGTTCACAGATATCTCTTCCGTCTGCTGCCTACCCTGACCTTTTCTACATTAATGGTTTCCTCTTCTAGCTCGCAATTTCTGTGACATTTGTTACGTCATGAATTTGTTCACTGTCTTCCACCAGTCCTTGTATCCACCAAATTTTCTTCCATCCTATTTTCTCCATTGCTGTATGCAGAGCATATAGTTTTGTATAATAAGTTCTGGGAGCAATCTAGTACTAGTAGGGCTGACTGCCCACAGGAAAAAAGATACTGCTAAAGCTGAGGCTACACTTGTATACAGATTTAAATATAATATCCAGATTAAAAAGTGAGTTTGACAATTTATCATACATAAAAACATGTGTATTATATTTACTGTATTCCTTTGATTCAACAGTAAAACCGTTCAGAAAATGACAAGCTTCAGCTATGTATCCACAAAGGTCAACATCCCCTTTAATTTCAGTGATTGTAATGGAGATCTATAGAGCATAAATCATCCATTTTATTTTTTAAGAACCCTACTTTCTATAACAAAAATCTTCAAGATTGATTTACTAAAGGCAAATAGGCAGTTAACTTTGCAAGGGAAGTTGCACTTTACCAGGGAATTTGTCCAAGAGGTTAGTAAATTACATAGTTACATAGTTAGTCTGGTTGAAAAAATACACAAGTCCATCTAGTTTAACCAATTAAAGGAGAAAAAATACAATCCTATATACACAATCCTATACCCATAGTTGATCCAGAAGAAGGCAAAAAACCCCCAGCAAAGCATGATCCAATTTATCCCAGCAGGGGAAAAAAATCCTTCCTGACCCCCCAAGAGGCAGTCGGATATTTCCTGAGTCAACTTTACCTATAATTTTTTTTTTTTGTATATTCGTGTTTTATAATTTTTTTTTTTTTTTAAAGCATATAAATAAGCATATAAAAATTCAGATTGTTACAAAAATTCACCTATCATATATAAACAGTGCTTATAAACTTTACAATCTTAGTGACCCTTGCCTAGTTCCATTATGCAGCTCGAAGGAGAAGGACAGACTGCCGTTCACTCTTAATCTTGCCATTGGATGACAATAGAAGGCAGAGATCCATCGCATTATCCTTTCTCCAATGCCTAGGTACCTCAGAGTCTCCAGCATGAAGCTCCAATCAATCCTGTGAAAGGCCTTTTCGCTATCTACCGACAGTAACATGGCCAGAGTGCCCTTCTTTTTCACTTCATGGATCAAAAGAAGTGACTTAACCACTTAAGCCCCCGGAGGATTTGGCTGCTAAAAGACATGGGGGTATTTTGCGATTCGGCACTGCGTGAATTTAACGGACCATTGCACGGTCGTGCGACGCTGTACCTAAACGAATTTGACGTCCTTTTTTTCCCACAAACAGAGCTTTCTTTTGGCAGTATTTGATCACCTGTGCGATTTTTTGATCATGCGCTATAAACAAAAAAAGTGCGTAAATTTTGCAAAAATAACAATATTTTTCAAAATTTTTTATATGAAATTCCCCAAAAAAAATGTAAAAATTAAAATTTTTTAACATTTTTGGCCAATTTGTTTTATGCTACATATGTTTGGTAAAAAAAATCGCAAAAAGCGTATTTTGATTGGTTTGCGCAAAAGTTATCGCGTTTACTAACAAAGAGAAATATTTTTGTCATTTTTGTTGTTTTTTTTTTAACGCGTAATGGCGGCGATCTGCGATTTTTTTTTGCGGTACTGCGACATTGGGGCGGACAGATCGGACCCTTGACTGACATTTTCGACACTTTTGGGGTTACCAGTGACATTTCTACAGTAATCAGTGCTATATATATGCACTGTTACTGTAAAATTACACTGGCAGTGAAGAGGTTAACTTTATTTGAGAGGGAGGGGCTGTCTGTGTCCCTAGGGGCGTGCTTTCTACTGTGATTGGCTGTGGCTACTAGTGTAGGAACAGTGATCAACGGTCCTACATAGTAGAACCATCTGATCACTGTTTCTACACAGGGGAGAATGACAGGCGGCTTGTTTACATCAGCCGCCTGACTTTCTCCCTCTGTACCGACGATCGGCGAGTGACCGGCGGACATCGGGTCCGCCGGTCACACACACTAACTTCCCTGTGAACGAGCCACGGCGGGCGCGCGCCTCGGCGGGCGCGCGCTCGCCCGCTATTGGCTCACAAGGAAGTGGCAGGCAAGTGACGTACCGGTGATCGCCGCAGTTTATAGTCGTGCGGCGGCCGGCAACCGGTTAAGGCAGTTGTCCCTCCCCTCTTGCCCTGACACAAGGCCTACCTGATCATTATGTATCCATCTTGGCAGTACGGGTTTTAGCTTTTCTGCTATATTTTTTTGCAAATATTTTTATGTCAGTGTTTAGGAGGGAAAAAGATTGCCATGCTGTGGGGTCTTTCCCTTCCTTCAAAATGAGAGTTATGTAAGCAAGCAAAGACTTTTTTTTAAGTTCTCCCCTGTCCCCACTGTATTGACATATGTACATAATTTAGGGACTACAATTTTATGAAACCTTTTATAATACATGATAGAATATCCATCAGGGCCCGGGCTCTTCCCCAGAGCAATATTCTTTATTGCTCATCCCACCTCTTCATGTGTAATCGGGGCCTCTAAGTCCTCTAACTCCTTCCTAGGCAGCCTTGGGAGATTAAGTTCCCGCAGATATTCCCTCACAGCTCAATCTTCCCTTTCACTTTCCCTGCCTTCCTCTTTCTGTCTAACAAACAGCAGACTATTAGTGATGAGCCGAACACCCCCCCCCGGTTCGGTTCGCTTTAGAACACCGCAAACAGAGGAAAAGTTAATTCGAACAAATGAACCATATTGAAGTCTATGGGACTCGAACCTCGAAAATCAAACGGCCTCATTTTGAAGACTTAAATGCAAGTTATTGCCCCAAAAAAGTGTATAGGGGTTCCGGTCCTGACCTGGGGAACATGTACATGAAAAAATGTTTTTAAAATTGATTGTTTTTAACCACTTTACCACCGGAGGATTTTGCTGTCTTCCGTCCAGGCCACTTTTTGCGATTCGGCGATGTGCGACTTCAACTGACAATTGCGCGGTCGTGCGACGCCGTACCCAAACGAAATTTACGTCCTTTTTTTCCCACAAACAGAGCTTTCTTTTGGTGGTATTTGATCACCTGTGCGATTTTTACTTTTTGCGCTATAAACAAAAAAAGAGCGTTTATTTTGAAAAAATAACAATATTTTTAACATTTTTTTATATGAAATTCCCCCCAAAAAAGATGTAAAAACCAATTTTTTTAAAAATTTTTGGCCAATTTGTTTTATGCTACATATGTTTGGTAAAAAAAATCGCAATAAGCGTATTTTGATTGGTTTGCGCAAAAGTTATTGCGTTTACTAACAAAGGGAAAGATTTCTGTCATTTTTGGTGTTTTTTTTAACGCGTAATGGCGGCGATCTGCGATTTTTTTTGCGGGACTGCGACATTGCGGCGGACAGATCGGACCCTTGACTGACATTTTTGACACTTTTGGGGGTACCAGTGACATTACTGCAGTAATCAGTGCTATATATATGCACTGTTACTGTAAAAATGACACTGGCAGGGAAGGGGTTAATTTTATTGGAGAGGGAGGGGTTAATGTATGCCTGGTGCTTACTGACGTGTAGGGGGGGAGGTGACTGTGTGAGTCATGGACAGATCGGATGTCCAGCTATGCTGAACAGTCCGATCTGTCACTCCCTGTCACTATGGAGATCTCCAGACTCGATCCCCGACGATCGGGTAAGAGCAGCGGCGATCGCCGCTGCTCCTCCCCTGGCCCAACTCCCGCTGTGAATGAAAACAGCGGGAGCGAGCCTCCGGCGGCGCGCAAGCGCCGCCCAGAAGGGGGAGTGTCCAACGAAGTTAATACTACGTCGCTGGACGATAACGAACCACTCTGCCGCAGTAGTATTACTGTGAGCGGTTCTAAAGTGGTTAAAGGAGCACTCATTTACTGATTTTAATGAGGCTTAAAGTGAAACTATAAAAATGAAAAATTCCTTCAAATATCATGCCTTTGGGGTCCCCTGAATGTGCCTGTAAAGTAGTGCATCTCTACGATGTATGTAGCCTACTGCAGCAATACTGACATTTCTAAAGCAAAAAATGTCATGCACAAATATACATACAAATTTCAAATCGCATGTACTTGTCATACGGGTGCAGAAAAATTAGGCCTTGTTTGTTGGTGGTGCCTGAACACCGTAAACCCTCACGGTTATTCTTGCTGGGCGCAGGAACGGGCCCTGCTGCTAAAAAATCCACTTGTCACACAGGTGCCAAAAAATGGGCCTTTGCGGTTGGTGGTGCCTGAACACTGTAGCCAAGGCCTCGCAGTTACTCTTGCTGGGTGCAGGATCTGGACCTGCTGGTAAGAATTCCATACAAATTTGAAATTGCATGTGTTATACAGGTGCCAAAATTGGGCCTTTGCTGTTGGTGGTGCCTGAACCCAGTAACCAAGCCCTCGCAGATACTCTTGCTGGGTGCAGGAACGGGACCTGCTGGTAAGGATTCCATGCAAAATTGAAATTGCATGTACTACACAGGTGCCAGAAAATGGGCCTTTGCCATTGGTGGTGCCTGAACACCGTAACCAAGGCCTCACAGTTGCTCTTGCTAGGTGCAGGAACGGGACCTGCTGGTAAGAAATCCATACAAATTTGAAATTTGGGCCTTTGCTGTTGGTGGTGCCTGAACACCGTAACCAAGGCCTCACAGTTACTCTTGCTGGGTGCAGGAATGGGACCTGCTGGTAAGAATTCCATACAAATTTGAAATTTCATGTGCTATACAAGTGCTAAAAATTGGGCCTTTGCTGTAGGTGGTGCCTGAACACCGTAACCAAAGCCTCACGGTTGCTCTTACTGGGAGCAGGAACGGGACCTGCTGGTAAGAATTCCATACATATTTGAAATTGCATGTACTACACAGGTGCCAAAAATTGGGCCTTTGCTGTTGGTGGTGCCTGAACACCATAACCCCTTACAGTTAGCAGGGCACAGGGACAGGGCCTGCTGTTAAAAATGACATACAACATTTAAATTGTATGCACCTGTCATACAAGTGCAGAAAAATTAGGCCTTGAGGGTTGGTAGAGACCTAAACCAAAAACATTGTTGGAAGCTAGCAGAATAAAGGTAGAGGAATAGGATAGACAGCATATGCAGTCTTCAAGGGATGGTAAAAAAAAAAACAAAGACATTTCCAGTCACAACTTACCAACCAGCCAGCGACCAACCGAACTTACCTTTTTAACAGTATGCATTAAAAACAGGGGTTTAGTTGCACACATTTGCAAATAAATGCATAAGCTGCAGGCCCCGGCAAGGCACCCTGTAATCTGCAGGCCCTAACTCTACAATTAAAAGAGTCTCCACAATGGGAGCACATGCATTCTAATAGGATAGATGGAGGACAGGTGACTAGAGGGAGTCCACCCCTCCTTAAAGGCACAGGGTCACACTGAACACCCAGCACATCGCACAATGGCAGCAAAGATGTCAGTGCATTGCCTGGCTCAATATAGATATCAACGATAATGCAAAAAGTGGTCACCACCTCCACCTATAACTGGTCCTAATGGTAAGAAGAACAGGAAGGGCGGACGCAGGTCAAAAAAAAAAAAAAAAAAAAAACAAGAAATTTCCAGTCACAACTTACCAACCAGCCAGCGACCAACCGAATTGACTTGTCTAACAGTATGCGTTAAACACTGGGGTTTAGTTGCACACATTTGCAAATACCGTAACCAAGGCCTCACAGTTACTCTTGCTGGGAGCAGGAACGGGACCTACTGGTAAGAATTCCATACAAATTTGAAATTGCATGTACTACACAGGTGCCAAAAATTGGGCCTTTGCTGTTGGTGGTGCATGAACACCATAACCCCTTACAGTTAGCAGGGCACAGGGACAGGGCCTGCTGTTAAAAATGACATACGACATTTAAATTGTATGCACCTGTCATACAAGTGCAGAAAATTAGGCCTTGGGGGTTGGTAGTGACCTAAACCAAAAACATTGTTGGAAGCTATCAGAATAAAGGTAGAGGAATAGGATAGGCAGCATACGCAGTCTTCAAGGGATGGCAGACCCCTAGCAAATGCAATCAGTTACATCAGCATCAGGGGCCTGATAGCTCTTGTTGATCCAGGACTGGTTCATTTTGATAAAAGTCAGCTGATCAACAGAGTCTGTGGACAGACGCACTCTTTTGTCCATCACAAAACCTCCAGCAGCACTGAACGTCCATTTGGAAAGCACGCTGGAAGCAGGATAGGCCAGTAGCTCCATTGCATATTGAGCAAGTTCTGGCCAGTGGTCCATCCTCAAGACCCAGTAAGCCAGTGGATGCTCAGCTGGAAAGGTCTCCAAGTCTCCTCTTGCACCTAGATAATCATGCACCATATGATGGAGGCACTGCCGATGGTTACTTAAACCTAACAGCCCTGGGTGCTTCTGAGGACAAAAGAACTGTTTAAAGAGGAAGTAAACCCTCCTCTGCAACTTTTACCTATAGGTGAGCCTATAGGTACTGTAAATATCTCCTAAACATGAACCGTTTAGGAGATATTTACCTTACATGCAGCCAGTGACATCACTGGCGCATTCGCTCTGAAGGAACGGCCGCTGGTGCCGTTCCTTCAGAGCCCCGTGCCGTGACCGTCGGCTCCCGCGCGCGTGCGCGGGAGTGACGTCACCGCAGCTCCAGCCAATCAGATGGCCGGATTCCCGAGACCCCGGAAGACGGGCGACTGAACATGTCACCCGTCATACAGGTAAGCAGGCGGCACGACGGGGGCTCGTTCTAAGTTAAGTGTTTTATAATGAGCTAGTATGCGATGCATACTAGCTCATTGTGTGTTTCTCTTTCAAGTTGAAAAAAAAAATGTTATGGGTTTACAACCTCTTTAAATGCAACCTTCTCCACCGCTCCAACTGGCTGAACGATGCATCAGAAACACGTCCGGAGAATGTTGACCTCCCAGTGTCTGGAAAGGCGGTGCACAATTTTTTTTTCAAGGCCTCCTCAAGATGTTTCATTCTCTGCTCCCTCTGCAAAGGCAGGATGAGCTCTGCAACTTTACCCTTGTAACGTGGATCAAGAAGGGTTGCCAACCAGTAATTATCCCTCTCCTTGATAGCACAAATCCTGTGGTCCTTTTGCAGGCTTTGCAGAATCAGGGAGCCCATGCAATGCAAGTTGGAGGAGGCATGATCTTCTGAGTCCTCTGGGTCACTAAGGATGACATTGTCAGCAGGAGCAACCTCTCCCCAACCACGTACAACTCCTGTAGTTTCTGGGGAATCAAAACCATCCGTTGAAGACTGCTGTATGCTATCCTCTTCCTCTACATCCATGCTGCCGAAATCCTCATCCTCCTCCTCCTCTTCCTCCTGTGTGTTTTGTGGCCCTAAAGGAATGATATCTGCATAAAGGGGCCTTGTGCGGAAAGGAAGTCCTCCTCTTCCTCCTGCTGTTCTGCCTCAAGTGCCCTGTCCATGATTCCACTCAGTGTGTGCTCCAGCAGGTAGACTAGCGGGATAGTGTCACTGATGCATGCATCGTCCCGGCTTACCATCCTTGTGACCTCCTCAAATGGTGACAGGACGATGCATGCTTCCTTAATCAAAAGCCACTGGTGTGACGAGAAAAAACCAAGCTCCCTTGACCCTGTCCTTGTGCCATACTCACACAGGTACTCATTGATGGCCCTCTGCTCCATTTGCAGCCGTTGCAGCATTGCCAACGTTAAGGTGGGTTGAATTCCCCATTGAATGTCAGACAAGCAAGTCCTGGCATTGAATGAACGGCGGAAATGGCCAAAGACTTTCCTGGCCTGCCTCAGGAGATCTTGGAAGCCCGGGTATCTGCTCAAGAAATGCTGCACCACTAGATTCAGAACATGTGCCAAGCATGGAACATGTGTCAAGTGTCCCTGTCGAAGGGTGGAGAGAAGGTTGGTGCCATTATCGCATACAACTATTCCTGGCTAAGCTGTCATGGCCTCAACCATCTCTGAGCCTGTCCCTGCATAGCTCACAGAATCTCTGCACCGGTGTGACTCCTATCCCCTAGACAGACCAACTGAAGTACAGCATGGCATCTTTTAGCGTGACTGCTTGCGTAGCCCCTTGAACACTTAGAGAGCACTGCTGCTTCAGAGGACAATTGAGCAGAAGAGGACATGGAGGAGGAGGTGGTGGAGTAGCAAGATGTGGCAGAACCAGCACCAGCTTTTTGAAGGCGTGATGGCAAAACAAGCTGCAACACCAAACCCTGTCCTGCATCCTTCCCAGCTGCCAGCAGAGTTACCCAGTGCGCCGTAAAAGAAATGTAACGTCCCTGTCCATGCCTGCTAGACCAAGAGTTAGCAGTAATGTGCACCTTCCTCCTGGCCGCTTTGTCCAACAAGGCCAACACACTACCTTCCACATGACGGTAGAGAGCCGGAATGGCCTTACGCGAAAATAAATTCCTTTTTGGGACCTACCACTGTGGTGCAGCACATTCAAAAAATTTGCGAAAGGAATCCGAGTCTACCAGATGAAAAGGCAGCAACTGTAATGCTAGCAATTTGGCCAGGCTAGCATTAAGACGCTGAGCTTGTGGATGGCTGGGACACTATTTCTTTCTACGGTTCAGCAACTGGGGTAGTGAAATTTGCCTGCTGCTCAAATCAAGCGGTGGTGTACAGCTAGCAGATTGGGTGCAAGTCTCTGTGCCACTCATTGCTTTACCATAATCCCTCTCAATGCTGGTATTTAAGAAGGCATGAGGTATAGTAGGGTTAGAGATGGCAGATGAGGAGCAAGGTGATGTATGCTTGTTTTGACCTGGCGCCTCTTTCAGGTGCTGTTGCCAACGGACTGCATGGCAGGTCGTCATATACCTTGTCAAGCATGTGGTGCCCAAACGGCTGGTGTTCTGGCCATGCTTGATCCGCTTTAGACAGATGTTGCAAACAGCAACGCTGCAGTCTATTGCACAGATGCTGAAAAAAGCCCACACTAATGAACTTTTTGGAGTCCGTGGGGATTTTGCAGCACCATGCACCTGTGGAGCTCTGTGCTATGACGCAATAGGTTGGCTACTGCTATAGCAGCCCCTGGAGCACATCCTGCCTCGTTGGAGTTGTGCGTCCTCCTCATCCTCCTCCTCCTCCTCCCCCTCCTCCTCTATCCTGTCAGGCACCCAAGTACAGTCAGTGACCTCATCATCCCCTCCCTCCTCATCACTGAAGCAAACTTGGCAATATGCTTCAGCTGTAGCAACATGACTGCTGGTTTCTTGTCCGTCATTGTCACCCCCTCTCTCTAGGCTCACGTTATTCCCTTCATCAACCTAGGAACCAACATCACAGCTTCAAAATTGCAGCGCATCCTCTAGGAGCATGTCACTGACACTATGATCGAATAGTTCTGGACACTCCTCCGTGCATGATGGTGGGGCGACTGAAGGAGTAGCTGTGGAGAAGGAGCCTGTGGAACAGGCTGCTTTGGCAGCTGCGGTGGAAGGCAAACTACTAGGAGCATGGGTGTCAGAGGAAGAGGAGGATGAGGACGGCTTCTTGATTCACTCTACCAACTCTTCCACATGTTGTGGCTGAATAGCACGGGCAGCACCGGAAATAAAGGACGAGCATGCCCCACTTGCAGAGGATGCACTATGTCGACTGTGACCACCACTTCACAATGGACACAGAGGCTGCTTTCCCTCTTTTCATGGCCTGTGAGCGTTGGCCTCTCCTTGTCGGCCTTTCGGACATTATGTTGATACAGATCAATATAGGGTATACGCAACTGACCAATAGATACTCAATGACCTGATATGATGTACAAACCTGATTCCAAAAAAGTTGGGACACTATACAAATTGTGAATAAAAACAGAATGTAATGATGTGGAAGTTTCAAATTTCAATATTTTATTCAGAAAACAACATAGATGACATATCAAATGTTTAAATTGAGAAAATGTATAATTTTAAGGGAAAAATAAGTTGATTTTAAATTTCATGGCATCAACACATCTCAAAAAAGTTGGGACAAGGCCATGTTTACCACTGTGTGGCATCCCCTCTTCATTTTATAACAGTCTGCAATCGTCTGGGGACTGAGAGACAAGTTGTTCAAGTTTAGGAATAGGAATGTTGTCCCATTCTTGTCTAATACAGGCTTCTAGTTGCTCAAGTCTTAGGTCTTCTTTGTCGTATCTACCTCTTTATGATGCGCCAAATGTTTTCTATGGGTGAAAGATCTGGACTGCAGGCTGGCCATTTCAGTACCTGGATCCTTCCTCTACGCAGCCATGATGTTGTAATTGATGCAGTATGTGGTCTGGCATTGTAATGTTGGAAAATGCAAGGACTTCCCTGAAAGAGATGATGTCTGGATGGGAGCATATGTTGTTCTAGAACTTGGATATACCTTTCAGCATTGATGGTGCCTTTCCAGATGTGTAAGCTGCCCATGCCACATGCACTCATGCAACCCCATACCATCAGAGATGCAGGCTTCTGAACTGAGCGCTGATAACAACTTGGGTTGTCCTTGTCCTCTTTAGTCCGGATGACATGGCGTCCCAGTTTTCCAAAAAGAACATCAAATTTTGATTCGTCTGACCACAGAACAGTTTTCCACTTTGACACAGTTCATTTTAAATGAGCCTTGGCCCAGTGAAAACGCCTGCACTTCTGGATCATGTTTAGATATGGCTTCTTTTTTGGCCTATAGAGTTTTAGCCAGCAACAGTGAATGGCACAGTGGATTGTGTTCCCCGACAATGTTTTCTGGAAGTATTCCTGAGCCCATGTTGTGATTTCCATTACAGTAGCATTCCTGTATGTGATGCAGTGCCATCAAAGGGCCCGAAGATCATGGGCATCCAATATGGTTTTCCGGCCTTGACCCTTACGCACAGAGATTGTTCCAGATTCTCTGAATCTTTGGATGATATTATGCACTGTAGATGATGATAACTTCAAAATCTTTGCAATTTTTCTCTGAGAAACTCTTTACTGATATTGCTCCACTATTTTTCGCCACAGCATTGGGGGAATTGGTGATCCTCTGACCATCTTGACTTCTGAGAGACACTGCCACTCTGAGAGGCTCTTTTTATACCCAATCATGTTGCCAATTGACCTAATGAGTTGCAAATTGGTCCTCCAGCTCTTCCATACATTTACATTTAACTTTTCTGGCCTCTTATTGCTACCCATCCCAACTTTTTTGGAATGTGAATCTCTCATGAAATCCAAAATGTGCCAATATTTGGCATGACATTTAAAAATGTCTCACTTTCAACATTTGATATGTTATCTATATTATATTGTGACTAAAATATAAGTTTATGAGATTTGTAAATTAGTCCATTCCTTTTTACTCACAATTTGTACAGTGTCCCAACTTTTTTGGAATTGGGTTTGTAATTGATAGCCCTATAGATGAGCTGTGGTGGTTATAGGTTTACGCAAGTGACCGATTAATAATACTCTCACTGATATCTGATGTAATGTAATCTATAATCCTATAGATGGATGATCTGAGATGCTTATAGTATGTTCCACAACTGACCAATGAATACTCTGACTGATATCTGAAGTGATCTATAATGAAATAAGTCTGTGAATATTATAGAATGTTCCACAACTGACCACTCTGATATCTGAAGTGATCTATAATCAAATAGGTCTGTGAATATTATAGAATGTTCCACAACTGACCAATGAATACTGTGACTGATATCTGAGGTGATCTATAATCACATATGTCTGTGAATATTATAGAATGTTCCACAACTGACCAATGAATACTCTGACTGATATCTGTCCCTACCTCACACAGGAACCTAGCCCTCCCTACACTGCTAGCAATGTCTCTGTGTCTTACAAACTCCAAAAAAAAAAACAACTCTTGCCCTGCCTCAATCGCGTGCCTGTCTCTGTCTCATTGCCCGCACAATGACACTACACACTGCAGCTGCGCGCGCAGCCTTTATGTAGTGTGGGGCGTGTACTTGGCCCCTAAGCCATGATTGGCTAAAGGCAGCTTGCCTTTAGTCCAATCATGACAGAGATCATTTGATTGGCCAAAGCATGAGGTCAGGGTGCATGCTTTGGCCAATCACATAACGCGCGGCACGCGTGCAGTGCATTATGGGAAACTGCAATTTCCTGCGAAGAAGCACATTTGTTCGTCATTCGACGAACGATCAAACGAGTGATGTTCGAGTCAAACTTACCTTCGATTAGAACTCGAAGCTCATCCCTACTGACTATAATATGAATGAAATACCTGAGCAATATCTGTGTAACAATCCTACAGGCTCACCTGAGTCAGAGGACTGCTGGCCGGAGGTAGGAGTGGAGCCCAGTGGCAAAGACCGCAGGCAGGTAGTAGGTGCTGGATACCGGATGGACACCGCATAGTACTCTGATGAGGACACGGGTTCACCTGAGGTGCGGAAACTAAGTGCTAGCTGGTTTTCACTAGAGCCCCTGATGGTGGGGATAGACTGCGCTGCAAGCTAACACCAGGACGCGGTCCTCAGGATCACCCAGCCAGGCAGAGTGCAGGTTCGGTCCGAAGGCAGAGGAGCAGACAAGGGATAACCAGAGAGAAGTCAGACGAGCCAAAGGTCGGGGCGGGCAGCAGTAAGCGTGGTCAGACAATCCGGATCGGCAACAGAGGTAGCAGTTCAGTAGGTAGGGACAAAGCAGAAGAGTAGTCGGTAGTCAATTCCTGGTCAGCGTTGGATTTGTGGTAGTAGATAAGAGCAGCAGGTGAGGAGTAGCTTAATCAAGGCTCAGGAGCTCAATAATCAGCAAGCTGGAGTGCAAGGGGCTGGACTTATATAGGGAAGTACCAGGTGTGGGGAATCAAGGGTGATGAGCAAGGATTGGCAAGACTAAGGTTGAAATAATAGGCTTCAGGGGGGAATGTTCAGGGAGGAATGTCCAGAGAGGACGGTAGCCTAGTAAGCAGGGCTACTGCCTGGGATGTGGCTGGTCACAGGTTCAAATCCTGACAGTACTCCCCCCCTTCCAAGGTGACCTCCGGGCACCGCAGGGGCAGGCTTACCTGGGTGCCGTTGGTGGAACTCTTTTACCAGTCTGGGGGCGTGGACGTTTTCTTCTGGTTCCCAGGAGTTATCCTCGGGAGGGTAGCCCTCCCACCCAATTAGGTATTGTAGTCTTCCCCGGTGGATCCTGGAGTCGAGGATCTTTGCGACAGCGTATTCTTCTTCACCCTGTACCCTCACGGGTGGTGGAGGGGGCGAGTGGCAGCCTGTGAAGGTGTTCTCCACGTATGGCTTGAGGAGGGAGCAATGGAAAACAGGGTGCACCCTAATGGAGTCCGGAAGATCGAGCCGGAACGTGACCTCATTAATTTGCGCAGAGATCCGGAATGGACCCATATATTTTTGGGCCAACTTTTTGGAGGGGACCTTCAATCTGAGGTTCCTGGTGGACAGCCACACCTTGTCTCCCACATGGAAGCCCGGGGTGGGTCTGCGGCGTCTGTCGGCTCCCTGTTTAAAGCGCCTCTGGGCGAGCTGGAGGTTGTTAATAATGTTCTTTTGTGCCTCCTGTAGGGTTTTTAGGTGTTCGGCCACTGCTGGGAGGGTGGAGGCGACGGGTAGGTGGGGAATGAATACCGGGTGCGAGCCTGTGTTAGCAAAGAAGGGGCTGTGCTTGGTTGAGCTGTGCTCCGCATTGTTGTAGGCAAACTCGGCCGTGGGGAGATGGTCAAGCCAGTCATCCTGCAGGTGGGAGCTAAAACAGTGTAGGTACTGCTCTAGGGTCTGATTAGTTCTCTCCGTCTGCCCGTTTGACTGAGGGTGGAAGGCGGAGGACAGGTTCACTTTAATCCCGAGCGCCAGGCAAAAGTTTTTCCAGAACTTAGAGGCAAATTGTACGCCTCGGTCGGAGACCACATCGTCCAGGATCCCATGCAGCCTGAAGACCTCTCTGAGAATAAGATCGGCCGTCTGTTTGGCGGTGGGTAGGCCTTTGTAGGGGATGAAATGGGCCATCTTGGTGAGGCGGTCGACTACGACCAGGATGGTGTTCATCCCTTTTGAAGGAGGAAGGTCTACCACAAAGTCCATGGAGATCGAGCCCCAGGGGCGGGAGGGAATCGGGAGAGGTTGTAATAGACCCACGGGAGAGGAAGGAGGAGTCTTATTGCGGGCACAGACCGTGCACGAGGAGATGTACCTCTTGATGTCCTCCTTGTATGTTGGCCACCAGAAGGAGCGGGAGAGAAGCTCCTGGGTCTTTCTTGTGCCTAGATGGCCGGCCAGCTTGGAGTCATGGTTGAGTCTGAGTACTTTGAGCCGTGCGATTTCTGGTACATATAACTGTAGGTCCTGATGAAACCAATGACCGTTCTTAAACGTAAGGCTGACACTCCTTGTGGGATGGGCAAGGAAGGGGTCATTTTCGTATCCTTCTTTGATTGTGCCCAGGAGTTCTTTAGAGTAGGTGACCCCTATGACCCTTCTCTCGGGTAGGATGTTGTTTTGGCCCTTGTTACTCTGCGAGGGCTCGGAAAACATTCTGGAGAGGGCGTCAGCCTTACCATTCTTTGATCCGGGGCGATAGGTGATCAGAAAGTTAAAGCGGGAAAAGAATAGGCTCCATCTGGCCTGTCTTGCTGAGAGTCTCTTAGCGCTGCGGATGAACTCGAGGTTCTTGTGGTCAGTTAGTACGATTATGGGGTTGGTGGCTCCCTCCAGCAGGTGTCTCCACTCAGAGAAGGCATCCTTGATCGCCAGTAGTTCCTTGTTCCCGATGTCATAATTCTTCTCGGAGGGGGACATCTGGCGGGAGAAATATGCGCACGGGTGTAGTATCATCTTCTCCCCTGTCCATTGTGACAGAATAGCCCCCACCGCGGAGTCAGATGCATCCACTTTGACTGTAAATGGCAGCTCGGGGTTTGGGTGGATTAGGATTGGAGCAGAAGTGAAGAGGAGTTTCAACTTGGTGAAGGCCTCCTATGCCTCTGGTGTCCAGGAGAAGGGGACTGATTTCTTGGTGAGTTGGGTAATTGGTGCTATGATCTTAGAGAAGTTCCGGATAAACTTCCGATAGAAGTTGGCGAAGCCAATGAATCTTTGTATCTCCTTCTTGTTTCTCGGAATGGGCCAGTTCATCACGGCTTGGACCTTCCCTGGGTCCATACTTAGGCCCTCTGGGGAGATGATGTATCCAAGGAACTGAGTGGTGGTTCGCTCAAACTCACATTTCTCTAGCTTGATATAGAGAGAGTTCTGTCGGAGTCTCTGCAGTACCCTGCGGACGTGTTCGCGGTGCTGCTTGAGGTCTTCGGAGAAGATCAAGATGTCGTCCAGGTAAACGACTACAAACAGATCGAGCATGTCCCTGAGGACGTTGTTAATGAAGTGCTGGAAGGTGGCGGGAGCATTGCAGAGTCCGAAAGGCATGACTAGGTACTCGAAGTGGCCATAACGTATCCGAAAGGCGGTCTTCCATTCATCCCCTGGGCGGATTCGGACGAGGTTGTAGGCCTCTCGAAGGTCAAGTTTGGTGAAAATCTTCGCTGCCCGGAGTCTCTCGAGGAGTTCTGAAATCAGTGGGAGTGGATACCGGTTCTTTACGGTAATGTCGTTAAGCTTCCTGTAGTCAATGCAGGGACGCAGGGAGGAGTCTTTTTTCTCTACAAAGAAAAAGGGGGCTCCTGCAGGGGAGGTAGAGGGCCGGATGAACCCCTTCCTTAGGTCCTCGTCCAGGTACTCTTTCAAGGCCTTGAGTTCGGGCTCCGAGAGGGGGTAGATACTGCCAAAGGGTATTTCAGCCCCGGGCAACAGTTCTATAGGGCAGTCGTAGGGTCGGTGTGGTGGCAGCTTGTCTGCGTTTTTCTTGTCGCAGACATCCTGGAACTCGCAGTATTGAGGGGGTAGCAGATCCTTGATGGATAGTTCAGAGGTGGTGGTGTCTTCGGGTGGAAGGACGGGTTTGTGGGAGCAATTTAGTGAGCAGAACTCGGATGGGAATCGTATGCAGCGGGTTTCCCAGTCCACGAGGGGTTGTGGGTGGCCAACCATGGGATGCCCAAGATCACCGGGAACTTCGGGGAGGTGATCAGCGAGAAGTGGATCTTCTCGTGGTGATCGAGTTCTATAAGGAGTTGTAGTTTGATGGTCTCGTGAGTCGCCGGCCCCGAGGAGAGTGGGGATCCGTCGACGGTTTCCAGGTCAACAGGGGCTGCCTTGATTGTCAGTGGAATGTTCTTTTCGCGGGCGAAGGTTAGGTCCATGAAGTTGCCTCCCGCCCCGGAGTCTAACATCGCAGAACAGGGAAGTTGTCGCCCCTTGATGCCGATGAGGATGGGGATGATGAAGTGGGATCCATGAGCCGCCGTGTTGTTATCTTCAGGGGCTGCTGGCGGGGTTGGAGTCTGTGATTGCTCCTTTAGCTCCGTGACGGCAATTGTTCTTCGAATCTTATTGGGACATTTGATGGCAAAATGACCCGGCTCTCCACAGTAGAGGCAGAGGTTTTCGGCCAGCCGTCTCTCCTTCTCAGCTGTGGATAGAGACCTCCGTAGTGCGTTGACCTGCATAGGTTCAGGTGCTGACTGGGGGTCGCACTGGGCGGTAGAGGAGAAGGAGTAAGTGGATCTGTGGTCCGAGGACCAGAATCTTTCCCTCTTTCTCTCAGAGAGTCTTTGATCTATCCGAATGCATACTTGAAAAAAGTCATCCAGATCGTCCGGGGCTTCAACTCTGGCGAGTTCGTCTTTTATTGCTTCGGACAGTGAAAAGCAAAAAATATTGCGCTAACCATAAAAAAGCTGCTACACCAAACAACTGACAAGAAAATTGTGAATAGCAAAATGTGGAAAAAAGTGCAGCGCTAATAAATACTAGCAATATAAACGTGTATATATATAAACCAAGAAAGGTAAATACAAATAAATAGCAAAATGAATAAAAGTGAATAGTGTTGAGCGAACACGGACTGTATTATTCGTGTTCGTACCGAATAATTGGATTTTTTGTACCCGAACACGGACACGGACACTTTACTGTATGTTTGGGTAAAAATCCGTGTTCGGTCGTTTTATTTCCGGGTTTTGCATGCTTTGGCGCTCTTTTCATGGCGGGCTTTCAACAGCCAATCAACAATCGTTTAACTGGTGTGCCTTAAGCCATCCCAGCCATGCCTGCAAATGTCTCAGTAGCTGTGATTGGCCGTCTGAAGCATGTGACCAAGTCTTTATAAGTTCGAGGCAGCCGCAGCGGCGTCATTATGCTGCTTAGATTCAGGGACAGAGCACACATCAACGTGCTGGCTGCTGATTAGGGAAAGATAGGCAGGAAAAAACCATTTGTGTCCGGATAGAATTGAGGGACAGGTCGGAGTGTTTAGGCAGGGCGAGTTGTAGGCATTTTAGGGATAGAGTCTGCTGAATTATAGGGTCAGTGTCTTCTACAAACTACAATCGATATTGCTGTGTGGGGGGTGGGGTGAATCTGCACTCAATCCTGATCTACGATCTCTTCTCAATCCTGTTAGGGACAGAGTCTGCTGAATTTTAGGGAAACTGTGTTCTACAAACTACAATCGATATTGCTGTGTGGTGTGGGATTGGAGATAGGCAGGTGTCAGTGATCCACATCCATTTTTCTGTGTGTGAGCTGCAGTGAACACAATCTTTTTGGGCTGCAGTGAACACAATCTTTTTGGGCTGCAGTGAACACAATCTTTTTGGGCTGCAGTGAACACAATCTTTTTGGGCTGCAGTGAACACAATCTTTTTGGGCTGCAGTGAACACAATCTTTTTGGGGTGCAGTGAACAAAATCTTTTTGGGGTGCAGTGAACACAATCCTTTTTGGTGTGCAGTGAACACAATCTTTGTGGGGTGCAGTGAACAAAATCCTTTGTGGGGTGCAGTGAACACAATCTTTTTGGGGTGCAGTGAACAAAATCCTTTTTGGGGTGCAGTGAACAACATCCTTTTTGGGGTGCAGTGAACACAATCTTTTTGGGGTGCAGTGAACAAAATCCTTTGTGGGGTGCAGTGAACACAATCTTTTTGGGGTGGAGTGAACAACATCCTTTTTGGGGTGCAGTGAACAAAATCCTTTTTGGGGTGCAGTGAACAAAATCATTTTTGGGGTGCAGTGAACACAATCTTTTTGGGGTGCAGTGAACACAATCTTTGTGGGGTGCAGTGAACACAATCTTTTTGGGGTGGAGTGAACAACATCCTTTTTGGGGTGCAGTGAACAACATCCTTTTTGGGGTGCAGTGAACACAATCTTTTTGGGGTGCAGTGAACACAATCTTTGTGGGGTACAGTGAACAGAATCTTTGTGAGGTGCAGTGAACACAATCTTTGGGGGGTACAGTGAACACAATCTTTGTGAGGTGCAGTGAACACAATCTTTGTGGGGTGCAGTGAACACAATCATTGTGGGGTGCAGTGAACTCAATCTTTGTGGGGTACAGTGAACACAATCTCATACTTCTGAAGGTTTGAGGGTGCTGCCTGTTCCATACTCCCCCTACTCCTCATCTAGCCTTTTAGGGGTACAAACAATAGTAATTGGGGCCTAGTGTGGTTGTGTACGTGTGATATACATACACTTTTTTGGGATCATATTTTCTATTCCGCTATTTAATCAAAAACCTTTGGGGATCAGTTAAATTGGGGGATAGTCTGTGTTGGTACGTGTGAGAGAGATCCACCTTTCCAAGTTGTTGGGGTTCATCTCATACTTCTGAAGGTTTGAGGGTGCTGCCTGTTCCATACTCCCCCTACTCCTAGCCTTTTAGGGGTAAAAACAATAGTAATTGGGGCCTAGTGTGGTTGTGTACGTGTGATATACATACACTTTTTTGGGATCATATTTTCTATTCCGCTATTTAATCAAAAACCTTTGGGGATCAGTTAAATTGGGGGATAGTCTGTGTTGGTACGTGTGAGAGAGATCCACCTTTCCAAGTTGTTGGGGTTCATCTCATACTTCTGAAGGTTTGAGGGTGCTGCCTGTTCCATACTCCCCCTACTCCTAGCCTTTTAGGGGTACAAACAATAGTAATTGGGGCCTAGTGTGGTTGTGTACGTGTGATATACATACACTTTTTTGGGATCATATTTTCTATTCCGCTATTTAATCAAAAACCTTTGGGGATCAGTTAAATTGGGGGATAGTCTGTGTTGGTACGTGTGAGAGAGATCCACCTTTCCAAGTTGTTGGGGTTCATCTCATACTTCTGAAGGTTTGAGGGTGCTGCCTGTTCCATACTCCCCCTACTCCTAGCCTTTTAGGGGTACAAACAATAGTAATTGGGGCCTAGTGTGGTTGTGTACGTGTGATATGCATACACTTTTTTGGGATCATATTTTCTATTCCGCTATTTAATCAAAAACCTTTGGGGATCAGTTAAATTGGGGGATAGTCTGTGTTGGTACGTGTGAGAGAGATCCACCTTTCCAAGTTGTTGGGGTTCATCTCATACTTCTGAAGGTTTGAGGGTGCTGCCTGTTCCATACTCCCCCTACTCCTAGCCTTTTAGGGGTACAAACAATAGTAATTGGGGCCTAGTGTGGTTGTGTACGTGTGATATACATACACTTTTTTGGGATCATATTTTCTATTCCGCTATTTAATCAAAAACCTTTGGGGATCAGTTAAATTGGGGGATAGTCTGTGTTGGTACGTGTGAGAGAGATCCACCTTTCCAAGTTGTTGGGGTTCATCTCATACTTCTGAAGGTTTGAGGGTGCTGCCTGTTCCATACTCCCCCTACTCCTAGCCTTTTAGGGGTACAAACAATAGTAATTGGGGCCTAGTGTGGTTGTGTACGTGTGATATACATACACTTTTTTGGGATCATATTTTCTATTCCGCTATTTAATCAAAAACCTTTGGGGATCAGTTAAATTGGGGGATAGTCTGTGTTGGTACGTGTGAGAGAGATCCACCTTTCCAAGTTGTTGGGGTTCATCTCATACTTCTGAAGGTTTGAGGGTGCTGCCTGTTCCATACCCCCCCTACTCCTCATCTAGCCTTTTAGGGGTACAAACAATAGTAATTGGGGCCCAGTGTGGTTGTGTACGTGTGATATACATACACTTTTTTTGGATCATATTTTCTATTCCGCTATTTAATCAAAAACCTTTGGGGATCAGTTAAATTGGGGGATAGTCTGTGTCGGTACGTGTGAGAGAGATCCACCTTTCCAAGTTGTTGGGGTTCATCTCATACTTCTGAAGGTTTGAGGGTGCTGCCTGTTCCATACCCCCCCTACTCCTCATCTAGCCTTTTAGGGGTACAAACAATAGTAATTGGGGCCTAGTGTGGTTGTGTACGTGCGAGATACATACACTTTTTTTGATCATATTTCCTATTCCGCTATTCAATAAAAACCTTTGAGGATCAATTGAATTGCGGGATAGTCTGTGTCGGTACGTGTGAGAGAGATCCACCTTTCCAAGTTGTTGGGGTTCATCTCATACTTCTGAAGGTTTGAGGGTGCTGCCTGTTCCATACCCCCCCTACTCCTCATCTAGCCTTTTAGGGGTACAAACAATAGTAATTGGGGCCTAGTGTGGTTGTGTACGTGCGAGATACATACACTTTTTTTGATCATATTTCCTATTCCGCTATTCAATAAAAACCTTTGAGGATCAATTGAATTGCGGGATAGTCTGTGTCGGTACGTGTGAGAGAGATCCACCTTTCCAAGTTGTTGGGGTTCATCTCATACTTCTGAAGGTTTGAGGGTGCTGCCTGTTCCATACTCCCCCTACTCCTCATCTAGCCTTTTAGGGGTACAAACAATAGTAATTGGGGCCCAGTGTGGTTGTGTACGTGTGATATACATACACTTTTTTTGGATCATATTTTCTATTCCGCTATTTAATCAAAAACCTTTGGGGATCAGTTAAATTGGGGGATAGTCTGTGTCGGTACGTGTGAGAGAGATCCACCTTTCCAAGTTGTTGGGGTTCATCTCATACTTCTGAAGGTTTGAGGGTGCTGCCTGTTCCATACCCCCCCTACTCCTCATCTAGCCTTTTAGGGGTACAAACAATAGTAATTGGGGCCTAGTGTGGTTGTGTACGTGCGAGATACATACACTTTTTTTGATCATATTTCCTATTCCGCTATTCAATAAAAACCTTTGAGGATCAATTGAATTGCGGGATAGTCTGTGTCGGTACGTGTGAGAGAGATCCACCTTTCCAAGTTGTTGGGGTTCATCTCATACTTCTGAAGGTTTGAGGGTGCTGCCTGTTCCATACTCCCCCTACTCCTCATCTAGCCTTTTAGGGGTACAAACAATAGTAATTGGGGCCTAGTGTGGTTGTGTACGTGTGATATACATACACTTTTTTTGGATCATATTTTCTATTCCGCTATTTAATCAAAAACCTTTGGGGATCAGTTAAATTGGGGGATAGTCTGTGTTGGTACGTGTGAGAGAGATCCACCTTTCCAAGTTGTTGGGGTTCATCTCATACTTCTGAAGGTTTGAGGGTGCTGCCTGTTCCATACTCCCCCTACTCCTCATCTAGCCTTTTAGGGGTACAAACAATAGTAATTGGGGCCCAGTGTGGTTGTGTACGTGTGATATACATACACTTTTTTTGGATCATATTTTCTATTCCGCTATTTAATCAAAAACCTTTGGGGATCAGTTAAATTGGGGGATAGTCTGTGTCGGTACGTGTGAGAGAGATCCACCTTTCCAAGTTGTTGGGGTTCATCTCATACTTCTGAAGGTTTGAGGGTGCTGCCTGTTCCATACCCCCCCTACTCCTCATCTAGCCTTTTAGGGGTACAAACAATAGTAATTGGGGCCTAGTGTGGTTGTGTACGTGTGATATACATACACTTTTTTTGGATCATATTTTCTATTCTGCTATTTAATCAAAAACCTTTGGGGATCAGTTAAATTGGGGGATAGTCTGTGTCGGTACGTGTGAGAGAGATCCACCTTTCCAAGTTGTTGGGGTTCATCTCATACTTCTGAAGGTTTGAGGGTGCTGCCTGTTCCATACCCCCCCTACTCCTCATCTAGCCTTTTAGGGGTACAAACAATAGTAATTGGGGCCTAGTGTGGTTGTGTACGTGCGAGATACATACACTTTTTTTGATCATATTTCCTATTCCGCTATTCAATAAAAACCTTTGAGGATCAATTGAATTGCGGGATAGTCTGTGTCGGTACGTGTGAGAGAGATCCACCTTTCCAAGTTGTTGGGGTTCATCTCATACTTCTGAAGGTTTGAGGGTGCTGCCTGTTCCATACTCCCCCTACTCCTCATCTAGCCTTTTAGGGGTACAAACAATAGTAATTGGGGCCCAGTGTGGTTGTGTACGTGTGATATACATACACTTTTTTTGGATCATATTTTCTATTCCGCTATTTAATTTAACTGGGCCTCCATGCGAGACCTGTGTGCCTTGTTGCGCTGTTTTGAGTACTCCACCAACATGGCCAGTGGCAATGACGCCGTTCTCAGCTTAACTATCCCACTTCTATGCCTCCTTGAAAAAACAATTCGGGCGATGATGGAAGAGGATGTGGCACAGGATGAGGAGGAGGAGGAGGATGAAGAGGTAACATTTCCAAGGCTTTCAGGGCAGTCATTCGCAAGGGGCTCCGAGGGTGGGTTCCTGCACACGCAAACGCCAGGGACGCAATTGTCCAGCAGGGGCACAGTTCTGGAGGATGAGGAGGATGAGGAGGAGGAGGAGCTGGAGGAGGAGATGGAACCATGTTCACAGCAGGGTGGCACCCAGGCCAGCTCATGGCCATCACTGGTGCGTGGCTGGGGGGATACAGAGGACACGGACGATACACCTCCCACAGAGGACAGCCTTTCGTTGCCTCTGGGCAGCCTGGCACACATGAGCGATTACATGCTGCAGTGTCTCCACAACGACCGCCGAGTTGCCCACATTCTAACTTGTGCTGATTACTGGGTGGCCACGCTGCTGGATCCCCGTTACAAGGACAACGTACCGTCCTTAATTCACTCACTGGAGCGCGATCGCAAGATGCGCGAGTACAAGCGCACGCTGGTAGACGCCATGCTGCTGGCATTCCCATCTGACAGCGGGGCCACAGTGGAAGCACAAGGCAGAGGAGGAGGAGGAGGAGGTCGCCAACGCAACCAGGGCACCGCCAGCACCTCAGAAGGCAGGGTTAGCATGGCCGAAATGTGGAAAAGCTTTGTCAGCACGCCACAACAAACAGCAGCACCAGCAGCTCAGATGGAACGTCTTAGCAGGAGGCAGCATTTTACCAACATGGTGGAGCAGTATGTGTGCACACGCCTACATGTAGTGAATGACGGGTCTGCCCCCTTCAACTTCTGGGTCTCCAAATTGGGCACATGGCTTGAGCTTGCCCTTTACGCCTTGGAGGTGCTGGCGTGCCCTGCAGCCAGTGTATTATCTGAACGGGTATTTAGCACGGCTGGGGGCGTTATAACAGACAAGCGCAGCCGCCTGTCCAGAGACAATGTGGACAAGCTCACGTTCATTAAAATGAACCAGGCATGGATCCCACGGGACTTTTCCGTACCTTATGCAGAATAGCAATGGATACCGACCTTACCCACCCATTGTTCCATTTTTGCTCTTTCTCACTCTTTTGGGGTGTACCCTCATTTAAAATTTTTGAAAAGAAGCAGTGTTGGCTACCTCGTCCTCCTCCTCAGGGCCAGATTAATGTAGGGGCTATTGGAGCTGCAGCTCCAGGCCCCTACCTTTTATATAGGCCCCGGGTTGGCCATATTCACTGTTACCGCTCTTCTGTCACTTGTAAACACAGAAGTCTGGCTTCTATGCTCGCTTCCCCAGGCAGCACCCTCAGAACCTCCCCACACAGCGTGAAGGCCGGACAAGGAGGGACAGTTGGCGATGCATGGATGTGTTTATGGGCTTCAGAGACAGCATCCCATGTTGAATTAGGCATGCATGGCTGCACCCTTCCTCCTCTGGGTGCATGGCAAGGCACGGCCCTTAAGGCCCTTCAAAATCCTCAGCACCAAGCCCATGATGCTGTTAATCCGGCCCTGGTCCTCCTCCACCGCCGCTTCCACCTACACCGCCCATAGGTGTGCGCAGCCTATTGCATTAAGGTGTGCACCCCAAAGTTGAAATACACATGCATGTGTTTGCCAGCAGGGAGAGTAATGTATCGGGGCCATGTACCTGTAGGCAAGGAGAAATAGAGCAGAGCAGGTCCCAGGGAGATCTTTCCCATCTCCTCACTGGCAATGCTATGTGCCCTAGGTGATTAGGGTGTGCCCAGGCACACCCAGCACACCCTGTGCGCACGCCTATGTCACCGCCACATCCACCACCACCTCAACCTCCCTCCTACTCCATATGGGCCTCGTCCTTCAGAGATGAAGAAGAACATTGTTTTATTTTTCTGTTTTTTTTTTGTTGTTTTAAGTTATTTCCCTATCCACATTTGTTTGCAGAGCACTTGCCATGCTCTTAATTACGTTTTGCTGCCATTTGCAGCACTCTAGCCCTTTCCTTTGGTGTTTTAGAGCCATTTTAGTGCCTTAAAGTTCGGGTCCCCATTGACTTCAATGGGGTTCGGTGTCCGGGAAAAGTTCGGTAAAAGTCCGGGACACGGACCCGGACTTTTTTTTAAAGTTCGGCCGAACCCGTCGAACACGGACATCTAGGTGTTCGCTCAACCCTAAAAGTGAACATCAAATCAACAGTCCCATATGTGAAGTGAAAAAAACAGTCCACAACGGTGATAATTGAAGTGCTCACTGGATCCCAACACCAACAAGATATAGAGATATAATGTGCTCACCAGAACGATAGGACTCAAAATGCCATATAGCATATGAGTCAAATCAGCTTGTTGTACAATGGATGGATAATCCGAAAGGGATGACTGAGGTCACTGATGTTGAGGTGAAGAGGTAATAGCAGATATGAACCGTCACACCAGAGAGGCTCTCACTCCGTCAGATGGCCAGAAAGGAACCAAAAAACAAGGGAGCACAAAATAGTGTAACACTGCTAAAATTTTAATTAAATAAAAATACACCAAATTGCACTTACAAACATCTCGTGGTAAAGAGCGTATACAGATGCAAAGGTAGGCTGTCAGCAGCGTGGCCTTGATGCGTTTCAGCATAAATGCTTTTGAAAAAAGCATTTATGCTGAAACGCGTCAAGGCCACGCTGCTGACAGCCTACCTTTGCATCTGTATACGCTCTTTACCACGAGATGTTTGTAAGTGCAATTTGGTGTATTTTTATTTAATTAAAATTTTAGCAGTGTTACACTATTTTGTGCTCCCTTGTTTTTTGGTTCCTTTCTGGCCATCTGACGGAGTGAGAGCCTCTCTGGTGTGACGGTTCATATCTGCTATTACCTCTTCACCTCAACATCAGTGACCTCAGTCATCCCTTTCGGATTATCCATCCATTGTACAACAAGCTGATTTGACTCATATGCTATATGGCATTTTGAGTCCTATCGTTCTGGTGAGCACATTATATCCAGACTTGTATAAAGTACTCGAAATTTCTACTTGAGTAAAAGTACAAGTGCTTGATCAAAAAATTACTTGAGTAGAAGTGGAAGTGCTCGCAGAAAAAGTTACTTAAGTAGAAGTACTAAAGTATTCAACATTTTTTTTACTTAAGTATTGCAAGTAGTTTTTTCAAAAAATTTGCTACTTAAGTACTAAAAGTAAAAAGTACCAGTAGTTATTAAAAAAAAATTCTACTCAAGTACTGAAAGTAGAAGTACAAGTACTGTGTTATGTAGTTATTAAAGAAAGAAGTCAAAAGTATGAACATCATATTGTTTTTATTATTTCAAATGATTTATTCAAATGATTAACCTGTGTTTGTTAGTAGTTTCTTGATGCACTTTAAGCGCTGTAGCACCATTTATTTGTTTGTTTCATATTTTCTTTTTATTGGAAAGATTTGGTATAGCAGCTTTTATTATACACAGCCTTTATTTTCGTATGCGCTGATTTACAAATGACATTATACACATTTTTTTGAGCTTTATGCAACCTGCCATCTACTGTTCTGGCAGTGGTAATTTTTTTAAAAGTAACGAGTAACTATGCAGCACAAAAAAAAAATACTTGAGTAGAAGTATCGAAATCATCGAAAAAATGTAGTGAAGTAAAAGTAGAAGTAGGAGAAAAAAATTCTACTCTAGGAAAGTACAGATACCGCATTTCGGTACTTAAGTACAGTACTTAAGTAGTTCTACTTCGTTGCTATACATCTCTGATTATATCTCTATATCTTGTTGGTGTTGGGATCCAGTGAGCACTTCAATTATCACCGTTGTGGACTGTTTTTTTCACTTCACATATGGGACTGTTGATTTGATGTTCACTTTTATTCATTTTGCTATTTATTTGTATTTACCTTTCTTGGTTTATATATATACACGTTTATATTGCTAGTATTTATTAGCGCTGCACTTTTTTCCACATTGCTTCGGACAGGTCTCGCCGGAATTGTCTCCTCTGTGCTGCTGGGTTCCAGGTGTTGTCCGTGACCCAATGGCGAAATTCGGCGGTATATTCGGCGACGGAGCGTCTCCCTTGTCGCAGACTATGTAGTCGCGCCTTGGCAGTCGCACAGCGGTTGGGGTCATCGAAGACTAGGCTCATGGCGGTGATGAAGTTGGTTAGGTTGTTCAGGAGCTGATTGTTAGACTCCATGTATGGCGACGCCCATGCTAATGCTTCAAAGAGATTGATCATGAGATTGATCATGAATAGCACCTTCATTTTATCGGTGGTGAAGGGTGCCGGGTTCATCTGAAAATAGATGCGGCATCGGTTCACAAATCCCCGATACTGGCGTCTGTCACCGCCAAATTTTGATGGGAGTGGCATGCGGGTGTCTGCGGCCGCGCCGCGGACGTCTAGGAGTTGCCTCTGTAGTTCAATAATCTCCTTCTGTTGGCTTTTGACTACTTCTTGGAGCTGGGCAAATTTCTCCTGATACGTAGTACCAAATTCTTGAAGTTTAGTGACCTGTCTACACCGAGTGGTCATTGTTGGCTCCATAGTTGGGCTGATTATTCTGTAACAATCCTACAGGCTCACCTGAGTCAGAGGACTGCTGGCCAGAGGTAGGAGTGGAGCCCAGTGGCAAAGACCGCAGGCAGGTAGTAGGTGCTGGATACCGGATGGACACGGGTTCACCTGAGGTGCGGAAACTAAGTGCTAGCTGGTTTTCACTAGAGCCCCTGATGGTGGGGATAGACTGCGCTGCAAGCTAACACCAGGACGCGGTCCTCAGGATCACCCAGCCAGGCAGAGTGCAGGTTCGGTCCGAAGGCAGAGGAGCAGACAAGGGATAACCAGAGAGAAGTCAGACGAGCCAAAGGTCGGGGCGGGCAGCAGTAAGCGTGGTCAGACAATCCGGATCGGCAACAGAGGTAGCAGTTCAGTAGGTAGGGACAAAGCAGAAGAGTAGTCGGTAGTCAATTCCTGGTCAGCGTTGGATTTGTGGTAGTAGATAAGAGCAGCAGGTGAGGAGTAGCTTGATCAAGGCTCAGGAGCTCAATAATCAGCAAGCTGGAGTGCAAGGGGCTGGACTTATATAGGGAAGTACCAGGTGTGGGGAATCAAGGGTGATGAGCAAGGCTTGGCAAGACTAAGGTTGAAATAATAGGCTTCAGGGGGGAATGTTCAGGGAGGAATGTTCAGGGAGGAATGTCCAGAGAGGACGGTAGCCTAGTAAGCAGGGCTACCGCCTGGGATGTGGCTGGTCGCAGGTTCAAATCCTGACAATCTGGGGATAAATGTACTAGTTCCCCATTCTTGTTTTTAATTTTGGAGATACAGGATGCGTTTTTTTTTTTTCTTCTCCCTACTGCTTTTGCTAGCCACTTCACCATTGGTATTTTTCTTTCACAACTATATGAAATATGTTTGTTGCCTCCTGCTCCATAAGTGCCGTAAGTTCCCCTCTCTTCTCAATTAGTTCTCGCTGCTCTGGGATGCCATTGGGTCTAGTCCGTTGTTCCAGAATATAAATCTCCCTAAGTAACTGGTTCTTCCTCTCCTTCAGTGAGATCTCTGGTGTATCATTAATAGCAAAAAAGCTCTCCAGTTCCTTTTACACTGTCTCAATTATCTTAGGGTCCTGAATAGAGTTGATCGAACACCTGGATGTCCAGGTTCGGCGGGTCCGGCCAAACTTGAAAGAAAAGTCCGGGTTCGTGACTTAACCCGAACTTTACCCCGATCCCGAACCCCATTGAAGTCGACTTTTGAGCACTAAAATGTCTCTAAAACAAACATGGAAAGGGCTAGAGGGCTGCCAATGGCAACAAATTCATCTTAAGAGCATGGCAAGTGCTCTGCAAACAAATGTGGATCGGGAAATATCTTAAAATAACATAAAAAACAGAAAAATAAAAAATAATTTTGAATGATGCAGGAGGAGGACGAGGCCCATATGGAGTAAGAGGTTGAGGTGGCGGTGGATGTGGCGGTATAGGTGGAAGCAGCGGTGGAGGAGGACGAGGTAGCCAACACTGGTTTTTGTTTTTAATTTAATTTCTTTTTAAATTAGGGTACACCCCAAAAGAGTTAGAAAGATCAAATACAACAATGGCTGGGTAAGGCCAGTATACAGATCTATTCTGCACAAGGTAGGGACGAGTCCTGTGCCTGGTTCATTTTAATGAACGTGAGCTTGTCCACATTGGCTCTGGACAGGCAGCTGCGCTTGTCTGTGATAACGCCCCCAGCTGTGCTAAATACACGTTCAGATGATACAGGCCAGCACCTCCAAGGCGTAAAGGGCAAACTCAGGCCATGTGTCCAATTTGGAGACCCAGAAGTTGAAGGGGACAGACCCGTCATTCAGTACGTCTAGGCGTGTGCACACATACTGCTCCACCATGTTAGTGCTGGGTCGTGGCGTTGCTGGTGGAGCTCCTGTTGCAAGGAGAGGACGTGGTCGATCTGTGCCAGCTACACGCACAAGTGAAACACCTTTCTCAGCTGCGAGTAGGCGACAGAACCTTACAGCAGTTTATGGCAGGGCCTAATGCGCCTCTACAAATGTTGAGGCCAGAACAAATACTGTACAGGCGATAGTAGATTGGGTTGCTGACAGTGCCTCCAGTTCCTTTAAATTGTCTCCCACCCAGTCTTCAGCTGAATGGTCAGAGTTGGCACCTGCAGCCGATATCCATCAATCTTTCACCTCACCCCCTTGCAAATCAGCCAAGCAGTCTGAGCCCCAAGTCATGCAGCAGTCTCTTCTTCTTTTTGATGACTCTGTTAGCATGGTTTCCCAGGGCCATCCACCTAGCCCTGCCCCAGAAGTGGAAGAGATTGAGTGCACTGATGCCAAACCACTTTTGTCTCAAGAGGATCAAGAGGAGTACATGGGAGGACCATCGCAGCACGTCTCGGATGATGATGAAACACAGGTGCCAACTGCTGCGGAATTCCGAATTGTGGAGACCGACAAGGGTTGCAGGGGTGAAGACTGGGTGGAAAATGATGTGGAGGACAATGAGGTCCTTGACCCCACATGAAATGAACGTCATGCAGGTGTCAGGTAACTTCCCACAAGAGAGCTGGATCTTCCGCCCACACTAATGCAGCAACGCCCAGTGGCCTATTTAAACCAGCCTGCTCCAGCCATTAGTTGCTGGATGATCTTCAGCTTCCTGTTTCCTGCTTCCTGTGTTCCTGTTCCTGTTGTTCCTGTTTACTTGGATTACCTGTTACCGACCCGGCTTGTCTCACCTGTCTTGTCTCTCCTCCTGGCTCCGACCATCGGCTTGTTTACCTACTCTGCTCCAGTCTGCTGTTCCCATGTATGACCCCCGGCTTGCTCCTACGGACTTCTCTACTGCTTGATGAACTGTGTTTGACCCCTTGGCTTGACCTTGACCTCGCTCTTGTCGCACGCCTGGCTACCTCCTCCAGTCACCTTCAAGGCATCCTGCATTTCAGCATGCACTACGTGTCTACTACCACAGCAGTCACCTCTTCATCGGAGCTTGCCGCAGCTGGCGACCCCTGTTTCTTTGGGCACAGCATTCCCTGTCTCCACCTCCAGGGGGGCCTTGCACTTAGCCACAAGGGAAGCCCTCTCAGCACCTCGGCCTCTGATCAGGTACCTGATAGTATCATCCAGCCACAATATGTCAGAGGCCGACAGAGGTGCTTCCCAGCTCGAGGCTCTGTGCCAGCAAGTCGCAGCCCTCACTCAAGCAATGACCAACCTACAGGACAGGTACTTCCAGTTGGAGGGTCGTTTACAGAACTTGGCAGTATCTTCCGAAACTACAGCTCCTCCTTCTGCAGGTCTTGCCTCAGCCTCACTGACTCCGGAGCGTCACTCACCAACTCCTATGATGATGGCTCCTCCTCCTGAACCCAGGGTGCCGACTCCAGAGCGTTTTTCCGGTGATCAGAGGAAGTTCAGGGCCTTTAAGAATGCCTGTTCTCTCTACCTGGCTCTGCAACCAAGGACCTTCTCCCTGGAAACAGTTAAAGTGGGATTTGTCATCTCTCTGCTCTCCGATGAACCACAGTCCTGGGCTCATCACCTGTTGGAACAAAAAAGTCCTGTCATCAACACTTTGGACACCTTTTTTGAAGCCATGGGCCAACTATATGATGACCCACAATGCAAGGCCACTGCAGAGGCCACTCTCCATACCTTACAGCAGGGGAGGCGCCCTGCTGAAGACTACACTGTGGACTTCCACAAATGGTCAGTGGATACTGAATGGAACGATGCCGCCCTCAGGTACCAGTACCGACTTGGTACTGAGGCCCTCAAAGATAAGCTGGCACGAGTAGAAAGCCCCACCAGTTTGGTGGGCCTCATTCAGCTCGCCATCCAACTGGACAGACGCCTGCGGGAGCGGCGATCTGAACGTGTTCAGTACTTCCAGCCTTCCTGGATGCTGCCTAAGGTCCCAGTTGTCCCTGCACCTATTCCGGCCACACCAGCCTCCTCTGAAGGAGAACCTATGCAAATTGGCATGGTTCATTTTGCCCTGACCTCTGAAGAGAGACTCCGCCGCAGGCGGGCTAACCTCTGCCTCTACTGTGGGGAGGCCAGACACTTTCTCCACAACTGCCCTGTTAGGCCCAGTAAGTCTTCCCCACACAACTCCATGTATCGGCAAGTCTCAGGATCTTCCCTTACTCATCTTGTTCTCCATGTCTCCCTACAGGTAGCGAAAGGGGAGGTCCGACTCCCAGCAATAATTGACTCTGGGGCATGTAGTTGCTTCATGGATGTAACCCTTGCCAAGGACTTCCGGATTCCTATTCAGACTAAAGAACTTAAACTCAAGGTCCAGTTGGCCGATGGTACCACTCCTCGATCCGGGCCTGTTACTTACGAGACGGTACCTATTCTTACCATTACTGACTCTGGCCATCAAGAGTTCCTGAAGTTTGATATTTTATGTTCCCCCATGTTCCCCATAATTCTGGGAATACCATGGTTGCAGGCACACAACCCTCAGATAGACTGGATCCGAAGGGAGATCTCCTTTGGGTCCCCCTACTGCCTTCATCACTGTCTGATGCCCAAATCCAGCCAGTCTCCGACTCCAGCCAGGACGTTCCTCCAGTTTACCATGATTTCCTGGACGTCTTTGACAAAAAGAAGGCCGATATACTACCACCTCATCGCCCCTACGACTGCCCTATCGAGCTATTACCTGGTGCAGAAGTTCCCTTTGGAAGGATTTTTCCATTTTCAGAGACTGAGCTTGAGGTGTTGCGCCAGTACATTGATGAAAACCTAAAGAAGGGATTCATCCACCCCTCATCTTCTCCAGCTGGCGCCGGAATTTTCTTCGTAGAAAAGAAAGATCATACCCTCAGACCTTGTGTGGATTACAGAGAGCTCAATAAAATCACCATTAAAAACTGGTACCCTCTTCCGCTTGTTACTGAGCTCTTTCAGAGGTTCCGTACCGCCCCGGGTCTTTACTAAATTGGACTTGCGCGGTGCCTACAACCTAGTACACATTCCCGAGGGCAATGAATGGAAAACAGCCTTTCGAACACGTTTTGGGCATTTGAGTACCTGGTTATGCCTTTTGGTCTATGTAATGCTCCAGCTACCTTTCAGCACTTCGTGAATAATATCTTTAGAGAATACCTGGATAACTTCATGATTGTGCACCTGGACGACATTCTTGTCTTCTCCCCTACCCTGGAACTACATAGAATCCATGTCAAGAAAGTGCTATCCACACTAAGGGTACACAGACTCTATGCAAAAGCAGAGAAGTGTTCCTTTGAAAAGACTTCTATACAATTTATGGGTCTGATCATTTCCATTGATGGGGTAGCCATGGACCCCCAGAAGGTATCTGCCATCCTGGAGTGGCCAGCTCCCACGGACAAAAAGGGCATTCAGAGGTTCGTAGGGTTTGCAAATTTCTATCGGAGGTTCATTAAGGACTTTTCTGGCATTATCACCCGATTACCCAGCAAACCCGCCAACACTGCCGCTTCCAGTGGTCCCAAGAGGCTCAAGAGGCTTTTGATAAATTAAAGGCGATATTCACTTCTGCTCCTGTCCTGCAGCATCCCGACCCCCCCCTGCCCTACGTACTGGAGGTTGATGCATTTGAAGTCGCCACAGGGGCCGTCCTATCTCAACGTCTGGGCCCTAAAGCACTATTGCATCCAGTGGCTTTCTTCTCCCGAAAGCTCTCTCAGCCAGAAAGGAACTATGATGTTGGGGATCGGGAACTGCTGGCCATCAAAGTCGCTCTGGAGGAGTGGAGATATTTCCTGGAGGGTGCAGCGCACCCAATTATGATATTCACCGACCATAAGAACTTGAAATATCTCTGATCTGCCAAACGCTTAAGACCACGACAGGCCAGGTGGGCCTTGTTTTTCTCAAGGTTTAATTTTCACCTCACCTAACGCCCAGGATCCAAGAATGGTAAAGCGGATGCTCTGTCACGAATATTCCCTGAGACCCCAAATACTCTCACCCCCAGCACCATTCTGTCTCCCAGAACTTTCTTCTTATCCAGCCTGATCTAAGGGCCACCCTGGAACAGGTTTCTTCCCGGTGCCCTGAGTCCGAAATCTCCACACTTAGAAGGCAGGAAGGTCTTTTGTGGCACGGGGATAAGATTTTTGTAACCGAGGGAGCCAGAGTCCAGGTTCTTAAAACGTTCCATGACCACCAGCTGGCAGGCCATTTTGGAATCCGCAAGACATTAGAACACATCCAACGTTCCTATTGGTGGCCAAACCTTAGACAGGACTGCAAAGACTATGTAAGTTCTTGTACGACCTGTACCCGAAGTAAAGGAAGTCTCACGCAGACTTGGGGCTTGCTAAGACCTCTGCCTGTTCCGGACCAGCCTTGGAGGATGTTGTCTATGGACTTTATTGTTGAACTGCCCCCTTCTGAAGGTTTTTACACTATCCTGGTAGTAGTAGACCGCTTATCAAAGATGGCACTTCCTGCCTATGGTGGGCACTCCCTCAGCCATGGACACAGCACATATCTTCATCAAGGAGATTGTAAGGCTACACGGCATACCAAACAGTATTGTCTCGGACAGGGGGGTACAATTCACCTCTCGATTCTGGAGGGCCCTCTGCAAGGCTTTGGATATCAAGATTTGCCTATCTTCTGCCTATCACCCCCAGAGCAATGGCCAAACGGAGAGAACAAATCAAACGTTGGAACAATACCTTTGTTGTTTTTTATCTCACAGGATAATTGGGTGGCCTTACTGTCCTGCGCAGAGTTTGCTTACAATAACTCTATTCATGCCACCACCAACCAATCCCCATTCTGGGCCAATTACGGCTTTCACCCCTCTTTTTTTTTTTAAATCAAAACAACTTTATTGCGTACTGAAACACAACAGGAGATATACAACAAGAAAAGGCTGCGAGATAGCCAATATAGAATAAACCAGTCCATAAATCTTGACAGTCAATGCCAGCTCACGAGAGTACATAGCAATTAGTAGAACAATGTACACAGATATGCGATAATTGAAACACAATGCATTAGGAATTACGATGTACAAGTAGTGGAAGAATTTAGCCATTTATCCCACACTTTATGGTATTTCCCCGGGCAACCTCTATTAACATAAATAAGTTTTTTATAGGGGAGAGTGCTATTGATCTCGCTAATCCACGCCGCCAAGGTAGGCACCGCCTGTTGGATCCAATTTCTGGCCAGCAATTTACGGGCCTGAAACAGGGTCTCCTGCAAGAACTGGGCCACGTGCTTGTTAATCTCAACATCTGGAAGGAGTCCCAGTAAACACAATCTAGGGTCGAGTGTCACAGGCGCGCCCATCTGATCGTGGAGGAACTGGACCACTTGGGCCCAGAACCCGCGTACTCGCGGACATTGCCACAGCAGATGGTCGAATGTGCCAGTCGACAGCAGACACTTGGGGCAATGGGACGCCTGGGTGGGACGAAATTTAGCCATACGTACAGGGGTAAGGTATGTACAGTGAAGGATACATACATGAGTAAAGCGATCCGACATTTTAGGGGAAGCACACTTAGCGCCCATCAGTACATCCTCCCAATCCTCATCCAGTATCTCTCCCAACAAAGGTTCCCATTTGGGTTTCAACGCATACGCGATCTTGGTGGCCGCGGGCGTAAGCAACATCTCGTACAGAAGGGCAATCAGCTTACAGTGGTCCGCGCCCATGAGGACCCTAGTCAAGTCCAAGGGTTCCACCATCGGACAGTCCACCGGGAACTGGGCCCGCAGCTCACCCCTCTTTTTTACCCAACTCTGTACCAGAAGCAACGGTACCTGCGGTTCAGGATAGATTAACCTTTATCCAAGAGAACTACCTAACCCTCCAGGCAACCATGCATAAAGCGCAGGAAGATTACAAGAGGTCATATGACAAGAAGAGAAAGGAGAATCAAGCCTTGAAAGTGGGGGATGAAGTGTGGCTCTCCACGGCAAACCTCAAACTACCCTGCCCATCACGGAAGTTGGGTCCAAGGTACATTGGCCCTTTCAAAATCAAGCAGGAAATCAACCCTATAGCCTTCGAACTTTCCTTACCGGATTCCTACAGGATCCATCCTGTTTTCCATATCTCCTTGCTCAAGTCTGCCTCTTCTGGCCCTTTCTCAGGAAGGGGTGATCCACCTCCACCTCCACCTCCCATCTCAGTGGGTGAGGAATTTGAGTATGAGGTAGAGGCCATCCTAGACTGCCGAAAGAGGGGAAGACAGGTCCAATACCTGATTAAGTGGAAAGGGTATTCCCCTGAGGAAAGTTCATGGGAGCCTGCAAATAACGTTCATGCCCCCAAACTTCTTAGAGAATTTTTCAACAAGCATCCTGAGAAGCAGGCCCAATTGGGCATCCGGAGGCTGCCCTTTGGGGGGGGGGGGCACTGTCAGGGAACTTCCCACAAAAGAGCTGGATCTTCCGCCCACACTAATGCAGCGACGCCCAGTGGCCTATTTAAACCAGCCTGCTCCAGCCATTAGTTACTGGATGATCTTCAGCTTCCTGTTTCCTGCTTCCTGTGTTCCTGTTCCTGTTTACTTGGATTACCTGTTACCGACCCGGCTTGTCTCACCTGTCTTGTCTCTCCTCCTGGCTCCGACCATCGGCTTGTTTACCTACTCTGCTCCAGTCTACTGTTCCCGTGTATGACCCCGGCTTGCTCCTACGGATTCCTCTACTGCTTGATGAACTGTGTTTGACCCCTTGGCTTGACCTTGACCTCGCTCTTGTCGCACGCCTGGCTACCTCCTCCAGTCACCTTCAAGGCATCCTGCATTTCAGCACTCACTACTACCACAGCAGTCACAACATAACCGGAGCTTGCCGCAGCTGGCGACCCCTGTTTCTTTGGGCACAGCATTCCCTGTCTCCACCTCCAGGGGTGCCTTGCACTTAGCCACAAGGGAAGCCCTCTCAGCACCTCGGCCTCTGATCAGGTACGTGATAGCAGGTGACCTGAGTAGTTTGGAGGAAGAGGCGGTGGTCACACAGAGCCACCAGCACAGCAGAAGAGGGAGCAGGGTGCAAAAGCGGAGAGGCCATGCCCTAGACACTACGCCTGCTACTGCCCAACGCAGCAAGGGACCGAGCACACCAAAGCCAGCTCAAAGGAGTTCCCTAGCGTGGCAGTTCTTCAAACAATGTGCTGATGACAGGACACGAGTGGTTTGCATGCTGTGCAATCAGAGCCTGAAGCTAGGCATAAACCTTCTCAACCTGAGCACAACCTGCATGACCAGGCATCTAAGTGCAAAGCCCGAGCTGCAGTGGAGTAGACACCTCAAAAACCAAGAAAGGTCTCTGGCTCCTCCTGCTTCCTCTTCTACCTGCAGTCTCAGCCTCTTCATCCACCTCTGTAGTGAGACCGGCACGTGCCACCCCACAAACAGAGGATCTGCCAGCAACACCACCAACTGGGTCACCAACAACCATCTCCACAATGTCCTGTGGAAGCATTCAGCTTTCTATCTCCCAAACACTGGAGCAGAAGAGGAAGTACCCCCCCTACCCACCCGCGATCCCTGGCCCTGAATGCCAGCATTTCAAAATTCCTGGCCTTTGAAATGCTGTCATTCCGTCTGGTGGAGACGCAGAGTTTTAAAAGCCTTATGGCGGTGGCTGTCTCACAGTACATTGTGTCCTGTGTCCAGCCGCCACTACTTTTCCATGCAAGCCATCCCTTCCCTGCACAACCAAGTGGGTGACAAAATCAGGTGTGCAATGCGCAACGCCATCTGTGGCAAATTCCACCTAACTACAGATAGGTGGACCAGTAAGCACGGTCAGGGACGTTATATCTCCCTAACAGCACACTGGGTAAATGCAGTGGTGGCTGGGCCTGAGGCGGATAGCAGTTTGGCGCATGTCCTTCCACCACCGAGGATTGCAGTGCGCTTCAGTTTTCCTCCTGTTCCTAACTCCTCCTACTCCGCTTCCTCATCCGGTCAGCGTAACACCTTCACCACCAACTTCAGCACAGCCAGGGGTAAACGACAGGAGGCAGTTTTAAAACTTGCCTGTTTGGGGGAAAAACCACACACCACGCAGGAGTTGTGGAGGGGCATTGAACAGCAGGCCGATGAGTGGTTGGTGCCAGTGAGCCTCAAGCCCGGCCTGGTGGTGTGCAATAATGGGCGAAATCTCGTAGCAGCTCTGGGCCTAGCCAGTTTGACACACATCCCTTGCCTGGCGCATGTGCTGAATTCAGTGGTGCAGAGGTTCCTTAGAAATTACCCCGATATGTCAGAGCTGCTGCAGAAAGTGTGGGCTATCTGTGCGCACTTTCGGCAGTCTCACCCTGCTGCTGCTCGCCTGTCAGCGCTGCAGCGTAACTTCGGCCTTCCCGCTCACCACCTCATATGTGACGTGCCCACAAGGTGGAACTCCACCTTGCACATGCTGGCCAGACAGCAGCAGCAGGCCATAGTGGAGTTTTAGCTGCAGCATGCACGCATGAGTAGCTCTGCGGAACAGCACCACTTCACCACCAATAACTGGGCCTCCATGCGAGACCTGTGTGCCTTGTTGCACACTAGGCCGCAATTTTTTTTCCCCCTAAATGGGTTTTTATTGATAAGCGGAATACAACAACAGTATCCAATGGGTGTATCTCACTGTATCATATGCAGAATAGGCCACAATTACATTTTTTTCCCTAAATGGATGTTTATTGAATAGCGGAATAGAACAACAGTATCCAAAGGGCGTATCTCACAGTAAAATATGCAGACTAGGCCGCGATTTTTTTTTTCCCTAAATGGATGTTTATTGAATAGCGGAATAGAACAACAGTATCCAAAGGGTGTATCTCACAGTAACATATGCAGACTAGGCCGCAATTTAATATTTTTTCCCTAAATGGGTGTTTATTGAATAGCGGAATAGAACAACAGTATCCAATGGGTGTATCTCACTGTAACTTATGCAGACTAGGCCGCAATTTACTATTTTTTCCCTAAATGGGTGTTTATTGAATAGCGGAATAGAATAACAGTATCCAAAGGGTGTATCTCACAGTAACATATGCAGATAGGCCACAATTTAATTTTTTTTCCCTAAATGGGTGTTTATTGAATAGCGGAATAGAACAACAGTATACAAAGGGTGTATCTCACTGTAAAATATGCAGACTAGGCCGCAATTTTTTTTCCCCCTAAATGGGTTTTTACTGATAAGAGGAATGCAACAACAGTATCCAATCGGTGTAGCTCACTGTAACATATGCAGACTAGGCCGCAATTACATTTTTTTCCCCCTAAATTGGTTTTTATTGATAAGCGGAATACAATAACAGTATCCAATGGGTGTATCTCACTGTAACGTATGAATGAAAAATTTCTATTTTTCCCTTTAATTGGTGATTTTTGAAGAGCAGATTTGAACAGCAGTGTCTAAACACTGTATGACAGTGTTACAGTAAAGTATGAATGAAAAACTGAAAAATATTTTTTTCTCCCTAAATACTGAAATATAATTATTTTTCCCTTACATTGGTGCTTTTTGAAGAGCAGATTATAAAAGCAGTGTCTAAACAATGTATGTCAAAGTAAAATATGAAGGAAAAAAGTTTTTTTCTTTTTTAAATGCAGATTAAGCAGACACATATGCACTGAGCTTGCATTACATGGCCGCTACACACCGCACGCCTAACAGGTTGGATACTGTTGTTGTTCTATTCCGCTATTGAATAAAAAAAAAACATTTGAATGGAAAACTGAAAAATTATTTTTTTTCCTGAAATACTGAAAAATAATTATTTTCCCCTTACATTGGTGCTTTTTGAAGAGCAGGTTAGAAAAGCAGTGTCTGTCTAAACACTGTATGTCAAAGTAAAATATGAAGGAAAAAGTTTTTTTCTTTTTTAAATGCAGATTAAGCAGACACATATGCACTGAGCTTGCATTAAATGGCCTCTACAAACCGCACGCCGCCCACCTAACAGACTGATAAAAGTTTTTTTTTCTCCCTCCTTCTCCTCACTGGGCTCAGGTCAGGGCACAAAGATCGTGCACTGCACCCCCACACAATACAATCAATGTAGATCGCTGTCTGATTAAAGAAGATTCTTCCTATTCTTTCTCTCAAAGCAATCTCCAGCCGGACCCTATAATAATCTCCTATCTTTCCCTCAGCAGCAGCATCAGGAACTTCTCCCTAGTATAGTTTGAGCAGAGTGACGCGCGGCGCTATGTGATTCCAGCTTATATAGACTCTGGGTCACATGCTGCACTGGCCAATCACAGCCATGCCATTAGTAGGCATGGCTGTGATGGCTTCTAAGGGCACACTATTTAAACGCTTGCTGATTGGCTGCCTTGCACCTGTTAAAACCACGCCATTAAAACTGCACCAAAACATCAAATAACATTACCGAACAACGGACAGTATCCCGAACATACAGTGAAATGTTCGGGTCCGTGTCCGGGTACCGAATACCCAAAAGTCTGGTACGATCCCGAACAATACAGTCCGGGTTCGCTCAACCCTAGTCCTGAATGAGCGACTCTTGGGCTTGTTTAGAGAGTGTAATAGGCTTAATGATCACTTCCTTGAGGGAAGTTAATAGTTGATGCTCTATTAAAATATAATCAATCCTTGAATAGGACCCATGTACTGAGGAATAACAAGTATAATCTCTTAGTTTTGGGTGTCTGACCCTCCAAGCATCAACCCGCTGACATTCCCCCAGTAAACTTCTACCTTTTCGGCCATTGTAGTGGGAAATGAGAAAGCCTGTCGATGAAACCACACGTGGGTCCAACCCCATATCGAAGTCTCCCGCTACAGTGAGCCTCCCTTCTTTAAATATCATCAACCTTTTCAAATTTTTTCTCAAAAATGTATTCGGCTCTCTATTGGGGGAATAAATGTTAGCGAAAGTACACTCCATATCAAATAGTTTTCCCTTAAGAAACAGAAACCTCCCCTCTGGATATGCTGGAGCTCTGCTGGCCTGTGATTTTAATCCGGCTCTCCTGTCTATCCTGCGGTGTGTAGGTGTACCCTGCTAGCTGCTTGATGCCTCAGGGACCCCCGCTCCACACGGTAAGGGGAAAAAGCTCAGCAGCTTCCTGAGGCTGTAATGCCGGACCCAGTTCTCCATGTGGCGCCGGCGCTCCGCTCTGTCTCTACCATGGTCTCACAGACCGATGCTGAGGAGATGGATGAACCCACACACCTAGGCTTTCAGCAGGTAATGGCCACTATTGCCACATGCTAGACAGCCCTTGTGAACAAAATTGAAGCTGTGCAGCTGGATGTGGGACTTGTGAGGCAGGACAGTGATAATATTAGACCCCGGGTGTCAGAGGTGGAGTGGAGAACAGGCCAGCTTGAGGACACTGTTACAGAGCACTCTGCTGCTATCATTTAACTAAAGTCCAGAGTACGGGCTCTGGAGTATAAAGTGGATGACTCTGAAAACAGAAATCAGAGGAATAATCTGTGGATAGTGGGGTTGCCTGAGGGGGTGGAGGGGAAGGACCCCACTACCTTCATGGAGGAACTACTGTGAACCCTTCTCCCTGAGGCCCAATTCTCCCTATATTATACAGTGGAGAGGGCCCACAGAATCCCACCTACACCGAGCCCCCTGGGATCCCCCCCACGCACCCTGATATTTTCCGGTTACTGAACTTCAGGGACAGGGGCAAAGTCCTCAGGTCTGTGAGGAAAGTTGGTGAAGTAAAGTACCAGAATGCAAGATTGATGTTCTTCCCTGACAATTCTATGGAGACACAGAAGCTCCGCAGATCATTTGACCAAATTAAAATTGCTCTGCGTGCCCGTGCTTTAAGGTATAGCATGCTATTTCCTGCTAAACTGAGGGTTCAAGATGGTGAAACGGTCCGATTCTTCACATCACCTAAAGCCTCATGGCTGGATACCTTACCACCCCATCGTTAATCTCAGGCACAGATATACAGTATCTCACAAAAGTGAGTACACCCCTGACATTTTTATAAATATTTTATTATATCTTTTCATGTGACAACACCAAAGAAATGACACTTTGCGACAATGTAAATTAGTGAGTGTACAGCTTGTATAACAGTGTAAATTTGCTCTCCCCCTCAAAATAACTCAACACACAGCTATTAATGTCTAAATCACTGGCAACAAAAGTGAGTACACCCCTAAGTGGAAATGCCCAAATGGGGCCAACTTAGCCATTTTCCCTCCCCAATGTCATTTGACTCATTCGTTTTACAAGGTCTCAGGTGTGAACATGGAGCAGGTGTGTTAAATTTGGCGTATCGCTCTCACTCTCTCATACTGGTCACTGGAAGTTCAACATGGCACCTCATGGTAAAGAACTCTCTGAGGATCTGAAAAAAAAGAACTGTTGCTCAACATTAAGATGACCTAGGCTATAGGAAGATTGCAAAGACCATGAAACTGAGCTGCAGTATGGTGGCCAAGACCATACAGCGGTTTAACAGGACAGGTTCCACTCAGAAAACGCCTCGCCATGGCCGACCAAAGAAGTTGAGTGCACGTGCTCAGCGTCATATACAGAGGTTGTCTTTGGGAAATAGACGTAGGAATGCTGCCAGCATTGTTGCAGAGGTTGAAGGGGTGGGGGGGTCAGCCTGTCAGTGCTCAGACCATACACCACACACTGCATCAAATTGGTCTGCATGGCTGTCGTCCGATAAGGAAGCCTCTGCTAAAGATGATGAACAAGAAAGCCCGCAAACAGTTTTCTGAAGACAAGCAGACTAAGGACATGGATTACTGGAACCATGTCCTGTGGTCTGATGAGACCAAGATAAACGTATTTGGTTGAGATGGTGTCAAGCGTTTGTGGCGGCAACCAGATGAGGAGTACAAAGACAAGTGTGTCTTGCCTACAGTTAAGCATAGTGGTGGGAGTGTCATGGTCTGGGGCTACATGAGTGCTGCCGGCACTGGGGAGCTACAGTTCATTGAGGGAACCATGAATGCCAACATGTACTGTGACATACTGAAGCAGAGCATGATCCCCTTCAGAGACTGGGCCACAGGGCAGTTTTCCAACATGATATCGACCCCAAACACACCTCCAAGATGGCCACTGCCTTGCTAAAGAAGCTGAGGGTAAAGGTGATGGACTGGCCAAGCATGTCTCCAGACCTAAACCCTATTGAGCATCTGTGGGACATCCTCAAATAGAAGGTGGAGGAGCTCAAGGTCTCTAACATCCACCAGCTCTGTGATGTGGTCATATAGGAGTGGAAGAGGGCTCCAGTGGCAACCAGTGAAGCTCTGGTGAACTCCATACACAAGAGGGTTAAGGCAGTGCTTGAAAATAAGGGTGGTCACACAAAATATTGACACTTTGGGCCCAATTTAAACATTTTAACTTAGGGATGTACTCACTTTTGTTGCCAGTGATTTAGATATTAATTGCTGTGTGTTGAGTTATTTTGAAGGGACAGCAAATTTACACTGTTATACAAGCTGTACACTCACTACTTTACTTAACAAAGTGTCATTTCTTCAGTGTTGTCACATGAAAAGATATAATAAAATATATACAAAAATGTAAGGGTTGTGCTCACTTTGGGAGATACTGTACCTGCACTGGGGAACGGTATTGCCTTTTTTTTTTATTTTCTTAAAAGAGTTTTTATTTCAATTTAACAGGTACATACATCTCAAAGCAGAAAACTGTTCCATAAAAGATAAACAATACAAAGAACTTAGTTACAGAGATGCAAAATCAAATGAGGCGCGATGATGACAGTACAAGGATAGAGAAAACATTGAGTTTAGATAACATATCAGGCTATGTGTACAACTCTCAGATACCCGAGGGCCCGTAGTCGGACCGGTCGAGAGAAGGGCATGCTGAAACAAGCTGGGTTGATGACACGGATGGGGTATGTGGACCTGAATGATGACCCTCCAGCGACACCCCTCAGGGGAACAAACTGTGTCTGCTTAGGAGGTCCCATCAGAGCCGCCCCATGCCCTCCTCTCACCCACTCCGTAATTGCCGCCCCCATTAATCTGGTTCATAAAAATACAGTAAACAGAGGTTTGTGGGGTTCTAACAAGATCCGAATCTTAAGACATGAAACCTTGGACTTTCCAGAGGTTCTAGTTGCCAGGTGGATGTCTGCTGTTTGGAAAGTCACGTCCTATGCGTGTAATAACCATGAACTTTATGCCTATGTTGTTTGGATCAGGGACAAGTAAAGGGAGTGAGGGATAATGGAAATGTCAGGCGGATAGGGTTGTCAGGGGGGGTCCATTCTCCTCTGCTCTCTTCTTGTGAGGCCAATCACTAGATTATTGGGTTAGAGCTGTGGCATATTCTTTGGTTGTAGTATAATGATGCCAACAAGCCCAAGTTTTGTTGTACTTTCTTTGGGTTCCTGCTGCTTGATGAATGAGGTCCTCTTATTCTGCAATTTGTTTGATGCCTGTGAGACAATTTTTAATGATGGGGGGATTCGGTTTGCGCCAGCAAGCTGGTATGCATAGCTTGGCTGCATTACCCATGTGCATGGCTAACGTTATACTCTTTTTAACTAACTCTTTCAGCCCTGTTGGGTATGTTGTGCATTGATGCATATAGTTCTAGGATTTTCACGCCATATTGGTGGACAGGAGGAAAACTGCCTGCAGTATATTTTGTTGAATTTGCTTAATTCCAGGAGACCGCAGGCCCCTCCTGACACCACACCTGGTACTGCATCTGTTATGTCCCTCCTTAGGATGCTGCACTATGTTTGTAGCCCTGTATCTGGCATGGGCTCCGTGCAGTTGTTGGCTGGAGGAGTGTCACTACCTGATCCTTATCGGTATACTTTGGGATAATACTGGGACTGTGCATGGTGCTGGTGGCGTGGTGCACCTGTGGGGCTGAAGAAGATGCCAACATGAAGGGGATATTTTCCTATTGGACTGCCAAGTTGTTACTTAAGTTTGTGCCCCTGGGCCTTCCCAGGAGAAAAACATTTTGACAGTTGCCAGCATCTCCGTTGAGACCTGCTGGGTCATGGTACCAACCTCTTGATAGTCAGGGACTTGCCCTCCTGGATGTATTCTATTCAGGTAATGTTTGCTGTTTGGGGAATAATGCATTACTTACTGTTGTGGGCAATGCAGGGTGAGGGGATGGGGATTCTGCTGTTGCAGGTTCTAGGGGACGGTATGAAGTATGTTGAGGGGAATCTTCCTCATAGGGGGCCGTTTGCCCCTATCTTTGACATGGTATACCTCATTGCTGGTGGTTGCTTGGGGGGGGGGGCTTGTAGGGGGAGTGTCTGGGACCCTGGGCTGGTGCCTCTCATGATTGTGCAATACCCTGCTAACAACCCCTCCATAATTTTGACATATGGCTAATATAAAAATTGTGACCTGGAATGTCAGGGTGCTTAACTCGGCACTCAAGAGATCTCTGGTATTTCAATATCTCAAGAAATCACCCCCTCAGATTTGTATCCTTCAGGAAACCCACTTGCTGGGATCCAGGATACTTGGCTTGCGGAGACAGTGGGTGGGGGCTTATTACCACTCCACCTACTCTACATATGCCAGAGGAGTCAGTGTTCTGGTCCACAGGTCTCTCCCCTTTCAGGTGTTGGAGGTGCACACTGACTCGGGGGGCAGATATGTGATCCTTCATGCCCTTGTTTATGATAAAAAGATGGTATTGGTTGGGCTATATCTTCCTCCTCCTGCTGATATCTGTATACTACATGATGTAATGCAGATTGTACTGGGATATGATACTGCCGAGGTTCTAGTGTTTGGAGATTTCAATATGGTGCCGTCACAGGACCTGGAGAGGCTTCACCCAATCTGCCGCACCTCTACTGCCCTATCACAGTGGCCAGACAGTTTCCTATTGACAGATGTGTGTAGGCATCTTCACCTACATTCCAGAGAGTATACTTGCCTCTCTACTACCTAAAAAAACCCTATCCCACATTGACTTGGCTTTTGCCTCCTTGGTGGCCCTTAAATGGGTGAGGGAGGCCAAGCACCTCTCTAAGGAGGTCTCTGATCATGCCCCCCTATGTGTCACCCTATCACATGGACCCTATCATATGACCACATGGACTGAGTTTGTGGCGTCTCTCCAGGTCCTGGGCACTAGATACTAAACTGATGGAGCCTCTGGAGGAGGCCATTTGCATTTTATGGGTCTTAAACCAGGATTCTGCAGCTCCGGGTGTGTGGTGGAATGCCTATAAGGCATGGATCAGGGAGCAATATATTTCCCAAATCTCAGCTCTGCAGCGGGAGGCAGCCCGGTCCCTTGTGAACCTGGAGGAGAGGACTGAGAGGCTAGAGCTGTCATATGTGAGCTCCCCAAATGAAGATAACTATCTATTGTAGCAAAGGGCTCTAAGGGACTTGTTTTTGTTTCGTACTAAACAAACTAAGAAATCCATGCTGCATTCGGACCAGAGGGTGTTTGAGTATGGAGATAAAAATAGAAGGTTGTTAGCCTGGCTGGCCAAGGGGAGGGTAGACTCCACTCACGTAATGGGTGTCCGGGACGGGGAGGGCCGTATAGTTAAGTCCCCTGAAGGTATTAACAACTGCTTCCAGGAATATTTTCAGGATGTCTACTCATCTAGGGCCCACTTCTCCTCTTCAGATTTGGGATGTTACTTGGATTCGGTCCCATTCCCTGAACTGGGGGATGTGGCTATGGATAGACTTGAGGCGAATATCACACTGGAGGAAGTCCAGGTTGCTATAGGACAGTTGCAGGGTGGGAAGACCCCAGGAGGGGATGGTTTGCCCACTGAATTTTACTCCCAGTATGCCGAGCTGATTGCCCCTAAATTGCAGGCCACTATATCCGAGGCGGTGGAGTTGGGATCTCTCCCGGAGTCTATGGAGGAGGCTATAGTTGTGTTGGTGTCCAAGCCCGGTAAAGACCCGCAGGACTTTGCCTCCTACAGGCTGATCTCCCTGCTAAATGTAGATGCTAAGGTGCTTGCTAAGATACTTGCGACAAGACTGTCATCTGCAATTACTAACCTGATACATATTGATCAAACTGGGTTTATGCCGGGCAAGGGCACAGATATTAATATTCGCCGCCTCTTCTTAAACCTCTCGATACCCCATGACAATGTTGGATCCCAAGTCGTGGCGCTCGATGTCGAAAAGGCGTTTTTACTCAGTGGAGTGGAGTGGGAATACCTATGGGAGACTCTCCGTCAACTGATAACACTGATACAACTATTATATCAGACACCCAGGGCTAGGGTAAGGAGGAATGACTGGATCTCTGATTTGTTTAGACTGCACAGGGATGCCCCCTTTCTCCCACCGTCTTCGCCCTGGCCTTGGAGCCATTGGCAATTCTCATTAGGGAGTCCCCGAGGGTTAGTGGCTTGCATATAGGGGGGTTGGAAGAGAAACTGTCCCTGTACCCTGATGATGCACTCCTTTATCTTAATGATGCAGGACCTTCACTCACGGCAGCCCTGGATATATTTGATTGGAGTTTGGGTCCTTCTCAGGGGTTAAAATCAATTGGTCCAAATCTGTCCTGTTTCCACTGGATGATGGTGCGTCTACCATTAGCTCCTTCATATGGAGTGGGGCTATACCGCGACTGGCCAGATCCACACTGCTCCTTCCGGTGCAGGTTCGGGGACTTGCCCTTCCTAACTTCGAGGTGTACTACTGGGCGGTGATTCTGGTCTCAATTTATTGGTGGTTTGTGGGTGATCGTTCTAATGGTGCGGTGTGTGTGTGGAGGCTGCCTACTTGGGCTCCCTGTCTGACCTCCAGAACATTGCATAAAGGGGAGTGGGGGCTTAGCCTCATGATGCGATCACGACTAGAACAACCTTGAGGGTCTGGATGGTGGCCAATCGCTGATTCCAGAGGGAAGATAGATGGTCTCCTGTACAGCCGCTTTGGGGAAATCCCAATCTGGTGCACTTTCAAACAATCCCTGACCCCCACGCCTGGGCGCGGTATGGTATTAAAACTCTTAGAGACATCATTCACTCGGGCAAGCTACTTACTGTAGCTATAGTGATGGACGAACATCGGCTGGGGCGGTTCGCGAACGTTATCCGCAAACTTTCTCAAACGCTCACAAACCGCAAGTTTGTGGCGGGGCCCCATTGACTTTAATGGCAGGCGAACTTTAAAAACCTTTAGGTCATATTTGCAGCCACAAAATACTTACTAGCTGTGCACAAATAGTAACACAACACGGACACTGTCATAACAGAAGTATTGCTATTGGAAAAGTTGCCCAAAAAATGTATTTTATTTTTTTTCAGCAAAAAAATTTATATTTTTTTTCTAAATCACCCAGAACTGACAGCAGCCGGTAAATACATGTCAAATACATATAGGGTCCATTCACATGTCTGTAAAATGGGTCCGCATCCGTTCTACAATTTGGCGGAACCTTTACCGACCCATTGATTTTCAATTCCAATCTGAAAAATTAGGCATTCACAGGACAAAGAAGTAAGTGTCAGCCATTCCAGGCCCCAAAAATTAGCCCACATGCGTTTACCTGACAGCTAAGAATGTTGTATTCTGTGGCTAAAGCTACATAAGCATTCACAGGATACAGAAGTAAGCGTCGCCCATTCCAGGCCCCAAAAATTAGCCCACATGCATTTACCTGACAGCTAAGAACGTTGTATTCTGTGGCTGAAGGTACATTAGGCATTCACAGGATACAGAAATAAGTGTCGCCCATTCCAGGCCCCAAAAATTAGCCCACATGCATTTACCTGACAGCTAAAAACGTTGTATTCTGTGGCTGAATGTACATTAGGCATTCACAGGATAAATAAGTAAGTGTCGGCCATTCCAGGCCCCAGAAATTAGATCACATGCGTTTACCTGACAGCTAAGAATGTTGTATTTTGTGGCTGAAGGTACATTAGGCATTCACAGGATACAGAAGTAAGTGTCGCCTGGCCATTACAGGCCCCAAAAATTAGCCCACATGCGTTCACCTGACAGCTAAGAACGTTGCATTCTGTGGCTGAAGGTACATTAGGCATTCACAGGATACAGAAGTAAGTGTCGCCCATTCCAGGCCCCAAAAATTAGCCCACATGCGTTTACCTGACAGCTAAGAACGTTGTATTCTGTGGTTGAAGGTACATTAGGCATTCACAGGATACAGAAGTAAGTGTCCTCCTTCCACTGGTCCCACAGTTTCTGGATTCTGGGAGCTTCCCTGCCTATTAGGATCCCATATTGCCCCGATAGTGGTTTTTTTTTCAAATAGAAAATACGTTTATTTGTGCTGTATAAATACAATACAAAATACAAAAACACATTAACACGTGAATTTCACACTTGTGAAACACTTAAAGTGAATTTAGTGAAACAAGATATACCTTCACCATACAAAAGAAGAGGTACAATGATACAATGTTATAAATATCTCACTCAGCAGCACCCCGCCCTGGTAATATATCGATTACACCCTATCTATAAGCATTAATCAAACAGTCATATCAATACCCAGGCCCCACCTCCTCCCCCCATCCCCCAAGGACTTCAGAATTTATTTCCACGATCCAGTCCTGAAGAGTAGGGACTGATTCCCGCATCCACTGTCTAGCTATAATGTTTGCGAGCGCTAAAAATAGATTCCTGAAGAAAAATGGTGAGAAATTTGTCAATGTCACAGTCAGGGAACAATCCTAACATACAGGGTAAAACATCCAACTGTAAGGGGGAGCCCATATGATCATGCAAAAACGTAATAACCTGTGTCCAGTAGGCCTGAATTTCCGGACAAGACCAAATAAGATGTATAAACGGACCCAGTTGCAAGGGGCAACGAGGGCAGGAGGAGTTATATGACCGCGTATATTTCAATATTCTGAGCGGAGTAAGATAAGCTCTATGCAAGATGTACTGCTGAGTCACACGCTCTGAAAGTTTGGGCGAAGCCAACCTAGGGACCACCAAGATTTCGTCCCAATCCATCTCATCCAGGGGACCCGTATCCACAGCCCAATGAGCCTGTATCCGGGTCACCTGGCGATCGTCCTCAACACCACGCAATTCGATGTATAAGGATGAAATAAGACCCTCATGCGTGTCACCCAACAGCACCTCCAGCAGAGGCATATCTTGTAAAACGGGGAATTGTGTCAAAAATTGTGCATGTAATGCGTGACGCCACTGTGCATATCGAAAAAACATATGCGGAGGGAGATCATACTCAGCTTTAAGTGATTGAAAGGAACGAACGCCTGAATCACAAAGCACCTGGCCCAGATACAGTATGCCCCTAGTTGCCCACAACTGACATTCCGGAATAGATAGAAGCTTTTGCAGGTCTAAGTTATACCATAAAGGGGTCCTGATGTGTATTTGAGGATAATTTTACTTTTTTGCCACTATCGCCCAAATCTTTAGATAGTGGAACAACAAATTGTTCATCACCATCGCTCGAGGCGAAGGACCACATTTTCGTAACAGTACCTGCATAGGGGTGTAGACAGCTTGAGGGAATCCATGACAAACTAAGGTTTGGTATCTAGTAGCCTCCGATTTATTAAAATAAAAAAAATGGGAAAGTTGCGACGCAAGGTAATAAGATTGAAAATCCAGTATAGCCACACCCCCCTTATCCGTGGGGTTTTTAAGTGACGCCCATGTTAACTTATGGCGCTCAGGTCCCAAAACAAAGGAATTCAGGATACGGTCAATAATTTTAAATAATTTCAGGGGGTTTGGGACAGGGGAGTGCCAAAAGGCATACAAAAATTTTGGTAATAAAATCAGTTTAATAAGATTCACCCTACCCATTAATCCCAATAGCAACCTAGCCCATGTTTGAGTACGTTGTTTAAGCATCTCAATTAGAGGTTCAATATTGTCCCACACATAATCTGTAGGAAATTTAGTAATCGTGACCCCAAGATACCGAATCGCAGTGACTCGCTGCAAATGTAGAGAAGCAGAAACTTTTGAGGGTGGGGATGGGTCCAGCGGTAATATTTGAGATTAAGACCAGTTGATACGTAGGCCTGAATGGGATCCAAACTGTTCTATTATACGTAACGCGGAACATAAAGAGTCATCCGTGTCTTCCAAATATAGGAGCATATCGTCCGCGTAAAGACCGATCTTTTCAGTCAAGTCCAAATGACACAGTCCATGGACATAAGGGTGACCCCGAAGCTGGGAAGCCAAAGGCTCCACGGCCAACACATAAAGCAAGGGTGATAAAGGGCAACCCTGTCTGGTACCTCGGCCCAAATGTTGGAGCGTAAAAAAATTATGACGCCGGATAATCCTCTTGCCCAAAGGTTTGTCTGCTGGCTTGTCGGAACTAATAGCCTGCCAACTACTGCCATATCAACTGGTGGACTCGGAGGCCTTTTGGAAATTTGTGGCCATTGGAACACCAATGGAAGATCCCAGGAAGGAAATATTTCTTGCAGAAGGGCATTCCAGAGCTGTATGGCCATGTTCAGCGGCAAGTGAATGTATCTCTGGCACACAGTGTCGGTGCCAAGATACATCAGACCACAGACACATGGTCTAGCAAACACGGGCAGGGAAGGTATATAACTTTTACTGCCCACTGGGTGAACCTTCTATAGGCCGTCAAGCATGTAACCTGTGGCACCCGTGTAGATCTGGTTTTACCGCCACGGATTACATGCAGGCCTGCCTCTTCTTCTCCTCCTCCTACTCCATCCTCCCTCTCCTAATCGGCTGATTCCTCCTTTTCCGCTGCTACCGTCTCTTCTGCTGCGCTGCCCAAGATTCCCAGAACCTATTCCACATGCCAGGTGAGACGTTGCCATGCTGTGCTGCGTCTGTTGTGCCTGGAAGCCAAGAGCCACACTGGTCTTGCACTCCTTTCAGCTTTGCGTTCACAGGCAGATCAGTGGCTAACACCGCTCAATTTGACAGTTGGTAAAGTGGTGTGCGACAACGGTGCCAATCTGCTGAGCGCGCTGAAACAGGGCAAAATTACACACGTGCCCTGCATGGCACACGTCCTTAACTTGGTCGCGCAGCGATTCGTTGCCAAATACCCTGGGGTCCAGGACGTCTTGCGGCAGGCCAGGAAAATCTTGGGCCATTTCAGAAGATCTTACACAGCCATGGCTCGCCTTGCTGACATTCAGCGGCGACACAACCTGCCCGTCAGGTGTCTTATTTGTGACTGCCCGATGCCAGGGAACTCAACCTTGTATATGCTTGATAGGCTGCTCCAGCAGAAATGTGCAGTTAACGACTACCTTATGAACTCTGTGGCAGGACAGGTTCTATAGCGCTTTGGTTTTTTCACCTCGCCAGTGGCTGCTCATGCATGACCCATGCAGACTTCTGTGGCCATTTGATGAGATCACCAAACTGGTCAGTCACGGCCAGGTCGCCATCAGTGACATTGTACCTTACACCTTCTTTCTGGAGTGTGCATTGCGTCGTGTCATTGATCGAGCCGTCAAGAAGCAGGAGCAGGAAGTTGAGGAAGTCGCAATGTTGGATGAATTCCCAGTAAGGTGCTACTCCATCTGAGACAAGTCAACAACAGGAGTAGAAAAACAACAAGAATGGTTCCTATGAAGGCCTCTGAGTACCTTGAAGAGGGACAAAAAATAAGCCACTCAGCTGGGACGTGACTAATCAGGTGCCTATTGATCAAATAGTAAGCGTATATAGAAAAAGGGGAGGTATCTGTGAATGTGATGGAAACAAAATTGCCTCCAAAATCTTATCACAGAGCCAAAAGGTGATCAAACATAGACCCCAATAATAGCACTGAGATAGCTGGGTGAAGTGAAAATTGTATATAGCAGTTTATTGAAGCACTTATGCCTGGTGGATGATCACAGAACACACATGAACACAATACATGATAAAACGATAAAAACAAGTACATACAGTGGATAGCATCACAAACAGACCACAATGACAAATTGATGGGTGCTGACAGAAAAAAATTTGGGCCACATCCATGTAATTGAGAATACAATGCCTGCAGTGTTCCTAAATAGGAATTCCGTGTAGTTGAAAATAGCTGAATCTTGGTTGGGCACTGTAAATAGCAAACCACCTATAGTTGGATGATAGAAGCAAGTGAAAACCAAAAGAAGAGGAGAAAAATCCCCTAGGGTAGGTATGAATCCAGAAATTGGAAATTAAATGGTATTTTAATTGCTGCTGAAATAGGGGATTAATGCTGGCTGGACGATGAAGACTCCAAATGATGATAATGTCCATCAGAATTTAAACCAACACAACAACAGGTTGTAGCAATCTTCTCCAGATTTGCATAAGCATGAATAGAACGATTACCAACCGACCGTCCGGTAGTGAGGTTACCTGTCTCCAATGTGGTGGGGGAACAGGTAGGGGGGTCCTTAAATGCTGGCAGGTAGGGAAGATTGTGGACCTTGAGGTCGTGAAATGTATATGAAAAGTCTGTACCTCCGTGTGTGAATCCACGGTGACCCGGCGGCTTGTGCAGTTTCACAGCGGCGTAGTCCTGTGCAGTACTTGCTCCTGCCGAGTCTCTGGACAGTGACGGACAGGTCCCTGACGGACGGTCTCACGTCACATCCGGTAGTGGCGAGCAGTTTAGCCGGGGAAGCCGTAGCCGACCAAAGGCTGTGGGGGTCACCTTCACACGTCGAGGAGGTTGGTCGTAGTGATGCAGTCCAGCTGGCAAGGCTGACGCGTTTCACCGACTAAGTCGGTTTCATCGGAGCTAATTAGGGGGCAGCAATGGATTCCCATTTATAATGGACAATAATTAATTGATCCCATTCAGGTGAATGAAAATTGGCCCGGGGCCGTCGACATGTTATAACATCATTCGGCCACCGGGTGTCAGTATGCTGTTTATACATTCAAAGGGAAGCCATTATAACTCCATAGAACTTTTGCTTGTACACTGCACATCTCCACGGCAACTAGTACTGGGCCATACCGAGTCCAAGAAGTCACTCCGCATGGCCGAGCATAGTCACAACATGTTGATGTACCATTTAAGAATATTTTGATTAAAAAGACAGGGGCCTCTTGAAGCCGAATATAGCCATAACAGTGGAAAAGGCGGGGTTACTTGGAAAAGCAAAAAATACAAATGAAAATAGATTGCCATGTGCATTCAAAAATCAAACTAAGAGATTAGAAGGCCCAGTGGTACCAGGTGCTGCAGATAATCACATAATCAAAGGTCTAATGTAACGGAGGGGACCTAATAGGAAATATATACTATTACTATAAATGACCTCAGGATACCACTAGTTTCCCATATTGTGGGGACAGTTAGATACATTATTAAACAGGGCTATATGATGACCCAGAACATATTCAGGCCATTAGTACTGGCCGGGATATCGGATATTTGCTAGAGGGAAAGACAACCAAGGTCAAAGTACATACGTAAGAAGTCATAACAGTAGTGTGGTCATACTAAGCGGAACTCTGATACTGGGTCAGGACATAAAGTTGTTAACAGACAGATATAGGAGAGGGAATGGTCAGAGGGGATATAGATGGCAGATTTACCACTTATGGGGTTAGGAATGGCCTCAAGCTAAACTCAACATTCAGCCCAACAGGGGCCAAAGACCCCATTTTGAAAATCCAGAGCTTTTCTTTCTGGAGTAACACAGTGTCAAAGTCTCCACGTCTTGCGGGGAGCTTCAACGCATAGATGCCACGGAATAATAATCCATCCGGGTTGGCACTGTGGTACTCCAAGAAGTGTTCCCGATGTAGGATTTATTGCAGGGACATATGATTTGATAGATCACCTTTTCAGTATGGCAATTAATGAAATTGTTAATGGTGAACTCCTGGCTCATGTCGCAACTATAAAATGTTTTTGAATTTATTGCTTGTTTGCAAACAGAGCACTTTCCACATGCAAACATCCCTTTAACTGGGGGCAGAGACGTCAGCCAGGTTTGCGGAGTTTTAGTACGCACGAACTCAGAGTGGACTAGGGCATCTTTTAGATTTTTCGCATGTTTGGCGGTAATAAGGGGTCGGGGTCCCACAATTTTTTCAAGTAGAGGTGATATAGTTAGGACCTGCCAGTGTTTAGTAATTACCTCACGGACCTGGTCCCATTGCGAACCATAACGTGTGATAATCCTGGGATGGGTTTGTTGATCTGACCCAGACAGAGGTACAGAGTCATCCTTTTTGAGGAGTAACTCCGATCTCTGCCTTGGTCCCACTTTTTTCCGGGCCCGTTTAATGGTATTATGGGAATAGCCCCGTTCCCGGAACCGTCTATGGAGATCTCTGGCTTCCATTTGATAGTCGGCCTCCTCTGTACAGTTCCGCTTAAGGCGGAGAAACTGGCCTACAGGGATACCATTGATTAGCGAACGTGGATGGTGGCTCTGTGCAAGAAGTAACGTGTTGGCCGACGTGGCCTTACGAAACGTAGTCGTTTTTAGGCTAGAGCCCACACGGGAAATCAAGAGATCCAAAAAGGGTAAGTGGTTGGCCGTCGCTGTATAGGTCAGTCTTATGTTTTTATTGTTGCAGTTCAATGCCTCGACAAATGCCTCCAGTTCCGATGTGGTCCCTCCCCAGAGGAGCAGTACATCGTCGATGTACCTCAGCCATAAAAGAGAATGGCCGAGGTACATCGGGGATGGATATACATCCTGCTCCTCCCACAGGCCCAGATGGAGGCAAGCATATGCCGGGGCCCATGGTGCACCCATAGAGGTGCCCCTGGTCTGTTGGAAGAAGGAGGAAAGGAACTGGAAGCAGTTGTTTTCAAGCATGAACTGCAACAATTCGACCACAAATTCGTTATGAGCTCCTAAATTAGGAAATTTCCGTTGCAGGAAATGGTGTACTGCATGTAGACCCCATTGATGATGTATTGACGTGTAAAGGCTTTCCACATCAATACTTACCAAGATGGCATCAGGGGGAACTGTGATGTCAGCAATTTTGCTAAGTACATCCCTAGTGTCCTGCACGTAAGAGGGGAGTTCAAAGACCATCTCCTTAATCAAGGCATCCACAAACTTGCCTACCTTCTCCAAAGGTCCAGCAATGGCCGAAACTATCGGTCTTCCTGGTGGATGAGTTATCGATTTGTGCAATTTAGGGATGACATAGAAGGTTGGCACGTTATAACACTTGACAAGGAGATGGTCCGCCTCTTTTTTGGATATAAGGTTGACTTCCTTCGCCAGAATGATTTTATGGTTGAGTGCAGATACAAGGGAGGGGAAAGGGTTATTTTTAAGTTTGATATAGGTGTTTACGTCATTTAATTGACGCACTACTTCCCTTTCATAGAAATCTTCATCAAGAAGAACCACATTGCCTCCCTTGTCGCTGCATCTGATGACCAAATTGGGTGCCGTCTCGAGTTCCCTAAGTGCCTGTCTTTCGGATTTAGAGAGATTGTCCGGTCTCTTTTTGACCTGCCAATCAATTTTCCTCAGATCTTTTTGAACAAGGTCTAAAAAGATTTTGATATTTTTGTATTTGTTAAATGGGGGCATCTTAGTAGAACGAATGCAGATGTTGGCATCGCGTCTAATCATATGGGAATCATCAGACTCATCATCTGATGTATTGTTTTCCAAAAGGAGCGATGTAAGAGCCTCCAAGGCCTCATTATCTTGTTCAGTAAAAGGTATATCCTGATTGGACTCGGTATTAGATACCAGATGCCACATTTGGAAAATAACCCTTCTCAGAAATAAATTAAAGCGGTTGTATCCCGCTTTTTGACACTTTTACCTACAGGTAAGCCTATAATAAGGCTTACCTGTAGGTACAAATAATATCTCCTAAACCGGCACGGTTTAGGAGATATTTACAGTGCATGCAGCCGCTCGCGCGAGCGGCGCATGCGCTCTGAAGGTCCGGGGGGACCTTCAATTAACTTGCCGGGAGCTTGCCGGAAAAATCACTCCCGCGCGCATGCGCGGGAGTGACGTCATCGCGGCTCCGGCCAATCAGCGCGCTGGAGCCGTCTCTTCCGGCCAATCAGAGCGCCGGAGCCGCCGAACCCGGAAGAGACGACGAGGGATCATGGCAGCGCCCGCATCGATGTCCGGGGGTCCGTGTCGGGGCTTCGTTTTAAGGTAAGTTAAACATAATGGGCTAGTATGCGATGCATACTAGCTCATTATGCCTTTGTCTTGCAGGTTTTTTTTTTTTATTTTTTTTTTTCATAGGGTTTACAACCGCTTTAATGTCCTTAAAGACCTCGAATTCACACATGGTCGAGGTAGGAGAAAAAGATAGACCCTTGCTCAATAGATCAATATGTCGTTTTTGTAAGTTAAAATCTGAAAGATTTACCACCTTCAGATCTGTATTTGGCTGGTCTATCTCTGTTGTCTCTGACTGGAGCGTGTGGCTCTGGGTGGTACTGTTTTTAGTTGTTGTGTTTGTTTGTTTTTGACTTTTTGATTGACCCTCTCTCTGTGTGCAGATTTTGAGTTGTCTATTTGTTGTACTAACCCCCCACTGTCCTCCTCCTCTGACTCCGGCACCAAAAAAGATACCGATTTATCCTCAGTGTCACTACCTGAGGAATTTCCTCTAAATTTGCTGGGGCGTCTCCTCTGTCTTTGATTACCCCGGGATCTACTCCTACTCCTCACCTGTGAGGGATCAAATAAGTCCTCACGTTCGCAGTCGATCAGATTCTGCCTAAATTTATGTTGTTTTGTGGTTTTTAAGTTTTTTTGAGTTCTTTCAACTTCTTTTTTAAGGGACTCATTAAGCTTTATGAATTCCTCCTTCTCCTGGTAGGGTTCCAAGGCTAATGAGCTATTGGTTATTTCTGCCTGTAACTCCTGCAGTTGAAGCTTCTCCTCATCAATAATTAGTTTCATTATATGGACACCCCGTGCAATACAATCCTCCTTCCATAGTGTCAAGAATCTAGGAGAGTGGAGATGCTGAGCAGGAGTCACCCTTTCCCTCAGACCCCTTGGGACGATGTTATTGGACACATGTGATTGTAACAACGCTATGTCCCACTTCCTATTTAGTGATTTAATCACCAGTTTTTTATGTTGCTTAAATAATTCCACCAAGGGTTCTGAGTTAGGAATAGATGACTCCTGCTGGGTATCAAAGGCCACCTCGATCTCCTGCTCAATCTGGGAGTCAATGCAGTAAGCCATTAAATATGTATACTGGTAACAACATGCAGCAACAGTACCTGTAGGGACAAAATAAATCTACCGTTTGTGTGCACAAAAATGAATGAAAATATCTATAGCAATATCCAAGTACCCGGGAGGGCTATCAAGAGACCCCTATTGTATGGTGACATGCATGTTCCCGTCAACACAACAGGACCTAAGTGCTTCACTATATTAGATTAGAAATATCTAAAAATTAGATGGCCGGGCCTAAGAACCAGAAAAGATCAAAAATTATCTAGTCAAAATGAGTAGAAAAACAACAAGAATGGTTCCTATGAAGGCCTCTGAGTACCTTGAAAAGGGACAAAAAATAAGCCACTCAGCTGGGACGTGACTAATCAGGTGCCTATTGATCAAATAGTAAGCGTATATAGAAAAAGGGGAGGTATCTGTGAATGTGATGGAAACAAAATTGCCTCCAAAATCTTATCACAGAGCCAAAAGGTGATCAAACATAGACCCCAATAATAGCACTGAGATAGCTGGGTGAAGTGAAAATTGTATATAGCAGTTTATTGAAGCACTTATGCCTGGTGGATGATCACAGAACACACATGAACACAATACATGATAAAACGATAAAAACAAGTACATACAGTGGATAGCATCACAAACAGACCACAATGACAAATTGATGGGTGCTGACAGAAAAGATCAAAAATATTGGGCCACATCCATGTAATTGAGAATACAATGCCTGCAGTGTTCCTAAATAGGAATTCCGTGTAGTTGAAAATAGCTGAAAATTTCATCATTGTGGTCTGTTTGTGATGCTATCCACTGTATGTACTTGTTTTTATCGTTTTATCATGTATTGTGTTCATGTGTGTTCTGTGATCATCCACCAGGCATAAGTGCTTCAATAAACTGCTATATACAATTTTCACTTCACCCAGCTATCTCAGTGCTATTATTGGGGTCTATGTTTGATCACCTTTTGGCTCTGTGATAAGATTTTGGAGGCAATTTTGTTTCCATCACATTCACAGATACCTCCCCTTTTTCTATATAAGTCAACAACAGGAGTCTGAAGAGGAGTCAGAGGAGGATGGTGCCGGGATGGATGAGGAGGAGCAAGAAGAGCATGCTTTAAAACTTTATGGGATCCCTGGTGTTGTCCGTGGATAAGGGGAGGAGAACGAAGACGACATTATCCTGGATGATGAGTTGGAGCCAGGCCACTACACCGCTTCCAGTTTAGTGCGAATGGGGGCCATCATGCTCTAGTGTTTTAAGGGGGACCCCCGTAAAAAAAGCATAAAGGGCAAGGACCAGTACTGGGTGGCAACATACTTAGACTTCGGTACAAAGAAAAAATGGCAAAAATGTTACCACAGAGGACAGTCAGAATGCAGCACTTCCAGGCCTTGGTTCGAGAAATTCTGCATTCTGCTTTTGCGTGCGCTGGCAGAGTAATTTCCACTCACAGAGAAACAGTTGCGGGTAGCAATCCAACAGCGCCTGCAAGAAGAGGGCGTTTTGAAGATGTGTTGGTCACTTCAGATATGAGATCATTCTTTCAGCCGACCCATCGACAGCTGTTCTCTGGATCCAGCATCAGGGAACGCCTAGACCGACAGGTGTCTGACTATATCGGGTTAATGGCCAATGTGGACGCTCTGAGGAGTGATGAACCCCTGGACTACTGGGTGGGCAGGCTGGCCAGACCTCTGGCCAGAGCTTGCACAATTTGCAATGGAACTGTTGGCTTGATGCCCGTCCAGTGTCCTGTCCGAAAGGACGTTCAGCGTAGCAGGGGGATCGAGACCAATAAGTGCACTCACCTAGCTCATGACAGTGTTGACTACCTCACATTTATAAAAATTAATGAGGCATGGATCTCAGAGGAATTCAACACATGTGACCAGTAGACCATGTTTGATTAAAATTCCTCATGACAGGCCACAAATATCCGCCAGACCACCATCCACCCACAACAATTCATGGTCCTTGTCTTTGGGAAATACAGCGGCATAAAAGGCATTTCATGTCCATTGAATGCCTAATTTTTGGGGCCTTTCATGGCCGACAATTATTTTTCCTGTCAATGCCTAATGTACCTCCAGCCACAGAATACAACATTCTTAGCTGTCAGGTAAACGCATGCGGGGTAATTTTTTGGGCCTGGAATGGCCGACACTTACTTATTTATCCTGTGAATGCCTAATGTACCTTCAGCCACAGAATACAATGTTCTTAGCTGTAAGGTAAACGCATGTGGGCTAATTTTTGGGGCCTGGAATGGCCGACATTTACTTATTTATCCTGTGAATGCCTGTCATGAATATACCATTGTATATCCATGACATAACCATGTTTATTCAGGTTGCATTCTGTTGTGTACACGTTTCAGTAACCTTTAATAAAGCAAACTGATTGTTAAAGAAAGAATAAAAAAGGAGTCACATGACACCGGGGAGGGAAAATGGCTAATTGGGCCCAATTTGGACATTTTTTTTAATCAAAAGTTTATTTATTGATAACAAGAAACAGAAATAAAAATATGCACGTTTTTTTTGTGGTTTTCCTTAGCAGTATACACACTTTCATACATATGACGAAACAGCAGTGGAGAAACATTCAGTGAGACCCGTTTAGCACATCTCATATTTCAACATCAGCTAAATTTCTAAAGAAGTGGCCTATAGTAACACATCCAATCGGCCCTACTAACTGTGTACAGTAGGTGTTGCACCATGGTGTAGGTCCCTTTTTGAAATGGTTCAGGATCTAGGATACCCGGTAAAAATAATAAAGGGTTGACATTTAACCACTTGCCGACTGCTCACAGTAATATTGCTGTGGCAGTGCGGCTCCCCTGCATCCAGTCACATAGTACTACGTGACTGGAGTGCATGTGATTCCGCCGACACGCGCACGCCGCCGGAGCCGCGTTCCTGCTGTGTTTAGATCATCGATAAAATGGAGAAAAGACCTGCCTGCTTATGTAGCAGGCGGATCTTCTCACTGAAAGGCAGGGACAGATCAGCAGCTATGCTGAAACTGCAAACTCTGTGCCTGTCACAGAACCCCCCACCCCCCACACACACAAGTCAGTAAGCATTAGGCATACATTTAATACCTTGATCACCCACACTGTTAACCTCTTCCCTGCCAGTGTCATTATTACAGTAACAGTGCATATTTTTAGCACTGATTACTGTAGTAATGTCACTGGTCCCCCCAAAAGTGTCAAAAATGTCAGTTAGGGGTCCGATCTGTCCGCCGTAATGTCACAGTCCCACAAAAAATCGCAGATCGCCGCCATTACTAGTAAATAAAAATGACATAAATCTTTCCCGTAGTTAGTAGAAGCAATCATTTTTGCGCAAACCAAACAAAATATGCTTATTGCAATTTTTTAACCAAAAATATGTATCAGAAAACAAATTGACCTAAAATGTTAAAAAATTTTGATTTTGAATTTTTTTTTTATAATGTCATATAGCAGAATGTGAAAAATATTGTTTTTTTTTTTTTTTTTCAAAATTGTCACTTTTTTTTTGTTTATAGCACAAAAAATAAAAATCACACAGGTGATCAAATACCACCAAAAGAAAGCTCTATTTGTGGGGAAAAAGGACGTAAATTTTGTTTGGGTACAGCGTCGCACGACCGCGCAATTGTCCGTTAAATTAATGCAGTGCCAGATCGCAAAATAGGGCCTGGTCAGAAAGGGGGCAAATCCTTCTGGGGCTAAAGTGGTTAAGGTGAGCCTGAGAGACCTGGGATACAAGCTGTACCACCTGCCCCCAGTATCTTACTAGTTTCTGTCATCTCCATAGCATATGAACAAAATCACCTCTGTGCAGATTACATTTTGGACAAATACAAAGACAAAACAAAAAATAGGTGAGTCTCTTCTACCGCATGCACTCTGAAGGTCCGGCATACTGTGCCAGACCTTCAGAACACTGTGTCGTAACCGAGAGCTCCCGCGCAGATGCGCTGGAGTGATGTCATCATAGATCCTGCCACTCACACGGCAGGGGTCCACGAACCCGGAAGGAAGACCGGTAGAAGAGGAAGGCCCTCTCAGTATTGACAGCCCGTCACTGGATGGCTTTGTTTTAAGGTAAATATTTCATAATGTGCTAGTATGCAATGCATAATAGCACATTATGCTATTATTTTGCAATGGTTTACTACCACTTTAACTGGTTTTTATACTAAGGATGGCCATATACATTTTTTAAGATAGGCAAATATGGTGGTAAGACATCTGACAATCTTAACAATATTACTAGCTGCATCATTCCCTGTAAATCATCCAGTGCTGTGTAGAGGCATATGAATAAAGGGTGGGAAAAAAAAGTTAGAAAATCTGTGTACACCATAACAAGTGCTTCCTATGTGATGGAATGTTCATCATTGCTCCCTAGGAAAGCATTCACCAAATGCCACAAACTGTTTTTGAATCATGGTAGAATAAGCCAAATGTGGTCACAGAAAAGATGTTGCCTGCTACATTATATTATGTAAGTTGCAAAAGGTAATTAAAGAATGAGCCTGTGTGCTCTTTATAAAATCTAAGCGCCAACCCTGGAGCACTACTTCAGCCTTTATTAAAAAAAAAGAAAAATGTGTATGCTTACATTTTAACAGATGTCTTTGCCTGCATCTTTCTTTGGTTGTAGATAGAATCTTAATGCTGCAGACAATAGCACTATGTCATTTTATGTAACACTCCAATGCACCACCGGCAGAGCACAGAAGCACCACAATGTGTGTTGCACTAGCTGCAAAAAAAATGCAACATGTATTAAGTTTTTGTGTGTTCGGGTGCCTTACATTCATTACAATCATTTCGAGCAGGCTGCCTGACCTAATGTGTCACAAGGTGCAAGAAAACACGTGAGCTGCAGCACAGTGCATTATAGTGTTGACCTGTCATAAGTCATAAGGGATGCCATTCATGACCCAGTGCAGGTTTTTGCACAGAAGGAGCAAACCACACTTCTGAGTTTGCTTGAACTGTGGATGGTCTCACACATTTTTCTGGAGCTTAAAGCGGAAGTAAACCCATTGATTTAACAGTTTCAAAAAATAGTTACATGTGCAGCACATGCCAGGAATGTAATTGTTATATTAGTTGTGCTCCTAACCAAACTGTTAACCATCCAATGGCTGGTGACATAACTGATCACAGGTGCAGCATCATGGCAGTTGAAGTTTAACCAGAGGTCATATTCCTTGGCTGAAAATTATAGGAGGGTTTCTCTTCCATCTTAATTATATGCTGAGCTTCAGTTTCTGGTTGTTGCTAAATCTGCCATTTCAGTTTAATTCTTAGTGATTTTTGGCTTTAGAAATCCCACAAAAAATTTCAACTGCTATACCTGCTGAGTTACTTTCAAACATTGACTGTTGGGCTGCTAAAGAAGTGAAGATTAAAGGTATTAATCCATCCATGGAGAAAAAGATAGTTCATAGTGTAGAAGACTTATATTTCGTTTTCATGACACTTTCATATATTGGATAGGGAAAATTTGTACTTAAGATATGAATGGTGTTTTCTGGCATGTCACACAAAAACACAGAACTGATACTGAAATGTACCTTTAAAACAATTCGCCTTTATTGATTGCTATAACCAAGTTCTAACATATACAGTATACTTTCTATGTACGGTACCCTCTTTCTGTTATTTTCCATTAATGTTTGTGTTTGGATCTCATCTTGGTATAAACATTCCCAGTAATAGTTTTTCAGAATTATTAGTATTGCATGGAAATTTGCTCTCATGTGTACACTATAGATTTTACAACCTGTGTAAAATATTTCTTCCACATACTAGACCAAGTAGCTTGTGTCTAGTGTTGCACAAACGCCAGTCAACATATTAAAATATCATAGCTTGGTGGAACAGGATGATTGTCTGCACTAATGATGGAAGTCTAACATTTATTACAATAGCAATGAGGAAATGCCAAAAATTCATTATCCACTAAAATCTTCCCTACAGGGTTTAATTACAACCTCTGCCTAATAGTTTAATAATTTAAATTGTTATACCAGCTTTAATTTCTGTCACAAGAAAGCTAATGATCTGTGAGGCAACCCTTATTTGAAAACATATGAGCATGCGAGACACTTATCCTAAATTTTATTTTGTGAGACGAACATTATTAAAATGGTCCTTAAACATTTTAAATTAGGGCATAGTTTATAACTTCATACAAATAGACAAAGTGTTTGTTTGAAATTAATTTGCAACTTTTATTCATAAACAAGGCCAAAACTTGTTTAGTGGCCTAGTTTAAAGATAACAGTTACTATGACAAGTTAATAAATCCAAATTACATTAAAGTGGATCATATAAACAAAGCAATTTGTATGTTCACAATCTCATTAAGAGATTTTAATTTATACATATATTTATTTAAAAAATAAACAATGCCCAGTGTCAGATCTGCCAAGCCCAAAACCAAGCCCATGAATGTGGCTAAGGTATAATGATTTTCTCAAGAGCCAAGCCCTTATTAAAAAATATAAAAAGCTGATTCTGGTCCTTCACAGGACTTAAGTTTAGCCTTCTCTTCCATCTGCTTCTGATCTTACATGCTATCATCTCCAAGAACCACAATGAGCCAAAGTCAACAGTCATGTGCTACCAAGCCTGGAAAGGCTGGTGCTGGAGGTTTTTGTGGAGTTCGGAGCGCTGGAGGTTCTTGTGGAGTTCGGAGCGCTGGAGGTTCTTGTGGAGTTCGGAACTTTAGTAGTTGCTCAACTGGTGGTGGGTACGGCAGAGTTAACTTCTCTTCATCTTCTCTGATACGATCTGGAGGGCCTCAAAGTTACTCTGTGCGCCTTGGTGGTGCAAACAGTAAATATGGCACAAACAGCCTTTACTGCTTAGGAGGAAGCAAACGGCTTTCCATAGCCACTGGCACCAATAAGGGAATAAGCACAGTGGGCAAAGGATTAAGCTTCAGTGGTGAAAATTTTCCTGTTTGTCCACCTGGAGGTATTCAAAATGTTACTGTCAACCAAATCCTCCTTCAGTCAGTAAAAAATGATATTGATCCAAACATCCAGAAAGTCAGAACACAAGAAAGGGAGCAAATTAAATCTCTCAACAACAAATTTGCATGCTTCATAGACAAGGTAAGTCAAATGTGCTCAAATGCTAAGTAAAATTGTTGCCTAAAAAATGTTATATAGCTTTCCTAACCGTACTGACTGTTTAACCCTTACAACTGTTTTAGGTCAGATTCCTTGAACAACAGAATAAAATTCTGGAAACAAAATGGAAGTTTTTGCAAGAACAAAGTAAAAAACTGGCCAACATGAAAGACAACATCAAACCATTATTTGAGATGTACATTAGCAGCCTTCAAAGACAACTTGATACCACCAAGAATGAAAAATGTCGTCTTGAAGGAGATCTGAAAAACATGCAGGATGTTGTGGAAGATTTTAAGGCTAAGTAAGTGAAACTAGGTTTCTCATTTTGCAGTAAATAATATTATTTATCAACTTGTCATCTTTCCTAACTAGAATTAACTGCAATATTTAGAAAATTGACATAATTATTGGGGTTTAAAAAAAATATGCTTTCAAATATTTTCAGTCCTGTATGTGTTAAATTGTTCAATATGGTAATTACTAAGAACTTATGTTTACCTTTGTTTGCAGATATGAAGAAGAGATTAACAAACGTGCCTGTGCTGAAAATGATTTTGTATCTTTGAAAAAGGTATACTTCCGAACAGTGGCTGAATCCTAACGTAATGTAGTTTGACTTCCATCCTTTATTATTGTATCTTAAATATTGGGTTTTAAGTTATTCAATTTTTCTAGCTAGAAATAAATCCTACAATACTCAGTAATTCTGGGTTAATTCTAAATGTAAAGTACATGAACTGATTGTATTTTACTGAGAAGTTTAACAATATGTTAATCATTAAAATTCTCTCTAAAAACAAAGGAAGGAATAATTTGTTTAAATAGAAATGTTCCTGACAGCAAAAATACATTTATTTGATCAATCCTGCCAAAATATTATATAAAGACATAATACATGGAAGATTTTTTCCGTGTGTGAAAAAGCTTTCTCAATACTGCGTTCAGTTGGATTATTTTGAAGTGTAATATTTAATAATGTAGCACTAAAACTGTATGCAGTCTCCCTACTGATGTACTGCTAGTATAGTTTAATTTTAAACATTAAAGCTGAAATTTAAAAAAAAATGACTAGACATAGATACAGAGATTAAATACTCCTAATACTCCTATGTGTTTCCTGCCATAGGACTTATGTTTTTGAAAATGGAAAAAAAATATTTTATATAGCTATACACAAAAGTTTTGCCTTACACTTCTTTTTTAAATGGAATGGATTGTTTTACAAGATGAGGGTTTGTATATACTTTAGGTTACACTTACGTATCTTGTCCTGACCTCAACCTGTTATTGGACAATGCAAGGAGAAACAGCAGACATGTGCTTATCTCTCTGCCACTTTGCTATCTCATCCTATAAGCATATCCACTGTTAGCACTCAAACACTACAGAACACTTGTATATATATAAACCAAGAAAGGTAAATACAAATAAATAGCAAAATGAATAAAAGTGAACATCAAATCAACAGTCCCATATGTGAAGTGAAAAAAACAGTCCACAACGGTGATAATTGAAGTGCTCACTGGATCCCAACACCAACAAGATATAGAGATATAATGTGCTCACCAGAACGATAGGACTCAAAATGCCATATAGCATATGAGTCAAATCAGCTTGTTGTACAATGGATGGATAATCCGAAAGGGATGACTGAGGTCACTGATGTTGAGGTGAAGAGGTAATAGCAGATATGAACCGTCACACCAGAGAGGCTCTCACTCCGTCAGATGGCCAGAAAGGAACCAAAAAACAAGGGAGCACAAAATAGTGTAACACTGCTAAAATTTTAATTAAATAAAAATACACCAAATTGCACTTACAAACATCTCGTGGTAAAGAGCGTATACAGATGCAAAGGTAGGCTGTCAGCAGCGTGGCCTTGACGCGTTTCAGCATAAATGCTTTTTTCAAAAGATAGTGCCAGAGTACTGGCACTATCTTTTGAAAAAAGCATTTATGCTGAAACGCGTCAAGGCCACGCTGCTGACAGCCTACCTTTGCATCTGTATACGCTCTTTACCACGAGATGTTTGTAAGTGCAATTTGGTGTATTTTTATTTAATTAAAATTTTAGCAGTGTTACACTATTTTGTGCTCCCTTGTTTTTTGGTTCCTTTCTGGCCATCTGACGGAGTGAGAGCCTCTCTGGTGTGACGGTTCATATCTGCTATTACCTCTTCACCTCAACATCAGTGACCTCAGTCATCCCTTTCGGATTATCCATCCATTGTACAACAAGCTGATTTGACTCATATGCTATATGGCATTTTGAGTCCTATCGTTCTGGTGAGCACATTATATCTCTATATCTTGTTGGTGTTGGGATCCAGTGAGCACTTCAATTATCACCGTTGTGGACTGTTTTTTTCACTTCACATATGGGACTGTTGATTTGATGTTCACTTTTATTCATTTTGCTATTTATTTGTATTTACCTTTCTTGGTTTATATATATACACGTTTATATTGCTAGTATTTATTAGCGCTGCACTTTTTTCCACATTTTGCTATTCACAATTTTCTTGTCAGTTGTTTGGTGTAGCAGCTTTTTTATGGTTAGCGCAATATTTTTTGCTTTTCACTACAGAACACTTGTTTGACTCCTTGTGCTACTTCTCCCTGCCCCAGTCTGAGCTCTGTTGTGCAGAGGATTGCAAGAAAGAGATACTAAGTAAAATCCAGAAGCTTCCACTGCTTGCATATACATACCTAGAATAATATAATAAGGCTAACTAAACCCAATAACAAAAATGTAATACAATGCAATGTATGATCCTTAGATGTGGTTGCTTCATTCATTTTCCTTTTTTCAAGCTAGGAGTATTTTCAGCAAATACAGAAAACACTTGTTAATCTTGCCAGAAATGCAGTATCCTTGTAACTTCTTGTGAGCTGCACCAAAGAATACCTTCTTTCCTAGCTATCTTTGGGGTAAACTGCCAGTTGCCCTGCAACCCCCCCCCCCCTCCCTATGTAATGGAAAAGAAGAAGTACAGACATGTTTGTATTCCATATAAGGAGAGCAGCCTAGAGTGACAAACATGACTCAATTAATAAATGTAGTGAAGAAGGGACATAGCCACCCAGCGAAGTGTGTTATTTGCACTAGTACCAGGTGAAGATGATAAAGCCTGGGTGAAGACAGTAATTATTGCTAATAAGAGAATCCTGCAGGTTGGTTGTACCCAAGTAGATTGATCAACTTGGTACATTCAGCCTGCCCATACCTGGTTTGAATCTCGAGATTCCAATTGCGTATGGCCAACCTTAGAACTTACATAGGGCTGAGGAGCCTTTCTCCATTTTCATGTGATAGTACTGAAAGCCGGAACTCCAAGCACCAGTGCTGTCATGTGTGAAGGAATTATTCATCAGTTTTCTTGAATTCCATTGTCTGAATATAGTGGCAGAATGCTACCATAAAGGGGTATGTGCTGCTAATAGGACCACATTTAAAAGAAGCTGTTACTTTGCCTGCAAAAGCAAACACAGAGTTGATCCAAATTAAACCTGCACTGAGAGATTTATAGAGGCTGCCAATGTTGACCTCTTGATGGGAATGCTAGTAGCTCAGACAATTGTGACTTTCTAAGCAAACTGATTTGGAACAAGCATATAGGTTGGAAAGCCAGAGTGAAATGAGACCTCCTGGCATGCATGATATTGGACTATGGCTTTGTTCCAAGTTCCATGGTCTCTCAGTACAGAATCTGTTTCAGTTTCATTTTCATATTTTTAAGTAAGTTAGTATAGGGTTTTATGGAATCTTCCATTGATGCCTACATATTATTTTGTCTTAATATGTGTTTATCTGGTAAATAAAAAATAAATTACAGTTAGGTGCTTTAGGTTAAGACTATTATTTTTAAATACCTTTAATGTGCCTTTATGCTTTTTTTTTTTTCAAGGATGTTGATTGCCTGTACATGCAAAAGACTGATCTGGATTGCAAGCAAGATGCCTTGGTGGATGAGCTTAATTTCCTGAAGACTTTGTTTGATGCGGTATTAAATCCTTTATTAAAATTATTAACTGTTATTAAAGTGCTGATTTATCATTGGGTGGGCTGGATTGGCTATGATAAGAGATAAAAACCCTTTTCAGTGCTTACATAGCAATTGCATTGTGTTTGCTTGCCAAATTTTAAGATAGCAATTAACTGTAGTTTGTATGAAATGTTTGTTTAATCCCTTGAACCATTTAAATGTAAGCCCATGAAAAATAAAAAATAAACTAGGCAAATAGAAAATGATCCAATAATAAATGTTGTTATTGTGGCATATGGGTCAAGATAACATAAACATTGTAGGAAGCTAATTAAATTTCTGTAGGATGTAATTTTTACATTTGCCAAATTTCCTAATGTAAACTATAGACTGCCCATGGAAGACAATGTATACACAATTTTTTAAAAGGTGAACAGACTTTTGGGTAATTTCCACATTTCCATCTATGTTATTGCCCCTGCCCTTTCAGAGCTTGCTAGAAAGTCTGTAGAGAGGATCCTTTATTAGTAGGCAAGTTCTTGTCTTCCTCTTGAAATCCTTGGGTCCTGTTTACTGGGTTTTATGTATTAATGGCTCCCTTTGCCAGGCTGGAACACAATATTGCTCTCCCTGATTGTTAATCTTTTATTTCAGTTCCCATTCTGAAGCTATTAGCTGGCTATATGTTTTTTTTTTCTGGCACAAATTAAGGGCTTGTCATGTCACAGTATAGAGCATCTTGAATAATCTGCATGGTTTAAGAGAAAGATACTTGTTAAAGCAAATTGTTATACTCAAGGCTGTTGCAGATTGCAAGAGCCTTTCCTTTTAGAGAGCTGAAAAAAAAAGAGAAAGAAGACATGCAGATAATCTAAAAAAGGAGAAAATTTTTAAGCAAGAAATTGCAGTGTTTTAGTATATCTTAACTTAAGAAAAAATAACATATTACAGTTTTTGAGTCCCTAGATGTGGTGGCAGCCTATTTTTTTTTGCATCTATGTACATTTTCTTCAAGTACTAAAAAATCCCTGTTGATCCTGTCAGAAATTCAGTGTTCTTGTTACTTTCTGTACACAGAACTGATATCTTAAACATTATCAGCTTTCTCAGCTATCTTCCTTGAGCTACAAAGCAATGTTCCTTTTCATATAATGGAGATTGGAAGAATGGGAGTTGCCTTATCAGCATAGTAGCCTAGAGTGACAAGGCTGATCGTCCATAGATTCCATGAGCGTTTTTACCCTAAGACAGAAAAGTGAGTTTTTGGCAGAAATGCCAGGTGAACATTGATCACAAACAGCCTAACAAAAAGGGAAACTAGTTCAGCCACTACACCTAGCTGGTAAGCTGAAATTTAGATAATTTTTCTTTTTGGATTTAGGTATGTTAGAGGCCTCTATTTCGTGAGTGCTTGTACCACTTATCAGTTCAAGTACCTCTGTCATGTGTACTCATTGCAGTTAGTAGGTTAGGTTTCTCTATCTTGTGTCCTGTACTAATTGATATTTTGACAAAAGACTGTTGGAGGACATTGTTACCCTTAGCATTAAGCTAGGCCTTTCTTACATGTTTTTACACTTGCTCTTTGCAGGAAATGGCTGATATGCAAGAACGAATTGCCAACACTAATGTTATCTTGACTATGGACAACAACCGCGAGCTGGATTTGGATGGAGTCATTGCTGAGGCTAAAGCTCAGTATGAGGACATTGCAGCAAGGAGCAGAGCGGAGGCTGAAGCCAACTATGCTAGACAAGTAAGTGATCAGCAACAAATATGCCCAAGCCTTCATAGGGTAACAACAACCGCGCTACATATTAGGTATCACATTGCATTCCAGAGTAATAGCAATTATTCTAGGGCCATCGTTCATGGTTACTCTAAATATAAGACCTGTAAATGCTTTTTAAAAGTCGCCTTTTGACAATTTTGGGTACCTAAGTTAGTCGCTATTTCTTGGTACCTATTTACTCAACACAATCGCACAGTTTATATTTTACCAAAGGATGAGTAATACAGTGTGTTTTCATGCACTAAAAGTAATTTTAGTGTATTTTTCACTGAAAAATACGTGTTTGATAAATGCGTGCTAATATCATGGGATGTAAAATATTGCAACTACTAACATTTTATTGTCCAGGGACTCTGCTTTCAGAAAATATTATAATTGGCAGTTTTAACTAATCTTCAGCCCTGAAATATGCATTTTAACATAAAATAAGCTCTTTTAGGCCTCATGCACACTTTACGTTTTAACAGCTGCTGTTTTGGGCTTCTGGCTTTTTTTTTTTTTACAGCCAGTAAACTCTACAGCATGTTATCCTATGTGTCCATGCACACATAGGCTTTTATCAGCATCTTTTGGCTTGGGTGTTTTCTGGCTGAAAAAAAAAAAAATAGAACTAGTGGGTTTTGAGAGGAGTTTTAAAAAGGATCTAACACCGGTAAAGGCAGTATAATGCGGTAAGATGTTTTTGAGCATTTTTTGATCCCATAGCTAACGTTAAAGAGTGGAAAAATTGAGAAAAACTCATGTTTTTAATGCGGCAACTCTACTGCCCTTTTTATGAGTTCCAGTGTAAATGAGGCTTTACTCTTTAATAGGAGAATGTAAAAAATGTATTGTCTATAGTCTGGACACAGCTGCTTTTTATTATTAGTTAAATCACAGTAAACACAGCATTAGATCATTTCTAGCATTTTCTCAGATTAAAATAATCATTCTGTTTGTTGGATTGATCGACTAGTTCTTCTATAGATCAAATGACTTTACCAGATAAAAAATACATTGCATACTTTCAGCCACCAGTATTTTTTTTTTATTATTTTTCATATTACAGTTTTAATACTTATTGTTTACAGAAGGTTTTTTCCCATGGTCAGATTTTATCAGTGCACTCATATGGATGATTTCCCATTCTTTCTGCCCCAATGACTATACAGGTAGAATACACAGATGAAATATACAAAAAATATATATAAAAAAAAACTATAAAGGCCCTAACCCTCCCCCACTCTACTAAGAAAGATCTTTTTTTCCTGTCCATGCGCCCTCACTTCCTGTCTCAGTGTTCACCATCACCGGAGCAGGAAGTCAATGAAACACACAACAACAAAGTCCTGACTATAACCTTTTTTTCATTCTACCACAAACAAACAAACAAAAACGTTTAGACGGCAGTTCCAATTTTCATGTAATTGATGCAGTAGAATAATTTGTGTTGTGATAGGTTAATTATATGATCTATCTGGGTTGATGATAAATATTACATAAATACCCAATTTTCTGCACATCCCTCACAGTACCAGCAGCTCAAAGACGCAGCAGGGCTACATGGGGATAATCTGCGCAATCAGAGGAATGAGATCCAGGATCTGAACAGCATGATAAAGAGACTGCATGGAGAAATCGATTGTGTAAAGAAACAGGTAAGACATTTCCCACTGTACACAGTTATATTCTCATCTTCCTCTTACTGATGACAGGGAGATAATGGGGGAGTTTGGGCACGCAAATAATGTTAGATCAGCCATGTCTGTATTGTTTTAATTAGGTAACAATTAGTTTCATCTTTACATTCCACAATGCTGCTTAACTGAACTTCAAAAAGATATAAAATATAGTTTAATTGATTGTGTATTGAATAAAATTGTAAATGTAAACTAGCATTGGAATTTGAATCTGTCTTTGGGTCAGTCTCTGGGATTCCTCCCGCAAAGCAGCATTTACATCCCTCTGAGCCACCTGTGGCTTAGTTGCATTACACATTGCTATTACTTCAACACACATCAGTGTGCTCCTGCTTCTTCAATGTCTAGGCATAGGCTGCTGTGTTGGGTCTTGGGCTGGATTCTATATCTGTAATGTATTTTGCAGGTAGCTCCAGGCTTGGCTGTGCTTTCTAAGGGTCCCTGAATCCCAAGACTGAAGCACATATGTTTTTCCTAGCAGTTTTAGAGCTATGCTCACTCTTTAATGTATTATTGTATTCTTACAGATTTGTGCACTAGAAACAGCAATTACTGATGCTGAAGGGCGTGGGGATGTTGCTTTGAAAGATGCCAAAAATAAATTATGCGAACTGGAAGCTGCTCTACAGAAAGCCAAAGAAGATCTTGCAGTTCAGCTACGTGACTACCAGGAACTGCTTAATGTAAAAATGGCCCTGGATCTTGAGATTGCCACCTACAGGACTCTTCTGGAGGGTGAAGAAAGCAGGTAGGTGCTGTAAAAGAAGTGGCCCAGAAAAAAAGCATCATATATCTAAAAGCAAACTTATCCTGGACCACTTAAGCACGCTTTACTAGTGTAATATTGTAATATTTACAATATGAGTCTGATTTAACAGTGTCTTTAATGCAGACCTTTCATTAAAGTATATGTAATGTAAACCCTCACCTTAAACAACCCATTCAGTTAAAAATAGAAATTAATTACAAAACATTTGTGCATACATATAAAAAATGAAAAACAAAAACATTTTAAATCCCCCCCCCTTCTTTTTTTATAAGTGATTACATAAACTCTGTTCTCAGCTGCATAAGCATATTAGAGAGCTGGGGGAGGAGAAGCAGCAGACCACTGATCTTCCCACCGAATGGGTGTGCAAGGGGGGCATGTCAACACCAGTCTGCTCATTAAAGAAGAGCAGGCTGAGTTCCCAGCACAACCAGCAAACTGGCCATGCTATGCTCTGAAGCCTAGTATTGTCAGCTTTTAATAGGAAAGAAGAGAAACTGGCAGGATCACCAGGTATTTCTCACAAAGGAAGCAATAATAAGAGAATAGGATACTTTTTATTACATGTACATGGTACAGCAGGTAGCTATCAGGAATATGACATTCTGGGTTGACATATTCTTTAAGGAAATCTCATTGAGGTTCACTTCAAATCATAATATGAAGCCACGGAGGACATTTTGCTATGTATTCTCATTCTAAATAGGTAAAAGAAGCGGCAGGTGTCACTTTGGTTTGGGTATTATAGTCTTTGCTATTAAAAGACTCTGATTAAACATTTCCCTAAACTGCAGTTAGGGCTAATGCCAGGGTACAAGGTATAATCCTGGACCCTGCCCTTTCACCTTCAAATACAATAATTGTCTAAATTTTGCAAACTTCACCTCCATAATATTTTTAAAATATGCCACTACTTAACCAATGAAACCACCAAGTTACTTCCTTGTTCCTTTTACTTTGACTATTGCAACTCTCTCGTCATTGGCTTACCTCTACACAGGCTATCCCCCTCTTCACTTTATCATGAAAGCCCAATAAACACAAATCATAACCCAAGCAACAACATACAAAGCCATTCTTTACAACTCTCTCCTGAGCCAGTCACCAATCTTCAGTAACCACTCTCAAAATATCCAAATCTTCCTCTCTGCTCCTCTCAAGACCTCCTTCTCTATAGATCAAATGTCTGCTCCTCCAATGTTTGCATCCAGGACTTGTCCACTGCCTCTTCTATCAGCTGGAACTCTTTACCCCAATATACTTGGCTATCTCTTACTCTGTCCATCTTAAGGTGATCCCTGAAAACTCATCTCTTCACTTCCTCCCCTAAAAATGTACCTTTTACTTTTGCCATCAGTTCATCCCTCCCAGTTAAAACATTTTTGTACCTCTTGTCTATCCCTATTAGATAGTAAGCTCTCATGAGCAGGGCCCACTCAGCCCTCTTGTATAATATTGTATTATAGTTGTATTGTCTCCCTTTATTTTGTAAACCGTTGCACAAACTGTTGGTGCTATATAAATGCTGAAAAATAATACCAGCATTACTAGTAATATTAAATGAGGACTTGTCCATATTTTATTTCATTATGCACAGGGCTGAGTAGGGTGGGACCATTTTATAATTTTCACTCTTAGAGCTGTATTTCCAAAATAGCCCTGAATTCTCTGTTATCTTTTATTCCACAAGAGATGGCACAAGAGTTGAAATATTGATGATGCATGAATTAGCTCTAGTGGAGAGTTTACTGTAATCTTTAGTACTAACACTGTTTTTTTTATTGCAGGATGCATGGCGAAGTTGACAACAATGTTACAATCTGTAAGTTTCACTTTAAAACAAATATATACTCTACAATCCTTAAAACCAAACTCCAGGCACAAACATTTTAATTTATATATATATATTTTATAAATATATATATATATATTTATCAAAAGCCACATTGTATACGAATCCACTATGTGTACACCAAACTCCTACGTATTCCCAGATGTTATAATTTAAAGGTAGCGGTGACATCATTTTTATGCATATAACCTGTGCAGAGAGCAGAACTGTGGGAGGGATCAAGCAGGCCCTACCCACTACAGGCTGCTTACATTATTAGAGGGGGTGGATATCAGGCCAGTTACCTTGCAGAAGGAGGGAGAATGGCAGTGATTGGTCTTTTTGAGGGAAGCTCCTGCACAAAGGCAAAGTTTCATGCTTGAAACTGCACAGATCTTGAAAAAAATACATAAAGCATGTCAAGATCCAAGTAGAAAATACTCAGTCCTCTTGTATTTAGACAATATTTGCTTACCCTGGAGTTTATCTTAAAGCTTAAACTTTTAAAAATGTGTAATAGGTTAAAACCCCTTTCTTGTCTGTATTACTGTGTGTATTACTGATGGGAAGTTTCATCCTCTCTATGTGTCCTGGTGTCCACTGTTACTGGGACAGAAAGTAAGATAATCCAAAGTTTTAAGTTACCACAAAAACTAGAGGGGAAACCTTGCAATGGGCACACTTGTTCCCATGATAACTGTTTAGAAAGCGATTACTCGTATTTTGATGAGCTTTCCTTTTATGTCTACAAGACAGGGAAGTATCAAAGGCAATCTTTCCCAATTGGACACAGATGGGAAAAAACCTGATGGGTTTTTTTTTATTGTTTTTTTATTCTAATCCAAAACTGGAAAAAAACATAATTTGCCGCTTTAAAAATACTTTATTGTAGATAAAAGTATAATTTAACAATTTAAGAATGAGAACTTTGGGGCAGATGCACAGGCCTTGGATGAAGTGAATTGGTTAGCCCCCACAAACCAAATTCTTCAGTTTTGCCAAGGTGTCAGATTAAAGTCATCTAATCTTTCATCAGCTTCAACCACCCACCATGACTAAAACAAGGGGTATTATTTTCTTGGTTTTCATTCATTTTATATTAAAGAACAATTCCACTGAAAGCTGATATTTCAGTTTTGTGTGGTTGCTGGTGCATTGGCTCAAATGTTGACAGCTTATATTACAGTGGTAAGAGATTCCCACAAGAATTCTCAGTTCTCACAACTCCAGCAGACATTGAAAAAAATGATGACTCCCTGCTGGTACAATTTATGTGGGTTCTACCAAAATAAACGTTTTGGTTTTGGGTGAAGCCGATCTTTCAGAAGGTACTTTTGTCACAAGATAAGTGAAACTTTATTATTGCGAAAATAAACCAAAGATCTCCAGTGGGAAGTACCGTCACAGAGTCTACATGATAATCTAGGAAGAAATTCCATTCACCTTGATCTGCTTGCATTCATTTTTTTTTTTTATCCCAACCTAGAAATATGGAATCAAGAAACTTTTCTCATTATCATATTTCCAGTAAACAATGTCTTTAACTAAGATTGCTGTGAAATATGAACTTTCCATTACCAACGGGTCTGATTTTCCTTTGCAGCTGTCTTTAGCAGTGCAGGGAAGGTGGCCAGTTCTGGTTTGAGCTGTGGAACAAGCTCCTGCAGTTTCCCGAAGAGCAGTGCAGCAGGAGGTAGGAATGCATTGTGATCTGCTTTGGCCTTTTCTACCACTTTAATTTCTGCCACTTTCATCTGACTGTATTTTTCACCATTTGTATCATAACAGCTGTATATCACAAAATCGTGAAGGCAAGCGATTGTGGAACAGGAGCATGCAACACCAACAGCAAAGTAACTAGTGCCACAGGAGGAATTGCAGCACTTGCTGCAACCACTTTCAGCAAGAGGAACTATTAAGGGAATAAAAAACCTTCAGTATCAGTGCCAATATTTTACACTGAAAACTATTTTCTAGCTAAAAATTACTTGGCATAAAGCTTTGATAATAAGAAAGGGGAAGATTTGTATTTGGTATTGTTTTCTGTTCTTTAGGCTTGGCAAACTAAACCAACATATTATTCACTTAGATGATTAGCAAACATGTCCTTCATCTTGCACTATTTAAAATTACTGTACTGGCACGTACTTTATCTTATAACTGTGTATCTATAATTCAATAAACTGCATGTTAAATTCATTGTGTTTTTTTTTTTTTTTTCAATTTAAATACAACTACTGTATGTTGGCTTGTTAACAGTGACAAGTCCTCTTGTAGTGCTGTACGAATTTCCAAAACTTTTCATATACTACACGGGTACCTCTAACAATAAAGCTAAATAGACAGTGGAAGCACAAGAGTTGTATGACATGATCAAGGTAACAACAATTTTCCAAACCTGCTATCATGCAGACCCTTTGCCACTGCTTCATCTTCTGCTTGCTCATTGGATAATTAGTGGACATCTCCAAAACTCAACTCTTTCACTTCTATGAACCTGCCCCTTTTATCTGTTACCTTACAGAATAGAAAAAACCCCACTACAAACCTGATTTAAAATTTTGATTAGCATGCAGTAATGAGGTAATAAAAATTCAATAATGTAAATCATAAATACAAGTTCAAGCAAATTCTCTAACAGAATGGGAAATTGTTTCAAAATACTTATTAAAGGAAATCATATATTTACTAAAGTAGGCATTTATCAAGTATTTAAGGTTTTTTTTAAATAAACCGGTTCTTTTAACAAAGCAAAATAAAGCAAGTATCTGAACAGGCATACAATATACAGCAACTAAACATATCTATTGCATTCCTCAGTTGTAAGGTTCCTCTGTTTTGACACATTTAGATTTTTTATAAAATGTATATTGTTTTACGCATGAATATACTAAATAGCTATAGTAATTAATAAGAGAGTTAAGAGCCCTAGACAGGAAGGTAAAAAAAGTCCTTCTCTTATTTTTAGATTTTTAAATAGTTATCTTTTTGGTTATTTTTGGATTTCTAAGTTGGCTGCCCATTGGTTAACTGCACAAAACCTGAGCTCCTTGGGAATTCTAAGGCCTCCTTCCTTATGAATGTGTGTTTGTAATATGCTGAGTTCTGTTCAGGAGATGAGAACTTACTTATAGCATGCATATGTTCTTAATGCAGAGTATTTCTAAGGGCAAACATCCCTACAAACATCAGGGAATGTTTACAAGTTGCAAATGTTTACAATACAATTTGCATCAATATATAAATCAAAAAAGAGTGTCAGAGTCCAATGAGGATAAGTCCATCACCAACAAGGCTTCAGATGGGGTCATGGGAAGGGAACAGCAGACCCAATATGGAACGCAGCTGCTAGAAGTGTACCTCCACCTCACCGTGTGCACACACCCCAAGATTATGCTCTTACCAGATTTCTCTGTTCAAATCGCCTGTAGCCAATGTCACTCTCAAATGGACTTTCCCCGAACTCGGCACTCTATTGAAATTGCTCACGGCTGCAGTGTCCTCAAACCGATCGTGCATATGAGAGAGTAAAGATGCACATAGGGCAATATAGTTTGGTAAAACAGTGCACCTTTATTAAAAAATACCCTCTCCCATTACACTCACATTAAAAAAGACATTCAACAGCATATCAGCATAGGCGCTACGGTCTCTGCCGGCCGCTTACCGGTCTCCCGCCCACTTCTCAGCGTCCCGGAAGTTCCCGATCCTCGTGGCTGGACAGCGTCCCATTGCCTGGGTGACCGTGCAAGTCACCGCCCTAACGCGTTTCATCAGAGGACTTCAACGGAGAGCGTGCTTGCGCGGTCACGTCACTCCTATTTATCTTGTACCTCCGCCCGGCTTTAACCGCTTCAGTACTGTCACAACTGTCGCGGTCAGCCGACAACGACGGCACAGACCAATGGTGGGTCTCCAAACATCTGAACCACCCTTAACAATGCTGATAGTGTATGTACAGTGACTTGTTACAGGAATCTGTCCTCATATAGAGCCATTACATTAATCATGCTTCCGGCTCCTATTGACATGTCACCTTAACATAACAGCATCGTTTCATGTGTGCAATGAGAAATCGGTGGCCAATTCCTATTTTCTACTGGTAGTATATTTACCCCATTCAATTAGCTATATTTTTGGGTCTACACACACAGTACTGCCCTATCATACCTGTGTGTAATGACCATTGTTCGTGTATATCGTTACTGCTAATTAATTAATAGACCACCGAGTTGCCATGCATTTACATGCCATAAACTATCCGGATTATATAACAATCCTGCATACATATCAGCCTGATTTCATAGAGGATGAATGTATCAATATGCTGGCCCGTATATTGCTTAAATATAATCCTAGATGTTACAATATCTACCAATATCTGTATATAAAGTTATATCTTAAAATTATACATTTTATAAGAAATCTAACCAGACACTAAACCACATCTTAAAATAATACATAAACAAAGTGGGTCTCCGTATTGTCGTGTTCGATCAGAAGATATCAATAAATAATTAAAAAACTTAAGGTTAAAATGTTATGCTAAAATTAGCTTTAAAATGCATCACTCTGCTTTATAAAATAACATTGACAGCTCGTCAGCTGTATAAGCACATGGCGCTAGCTAGCCTATAGGTCTTAGAAAAAAACACACTAAGCCAGAAGGGACACCTATTTCATGCATTCAAAGTTACCTTTGTGGGGGTCTACACTTCGCTGTAACGCTCCTGCGTTTCTTATATGGTGTGGATTTTCAGCTGCAGAAATAGTTCCACGTCAGTAGTCATGTAAGAGATATGCTGAGATACCATTCCCAACCTCAATGACTCATCATGTGTGGAAGGTCTTATTTCAGCCAGTAAATACACACAATTAGCAAGCTGGTTCCTAGAGTGACTTTATGTATGTGGTAACACAATGATGAAGGTTGAGAGATAGGTTGAGTGGAGGTGGTAGGTGATAGACACTTGAAGGTGAGACAGTAGCAGATGGATGCAGGAAGGTTTAGCAATGTTGTATGATAGCAGATGATAGAATAGCAGGTGGACATACAAAAGAGATCAACCCAGTGCAGAAAAGTAGCAGTAGTCTCAAGAGCTAGCAATCTAGTTTATGCAGATGTGATAAACAGTCTTTACTATGCAGAGCTAGATAGTGTAAGCTTAGTATAAGTTTATAGAGAAATCCCCTGCGGGGTACTTAGCACTATTAGCGATACAGCCGAAGGGTGGTTCAGGAGAGGCAGATGATCCAGTAGCGGCATACAGGGATCAGCGCAGCGAGGTTCCGTCAGCGAAGTAAGCTTGCAAGCATGGAAGCTTCAAGCAAGGTTAGCATCCAGGTAAGGGTGTTTGAATGAACACATGTGAGTGAGAACCGGCGCTTTAAATAGCCATCTAGTCCGGCGCTGGGTGATGACAGCTCCAGTCTTAAAGGTGTATGCGCACCTTTCCAAAAGTAAATGGTGGGGCGCATACACTTGTGAAAAGTGTAATTTAGGGTACCAAAGGTACCGGAACATTACAATACCCCCCCCCCCCTTAAGGCCTGCTCCTGAAGGCCTCTGGAGCTGGTTTGTCTGGGTATCTCGCATGAAAATTGCAGATTAATCTCGGGGCATGTATGTCAGAGGTGTTTAGCCAGGTGTCGTCTTGGGGCCCATAGTTCTTCCATCTAACCAAGTACTGAAGTTTTCTTCTGTAGATACGAGAATCCAGAATCTCTTTTATCTCGTATTCTTCTCCACCTTCAACTTGTACAGGAGGGGGAGGTGGAATATTAGGCCTTATTCCTTGGTCCGGAACATGGGGTTTTAGTAGCGACACATGGAAAATGGGATGGATTTTTAGGTCCATTGGCAATGTAAGCTGCACTGCAGCTTTTCCAATAAGTTTCTTGATTGGGAAAGGTCCCAAGAACAGAGGTCCAAGCTTTTTGCTAGGGATCTTCAGTCTCAAGTTTTTTGTTGAGAGCCAAACGAGGTCCCCGATAGTATACTGTGGAGAAGGTCTTCTACGAAGATCATAGTACTTCTTTTGTTGACTGTGAGCGTGTGCAATGGTAGTATTTAGTAAACCCAGAGAATCCTTTATTTGGGTAAGATAGTCTGAGGCTACTGGGTTATTTGAAGGAAGGATGCGTGGAGGGAGAATAGAGGGATGAAACCCATAGTTCAAGTAGAACGGACTCTGCTTGGTTGTACTGTGAGTTGCGTTGTTGTAGGCAAATTCTGCCAGGGGGAGAAGATCCAACCAATCATCCTGTTGGTAAGAAGTGTAACAACGTAAATACTGCTCGATGCATTGGTTGACTCTTTCAGTCTGTCCGTTGGTCTGCGGATGGTAAGGAGAAGTGAGCTTCCGCTCAATCCGTAGTATGTGACATAGTTCTTGCCAGAATTTAGAAATAAATTGGGATCCACGGTCAGACAGAAGAGTTTTTGGGATACCATGTAATCTGAAGACATGTTTCATCAGGAGTTCTGCCGTTTGTTTGGACGAAGGTAGTCTGCGAATAGCAATGAAATGTGCCATCTTTGTCAGATGGTCCACTGACACCAAGATGGTATTAAATCCTTTGGAAGGAGGCAATTCTACGATGAAGTCCAATGACAAAACCTCCCATGGAGTTTGGGGTATTGGTAGACTGCATAGTAGACCGGATGGTCTCGTAGTGTCAATTTTGGACCTGGCACAGACATTGCATGAAGAGACGAATTTGTGTATTGATGTTTTCATGTCAGGCCACCAGAATTGTCGAGAAATCAAATTGAAAGTCTTTGTCATACCCATATGTCCTGCCATAGGCACATCATGCGATAATTCCAAGATCTTGGTGCGTAGGGTAGGTGGTATGTAAAGTTTGTCGTTGTAGTAGAGGAAGCCTTCTGCATCAGTATTTAGTTGTGGTGGGGGTGAATCCAAACTTATACCATGCAGAACCTCTTCCTTTAAGGAACGGACAACTCCAATAATGCGTTTGTGAGGTATTATAGGAACGGAAGGAATTTCAAAGTAGTTTTCTTCAGTTAGTCGTGATAGTGCATCCGCCTTTTTGTTCTTATCTGCAGGTGTGTAGGTCACTAGGAAGTTAAACCTTAGAAAGAATAGTGACCATCGTACCTGTCGATGCGAGAGAGTTTTGCTAGTCTGAAGATATTGGAGGTTTTTATGGTCCGTGTATATAATTATTGGTAATTGGGTGCCTTCGAGTAAATGTCGCCAATTCTCCAGAGCCAATTTTATAGCAAGCAGTTCCTTTTCACCCACGGGGTAATTTATCTCGGGACTGCTCAGGGATTTAGAAAAAAAAGCGACTGGATGAAGTGGTGAAGTGTGGGTAGGTCGTTGGGAGAGTATTGCTCCTACTGCCAGGTTTGACGCATCTACCTCCAGAATGTATTGGAGGGATGGGTCTGGATGGCGTAATATGGGAGCGGAAGTAAACCTTGTCTTTAACAAGTGGAAAGCCTTATTTGCTTCTTCTGACCATTTAAATGGTATTTTTATGCTAGTGAGCTGTGTGAGGGGTCTCACAATAGCAGAAAAGTTTTTTATGAACTTCCTGTAGAAATTTGAAAATCCCAGGAATCGCTGTAGCGCCTTGCGTGTAGTTGGTGTAGGCCAATCCTGAATGCAGGATATTTTACTCATGTCCATCTCGATTCCTGTTTTGGATATGATGTAGCCTAGAAAGAGTACCTCATCTTTATGGAACAAGCATTTCTTCAGCTTCACATAAAGATTATGTGCAAGCAATCTCGATAATACAAGTCTTACATGTCTTATGTGTTCAGACAGGGTCCGTGAATATATAAGTATATCATCCAGATATACCACAACACAGACATCTAGTAAGTCTTTAAAATATCGTTTATAAATCGTTGGAAAACTGCAGGGGCATTGCATAGGCCGAATGGCATCACAAGATATTCGAACAATCCGTATCTAGTTCTGAATGCAGTCTTCCATTCGTGTCCATCACGGATTCGAATGAGATTGTATGCTCCTTTCAGGTCTAATTTTGAAAAATAGGTAGCTCCACGCACCTGCTCAATGAGCTCAGGGATAAGCGGTAGAGGATAGCGATCTTTTATTGTGATAGCATTCAATTTCCTGTAGTCGATGATAGGTCTGAGACTTGAATCTTTATTGCGAACAAAAAAGAGTCCTGCTGCTGTGGAAGAAGTGGAAGGTCTAATAAAACCTTTTTCCAAGTTCTCATCCAAATAGGTTTTGAGATGGGCAAGTTCATCCTGTGAAAGAGGATAAACATGACCGAACGGCAATTTGCTATTTGGGAGTAGATCAATGCTACAATCATAGTCTCGATGAGGAGGTAATGATTGAGCATTTTTCTCAAGAAAAACCTCAGAAAGATCCTGATAACATAGTGGCGCAATCTCATCTGTCACCACAGACAGAATCTTCCCGGGAAAACGGGAGGTTACACGTTTCCTCGCAATAACAAGAAGGGAAGGTCAAGGACCGTTCTTCCAATCTATGGTTGGTTGGTGTGTGTGCAACCAGGGAAGTCCCAACACAATGGGAAAGTGGGGTGAAGGTATTAAATCGAAGGTAGAAGTCTCCCTATGAGACTCGTTAATAGTGACTAGAAGTGCTTGTGTCTGATCGGTGATCGGACCAGAGGATAACGGAACACCGGTAATAAGACTTACTGAGACAGGTTTGAGTTTAGAAATAATAGGAATTTTATTTAAAGCAGCAAAACATATATCCATATAATTTCCACAAGATCCTGTGTCAATCATGGCCTTAGTAGTAATCCTGTTCTGGTCCCACTGTAATGTCAAAAAAACAGAAATGTAGGGGTTAGTGAATGAAGTTGTCAATCCTCCTAGAGAGACATGTGAACACTCACCCTTCTTTTTGTTGACTAGGGGACAGACGTTTATCTTGTGATCCGGGGATGCACAGTACAAGCAGAGATTTTCATTTCGTCTTTTGGCTTTTTCCATAGTTGATAGCGGTGGGCGTATGGTTCCTACCTCCATAGGAACGGCCAGACTCCGAGAGGAAACGGATAATGGCATTCCCATCTTTTCAGCCTTTCTTTCTCGTAGTCTTCTATCTATGGTAATACTGAGTTGTATTAATGCATCCAGGGTTTTTGGCAGATCCGCTCGGGCGAGCTTGTCCTTAACGGCTTCTGATAGGCCAAGCCTAAATTGGGTTTTCAGAGATGCATCATTCCATTCTGAATCAAGGGTCCATCTCTTGAACTCTGCGACAAAGTCTTCTACAGGCCTCCTTCCTTGTTTCAAGGATCTTAACTGAAGATCAGCAGTACTCTGCCTATTGGGGTCATCATATAGGCTAGTGAGCTCTGCCAGGAACAAGGCATAGGAGTTGAGAAGCTGGTCGTTTTTCTCAAAAAGAGAATCTGCCCAGGCTCGAGGATCGCTTGATAGGTAAGAAATAATAGTACAAACCTTAATGTGATCAGTAAGGTAGGTACGAGGTTTTAGCAAAAAAAGTAACTCACATGCGTTTTTAAATTCGCGAAATTTTTTGCGATCGCCTGTAAATACCAAAGGGGGATTTATCTTGGGTTCAGGGGACTGAGCAGAGGTAAGTTGTGTCAGTCTAATTACCTGCTGCGACAGAGCCTGATTGTCTTCTTTTAATTCAGCAAGTGCGTGTATTAACGCAGATACTTGCTGTTTTAATTGTGTCACCTGAGTGGTTATTTCTGCTGAATCCATTTTTAGGTTCGTTCAATCTGTAACGCTCCTGCGTTTCTTATATGGTGTGGATTTTCAGCTGCAGAAATAGTTCCACGTCAGTAGTCATGTAAGAGATATGCTGAGATACCATTCCCAACCTCAATGACTCATCATGTGTGGAAGGTCTTATTTCAGCCAGTAAATACACACAATTAGCAAGCTGGTTCCTAGAGTGACTTTATGTATGTGGTAACACAATGATGAAGGTTGAGAGATAGGTTGAGTGGAGGTGGTAGGTGATAGACACTTGAAGGTGAGACAGTAGCAGATGGATGCAGGAAGGTTTAGCAATGTTGTATGATAGCAGATGATAGAATAGCAGGTGGACGTACAAAAGAGATCAACCCAGTTCAGAAAAGTAGCAGTAGTCTCAAGAGCTAGCAATCTAGTTTATGCAGATGTGATAAACAGTCTTTACTATGCAGAGCTAGATAGTGTAAGCTTAGTATAAGTTTATAGAGAAATCCCCTGCGGGGTACTTAGCACTATTAGCGATACAGCCGAAGGGTGGTTCAGGAGAGGCGGATGATCCAATAGTGGGATACAGGGATCAGCGCAGCGAGGTTCCGTCAGCGAAGTAAGCTTGCAAGCATGGAAGCTTCAAGCAAGGTTAGCATCCAGGTAAGGGTGTTTGAACGAACACATGTGAGTGAGAACCGGCGCTTTAAATAGCCATCTAGTCCGGCACTGGGTGATGACAGTTCCAGTCTTAAAGGTGTATGCGCACCTTTCCAAAAGTAAATGGTGGGGCGCATACACTTGTGAAAAGTGTAATTTAGGGTACCAAAGGTACCGGAACATTACATTCGCCCATTTTCCCCAAAAAATAGACTTCTGAGTATATTGAAGTCAGAGGTCTATAATTACATGGGATCAGTAAGGGGGCAATCGAAGTGTACTTGGGCTATTTAATAATCACTGATGAAGCAGTTTACATCGAGTTCAACATTCAGGCCCTTAGGATGGAGGACGTCGGTGAGGTATATCCAGTAGGTTTCCCTACTGTAATGTTCTGGTACCTCTGGTACCCTTATTCCACTTTCCAATTCAGTGTATGCGTCCCACCATTCTCTTCTGGTAGGTGCGCAAACACATTTAAGACCGATGCTGTCATCACTGAGCGCCGCAGAGCGGCTATTTCAACCGCCGGCGTTCTCACTCACATGTTCGTTCAACCTGCCTTGAAGCTCATATGCTTACAAGCGTACCTCGCTGTCGGAACCTCGCTACTGATCCCTGTATCCCGCTACCGGATCACTCGCTCATACCGAACCTCTCTACTACTGCTTGCTATTAGTGATAAGTACCCCGCAGGGGAATCCTCCATAACCTTCCTACTAAGCTTACACTATCTAGCTCTGCATATTAAGGACTGTTACTATCATCTGCACTATTATTTAGATTGCTAGCTCTTGAGCCTACTAACATCTATCCTTGCACTGGGTTAGTCTCTCCTGTATGTCATCTGCTATCCTACCACCTACTACCATACATGATTGCTAACCTATCTGCATCCTACCTGTTACCATCTATACTCTCATGAACATTTCTCTCAAGTGCTGTTCACCTATTGTCACTGTTCATACCTGTCTCTTCAGCTCATCACCACTATACTGCTATATACATCTATCACTCCAGGAACATCTTATTGAGTGTGTATATTTGTATGCTGAATCAGTGTAACGTTCATGCGTTTTTATTAATGGATGGATTTTCAGCTGCAGAATTATCACACTCAGTAGCCTTGTAGAGATACTGTTGAATAAACCTATCCAACTCTCAGGACTTCATCACGGTGTACAGCCTGTTATGCAATATACATATACTCAATCAGATGTTTTAGTGGAGGGATAGAACATATGAGAATGTATAGATGAGAGACAGGTTGTATGGTGATTACTAGGAGTAATATTAGGAGAGTTGCAGGTGATGGTAAAGCAGATAGGTTCTGATGTCTAGTATAGTGCAGATGGTAAGAGGTCACAGATGGAGTATACTTAGACAGAGTAACCTAGTGCAAGGATAGTTGAAGGTAGTCCCAAGAGCTAACAGTCTATGCAGATGGTATGTAATAGATAGATAGATAGTCCTGGTAATTGCAGTAGATGATAGTAGGAGATTGGTTAGTAAGGAATCCCCTGTGGGGTACTTATCACTTAGATAGGTTAGTAGTAACAATGTCCATAGATAGAGAGGTGATCCCGTAGCGAGATACGGATCAGCGGCGAGGTTCCGGCGTCAGTTCAGCAAAGGAATTGTCAGCAGCTCCGACTTCACAGGAGAAGGTGCGGTGAACATGTGGTTTGAACGAGCGATGAGTGAGAGAAAGCCGGCGATTGAAATAGCCGCTCATAGCGGCGCTCGGCAATGATGTCATCCGGTCTTAAAGGTATATGCGTCTCTTGTTACACAAGATGGGATGCAATTAGCAAAGGAGAAATATGGAACAAGGGTACCAGAGGTACCAGAACATTACAGTACCCCCCCCTTAAGGCCGGCTCCGGAAGGCCTCTAGAACTGGTTTTTCTGGATATTTCGAGTGGAAATTGCGAATCAGTCTAGGGGCATGTATATCGGAGGTATCCAGCCAGGTGTCATGTTGGGGCCCATAGTTCTTCCATCGTACAAGATACTGGAGTCTTCTTCTATTGAAACGGGAATCCAAAATTTCTTTTATCTCAAATTCTTCTCCACCTTCTACTTGTACAGGAGGTGGAGGTGAGATAGTAGGCCTTATTCCTTGGTTAGGAACATGGGGCTTCAGTAGAGACACATGGAAGATAGGATGTATCTTGAGGTCTGCTGGTAATGTAAGTTGTACTGCAGCTTTTCCAATAAGCTTCTCTATTGGGAAAGGTCCCAGAAATAGAGGTCCAAGTTTTTTACTAGGGATTTTTAATCTCAGATTTTTTGTAGAAAGCCAAACAAGATCCCCAATGGCATATTGGGGAGAGGGTTTCCTACGGAGGTCGTAGTACCTCTTTTGTTGGCTATGAGCATGTGATATGGTATTGTTGAGTAATCCCAGAGAATCCTTTATCTGGGCAAGATAATCAGATGCCACTGGATTACTTGATGGCAAGATACGTGGTGGAAGGAGTGTGGGATGAAACCCGTAATTTAGGTAAAATGGACTTTGTTTAGTAGTGCTATGAGTCGCGTTGTTATAGGCGAATTCCGCCAGCGGGAGGAGATCTGCCCAATCGTCCTGTAGATACGAAGTATAGCAACGCAGATACTGTTCAATGCACTGGTTAACTCTCTCTGTCTGTCCGTTGGTCTGAGGGTGGTATGGAGAAGTAAGTTTACGCTCTATTTGTAGTATCTGACATAGAGCTAGCCAAAACTTTGAGATGAATTGTGAACCACGGTCAGACAGCAGTGTTTTTGGAATACCATGTAACTTAAAGACATGTTTCACAAGTAATTCCGCTGTTTGTTTGGACGAAGGTAGTCTTCGGATAGGAGTAAAATGTGCCATCTTGGTCAGATGGTCCACTGATACCAAGATGGGGTTGAATCCTTTGGAAGGTGGTAGTTCCACTATGAAGTCTAAGGATACCACTTCCCACGGAACCTGGGGTATCGGTAAACTACAAAGTAACCCCGATGGTTTCGTGTTGTCGATTTTAGACCTTGCACAGATATCACAAGATGAAACAAACTTTTTTACGGTTGTTTTCATGTCTGGCCACCAAAACTGCCTAGTAAGTAGATTTAAAGTTTTAGTCATACCCATATGTCCTGCCATAGGTACATCATGCGACAATTCCAAGATCTTGGTTCGCATAGTAGGGGGTATGTATAATTTATCGTTGTAATAGAGGAAGCCTTCTGCGTCAGTAGTTAGTTGTGGTGGAGGTGAGTCCAGTCCTATGCTGTGCAAAATCTCTTCCTTCAGGGAGCGAATGACACCGATAATACGTTCAAGTGGTATTATAGGAACTGAGGGAACCTCGGTAGAATCTTTCTCGGCTAGTCGTGAAAGTGCATTCGCTTTTTTATTTTTGTCTGCGGGCGTATAAGTCGCTAAAAAATTAAACCTCAGAAAGAATAACGACCACCGAACCTGCCGGTGGGAAAGAGTTCTATTAGTCTGAAGGTATTGAAGGTTTTTGTGATCAGTATATATCAGGATTGGCAATTGAGTGCCCTCAAGTAGATGTCGCCAATTCTCTAATGCCAGTTTTATGGCTAATAACTCCTTCTCTCCTACTGGGTAGTTCACCTCGGGGCTGCTTAATGACTTTGAGAAGAAAGCAACTGGGTGAAGAGGTGAGGTGTTTGTTGGTCGTTGTGAGAGAACTGCTCCTACTATTTGACGCATCTACCTCCAAGATGTATTGAAGGGATGGGTCTGGATGGCATAGTATGGGGGCAGTAGTGAAGCTTGATTTCAGCAGACAGAATGCTCCATCTGCTTCTTTTGACCAATTAAATGGTTTCTTCGTGCTTGTAAGTTGTGTGAGAGGTTTCACAATCGCAGAGAAGTTCTTAATGAATTTCCTATAGTAGTTAGAGAATCCTAGGAACCTTTGCAATGCTTTGCGAGTGGTTGGCACAGGCCAATCTAGAATGCAGGATATTTTGCTCATGTCCATCTTGATTCCATTTTTTGATATAATATATCCTAGGAATAGTACTTCCTTTTTATGAAACAAACATTTTTTTGATTTAACATATAAGTTATGTGCAAGTAGTCTTGACAACACAAGTCTCACATGTTTTATGTGCTCAGGTAAGGGATGAGAATAGATAAGTACATCGTCCAAATATACTACAACACAAACGTCAAGCAAGTCTCTGAATATCTCATTTATAAAACGGTGGAAGGCTGCGGGAGCATTACATAGCCCAAATGGCATTACAAGGTACTCAAACAGTCCGTATCTGGTTCTGAATGCTGTCTTCCATTCATCCCCTTTACGGATTCGAATTAAATTGTATGCCCCTTTTAGGTCCAATTTTGAAAAGAGAGAAGCTCCACGCACCTGTTCGATAAGTTCAGGAATAAGAGGTAAAGGATAATGATCCTTTATTGTAATGGCATTTAATTGTCTGAAATCAATGATAGGCCTAAGGCTAGAATCCTTATTGCGGACAAAGAAGAGTCCAGCAGCAGTGGAGGAAGTAGAAGGTCGGATGAATCCTTTTGCCAAGTTCTCATCCAGATACTCCTTAAGATGAGAGAGTTCATCCTGTGAGAGAGGATAAACATGTCCGAAGGGCAACTTGCTATTAGGGAGTAGATCGATACAACAATCATAGTCCCTATGAGGAGGTAGCATTTGAGCGTTTTTTTCAAGGAAAACCTCCGATAAGTCCTGATAACACTTGGGTATAATGTCATCCGGCACTACAGACAGGATCCTATCATATGTGGGGAGATTACACGTCGTTTCACAATAGTGAGAAGAGAACGCTAGCGTTCTTGTTTTCCAATCGATGATTGGTTGATGTATATGTAACCAGGGAAGTCCCAAAATGATTGGGAAATGTGGTGATGTTAACACATCAAAGGTGGTGGTCTCCACATGAGACTCATCAGCAGTTACAAGGAGTGCCTGTGTCTGACTGGTGATAGGACCAGAGGATAGGGGGGTACCGTTAATAAAACTAACGGAGACAGGTTTGGGTTTTGAAACAATAGGTATTTTATTAAGGGAAACAAAACAAATGTCAATGTAGTTTCCACAAGATCCTGTGTCGATCATAGCCTTGGTGGTGATCCTAGTTTGGTCCCACTGCAATGTTAAATGAACAAAAAGATAAGGATTAGAAAAGGAAGTTGTGAGTCCGCCTAGCAAGACATTTGAACACTCACCCTCTTTTCTGCGTACAAGGGGACAGCCGCTTATCAAATGATTCGGGGATGCGCAGTACATGCAGAGATGTTCGGTCTTCCTTCTGGCACGTTCAGAAAGGGTCAGAGGTGGGCGTATCATTCCTACCTCCATAGGAGTAGGGTCAGCAGGCAACATCCGAGAAGGACTGGAAAATGGTGACCCCATCTTCTCAGCCTTTCTTTCTCGTAGTCGTCTGTCAATATTGATACTGGTCTGTATCAGTCCCTCCAGAGTGCCAGGTAAATCCGCTCGGGCGAGCTCGTCTTTAACGGCCTCAGATAGGCCGAGTCTAAACTGCGTTCTCAAAGATGTGTCGTTCCACCCTGAATCAGGGGACCATCTTTTAAAATTTGCCACAAAATCTTCAACGGGTCTCCTTCCTTGTTTCAAGGCCCGTAACTGGGTATCAGCGGTACTCTGCTTATTGGGGTCTTCATATAAACTAGCGAGTTGTGCTAGGAATAGAGGGTAAGAATTAAAGTGGAGTTCCACCCTATTTTTATACTTACCTCCATCTTCTCGCTCCGGGTCACCTGAAAAAGAAATGGATAATCGCATATTATTTTTTTTTTTACTTACCTCGTAGCGAAGAAAATATACTTACCTTACTTCCTTCTTCCTCCTTCCTCGGCCGCGGCCCGTCGTCACTTCCTGGCTCTGCAATGATTCCTGGGAGCTGGACGTCATAGCTCCCAGGAATCATTGCGCCTGCACCGGCCCCGACGTCAGTTCCGGGTCGCGCGCGTCATCCCCTTCTAAACAGCTTCTGGGCATGCCCAGAAGCTGTGGAGGGATGACGCGCGCGACCCGGAACTGACGTCGGGGCCGGCGCAGAGCATCGTGGGACCAAAGAAGGCGGAAGAAGACGCCGAAGAGGACGCGCTGGCTTCAAGCTGCCCACATCTGAGATGGCAGCGCTGGACAAGACGTTTGCAAGGTAAGTATTTGTCCTAACAGGTAAGTGCAACCCGGGACAGATCAGAGGCTAGCCATTGTGGAATGCACTAGCCCTGACTGTCCCGGGGGTATTAAAAAAAAAAAAAAAAAATCCAGGGTGGAACTCCGCTTTAAGGAGTGGATCATCCTTTTCAAAGAGAGCGTCTGCCCAGGCCCGGGGTTCACCCGTTAAATAGGAGATGATGGTACAAACTTTAATTTGGTCAGTGGTGTAGGTTAGAGGTTTTAACAAAAAAAGTAAACGATATGCGTTTTTAAATTCACAAAATTTGCTCCGATCACCAGAAAACACTAGAGGAGGGTTTATCTTAGGCTCACGGGGCTGAGTAGCAGAAAGCTGTGTGAGACGGCCAACCTGCTGTCTCAAGGTCTGATTTTCGTTTTGTACCTCTGTAAGCGCAAGGATCAATGCATCTACTTGCTGTTTTAATTGTAGTGCATGAGTGGGTAATTCTGCTGAATCCATATTTTTTTTAAGGCTCGTTCAATCTGTAACGTTCATGCGTTTTTGTTAATGGATGGATTTTCAGCTGCAGAATTATCACACTCAGTAGCCTTGTAGAGATACTGTTGAATAAACCTATCCAACTCTCAGGACTTCATCACGGTGTACAGCCTGTTATGCAATATACATATACTCAATCAGATGTTTTAGTGGAGGGATAGAACATATGAGAATGTATAGATGAGAGACAGGTTGTATGGTGATTACTAGGAGTAATATTAGGAGAGTTGCAGGTGATGGTAAAGCAGATAGGTTCTGATGTCTAGTATAGTGCAGATGGTAAGAGGTCACAGATGGAGTATACTTAGACAGAGTAACCTAGTGCAAGGATAGTTGAAGGTAGTCCCAAGAGCTAACAGTCTATGCAGATGGTATGTAATAGATAGATAGATAGTCCTGGTAATTGCAGTAGATGATAGTAGGAGATTGGTTAGTAAGGAATCCCCTGTGGGGTACTTATCACTTAGATAGGTTAGTAGTAACAATGTCCATAGATAGAGAGGTGATCCCGTAGCGAGATACGGATCAGCGGCGAGGTTCCGGCGTCAGTTCAGCAAAGGAATTGTCAGCAGCTCCGACTTCACAGGAGAAGGTGAGGTGAACATGTGGTTTGAACGAGCGATGAGTGAGAGAAAGCCGGCGATTGAAATAGCCGCTCATAGCGGCGCTCGGCAATGATGTCATCCGTAGGGTTGAGCGGACACCTAGATGTCCGTGTTCGACGGGTTCGGCCGAACTTTAAAAAAAAGTCCGGGTCCGTGTCCCGGACTTTTACCGAACTTTTCCCGGACACCGAACCCCATTGAAGTCAATGGGGACCCGAACTTTAAGGCACTAAAATGGCTCTAAAACACCAAAGGAAAGGGCTAGAGTGCTGCAAATGGCAGCAAAACGTAATTAAGAGCATGGCAAGTGCTCTGCAAACAAATGTGGATAGGGAAATAACTTAAAACAACAAAAAAAAACTGAAAAATAAAACAATGTTCTTCTTCATCTCTGAAGGACGAGGCCCATATGGAGTAGGAGGGAGGTTGAGGTGGTGGTGGATGTGGCGGTGACATAGGCGTGCGCACAGGGTGTGCTGGGTGTGCCTGGGCACACCCTAATCACCTAGGGCACATAGCATTGCCAGTGAGGAGATGGGAAAGATCTCCCTGGGACCTGCTCTGCTCTATTTCTCCTTGCCTACAGGTACATGGCCCCGATACATTACTCTCCCTGCTGGCAAACACATGCATGTGTATTTCAACTTTGGGGTGCACACCTTAATGCAATAGGCTGCGCACACCTATGGGCGGTGTAGGTGGAAGCGGCGGTGGAGGAGGACCAGGGCCGGATTAACAGCATCATGGGCTTGGTGCTGAGGATTTTGAAGGGCCTTAGGGCCGTGCCTTGCCATGCACCCAGAGGAGGAAGGGTGCAGCCATGCATGCCTAATTCAACATGGGATGCTGTCTCTGAAGCCCATAAACACATCCATGCATCGCCAACTGTCCCTCCTTGTCCGGCCTTCACGCTGTGTGGGGAGGTTCTGAGGGTGCTGCCTGGGGAAGCGAGCATAGAAGCCAGACTTCTGTGTTTACAAGTGACAGAAGAGCGGTAACAGTGAATATGGCCAACCCGGGGCCTATATAAAAGGTAGGGGCCTGGAGCTGCAGCTCCAATAGCCCCTACATTAATCTGGCCCTGAGGAGGAGGACGAGGTAGCCAACACTGCTTCTTTTCACAAATTTTAAATGAGGGTACACCCCAAAAGAGTGAGAAAGAGCAAAAATGGAACAATGGGTGGGTAAGGTCGGTATCCATTGCTATTCTGCATAAGGTACGGAAAAGTCCCGTGGGATCCATGCCTGGTTCATTTTAATGAACGTGAGCTTGTCCACATTGTCTCTGGACAGGCGGCTGCGCTTGTCTGTTATAACGCCCCCAGCCGTGCTAAATACCCGTTCAGATAATACACTGGCTGCAGGGCACGCCAGCACCTCCAAGGCGTAAAGGGCAAGCTCAGGCCATGTGCCCAATTTGGAGACCCAGAAGTTGAAGGGGGTGAGGTGAAAGACGGTTGGACATTGGCTGCAGGTGCCAACTCTGACCTTTCTGCAGTAGACTGGGTGGGAGACAATGTGAAGGAACTGGAGGCACTGTCAGCAGCAAACCAATCTACTATCGCCTCAACTTGTTCTGGCCTCATCACTTCTAGGGGCGTTTGATGCCCTACCAAATACTGATGCAGGTTCTGTCGCCTACTCACACTTGAGGAAGGTGTTTCACTTGTGCGTGTAGCTGGCACAGATCGACCATGTCCTCTCCTTGCAACAGGAGCTCTACCAGCAGCACCACGACCCAGGCCACGGCCCTTATTTGACGGTCTCCTCATATTTCTGTAATTTAAGATCTTGCCCTAGAAAGGTTTTTATTGAATAGCGGAATAGAAAATATGATCCAAAAAAAGTGTATGTATATCACACGTACACAACCACACTAGGCCCCAATTACTATTGTTTGTACCCCTAAAAGGCTAGATGAGGAGTAGGGGGAGTATGGAACAGGCAGCACCCTCAAACCTTCAGAAGTATGAGATGAACCCCAACAACTTGGAAAGGTGGATCTCTCTCACACGTACCGACACAGACTATCCCGCAATTCAATTGATCCTCAAAGGTTTTTATTGAATAGCGGAATAGGAAATATGATCAAAAAAAGTGTATGTATATCACACGTACACAACCACACTAGGCCCCAATTACTATTGTTTGTACCCCTAAAAGGCTAGATGAGGAGTAGGGGGAGTATGGAACAGGCAGCACCCTCAAACCTTCAGAAGTATGAGATGAACCCCAACAACTTGGAAAGGTGGATCTCTCTCACACGTACCGACACAGACTATCCCGCAATTCAATTGATCCTCAAAGGTTTTTATTGAATAGCGGAATAGGAAATATGATCAAAAAAAGTGTATGTATCTCGCACGTACACAACCACACTAGGCCCCAATTACTATTGTTTGTACCCCTAAAAGGCTAGATGAGGAGTAGGGGGGGTATGGAACAGGCAGCACCCTCAAACCTTCAGAAGTATGAGATGAACCCCAACAACTTGGAAAGGTGGATCTCTCTCACACGTACCAACACAGACTATCCCCCAATTTAACTGATCCCCAAAGGTTTTTGATTAAATAGCGGAATAGAAAATATGATCCCAAAAAAGTGTATGTATATCACACGTACACAACCACACTAGGCCCCAATTACTATTGTTTGTACCCCTAAAAGGCTAGGAGTAGGGGGAGTATGGAACAGGCAGCACCCTCAAACCTTCAGAAGTATGAGATGAACCCCAACAACTTGGAAAGGTGGATCTCTCTCACACGTACCAACACAGACTATCCCCCAATTTAACTGATCCCCAAAGGTTTTTGATTAAATAGCGGAATAGAAAATATGATCCCAAAAAAGTGTATGTATATCACACGTACACAACCACACTAGGCCCCAATTACTATTGTTTGTACCCCTAAAAGGCTAGGAGTAGGGGGAGTATGGAACAGGCAGCACCCTCAAACCTTCAGAAGTATGAGATGAACCTCAACAACTTGGAAAGGTGGATCTCTCTCACACGTACCAACACAGACTATCCCCCAATTTAACTGATCCCCAAAGGTTTTTGATTAAATAGCGGAATAGAAAATATGATCCCAAAAAAGTGTATGTATATCACACGTACACAACCACACTAGGCCCCAATTACTATTGTTTGTACCCCTAAAAGGCTAGGAGTAGGGGGAGTATGGAACAGGCAGCACCCTCAAACCTTCAGAAGTATGAGATGAACCCCAACAACTTGGAAAGGTGGATCTCTCTCACACGTACCGACACAGACTATCCCGCAATTCAATTGATCCTCAAAGGTTTTTATTGAATAGCGGAATAGGAAATATGATCAAAAAAAGTGTATGTATCTCGCACGTACACAACCACACTAGGCCCCAATTACTATTGTTTGTACCCCTAAAAGGCTAGATGAGGAGTAGGGGGGGTATGGAACAGGCAGCACCCTCAAACCTTCAGAAGTATGAGATGAACCCCAACAACTTGGAAAGGTGGATCTCTCTCACACGTACCGACACAGACTATCCCGCAATTCAATTGATCCTCAAAGGTTTTTATTGAATAGCGGAATAGGAAATATGATCAAAAAAAGTGTATGTATCTCGCACGTACACAACCACACTAGGCCCCAATTACTATTGTTTGTACCCCTAAAAGGCTAGATGAGGAGTAGGGGGGGTATGGAACAGGCAGCACCCTCAAACCTTCAGAAGTATGAGATGAACCCCAACAACTTGGAAAGGTGGATCTCTCTCACACGTACCAACACAGACTATCCCCCAATTTAACTGATCCCCAAAGGTTTTTGATTAAATAGCGGAATAGAAAATATGATCCCAAAAAAGTGTATGTATATCACACGTACACAACCACACTAGGCCCCAATTACTATTGTTTGTACCCCTAAAAGGCTAGGAGTAGGGGGAGTATGGAACAGGCAGCACCCTCAAACCTTCAGAAGTATGAGATGAACCCCAACAACTTGGAAAGGTGGATCTCTCTCACACGTACCAACACAGACTATCCCCCAATTTAACTGATCCCCAAAGGTTTTTGATTAAATAGCGGAATAGAAAATATGATCCCAAAAAAGTGTATGTATATCACACGTACACAACCACACTAGGCCCCAATTACTATTGTTTGTACCCCTAAAAGGCTAGGAGTAGGGGGAGTATGGAACAGGCAGCACCCTCAAACCTTCAGAAGTATGAGATGAACCTCAACAACTTGGAAAGGTGGATCTCTCTCACACGTACCAACACAGACTATCCCCCAATTTAACTGATCCCCAAAGGTTTTTGATTAAATAGCGGAATAGAAAATATGATCCCAAAAAAGTGTATGTATATCACACGTACACAACCACACTAGGCCCCAATTACTATTGTTTGTACCCCTAAAAGGCTAGGAGTAGGGGGAGTATGGAACAGGCAGCACCCTCAAACCTTCAGAAGTATGAGATGAACCCCAACAACTTGGAAAGGTGGATCTCTCTCACACGTACCAACACAGACTATCCCCCAATTTAACTGATCCCCAAAGGTTTTTGATTAAATAGCGGAATAGAAAATATGATCCCAAAAAAGTGTATGTATATCACACGTACACAACCACACTAGGCCCCAATTACTATTGTTTGTACCCCTAAAAGGCTAGGAGTAGGGGGAGTATGGAACAGGCAGCACCCTCAAACCTTCAGAAGTATGAGATGAACCTCAACAACTTGGAAAGGTGGATCTCTCTCACACGTACCAACACAGACTATCCCCCAATTTAACTGATCCCCAAAGGTTTTTGATTAAATAGCGGAATAGAAAATATGATCCCAAAAAAGTGTATGTATATCACACGTACACAACCACACTAGGCCCCAATTACTATTGTTTGTACCCCTAAAAGGCTAGGAGTAGGGGGAGTATGGAACAGGCAGCACCCTCAAACCTTCAGAAGTATGAGATGAACCCCAACAACTTGGAAAGGTGGATCTCTCTCACACGTACCAACACAGACTATCCCCCAATTTAACTGATCCCCAAAGGTTTTTGATTAAATAGCGGAATAGAAAATATGATCCCAAAAAAGTGTATGTATATCACACGTACACAACCACACTAGGCCCCAATTACTATTGTTTGTACCCCTAAAAGGCTAGGAGTAGGGGGAGTATGGAACAGGCAGCACCCTCAAACCTTCAGAAGTATGAGATGAACCCCAACAACTTGGAAAGGTGGATCTCTCTCACACGTACCAACACAGACTATCCCCCAATTTAACTGATCCCCAAAGGTTTTTGATTAAATAGCGGAATAGAAAATATGATCCCAAAAAAGTGTATGTATATCACACGTACACAACCACACTAGGCCCCAATTACTATTGTTTGTACCCCTAAAAGGCTAGGAGTAGGGGGAGTATGGAACAGGCAGCACCCTCAAACCTTCAGAAGTATGAGATGAACCCCAACAACTTGGAAAGGTGGATCTCTCTCACACGTACCAACACAGACTATCCCCCAATTTAACTGATCCCCAAAGGTTTTTGATTAAATAGCGGAATAGAAAATATGATCCCAAAAAAGTGTATGTATATCACACGTACACAACCACACTAGGCCCCAATTACTATTGTTTGTACCCCTAAAAGGCTAGATGAGGAGTAGGGGGAGTATGGAACAGGCAGCACCCTCAAACCTTCAGTATGAGATTGTGTTCACTGTACCCCACAAAGATTGAGTTCACTGCACCCCACAATGATTGTGTTCACTGCACCCCACAAAGATTGTGTTCACTGCACCTCACAAAGATTGTGTTCACTGTACCCCCCAAAGATTGTGTTCACTGCACCCCACAAAGATTCTGTTCACTGTACCCCACAAAGATTGTGTTCACTGCACCCCAAAAAGATTGTGTTCACTGCACCCCAAAAAGGATGTTGTTCACTGCACCCCAAAAAGGATGTTGTTCACTCCACCCCAAAAAGATTGTGTTCACTGCACCCCACAAAGATTGTGTTCACTGCACCCCAAAAAGATTGTGTTCACTGCACCCCAAAAATGATTTTGTTCACTGCACCCCAAAAAGGATTTTGTTCACTGCACCCCAAAAAGGATGTTGTTCACTCCACCCCAAAAAGATTGTGTTCACTGCACCCCAAAAAGATTGTGTTCACTGCACCCCACAAAGGATTTTGTTCACTGCACCCCAAAAAGATTGTGTTCACTGCACCCCAAAAAGGATGTTGTTCACTGCACCCCAAAAAGGATTTTGTTCACTGCACCCCAAAAAGATTGTGTTCACTGCACCCCACAAAGGATTTTGTTCACTGCACCCCACAAAGATTGTGTTCACTGCACACCAAAAAGGATTGTGTTCACTGCACCCCAAAAAGATTTTGTTCACTGCACCCCAAAAAGATTGTGTTCACTGCAGCCCAAAAAGATTGTGTTCACTGCAGCCCAAAAAGATTGTGTTCACTGCAGCCCAAAAAGATTGTGTTCACTGCAGCCCAAAAAGATTGTGTTCACTGCAGCTCACACACAGAAAAATGGATGTGGATCACTGACACCTGCCTATCTCCAATCCCACACCACACAGCAATATCGATTGTAGTTTGTAGAACACAGTTTCCCTAAAATTCAGCAGACTCTGTCCCTAACAGGATTGAGAAGAGATCGTAGATCAGGATTGAGTGCAGACCCCACCCCCCACACAGCAATATCGATTGTAGTTTGTAGAAGACACTGACCCTATATAATTCAGCAGACTCTATCCCTAAAATGCCTACAACTCGCCCTGCCTAAACACTCCGACCTGTCCCTCAATTCTATCCGGACACAAATGGTTTTTTCCTGCCTATCTTTCCCTAATCAGCAGCCAGCACGTTGATGTGTGCTCTGTCCCTGAATCTAAGCAGCATAATGACGCCGCTGCGGCTGCCTCGAACTTATAAAGACTTGGTCACATGCTTCAGACGGCCAATCACAGCTACTGAGACATTTGCAGGCATGGCTGGGATGGCTTAAGGCACACCAGTTAAACGATTGTTGATTGGCTGTTGAAAGCCCGCCATGAAAAGAGCGCCAAAGCACAGTACAGTGTCCGTGTCCGTGTTCGGGTACAAAAAATCCAATTATTCGGTACGAACACGAATAATACAGTCCGTGTTCGCTCAACACTAGTCATCCGGTCTTAAAGGTATATGCGTCTCTTGTTACACAAGATGGGACGCAATTAGCAAAGGAGAAATATGGAACAAGGGTACCAGAGGTACCAGAACATTACAATCAGACAGACCACAGTGATGAGTCTTGGGAGTTGGAATTGGTATTTCAACGTATCTCTACATGACTGCTGAGTGGAGTTTTTCTGCAGCTGCAAATCCATCTTGTTTCAGAAAACGCAGGAGCGTTACAGATTGAACGAACCTAAAATGGATTCAGCAGATTTACCCACTCAAGTGACACAATTAAAACAACAAGTGACTGCGTTAATACATGCTCTTACTGAATTAAAAGAAGACAATCAGGCTCTGAAGCAGCAGGTAACCCGTCTATCACAACTTGCCGCTGCTCAGCCCCCTGAACCCAAAATAAATCCTCCTCTAGTGTTTACAGGTGATCGCAAAAAATTTTGTGAATTCAAAAACGCCTGTCAGTTACTTTTCTTGCTAAAACCATGTACCTACCTTACTGATCATATCAAAGTCTGTACTATTATTTCATACCTAACGGGTGATCCACGGGCCTGGGCAGACTCTCTCTTTGAGAAAAATGATCAGCTTCTCAACTCCTATGCTTTATTCCTAGCGGAACTCGCTAGTCTATATGATGACCCCAATAGGCAGAGTACTGCCGATATTCAATTGAGGTCCTTGAAACAAGGTAGGAGACCTGTAGAAGACTTTGTAGCAGAGTTCAAAAGAAGGACCCTTGATTCAGGGTGGAATGATACATCTCTGAGAACTCAATTTAGACTCGGCCTATCAGAAGCCGTTAAAGACGAGCTCGCCCGAGCGGATTTACCGGACACCCTGGATGCTTTGATACAACTCAGTATCAACATAGACAGGAGGCTGCGAGAAAGAAAGGCTGAAAAAATGGGAATGCCATTGTCCAGTCCTTCTCGGATTTCGGCCGTTGACCCTACTCCTATGGAGGTAGGAACCATACGCCCACCTTTATCAACTACTGAAAGAGCCAGGAGACGATCCAGTAATCTTTGCTTGTACTGTGCATCCCCGGATCACATGATAAGCGTCTGTCCCCTTGTCCGCAAAAAAGAGGGTGAGTATTCACATGTCCTCCTAAGGGGATTGACAACTTCATTTACTAACCCTTATCTTTTTGTTCGTTTGACATTGCAGTGGGACCAGACTAGGATTACCACTAAGGCCATGATCGACACAGGATCTTGCGTAAATTATATCGATATACGTTTTGCTACTTTAAATAAAGTACCTATTATTTCAAAACCTAAGCCTGTCTCTGTGAGTATTATTAATGGTATTCCGTTATCTTCTGGCCCAATCACTAATCAGACACAAGCGCTCCTAGTCACCACTAACGAGTCTCATACGGAGACCACTACCTTCGACCTATTATCTTCGCCCCACTTTCCCATTGTTTTGGGACTTCCCTGGTTACACACACATCAACCAACCATAGATTGGAAGAAACGGACCCTAACCTTCCTCTCTTACTATTGCGAGAGTACGTGTAACCTCCCGTCTTATGGAAAGATCCTGTCTGTGGTGTCAGATGAGATTGCACCACTATGCTATCAGGATCTGTCCGAAGTTTTTCTTGAGAAAAATGCTCAAGTACTGCCTCCCCATAGGGATTATGATTGCACTATTGATCTACTCCCAAATAGTAAATTGCCTTTTGGTCATGTTTATCCTCTTTCGCAGGATGAACTTTCCCATCTCAAGGAATACTTGGATGAGAATTTGACAAAAGGTTTTATTAGACCTTCCACTTCTTCCACAGCTGCAGGACTTTTTTTTGTCCGCAATAAAGACTCAAGTCTCTGGCCTATTATCGACTATAGGCAATTGAACGCCATTACAGTAAAAGATCGCTATCCTTTGCCGCTTATCCCTGAACTCATTGAACAAGTGCTTGGAGCTACCTACTTTTCAAAATTGGACCTGAAAGGGGCATACAATCTAATCCGAATCCGTGATGGAGATGAGTGGAAGACAGCATTCAGAACCAGATACGGATTGTTCGAATATCTTGTAATGCCATTTGGGCTATGTAACGCTCCCGCAGCCTTCCAAAGATTCATAAACGATATCTTTAGAGACTTACTTGATGTCTGTGTTGTGGTATATCTGGACGATATACTTATTTATTCACGATCCTTGTCTGAACATATAAAACATGTAAGACTTGTGTTATCCAGATTACTCACACACAATCTATACGTGAAACTAAAAAAATGCTTATTTCATAAAGAAGAAGTATTATTCCTAGGATACATCATATCCAAAACAGGAATCAAGATGCATATGAGTAAGATATCCTGTATTCAGGATTGGCCTACACCAACCACCCGCAAAGCACTACAGCGATTCCTTGGATTTTCAAACTTCTATAGGAAGTTCATCAAGAACTTCTCTGCCATTGTGAGACCTCTCACACAACTCACAAGTATTAAGAAACCATTTAAATGGTCAGATGAAGCAAATGAAGCTTTTCGCTTGTTAAAAACAAGCTTTACCTCTGCTCCCATACTACGCCATCCAGACCCATCCCTCCAATACATTCTGGAAGTAGATGCGTCAAATATGGCAGTAGGAGCAGTACTCTCCCAACGACCAACGAATACTTCACCACTCCATCCAGTCGCCTTCTTCTCTAAATCTCTAAGCAGCCCAGAGGTGAATTACCCAGTGGGTGAAAAGGAACTGCTTGCTATAAAACTGGCTCTGGAGAATTGGCGACATCTACTTGAAGGCACCCGATTACCAAATCTCATATATACAGATCATAAAAATCTTCAATATCTTCAGACTAACAAAACCCTCTCCCACCGGCAGGTACGATGGTCACTATTCTTCCTAAGATTTAACTTCCTAGTGACCTACACACCTGCAGACAAGAATAAAAAAGCGGATGCGCTATCACGATTAACTGAAGATAATTGCTCCGAAATCCCTTCCGTTCCTATAATACCCTACAAGCGTATTATTGGGGTTGTCCGTTTCTTGTAGGAAGAGATTCTGCACAGTATAGGTTTGGATTCACCTCCACCACAACTAAGTGCTGATGCAGAAGGCTTCCTCTACTACAACGACAAACTCTACATACCCCCTACTATGCGCACCAAGATCTTGGAATTGTCACATGATGTGCCTATGGCAGGACATATGGGTATGACAAAGACCCTTAATTTGCTTACCAGGCAGTTTTGGTGGCCTGATATGAAGACATCTATACAAAAATTTGTCTCTTCATGCAACGTCTGTGCCAGGTCCAAAATTGACACTACAAAACCATCCGGTCTACTATGCAGTCTACCAATACCCCAGACTCCATGGGAAGTTGTGTCCTTGGACTTTATAGTAGAACTACCACCTTCCAAAGGATTTAATACCATTTTAGTGTCAGTGGACCATCTGACAAAGATGGCACATTTCGTTGCTATTCGTAGACTACCTTCGTCCAAACAAACAGCGGAACTACTGATGAAACATGTCTTTAAGTTACATGGAATTCCAAAAACTCTTTTGTCTGACCGTGGATCACAATTCATCTCCAAGTTTTGGCAAGAACTATGTCACATACTAGGAATTGAGCGAAAGCTCACTTCTCCCTACCATCCTCAGACCAACGGACAGACTGAAAGAGTCAACCAGTGCATCGAGCACACTTAATACTACCATCTCACACGCTCATAGTCAACAAAAAAAGTACTATGACCTTCGTAGAAGACCTTCTCCTCAGTATGCTATTGGGGACCTTGTTTGGCTATCAACAAAAAACTTAAGATTAAAGATCCCTAGCAAAAAGCTTGGGCCTCTATTCTTGGGACCCTTCCCAATCAGGAAACTTATTGGAAAAGCTGCAGTACAGCTCACATTACCAACAGACCTCAAGATACATCCCATCTTCCATGTGTCGCTACTGAAGCCCCATGTTCCTGACCAAGGAATAAGGCCTACCATCCCACCTCCACCTCCTGTACAAGTTGAAGGCGGAGAAGAATATGAGATAAAGGAGATTCTGGATTCTCGTATCCACAGAAGAAGACTCCAATATCTAGTACGATGGAAGAACTATGGGCCCCAAGACGACACCTGGCTGGCTACCTCTGATATACATGCCCCTAGGCTGATTCACAATTTTCACGCGAAATACCCAGAAAAACCAGTTCTAGAGGCCTTCCGGAGCCGGCCTTAAGGGGGCGGGTACTGTAATGTTCTGGTACCTCTGGTACCCTTATTCCACTTTCCAATTCAGTGTATGCGTCCCACCATTCTCTTCTGGTAGGTGCGCATACACCTTTAAGACCGATGCTGTCATCACTGAGCGCCGCAGAGCGGCTATTTCAACCGCCGGCGTTCTCACTCACATGTTCGTTCAACCTGCCTTGAAGCTCATATGCTTACAAGCGTACCTCGCTGTCGGAACCTCGCTACTGATCCCTGTATCCCGCTACCGGATCACTCGCTCATACCGAACCTCTCTACTACTGCTTGCTATTAGTGATAAGTACCCCGCAGGGGAATCCTCCATAACCTTCCTACTAAGCTTACACTATCTAGCTCTGCATATTAAGGACTGTTACTATCATCTGCACTATTATTTAGATTGCTAGCTCTTGAGCCTACTAACATCTATCCTTGCACTGGGTTAGTCTCTCCTGTATGTCATCTGCTATCCTACCACCTACTACCATACATGATTGCTAACCTATCTGCATCCTACCTGTTACCATCTATACTCTCATGAACATTTCTCTCAAGTGCTGTTCACCTATTGTCACTGTTCATACCTGTCTCTTCAGCTCATCACCACTATACTGCTATATACATCTATCACTCCAGGAACATCTTATTGAGTGTGTATATTTGTATGCTGAATCAGACAGACCACAGTGATGAGTCTTGGGAGTTGGAATTGGTATTTCAACGTATCTCTACATGACTGCTGAGTGGAGCTTTTCTGCAGCTGCAAATCCATCTTGTTTCAGAAAACGCAGGAGCGTTACACCTACGCGACAACTCTCTCACCATATTCGATCCCCTCCAGTTAGGGTGTATCCTATCCACTCCTCAAAATTTCAGGCCCGAGGGGTCCTGGTTGTGTTACTGCTTGAAGTGAAGGCGTATGATGTGTTCCTTATCACCTTTAATGATATTTGCTATGTGCTCGGACACACGTTTAGTCTGAGTTCTCTTGAGTCTTGAGTCCGATGTACATTAGGCCGCAAGGGCATTCCAAGCAATACACTACATGTGTCGTGAGACAAGTAATGCATTCCTTGATATCGAATTGCTGCCCATTGGCGCTAGAAGTAAAGGTTTTCATTCCGCGTACATGCTCTCTGACTTGCCTGCAGGATTTACATCTGCGGCAAGCATAGAACCCCTCACGGTCCCAAAACATTTTAGGTCTAGTGGGGGGATCTATGATTTTCTGTACCACTTTATCCCCAAAAGATGGGCCTTTCCTGTATATAAAGGTGGAGTTCTGGGGGATAACCTTCCCCAAAAGTCTATCCATGCAAAGGACACCCCAATGCTTTCTGAAGATACTCTCTATTTCTTTGTGTTGTTCGCTATAGTTGGAGATAAACCCCCATTCATGCCTGTTATTCTCAGCTTGGATTTTATCCTCCAGGCATTGATCCTGTGAATAACATCCAACCTCTTGTCTCGTATTTTCCAGAATGGATGGGCTATATCCTTTCTCCATGAAACGATTCTTTAGGAGATTCGATTGCATGAAATAGTCATCATCCCTGGTACAGTTCCTCCTAATTCGGAGGAACTGGCCTTTTGGGATGTTTTGCAACCATTTTGGGTGGTGCCCACTGTACATGGGGAGGAAACTCTCCATTCTGCAGGAAGATTTCAACATCCAAATAATGGATACTTGTTTGACTCCAACTAAACTCTAATTAAATGTTGTTCCTATTGTTGTTAAGATGTTGCATATAATCACATAGCGATTGCTCAGTACCTCGCCAGATAAGGAACAAATCGTCTATGTATCTCTTATATAATACTAGTTCTGTTTTTTGGTCACAATACACAAAGCGATCCTCCCACTCGCTCATGAAAAGATTGGCTAGGCTGGGGGCATATTTTGCCCCCATTGCCACGCCTTTCTTTTGAGTGTAAAATTCTCCCCCAAACCAGAAGTAGTTATATGAGAGACAATAGGTCAATAGATGGCTTAGAAACCTTTTTTGGGGATCGGGGAAGTCCTCTGACGAAACGCGTTAGGGTGGTGACTTGCGCGGTCACCCAGGCAACGGGACGCTGTCCAGCCACGAGGATCGGGAACTTCCAGGACGCTGAGAAGCGGGCGGGAGACCGGTAAGCGGCCGGCAGAGACCGTAGCGCCTATGCTGATATGCTGTTGAATGTCTTTTTTAATGTGAGTGTAATGGGAGAGGGTATTTTTTAATAAAGGTGCACTGTTTTACCAAACAATATTGCCCTATGTGCATCTTGACTCTCTCATATGCACGATCGGTTTGAGGACACTGCAGCCGTGAGCAATTTCAATAGAGTGCCGAGTTCGGGGAAAGTCCATTTGAGAGTGACATTGGCTACAGGCGATTTGAACAGAGAAATCTGGTAAGAGCATAATCTTGGGGTGTGTGCACGCGGTGAGGTGAAGGTACACTTCTAGCAGCTGCGTTCCATATTGGGTCTGCTGTTCCCTTCCCATGACCCCATCTGAAGCCTTGTTGGTGATGGACTTATCCACATTTTTACTCTGACACTCTTTTTTGATTTATATATTGATGCACCTTGAGAGCTATATGATTATAGCCATATGTTAGTTTATGTTTATTTGTAGCGCTGCTTGTGCTTATTGACTCGTTGATACGCACCTTTTTTACATTTTGACTGTTTTTAGGCAGCTGCTTTTTTAGGATTTTAGATTTAATATTGTCTTTATGCACATGAGATATTGCTGCATGAATTATTAAGCGCTGGGTGATTGAGTTTTAAGTTTTCTTAGTACTCGGTCCTTTTTTGCATTACAATTTGCATGTTTGCAGGTGCCCCCAAAACCTTTGCTGAGACTAGTGGTACTTTCACCTTAGGAAAGGAATACAGAACACCCTCCCCTCTTCTTCATAACATAGAGGGGAGAGATTCTGTAGTACTCAGAGATAGCTGAGGACAAGCTAACTAAAAGGCATGCAGCACAGACAGTGTACAAGAAGTTATTAGTTAACAAGTTTTTTGTAGATGCAACAGTTTTTTGGCACTTTTCGATCATACAGTATATTTAACAGATCTTTTGGATAAAGGGGGTATATTTAGAGCCTCTGTTAAGCTTAAATATTAGTTTGTGTCTCTGTTAGGGAAGTTTCACTTTGCTATTTGTCAAGACAAGAAATTATGAGAAATCTGTTCAATAGGGAAACAGACAAAAACACATTTTTACTAGAATCAAGAAGGGTTACAACAACTGAGAATCTTTTTATGTATGTGTTTGCATTCTTATTCAGGTATTTTCCACACCCCCCTATATAAAAAATTCTCCCCAACAGTGTCACAGACAAATCACATCTGATGAGGACCAAATTGATGAGATTACTTCTCTTACGCCCCCTATTCAATACCCCTGGAGCTGTTAACAGTGTGTGAGAAGACAAGGAATGGCACAAATGTCTTTAGTAAGGCTAGAAGCAGCCTGCAGATAATCCAGTGAACACTGCAGTGGTAAAAAAGAAAAAGAGGGATATACAGCTGGATAGTACAGTCTGTATGAAGTAGGCTTCAAGAGAACCAAGCAGCTTAAGGTACAAAAATCAGTTTAATGGTATATAGAATATACAGAATATATCCATTTAAGTATCTCATACCTTCCAGAAACATATGACAATACACGTAACTCAACACATAATTAAAAACAATCCCGGATAAGTGGATGATATGAGGAGCTTGTAAACATAACACATTCAGCAGTGGTATTGATTTAGCCAGAAATAAAGTGACAATCAAGGTTCTTAGAGACCTGTAAACAGGACGATAGTACCACGGTAGAAAAAAGATTGGCACCGAATAAGTGGCTATCTCACTTCGAAGGCAGTGAATTGTAGCTATATTACTTATCACATTCAACCATTTTCATCAGCTAAGTCTAGATGAGACAATCAAGATGGACCTTATGGAAATATTCTGTAGCACAATCCACATATGGGAATATAGAGAATATTCTAGGATGTCTGCTGAACCAAAAATACCAAAGTCAAAATGTTTTCCTGTATCATTGAAAGCAATTCATTAGTAGTCATTCACAATTCCCATATTGGCTTCAAGATGAGTTACTGAATGAGCAGAGTATGGTAAACTTAGACAAGCCACTGTAATTATTAAAGCAGGTACATAGAGGCAGGTTGGAGGTACAAGCTACAAGTGATGCAGCGCATTAGTGATAGTGCAAGCGGGGAGTGAGGGAGTCAAGCACAGCAATGGAAACAGACAGTCACTTTTAAATCCAAATCATCTGCAGGGTGCTTACCGCTCTACCATCCCATGTCCAGACAGTCAATGAAATCCTCCTCTAGTGCTTTCCTGATGGCTACTATGTAGCCTAGGCTGTATGGATAACATGTAGGCTTGTATGTGTCTCTGGTTCTTTCACCACCTTCTAATTAACATAGAGCATGAGCCAGCCGGCTCTGACAGTCGCTTCCTGGCACATGTAGCGACGCTTGGAATGCATAATCGTTCCCCTTCCGGGTGTGATGACGTCACAGTTTTGATGCGTTTTGTCCGCCAATTAACGGAGTTCTTCAGAACTACATCTGATGAGGACCAAATTGATGAGATGACTTATCTTATGCCCCTATTCAATACCCCTGGAGCTGTTAACAGCGTGTGAGAAGACAGGGAATGTCGCATATGTCTTTAGTAAGTCTAGAAGCATTAGACCGTCTTGAGATAATCCAGTGACCACTGCAGTGGTAACATGTAGTAGTTTGCAGATCAAGTACAGTTACACACAGAAGTAGGATGTAAAGTCGTAGCCAGGATGAGCCAAGGTCAACAACACTTGGGCAGCGGATGTATTAGTTTAGCGAGCATAGGCAAAGTCAAGGTCCAGACCGAGGTAGATCAAATAGACAGCAAAGGTACCAAGGAAGTATAAAATAAGCAAGGTAAGGAACATAAACCAAGATCAACAGTGGGAGGAATGGGTTCAAGAGAATTCAGGAGACAAGCAGGGTTGTTCATGGGAGATCAAAAGTACAGGTTAGGTGACATAAATAGTTGGTGACCACCCAATGACTTCTCTAGGAAATGTTCAACTTTTTATAAGTAGCTTGGTGCCAACACCTTGCTTGCACATGCAGATGCTGTATGCAGATTCATGTGCAGTCTTAAACTTTGGTGACATTACACAGGTTGCAATGAGTGCCAGTGCATGTGCCCACACAGGTCCCCGAGCAAAGCTATTAGTCCAACCTTCCTGGTACAGAAATTAAAAACCTGACTGAAATGGTAAGCTTAAATGTATGACATGTATGTTTTTGTGTCATTGTTCATTGACTAGGACCTTGATAGTGTTACTGGTAGAAATAAACAGTGTGTTCAGCATGGTTTTGCATTTTCTCTGCTGACTTCAGTCAGCTTGAAAACTATAAAAGTTCATTACATTGGCTAAAATGTCCATAGTCCCGTGATTTGGTGGTCATCTTTGACAATTCTTGATGGAATACAGATTCTCCTGCTTTGTGATCTGTAAAGATAAGGCTGCTGGAGGGATTCGTTTTTTACTGATATGCCTAAAAGTTTAGAATCTAAACATATTTTATTTTTCTTTTATAGAGTGCTTCAAGACCAAAAAATGTGGCCCCACCTAGCAGACTCAAAAGGCCATCATTCCATTTTTCTCAGGCACTTGAGCCTGCCCCTACATTTTCCAGTTGCCACAGACCGACACTATACATTTGCTGTGATCAGGGCTACCCTATTCTTTTTAAGGATGTTACAAAGTTTGGAATTATACACAAAAAATGCCATGAAGGGTCTAGAGGTCCCATATTTTTTGTAGGTTCTCCGATTTAGTTGCGATAGCATTGGAACAATTTACTTTGTACTGCACTCCTCCTCTCCCCTGCAAAAGTGGGTTTATAGAGTCACTTATTGCTTTTGGTCAGAAAGTCACAACTGAATGTAATATTTATGCAGATGGCACTTACAAACTTTTGTTTTTGTTATTAAAACTAGCATATAATATACAGAACAACAGTTTCTGAAATTTCCTACAACAAAAGTTTGTTGCATTTACCTGTTTTCAGGGCATACTGTTTATACTTGCTATTGAAGAATCTGGATGAATGAAAGCTGCACTCCCTGTATGCTCTTCCAGACACCTTTGTTCAATCATCAAAGGTATAGCTACATCCATGATGTCCCCTCCCAGGAACCACCATCTTCTTAATGATTTTCATCCTGAATGGCTTGTTCAGAAGGCATCCTTGGGATACAACTATTTGCAGTGAAATGTGTAACTGTGTATCTGATTTTCGGAATTCTCAGCTAATGAAAATTAATTTAAAAGTCTTTGGAAACAAACACACATAAACACAGACTCAGATTGGTTGACCCACACTCTAAACAACTGTGGAACATTTCTATACCATTCATACTAAGTCCTTCCACACTGGGCAGCTATAAAATAGGTCTTGAGGGGCATCTCTTTAAAAAAAGAGGTTAGTCCTATGAGTCCATAATCAAAAGAAAGTGTGGATGAGAGTGCCACAAGTCTTTAACCACTTGCCGACCGCTCACTGAGATGGTACTGCAGCAAAGTGGCTCGATATCGTCCAGCGACGTAGACCTACGTCGCTGGACTCCTCCCCCTTGTGGGCAGCCACCAGGGTGATCACCGCCGCTCTTCCCCGATCATCGGGGGATCGAGTGTGGAGATCCGCCCGCTTTGTGTAAACAAAGCGGTCGGATCTCCTAAGTGACAGGCAAGGACAGATTGCAGGATTCAGCATAGCTGAACCTGCGATCTGTGCCTGTGTCACACAGTCCCCTCCCCCCACACACGTTAGTAAGCACCAGCATACATTAACCCCTTGATCACCAATAAAAGTTAACCCCTCCCTTGTGTCATTTTTACAGTAACAGTGCATATTTATAGCACTGATTACTGTAGTAATGTCACTGGTACCCCCAAAAGTGTCAAAAATGTCAGTCAAGGGTCCCATCTGTCCGCTGTAATGTCGCAGTCCCGCAAAAAAAATCGCAGATCGCTGCCAGATCGCCGCCATTACTAGTTAAAAGAAAAACAATAAAAATGACATACATTTCCCGTAGTTAGTAGCTGCGATAACTTTTGCGCAAACCAATCAAAATACGCTTATTGCGATTTTTTTTAGCAAAAATATGTAGTAGAAAACAAATTGGCCTAAAATATTAAAATATTTTGATTTTCACATTTTTTTGGGGGGAATTTCATATAAAAAATTTAAAAAATATTGTTATTTTTTCAAAATTGTCGCTCTTTTTTTGTATATAGCGCAAAAAGTAAAAATCGCACAGGTGATCAAATACCACCAAAAAAAAGCTCTATTTGTGGGGGAAAAAATGACATACATTTAATTTGGTTACAACATCGCACGATCACGCAATTGTCCGTTAAAATAACACAGTGCCGAATCGCAAAATATGGCCTGGTCAGGAATGGGGTAAAATCTTCCGGTCTTAAAGCGGTTAAAAATACGCTCATTGAGAATTTTTTTGTCAAAGACATGTAGCTAAATACATTTTGGCCTAAATATATGACAAAAATTGAATATATTGGATATTTTTTAACTGTCAAAGTAGAAAAATATTGTTATTTTTTCAAAATTGTCGCATTTTTTTATTATTATCTCAAAAAATGAAAAGCACAGAGGTGATCAAATACCACCAAAAGAAAGCTCTGTTTGTGGGAAAAAAAGGATGTAAATTTCGTTTGGGTACGGCATTGCATGACCGCACAATCGTCAGTTAAAGTCGCACAGTGCAGAATCGCAAAAAGTAGCCTGGACGTACAGCAGGCAAATCCTCCGGTGGTAAAGTGGTTAATTGATCAAGTAAAATAGTATTAATTTTAATAATAAGTAAGTGAAACTCATTGTCTGTACCTAGGGACTTGTTTTCAGGAATAATACATTGACTGGACCATTTATAGACTTCTGGAACTCTCATCTTTCACAATTTTGTTGGACACTGGAGCAGCCTTCATACTAGGTTTCAATAGGAAATGGAGCTATATGTGTGTAGCACCTTTTTTTTTTTTTATTGGGTAGGTGCTAGGCAAATTATAAGGGAGGCCTTGTCTGATTATCAGAGGGGTTCAATTGTTCAGCTAGGCTGTTATGTGTTCCCTGGTGTGCCTGTTGAGCTCGGGGAGTCTCCCCACTATGTCCAATGGGAGCTCCCATTGGACAGTGGAGGAAACCTGGCCAATAGCACACCAGGGCTTGTATCTATCCCAGAGGGCATAATCTGCCGCAATGCATCCTGGGAAGGTGTATAAGTCTGAGGGGGGCACATGACAGGGGGTCTTTGGCAGGTAGCAGAGTCCCAGGAGGAGGGTGACGGCTGTCTCTCCTCCTGTCAGCGAGTGAAGGTGTCCTTTGCGGTCGGCCTGAAGGAAAGAAGGTTGAGTTGAGCTTCAGAAAGGGATCCGGTGTGTAGAGCTGCTGGGCAGGAGTTTTCGGGAAAGCAGTGTCGTGAGTACTGGAAACTACCCAGGGGTCTGCCTAGGATAGGGGACCACTCCAGGAGGTCTGAGGGATCCAGAGCCAGCTAACCAGTAGAGAAGGCTTAGAAAAGGGGGTGCCAGTGTCTGAGCCTTACAGATAAATGTAAGAAAACGGGGCGCCAGTGCAGGCCCTGAAGTGTTACAGCAGTGCAGCAGATTAACAAGTAGCTACCTAGTCAGGAGGGCTAAAGGGAGCAGTACAGAGGACGTTGTGCCCCAAAAGGAGTGTCAGAAGTCAGCTCAGAGTTAACCGACAGCAAGTCAGCGTTAACCAGCGCCAACCGGCATTGACCGGCATCCAGCCAGCGTCAAGAGGCATTTTTCAGTTGTCCCATACAAATTGAGTATAGTTGAGCGAGAGGAGTATCCCACTCATCCCTTCTCCCATCCAAGTTCTCAATAAACGTAAAAAACCCAAAGATACTGGACTGTTTCTTGACTCAGTGTTCACACTTGGAGAGCATGCTTAAATGTGCTGTTGTTGCTGGCGGTAACTCTGGCGGATCCACATCCAGTAAAACGGCTGGGAATCCTGCTACATGTCATATCTGTTACTCATTAACATCAGAGTTAAAGGATCGCTATTGTGAAAAAATTGTATTCTGGTAACTTTATTTGGTTATTTTTGTAATAATAATATTTGGTGTACGAGTTCCAGTTTTCATTTTACATGTCTTTATATTTTTCATTTAAATGGTGTTCAAGCTATTCGGCAAAGGTATGATAACAGGGTTGGGACAAACCATATAACTTCTTGTGGTGCATAAAAAAGTCAGATTGTATTCATATGCTTTAAGACGCCTTCATACCTGTCTAATGCATTGCTGTGCATTACTCCACACACTAAATGTGTGTTTTTTTTAATGTGCCACAATGCTTAAAAAAATTGACAGGAGCCTTTTTTTAATGCAGGTCATCAAAATACAAATATGGTTCCCATTTTGAGCATTGTGGTGCATGCATGTGCATTGAGGGTCATTTACAAGGTGCATTGGGGTGCAATTTAAATTTAATTACACCCCACTAGCAACCGTACATTACTGTACTTTGCAAAGACCTACCTTTTTCCAAAAGAGAAAAAAAAATAGTTGATAAAATATGATAGCTGGAGCTAAACTTGAATAAGTTATTTACTTAAAGTTGATTTTAAAGTATGGGGCTGATTTACTTAAACTGGGGAGTGCAAAATCCGGGCCTTTTCCATAACTCTCGTCTTTTCTTCTACATAGTGAAACCTCACAATTACATCTCTTGGAGCTCCCCTACCCTGGCTTCTGTATCCTTCCATCCTGTGCACTCTGTCAATTTGTAATGTTTCTGGAAACTCCTTTCCCATCATAGGGTTAAAGAGACCCCACATTACTGTTATCAGGTCTTCCTCTCCCTGTTTCTCTGGTAAGCCCTTTATTCGCACATTTTTTCTTCAACTTCGATTCTCCTGGTCTTCTAATTTTTATAGTAGGGAACAATTGACTGTTTGCAGTAGTTTCATCTGTTTGCCTAATTGTCCAGTAATCGGCTGTGTACATCTATCCTCCCCTCCACTTCCTCCACACGGCCAAGTACCTGTCCAATATCTGCCTGGACTGCTGCTATATCCGATTTCAAGGATGCTTCCACTTTAGCCAGTAGTCCCACTAATACTTCCTTAAGAGGTAGGCTGGTTTGGGCATCCTCCAGGCCACCATCTCCTTCCATTAAGACTGGACTCTCCCCTTTAGGGCTTATACTTCGTGCCTTAGGTCCCCCTTGAGGTGCCCCTCCAGTAATTTTGGTCTAGTTGCCCCTAGGCCACTTTTTTTTTTGCTTGCAATGATTGGGTATTCTTTACAAAGTGAAAGTTCACATTCAGTAAGGACTTTGGCCAATGCCCTTGCAAATTACAAATGCCTATGCTAAGTGGACAGCCTAATTTCTCTAGGTAAATCAAATGCTTTGTCTGAAGGTATAATTTTTCCCCCTTGAAGACATTAGGGGCAAAGTCTTGTAACTTAGCTTAGATATGTCCCTTATTTTCATTTGTTTGCTATTTTTTGCATACAGCAGGTAAAATATGAATATGACAATGTAGGCATGAAGCACATTACACAGACAAGAAATGTAGAAAATAAATTGAATAAAATATTTTAGCTAAGCCAGTCCCTGTCTCTTGCCTTCATTTCTTTATCATAATGCATTATGTTCTATTTGTGGTCCCTGCTCTACCTCCTATAAAATTTCTGGAAGTGTTTAAAGCAGTAGTAAAGTCCACTTTGTGATTTTTACCCACAGGTAAGCCTTATTATAGGCTTACCTGTAGGCAAAAATCATAAAGCAGACTATCTGTAAAAAAACAGTAAATATCTCATAAATGTGCACCTTTTAGGAGATATTTACACCTGAATGCAGCCGGTGACGCCACCGGCGCATGCACTCTGAAGGTCCGGCATACCATTACTCAGAACACTGTGTCGTAACCGAGAGCTCCCACGCAGGTGCGCCGGAGTGATGTTATCGCGGCTCCAGCCACTCACACAGCATGGGTCCACGAACCTGGAAGGAAGACCGGTGGAAGATGGAAGCCCTCTCAGTATTGACAGCCCGTCACTGGAGGGATTAGTTTTAAGATAAGTATTTCAATATGTGCTAGTATTCGATGTATACTAGCACATTATGCTATTATTTTGCAATGGTTTACTACCACTTCCACTGTTTTTTTATACTAAGGATGACCATATACAATTTTTAAGATGGTGGGAAGACATCAGACAATCTTAGCAATATTACTAGCTGCATTATTCCCTGTAAATCATCCAGTGCTGTGTAGAGGTATACGAATGAGGGATGGAATAAAAAAGTTAAAAAATCTGTGTACACCATAACAAGTGCTTCCTATGTGATGGAATATTCATCATTGCTCCCTAGGGAAAGCCAAATGCCACAGGCTGTTTTTGAATCATGGTAGAATAAGCCTTGTGTTGTCACAGAAAAGATGTTTCCTGCTACATTATATTATGTAAGTTGCAAAAGGTAATTAAGGAATGAGCCTGTGTGTTCTTTATAACATTTAAGCACCAACCCTGGAGCACTACTTTAGTATGCTTACATTTTAACAGATGTCTTTGCCTGTGTCTTCCTTTGGTTGTGGATAGATTCTTAATGCTACAGACAATAGCACTATGTCATTTTATGGGAACCAAAAATGGAAAGTTCTCCTATTGGTGGGACTTTATAGGCACTTCCAAAAAACCAACATCAACATCAGAAAAGATAACTTTTGATAGAAATATAATTTATTGAAAATACATATATAATATTAAATCGCAGCAAGCTAAATACAATACATGACAAGATTGAGCAGATAGCGACCACAAGACACAAGGTTATATACCCAACGCGTTACAAAGTCAATTGTAACTTCTTCTTCAGGGGTAACCTTGGGTGGTTGTATACTCTGCTTTTTTGTAAGGATTGCAGGCTTGCCAAAGTAAAAACAAACAATCAGGATGCTCAGAGGCCTGACCGGTAATGTGCTGCCAAGGAAAGTGAAATTAGGTAATCACTGATGATCCCTAGGTGGTTATCTCGGGTGTGTGTGCTGGCCAGCAAAAAACTGGTTGAGGATTTGTATTGTATTGTATTTAGCTTGCTTCATTATAATATTATGTATGTATTTTCAATAAATTATATTTCTATCAAAAGTTATCTTTTCTGATGTTGATGTTGGTTTTTTGGAAGTGCCTATAAAGTCCCACCAATAGGGGAACTTTCCATTTTTGGTTCTAGTATTCAGGGATGTGGCACTCTTTAGGGAAGTCTGCCAAGAGCACAATTTCTGTATGTCATTTTATGTAACACTACAATGCACCACCAGTATGCTCCTGTGCTGCAGTGCACAGAAGCACCACAATGTGTATGCTTTGCGAGATTCGTCTTGACAGACTATTCTATGTCACTTTCACATGCCTTACAGGAACTGGAAGTGATGTATACAGGAAGTATTCAGGATGACACAGGATATCCACAATAGGACACCAGCGGAAATGGAGACACAAAGACCCCAGACACAGGGATGCTCCAGTAATGATTCTAATAGCAACATAATTCTGTTCTCAGTATCTGCACTGATGGTTTACATTCCAGTCGGTCCCTTCCTTATGACACTCTGGCTCCAATCTATATGAAAGCTGTGGCATATGCAGCTTTGACATGTACTATAACATATTATATAGCAGGGAATTTCTATAGATTTCTTCTACCATACACTAAGTCTGTGGCTGCATTTGGATGGCATTTATGATCGCACAAGGTAATAGGGTCTGATGTTTGTTCCATGTCAGGCAACTCTGCATGGCTGGCTCTTCCATGGTCATATTGTCATGTATTGTGGTAATCATCTTTTATTGATTTCTTTGCATATGCATTGGTTTTATATATATTTATATGCTTATGCTTTTATTGTCATTAGTAATATACTTCTTTACATTTATATTGTTCTTGACCCACCCACAAAGGGTGGGGCTTTGGGACTTGATCATGTGACCTTTTGGAATATACAAAAGCCCTATCTCTCATTCCCCCAACTAGCTCTGATGAAGGGGGAACACCCCGAAATGCGTAAGCGGTTTTTTGGAGGTCTACATCCTTCCACGGCCTGTGGCAGCTGAGGATGCCCAGTGGAGACCCCTGGTGGTCCCTCATTGCTTATTGCCCGTGTTTCATAATCGTTTGGGAGTATAATGTGTATACATGTCTATTACAATAAATTGTTTTAAAGATAATGCGCTAGGCTGGTGCGCCCTCTGTCCATTTCTCTTTTCCAGTATAAAAAAACACAAGTTCCAGTATATAAATATCACTCTGTTCGCTGTAAAGAAATACTGGTATGAAGGACCACATGTTCCAGCATATGGATGCCACTCTGTTTGCTAGATGGAAGAAATGCACTCTAGGATTTGACCCAAAAGGCTGCTTACCAGATGTAGATGGTCATCCAATTTAATGGATAGACCTCAGCACGCTTTAATTGGTAATGGCGGAATCCACCCAGTGTAGTTCAATCTGATAAATTGTAGAGGACACTCAGTGGCAGATAATCAGAGACCATATGTAAAACAAGGTTTCAAGGACATAGCGTGATACCGTACACATGGTTAATTGAAAACAAAGAAACAAGGTATTGCACTCACATAAGAAGCCTCATTAATAACCATATATTACATGCAAAGCCAAGATCAGGAAGAAGAACCCCAGATCGCAGCAAGCGAGATACCACTCCGTTGGTGAATGTAGAAGATGTCAAACACCCGTGAATAGGTCACCAAAAAACATCCAAAAAGGCCGCTTACCAAATGTATATGGCCACCCAATTAATGGATAGACCTAACCAGGCTTAATTATCAAACAGGGGAGTCCGCCAAGTATGATTATATATTACATGTGTGTATGGAGATGTTCAATAGGAGCTCAGATGCCAAAAAGACAAAAGAAGGAGCAGGGACATAGCGTGATACCGTACAACTAAGTCAAATTTTTTAAAAGCAGATAATACACTCACATGTGAATGTGTGTTGCACTAGCTGCAACAAAAAATGCAACATGTACTAAGTTTTTGTGTGTTCGGGGCCGGGGGCCTTACAGCCCAATCATTTCAAGCACGCTGCCCGACACAAGGTGTCACAATGTACAAGAAAACTTGTGAGCTGAAGCACAGTGCATTATGGTGTTAAACTGTCGTAAGTCATAAGGGTTGCCATTCATGACCCAGTGTAGGTTTTTGCCCAGAAGGAACAAACCACACTTCTGAGTTTGCTTGAAAGGTGGATGGTCTCACATGGTGTCATTTTTCTGAAGCGGAAATAAATCCATCAATTTAACAGTTTCAAAAAACAATTACATTTGCAGCACATGCCAGGAATGTAACTTTCACATTAGTTGTGCTCTCAATCAAACTGTTCACCATCCAATGGCTGGTGACATACCTGATCACAGGTGCAGGATCATGGCAGTTGAAGTTTAAAAAGAGGCCAAGATGGCATCTTCTTGGATGAAAATGATGGGAGGGTTTCTCTTCTACCTTAATTATATGCTGAGCTTCAATTTCTGGTTGTTGCTAAATCTGCCATTTCAGATTAATTTTTAGTGATTTTTGGCTTTAGAAATCCCACAAAAAATATCAACTGCTATACCTGCTGAGATACTTTCAAACATTGACTGTTGGGCTGCTAAGGAAATTAAGATTAAAGGTATTAATCCATCCATAGGGGAAAAAGATAGTTCATAGTGTAGAAGACTTATATTTCGTTTTTTATGTCACATTCATACATTGGAGAGTGAAAATTTGCAGTTAAGATATGAATGGTGTTTTCTGGCATGTCACACAAAAACACAGAACTAATACTGAAATGCACCTTTAAAAATGTTTGCAACAATTCGACATTATTGATTGATATAACCAAGTTCTAACAGATGCATGATACTTCCTATGTTATTTTCCATTATTGTTTGTGCTTGGATCTTATCTTGGTATAAACATACGCAGTAAGATAGTTTTTCAGAATTATTAGTATTGCATGTATTGCATTGAAATCTGCTTTCACGTGTACACTATAAATTATACAAAGTAGCTTGTGTCTAGTGTTGCAGAAACGCCAGTCAACATATTAAAATAATATAGCTTGGTGGAACAGGATGATTGTCTGCAGTAATGATGGAAGTCTAACATTTATTACAATAGGAATGCGGAAATGCCAAAAATACATTATCCACTAAAATCTTCCCTACAGGGAGATTTTGTGTAGGGAGAGGTGCAAGCTACATCCTCTTGTAATTACAACCTCTGCTTAATAGTTTCATAATTAAAATTTTTATGCCAGCTTTAATTTCTGTCAGAAGAAAGCTAATGATTTTTGAGGCAACCCTTATTCGAAGACATATGAGCTTGCAAGCCACTTTTCCTAAATTTTATTTTCTGAGACGAACATTATCAAAATTGTCCTAAAACATTCTCTTTCAAATTAGGGCATAGTTTATCAATTCATACAAATAGACAAAGTGTTTGTTTGAAATTTATTTGCAACTTTTATTCAGAAACAAGACCAAAACTTGTTTAGTGGCCTAGTTTAAAGATAACAGTTACTATGACAAGTTAATAAATTTAAATTACATTAAAGTGGATCATATAAACAAAGCAATTTATATGTTCACAATCTCATTAAGAGATTTTAATTTATATATATATTTATTTGAAAAATAAACACTGCCCAGTGTCAGATCTGCCAAGCCCAAAACCAAGCCCATGAATGTGGCTAAGGTATAATGATTTTCTCAAGAGCCAAGCCCTTATTAAAAAATATAAAAAGCTGATTCTGGTCCTTCACAGGACTTAAGTTTAGCCTTCTCTTCCATCTGCTTCTGATCTTACACGCTATCATCCCCAAGAACCACAATGAGCCAAAGTCAACAGTCATGTGCTACCAAGCCTGGAAAGGCTGGTGCTGGAGGTTTTTGTGGAGTTTGGAGCGCTGGAGGTTCTTGTGGAGTTCGGAACTTTAGTAGTTGCTCAACTGGTGGTGGGTACGGCAGAGTCAACTTCTCTTCATCTTCTGTGATACGATCTGGAGGGCCTCAAAGTTACTCTGTGCGCCTTGGTGGTGCAAACAGTAAATATGGCACAAACAGCCTTTACTGCTTAGGAGGAAGCAAACGGCTTTCCATAGCCACTGGCACCAATAAGGGAATAAGCACAGTGGGCAAAGGATTAAGCTTCAGTGGTGAAAATTTTCCTGTTTGTCCACCTGGAGGTATCCAAAATGTTACTGTCAACCAAATCCTCCTTCAGCCAGTAAAAAATGATATTGATCCAAACATCCAGAAAGTCAGAACACAAGAAAGGGAGCAAATTAAATCTCTCAACAACAAATTTGCATGCTTCATAGACAAGGTAAGTCAAATGTGCTCAAATGCTAAGTAAAATGGTTGCCTAAAAAATGTTATATAGCTTTCCTAACCGTACTGACTGTTTAACCCTTACAACTGTTTTAGGTCAGATTCCTTGAACAACAGAATAAAATTCTGGAAACAAAATGGAAGTTTTTGCAAGAACAAAGTAAAAAACTGGCCAACATGAAAGACAACATCAAACCATTATTTGAGATGTACATTAGCAGCCTTCAAAGACAACTTGATACTACCAAGAATGAAAAATGTCGTCTTGAAGGAGATCTGAAAAACATGCAGGATGTTGTGGAAGATTTTAAGGCTAAGTAAGTGAAACTAGGTTTCTCATTTTGCATCAGTAAATAATATTATTTATCAACTTGTCATCTTTCCTAACTAGAATCAACTGCAATATTTAGAAAATTGACATAATTATTAGGGTTTAAAAAAAATATGCTTTCAAATATCTTCAGTCCTGTATGTGTTAAATAGTTCAATATGGTAATTACTAAGAACTTATGTTTACCTTTGTTTGCAGATATGAAGAAGAGATTAACAAACGTGCCTGTGCTGAAAATGATTTTGTATCTTTGAAAAAGGTATTCTTCAGAACAGTGGCTGAATCCTAACGTAATGTAGTTTGACTTGCATCCTTTATTATTGTATCTTAAATATTGGGTTTTAATTTATTCAATTTTTCTAGCTAGAAATAAATCCTACAATACTCAGTAATTCTGGGTTAATTCTAAATGTAAAGTACATGAACTGATTGTATTTTACTGAGAAGTTTAACAATATGTTAATCGTTAAAATTCTCTCTGAAGAAGAAAGGAAGGAATAATTTTTTTAAATAGAAATGTACCTGAAAACAAAAATACATTTATTTGATCAATCCAGCCAAAATATTATATAAAGACATAATATATGGAAGATTTTTTCCGTGTGTGAAAAAGCCTTCTCAATGCTGTGTTCAGTTGGATTAATTTGTAGTGTAATATTTAATAATGTAGCACTAAAACTGTATGCAGTCTCCCTACTGATGTACTGCTAGTATAGTTTAATTTTAAACATTAAACCTGAACTTTTAAAAAAGGAATAGACATAGATACAGGAATTAAATACTCCTAATAGTCCTATGTGTTTCCTGCCACAGGACTTATGTTTTTGAAAATAGGAAAAAAAAATATTTTATATAGCTATACACAAAAGTTAGACATTAGACTTTTTTTTTTAAAACTGAATGGATTGTTTTACAAGGTAAGGGTTTGCATATACTTTAGGTTACAGTTACAGATCTTGTCCTGACCGCAACCTGTTATTGGGTAATGAAAGGAGAAACAGCAGACATGTGCTTGTCTCTCTGCCACTTTACTATCTCATCCTATAAGCATATCCATTGTTAGCACTCAAACACTACAGAACACTTGTTTGACTCCTTGTGCTACTTCTCCCTGCCCCAGTCTGAGCTCTGTTGTGCAGAGGATTGCAAGAAAGAGATACTAATCAAATACAGGTGCTTCCCCTGCTTGCATATAAATACCTAGAATAATATAATAAGGATAACTAAACCCAATAACAAAAATTTAATATAATGCAATGTACGATCCTTAGATGTGGTTGCTTCATTAAATTTTCCTTTTTTCAAGCTAGGAGTATTTTCAGCAAATACAAAAAATACAAATACAAAAATGTTGATCTTGCCAGAAATGCAGTATCCTTGTCACTTCTTGTGAGCTGCACCAAAGAATGCCTTCATTTCTAGTTATCTTTGGGGTAAACTACCAGTTGCCCTGCCCCCCCCCCCCTTTCCCTATGTAATGGAAAAGAAGAAATACAGACATGTTTGTAGTCCATATGGGGAGAGCAGACTAGAGTGACAACCATGACTCACTTCATAAATATAGTGGAGAAGGGACATAGCCACCCAGCGAAGTGTGTTATTTGCACTAGTACCAGGTGAAAATGCTAAAAAGAAAACAAATGCAGCCAACACACCAATGCCTAGTAAGCTGCAATATTTTACATTTTTGGTTTTGTGCTTGGATAGACTTCAATTAATAAAGTGCTGCAATTATATATGTCCTTTATATCTGCCTGGAGTCCACCTTCAATGTTTGTTTCCTAGAAATATACCAAAAACTGAACATGCTTTGGGAATGGATTCAGTTTAATACAATAGATAATGCATTTGAAGTTTTTTCAAATCATTGTCATTCACAAATTGAATCTAGATGATTGTTTTTAGGTGTTAGAAACAGTAGTCAAACTCCAACCCAAGTTTGTTTTATAGTGCGGGATAGAGTAGGGAAGAGTTAAATTGCTGGCAAGTCTCTATTTTTGTGATCCCATTGGGGAGACTTTTCCTCACTCTATGTTCCTGAAATACCTATGCAACAGGTAGGCGAGGTTGTCACCAGGGCAAGAAATCAAAGACAACAATTTACCACATTGTCAGATTTCCAAACCCTTCCTAACACTACTAAAAAAAATATGTTTTTGTCTGAGCCCTCGCAGGAGAGATTTCCCTTCCCTGAGTTTTACTTTAATGCCAGCCCCGCCAACTAAACACTTAATTTTGTTCCTCCACTACTACATTGTTGACTTAGGCCGGTTATACATGATGCAAATTTCTTTTCTGCAAACACGGGTTGCAGGAAAAAAGATTTGCATGATTCCCTCTTCAACACAGACAGTGTTGATGCAGGAATCCCTCCTGCCAGGCCATTGTCTTCTCCTAGTGGAGGGGGGGTGGGTGGCGGCACCATCCCCCCTGGGGGAAGACAGTAATTATTGCTAATAAGAGAATCTGGCAGGTTGGTTGAACCCGAGTAGATTGATCAACTTGGTACATTCAGCCTGCCCATACCTAGTTTGAATCTCGAGATTCCGACTGCGTATGGTCAACCTTAGAACTTACATAGGGCTGAGGAGTCTTTCTCTATTTTCATGTGATAGTACTGAAAGCCAGAACTCCAAGCACCAGTGCTGTCATGTGTGAAAGAATTATTCAGCAGTTTTCTTGAATTCCATTTTCTGAATATAGTGGCAGAATGCTACCATAAAGGGGTATGTGCTGCTAATAGGGCCACATTTAAAAGAAGCTGTTACTTTGCCTGCAAAAGCAAACACAGAGTTGATCTAAATTAAACCTGCACTGAGAGATTTATAGAGGCTGCCAATGTTGACCTCTCGATGGGAATGCTAGTAGCTCAGACAATTGTGACTTTCTAAGCAAACTGATTTGAAACAAGCATATAGGTTGGAAAGCCAGAGTGAAATGAGACCTCCTGGCATGCATGATATTGGACTATTGCTTTGTTCCAAGTTCCATGGTCTCTTAGTACAGAATCTGTTTCAGTTTCATTTTCAGATTTTTAAGTAAGTTAGTATAGGGTTTTATGGAATCTTCCATTGATGCCTACATATTATTTTGTCTTAATATGTGTTTTTCTGGTAAATAAAAAATAAATTACAGTTAGGTGCTTTAGGTTAAGACTATTCTTTTTAAATACCTTTAATGTGCCTTTATGCTTTTTTTTTTAAGGATGTTGATTGCCTGTACATGCAAAAGACTGATCTGGATTGCAAGCAAGATGCCTTGGTGGATGAGCTTAATTTCCTGAAGACTTTGTTTGATGCGGTATTAAATCCTTTATTAAAATTATTAACTGTTATTAAAGTGCTGATTTATCATTGGGTGGGCTGGATTGGCTATGATAAGAGATAAAAACCTTTTTCAGTGCTTACATAGCAATTGCATTGTGTTTGCTTGTCAAATTTTAAGATAGCAATTAATTGTAGGGTGTATGAAATGTTTGTTTAATCCCTTGAACCATTTGAATGTAAGCCTATGAAAAAAAAAAAAAACAAATAGGCAAAAATAAAATGATCCAATAAATGTTCTTATTGTAGCATATGGGTCAAGATAACATAAACATTTTAGGAAGCTAATTACAATTGCGTAGGATGTAATTTTACATTCGCCGAATTTCCTAATGTAAACTATAGACTGCCCATGGAAGACAATGCATACACAATTTTTTAAAAGGTGAACAGACTTTTGGGTAATTTCCACATTTCCATCGATGGCATCTATGTTATTGCCCATGCCCTTTCAGAGCTTGCTAGAAAGTCTGTAGAGAGGATCCTTTATTATGTAATGGAGATTGGAAGAATGGGAGTTGCCTTATCAGCATAGTAGCCTAGGGTGACAAGGCTGATCGTCTATAGATCCTGTGAACATTGTTACCCTAAGACAGAAAAGTGAGTTTTTGGCAGAAATGCCAGGTGAACATTGATCACAAACAGCCTAACAAAAAGGGAAACTAGTTCAGCCACTACACCTAGCTGGTAAACTGAAATTTAGATAATTTTTCTTTTTGGATTTAGGTATGTTAGAGGCCTCTATTTCGTGAGTGTTTGTATCACTTATCAGTTCAAGTACCTCTGTCATGTGTGCTCATTGCAGTTAGTATGTTAGGTTTCTCTATCTTGTGTCCTGTACTAATTGATATTTTGAGAAATGACTGTTGAAGGACATTGTTACCCTTAGCATTAAGCTAGGCCTTTCTTACATGTTGTTACACTTGCTCCTTGCAGGAAATAGCTGATATGCAAGAACGAATTGCCAACACTAATGTTGTCTTGACTATGGACAACAACCGCGAGCTGGATTTGGATGGAGTCATTGCTGAGGCTAAAGCTCAGTATGAGGACATTGCAGCAAGGAGCAGAGCGGAGGCTGAAGCCAACTATGCTAGACAAGTAAGTGAACAGCAACAAATATGCCCAAGCCTATGTAGGGAAGCAACAACTGCGCTACATATTAGGTATCACATTGCATTCCAGAGTAATAGCAATTATTCTAGGGCCATCGTTCATGGTTAACTCTAAAAGTCCTGTAAATGCTTTTTAAAAGTCGCCTTTTGACAATTTTGGGTACCCAAGTTAGTCGCCATTTCTTGGTATCTATTTACTCAACACAATCCCATAGTTTATATTTTACCAAAGGATGGGTAACACAGTGTGTTTTCATGCACTAAAAGTAATTTTAGTGTATTTTTCACTGAAAAATAAGTGTTTAATAAATGCGTGCTAATATCATGGGATCTAAAATATTGCAACTACTAACATTTTATTGTCCAGGGACTCTGCTTTCAGAAAATATTATAATTGGCAGTTTTAACCAATCTTCAGCCCTGAAATGTGCATTTTAACATGTAAGCAAAAAAGCTCTTTTAGGCCTCATGCACACTGGATGTTTTAACAGCTGCTGTTTTTGTCTTCTGGCTTTTTTTTTTTTTTTTTTTTTTTTTACAGCCAGTAAACTCCACAGCATGTTATCTTATGTGTCCATGCACACATAGGCTTTTATCAGCATCTTTTGGCTGGGATGTTTTCTGGCTGAAAAAAAAATAAAATAAATAAAACTAGTGGGTTTTGAGAGGAGTTTTAAAAAGGCTCTAACGCCGGTATAGGCAGTACAATGCTGTAAGATGTTTGTGAGCATCTATTGATCCCATAGTTTGTGTTTTCTTGCAAAAAAAAAAAAAAAACCCACTAACATTAAAGAGCGGAAAAATGCAGAAAAACTCATGTTTTTAATGTGGCAACTCTACTGCCCTTATTATGACATCCAGTGAAAATGAGGCTTTACTGTTTAATAAGAGAATGTAAAAAAAGTATTGTCTATAGTCTGGACACAGCTGCTTTTTATTATTAGTTAAATCTCAGTAAACACAGCATTAGATCATTTCTAGTATTTTCTCTGATTTAAATAAACATTCTGTTTGTTGGATTGATCCTCGACTAGTTCCCCTATAGATCAAATGACTTTACGTTATAAAAAATAATAATTTCATACTTTAATCCACCTGTATTTTTTTTATTATTTTTCATATTACAGTTTTAATACTTATTGTTTACAGAAGTTTTTTCCCATGGTCAGATGTTTTCAGTGCACTCATATGGATGATTTCCCATTCTTTCTGCACCAATGACTATACAGGTAGAATACACAGAAGAAATATACAAAAAATATATTAAAAAACCTATAAAGGCCCTAACCCTTCCCCACTCTACTAGGAAAGATCTCTTTTTCCTGTCCATGCTCCCTCATTTCCTGTCTCAGTGGTCACCATCACCGGAGCAGGAAGTTAATGCAACACACAACAACAAAGTCCTGACAAACATTATAACTAGAGTTGAGCGGATACCTGGATGTTCGGGTTCGACGGGTTTGGCCGAACTTCGCAAAAAAGTTTGAGTTCGGGACCCGAACTTGACCCCAAACCCGAACCCCATTGAAGTCATGGGGACCCGAACTTTTGAGCACTAAAATGGCTCTAAAAAAGTAATGGAAAGGGCTAGAGGGCTGCAAATGATAGCAAAATGTTGTTAAGAGCATGGTAAGTGTTCTGTAAACAAATGTGGATAGGGAAATAACTTAAAATAACATAAAATACTTAAAAATAAAAAATAATAATCTTGATGTAGGAGGACGAGGTCCATATGTAGTAGGAGGTTGAGGTGGCGGTGGATGTGGCGATGTAGGTAGAAGCGACAGCGGTGGAGGAGGACGAGGTAGCCAACACTGGTTTTGGTTTTTGATTTTATTTTTTTTTAAATTAGGGTACACCCAAAAGAGTGAGAAAGATCAAAAATACAACAATGGCTGGGTAAGGCCGGTATACATGTCTATTCTGCACAAGGTACGGGCAAGTCCTGTGGGATCCATGCCTGGTTCATTTTAATGAACGTGAGCTTGTCCACATTTGCTCTGGACAGGTGGCTGCGCTTGTCTGTGATAATGCCCCCTGCCGTGCTAAATACACATTCAGATAATACACTGGCTGCAGGGCAGGCCAGCACCTCCAAGGCATAAAGGGCAAGCTCAGGCCATATGCCCAATTTGGAGACCCAGAAGTTAAAGGGGGCAGACGCGTCATTCAGTACGTCTAGGCGTGTGCACACATATTGCTCCACCATGTTGGGGAAATGCTGCCTCCTGCTAAGACGATCCATATCAGCTGGTGGTGCTGGTTGTTGCGGCGTGTTGACAAAGCTTTTCCACATTTCGGCCATGCTAACCCTGCCTTCTGAGGTGCTGGTGGTGCCCCGGCTGCGTTGGCTACCTCTTGCTCCTCCTCTGCCTTTGCCTTGTGCTTCCACTGTGCCCCTGCTGTCAGGTGGGAATGACACCAGCATCGCGTCTACCAGCATGCGCTTGTACTCACGCATCTTATGATCACACTCCAGTGAGGGAATTAAGGATGGTACATTGTCCTTGTAAAGGGGATCCAGCAGCGTGGCCACCCAGTAATAAGCACAAGTTATAATGTGGGAAACTCGGCGGTCGTTGCAGAGACACTGCAGCAAGTAATCGCTCATGTGTGCCAGGCTGCCCAGAGGCAACGAAAAGCTGTCCTCTGTGGGAGGTGTATTGTTTGAGTCCTCTGTATCCCCCCAGCCACGCACCAGTGATGGCCATGAGCTGCTCTGGGTGCCACCCTGCTGTGAACATGGTTCCTCCTCCTCCATCTCCTCCTCCTCGGCATCCTCCAGAACTGTGCCCTTGCTGGAAAATTGTGTACCTGGGAATTGTGGCTGCAGGAACCCACCCTCAGAGCCACTTGTGAATGACTGCCCTGAAAGCCTTGGAAATGATCTTTCTTCATCATTGCCCAAATCATTTTTTCAAGGAGGCATAAAAGTGGGATAGTAACGATGAGAACGACATCATCGGCACTGGCCATGTTGGTGGAGTACTCGAAACAGCGCAACAAGGCACACAGGTCTCCCATAAAGGCCCAGTTATTGGTGGTGAAGTGGTGCTGTTCCGCAGAGTGACTCACGCATGCGTGCTGCAGCTGAAACTCCACTATCACCAGCTGCTGCTCGCACAGTCTGGCCAGCATGTGCAAGATGGAGTTCCACCTTGTGGTAACGTCACATATGAGGCGGTGAGCAGGAAGGCCGAAGTTACGCTGCAGCGCTGACAGGCGAGCAGCAGCAGGGTAAGAACGCCGAAAGTGTGCACAGATGGCCCACACTTTCTGCAGCAGCTCTCACATATCAGGGTAATTTTTAAGGAACCTCTGCACCACCAAATTCAGCACATGCACCAGGCAAGGGATGTGCGTCAAACCGACTATGCCTAGAGCTGCTACGAGATTTCGCCCATTATCGCACATCACCAGGCCGGGCTTGAGGCTCACTGGCACCAACCACTCATTGGTCTGTTGTTCAATGCCCCTCCACAACTCCTGCGTGGTGTGGGGTTTTTCCCCCAAACAGGCAAGTTTTAAAACTGCATGCTGTCATTTAACACTGGCTGCGCTGAAGTTGGTGGTGAAGGTGTTACTCTGACCGGATGAGGAGGCGGTAGAGGATGAGGAAGCGGAGTAGGAGGAGTTAGCAACAGGAGGCAAACTGAAGCGCCCTGCAATCCTGGGTGGATTAAGGACATGCGCCAAACTGCTATCCGCCTCAGGCCCTGCCGCCACTGCATTTACTCAGTGTGCTGTTAGGGAGATATAACGTCCCTGACCGTGCTTACTGGTCCACGTATCCGTAGTTAGGTGGACCTTGCCACAGATGGCGTTGCGCAGTGCACACCTGATTTTGTCCCCCACTTGGTTGTGCAGGGAAGGGATGGCTCGCCTGGAAAAGTAGTGGCGTCTGGGCACGATGTACTGTGGGACAGCCACCGCCATAAGGCTTTTAAAACTCTGCGTCTTCACCAGACAGAATGACAGCATTTCAAAGGCCAGGAATTTTGAAATGCTGGCATTCAGGGCAAGGGATCATGGGTGGGTAGGAGGGTACTTCCTCTTCCACTCCAGTGTTTGGGAGATAGAGAACTGAACGCTTCCATGGGACATTGTGGAGATGGTTGGTGACCCAGGTAGTGGTGTTGCTGGCTGCCCCTCTGCCACTGTCACTACAGAGGTGGATGAAGAGGCCGAGACTGCAGCAGAAGAGAAAGCAGGAGGAGACAGAGACCTTTCTTGGTTTTTGAGGTGTCTACTCCACTGCAGCTTGTGCTTTGCACTTAGATGCCGGGTCATGCAGATTGTGCTCAGGTTGAGAACTTTTATGCCTCGCTTCAGGCTCTGATTGCACAGCGTGCAAACCACTCGTGTCTTGTCATCAGCACATTGTCTGAAGAACTGCCATGCTAGACAACTCCTTGCAGCTGGCTTTGATGTGCTTGGTCCCTTGTTGCATTGGGCAGTAGCATGTGTTCTGTCTAGGGGACGGCCGCTCTGCTTTTGCATCCTGCTCCCTCTTCTGCTGTGCTGGTGGCTCTGTGTGACCACTGCCTCTTCCTCCGAACTACACAGGTCACCTGCATGATGTTGATTCCATGTGGGGTCGAGGACCTCATCGTCCTCCACATCATCTTCCTCCCAGTCTTCACCCCTGCCCTCCTTGTCGGTCTGCACAATTCCGAAAGCCGCAGCAGTTGGCACCTGTGTTTCATCATCATCGGAGACGTGCTGCAATGGTCCTCCCATATACTCATTGTCAAACATAAGTGGTTGGGCATCGGTGCACTCAACCTCTTCCACTTCTGGGGCAGGGCTAGGTGGATGGCCCTGGGAAACCATGCTAACAGAGTCATCAAAAATCAGAAGAGACTGCTGCATGACTTGGGCCTCAGACTGCTTGGCTGATTTGCAAGGGGGTGAGGTGAAAGACTGATGGACAATGGCTGCAGGTGCCAACTCTGATCTTTCAGCAGGAGACTGGGTGGGAGACAATGTGACGGCATTGGAGGCACTGTCAGCAACCCAATCTACTATCGCCTGTACTTGTTCTGGCCTCAACATTTGTAGAGCCGCATTAGGCCCGACCAAATACTGCTGCAGGTTCTGTCACCTACTCATACCTGAGGAAGGTTTTTCACTTGTGCGTGTAGCTGGCACAGATCAACCACGTCCTCTCCTTGCAACAGGAGCTCTACCAGCAGCACCACGACTGGGGCCATGTCCCTAATTTGATGTTCTCCTCATATTTCTCAAATTTAGGATCTTGCCCTAAATGGGTGTTTTTTGAGCAGCAAAATAGAACAACAGTATCTAAAGGGTGTATCTCACAGTAACATATGCAGCAAATGCTGCAAAATTATTTTTTTTGCCCTAAATGGGTGTTTTTTGAATAGCAGAATAGAACAACAGTATGTTGTGTATTTTGCCCAAAAAGGGTGTTTTTTTTTTACTAACACAAAAATTATAGAAAATTATAGCTATATATAGCTTAAAATGCGCACTGAATAATGCGGCAAAGACCCAAGATGGAGGGTGATGTCAAAAATGGGTGCTTTTTCAAACCCTGAAAATTATTGCAGTATTTCAAGCTTGTTTTTATCATACATGCAGCAAGCAAGGGCTATAAAACTGTGTATTTTGCCCAAAAAGGGTATTTTTTGACTAACACAGTAGGACAGCAGCTTGAATTTTACACGTACAGATGCAGCAAGCAAGGGCTATAAAATTGTGGATTTTAGCCCAAAAAGGGTGTTTTTAAAAACCCAGAAAATTATAGCTATATATAGCTTAAAATGCGCACTGATTAATGCGACAGAGCCCCAAGATGGAGGGTGATGCCAAAAATTGGTGTTTTTTCAAACCCTGAAAATGATTGCAGTATTTCAAGCTTGTTTTTATCACACATGCAGCAAGCAAGGGCTATAAAACTGTGTATTTTGCCCAAAAAAGTATTTTTTTGACTAACACTGTAGGACAGCAGCTTAAATTCTACACGTACAGATGCAGCAAGCAAGGGCTATAAAATTGTGGATTTTAGCCCAAAAAGGTAAAGATTCTGTCCTCCTATATTCTCTTCCTCAAAGCAACAGCTGCAGGCCTTTCCCTAGTACACAACAAAATCTATGTAGATCGCTGAGTTGCAGTTCTGATTAAAGAATAAAGATTCTGTCCTCCTCCTATATTCTCTCTCTCAAAGCAGCAGCAGTGCCCTAGTACACAACAAAATCTATGTAGAATGATCGCTGAGTTGAAGTTCTGATTAAAGATTCTATCCTACTCCTATTCTCTCCCTCAAAGCAGCAGCTGCACGCTTTCCCTACACTAGATAGAGAAAAGTGACGTGCGGCGCTACGTGACTCCAGCTTATATAGAGGCTGGGTCACATGCTGCACTGGCCAATCACAGCCATGCCATTAGTTGGCATCACTGTGATGGCTTCTATGGGCACACCAGTTAAACGAACATACAGTACGATGTTCGGGTCCGGTACCGAAAACCCTAAAGTCTTTACAGTTCGGGTTCACTCAACCCTAATTATAACCTTTTTTCACTCTACCACAAACAAACAAACAAAAATGTTTAGATGGCAGTTCCAATTTTCATGTAATTGATGCAGTAGAAGTGTTGTGATAGGTTAATTATAAGATCTATAATATAACATTTGGATTTCTGCTGGGTTGATGATAAATATTACATAAATAAACAATTTTCTGCACATCCCTCACAGTACCAGCAGCTCAAAGACGCAGCAGGGCTACATGGGGATAATCTGCGCAATCAGAGGAATGAGATCCAGGATCTGAACAGCATGATAAAGAGACTGCATGGAGAAATCGACTGTGTAAAGAAACAGGTAAGACCTTTCCTACTGTACACAGTTATATTCTCATCTTCCTGTTACTGATGACAGGGAGATTATGGGGGAGTTTGGACATGCAACTAATGTTAGATCAGCCATGTCTGTATTGTTTTAATTAGGTAACAATTAGTTTCATTTTTACATTCCACAATGCTGCTTAACTGAACTTCAAACAGATATAAAATATAGTTTAATTGATTGTGTATTGAATAAAATTGCAAATGAAAACTACCATTGGAATTTGAATCTGTCTTTGCTTCAATCTCCGGGAATCCCCCTTCAAAGCAGCATTTACATCCCTCTGAGCCATCCGTGGCTTAATTGCGTTACACATTGCTATTACTTCAACACACATCAGTGTGCTCCTGCTTCTTCAATGTCTAGGCATAGGCTGCTGTGGTGGGTCTTGGACTGGATTCTATATCTGTAATGTATTTTGCAGGTGTCTCCAGGCTTGGCTGTGCTTTCTAAGGTTCCCTGAATCCCAAGACTGAAGCACATATGCTTTTTCCTAGCAGCTTTAGAGCTATGCTCACTCTTTAATGTATCATTGTATTCTTACAGATTTGTGCACTAGAAATAGCAATTACTGATGCTGAAGGGCGTGGGGATGTTGCTTTGAAAGATGCCAAAAATAAATTATGCGAACTGGAAGCTGCTCTACAGAAAGCCAAAGAAGATCTTGCAGTTCAGCTACGTGACTACCAGGAACTGCTTAATGTAAAAATGGCCCTGGATCTTGAGATTGCCACCTACAGAACTCTTCTGGAGGGTGAAGAAAGCAGGTAGGTGCTGTAAAAGAAAAAAAGCATCATATATCTAAAAGCAAACTTATCCTGGACCACTTAAGCACGCTTTATTAGTGTAGTATTTACAATATGAGTCTAATTTAATAGTGTCTTTAAAGCAGACCTTTCATTAAAGTATATGTAATGTAAACCCTCACCTTAAACAACCCCTTCATCCTTTCTTTAAAATAGAAATGAAAGACAAAACATTTGTGCAAACATATAAAAAAACAAAAACATTATAAATCCCCCCCCCTTCTTTTTTTATAAGTGATTACATAACCTCTGTTCTCATCTGCATAAGGATTTTAGAGAACTGTGGGAGGAGAAGCAGCAGCACACTGATCTTCCCACTGAATGGGTGTGCAAGGGGGGGCATGTCAACACCAGTCTGTTTATTAAAGAAGAGCAGGCTGAGTTCCCAGCACAACCAGCAAACTGACCATGCTATGCTCTCAAGCCTGGTATTGTCAGTTTTAATAGAAAAGAAGGAAGCAATAATAAGAGAATAGGATAATTTTTATTACATGTACGTGGTACAGCAGGCACATATCAGGAATATGACATTCTGGGTTGATATATTCTTTAAGGAAATCGCATTGAGATTCACTTCAAATCATAATATGAAGCCATGGATGGCATTTTGCTATGTATTCTCATTCTAAATAGGTAAAAGAAGTGGCAGGTGTCACTTTGGTTTGGGCATTATAGTCTTTGCTATTAAAAGACTCTGATTAAACTTTTCCCTAAACTGCAGTTAGGGCTAATGCTAGGATACAAGGTATAATCCTGGACCCTGTCCTTTCACCCTCAAATCCAATAATTGTCAAAATTTTGCATTTTGCTTTGACTATTGCAACTCTCTCGTCATTGGCTTACCTCTACACATGCTATCCCCCTCTTCATTTTATCATGAAAGCCCAATAAACACAAATCATAACCCAAGCAACAACATACAAAGCCATTCACAACTCTCTCCTGAGCCAGTCGTCAATCTTCACTAACCACTCTCAAAATATCCAAATCTTCCTCTCTGCTCCTCTCAAGACCTCCTTCTCTATAGATCAAATGTCTGCTCCTCCAATGTTTGCATCCAGGACTTGTCCACTGCCTCTTTTATCAGCCTGAACTCTTTACCCCAATCTGCTTGGCTATCTCTTACTCTGTCCATCTTAAGGCGATCCCTGAAAATTCATCTCTTCACCTCCTCCCCTAAAAATGTACCTTTTACTTTTGCCATCAATTCATCCCTCACAGTTAACACCTTTTTGTACCCCTTGTCTATCCCTATTAGATAGTAAGCTCTCATGAGCAGGGCCCTCTCCGTCCTCTTGTATAAAATTGTATTGTAATTGTATTGTCTCCCTTTATTTTGTAAACCGCTGCACAAACTGTTGGTGCTATATAAATGCTGAAAAATAATACCAGCATTACTAGTAATATTAAATGAGGACTTGTCCATATTTTATTTCATTATGCACAGGGCTGAGTAGGGTGGGACCATTTTATAATTTTCACTCTTAGAGCTGTATTTCCAAAATAGCCCTGAATTCTCTGTTATCTTTTATTCCACAAGAGATTGCACAAGAGTTGAAATATTGATGATGCATGAATTAGCTCTAGTGGAGACTTTACTGTAATCTTTAGTACTAACACTGTTTATTTATTGCAGGATGCATGGCGAAGTTGACAACAATGTTACAATCTGTAAGTTTCACTTTAAAACAAACATATACTCTGCAATCCTTAAACCAAACTCCAGGCACAAACATTTTAATTTATATATATATATATATATTTATCAATAGCCACAATGGATATGAATCCACTATGTGTATACCAAACTCCTACGTATACCCAGATGTTATAATTTAAAGGTAGCAGTGACATCATTTTTATGCATACAACCTGTGCAGAGAGCAGAACTGTGGGAGGGATCCAGCAGGCCCTACCCACTACAGGCTGCCTACATTATTAGAGGGGGTGGATACGAGGCCAGTCACCTTTCAGAAGGAGGGAGAATGGCAGTGATTGGTCTTTTTGAGGGAAGCTCCTGCACAAAGGCAAAGTTTCATGCTTGAAACTGCACATATCTCAAATAAATACATAAAGCATGTCAAGATCCAAGTAGAAAACACTTAGTCCTCTTGTATTTAGACAATATTTGCTTACCCTGAAGTTTATTTTAAAGCTTAAACTTTTAAAAATATGTAAGATGTTAAAACCCCTTTCTTGTCTGCATTACTATGTGTATTACTGATTGGAAGTTTCATCCTCTCTGTGTCCTGGTGTCAAGTGTTACTAGGACAGAAAGTAAGATAATCCAAAGTTTTAAGTTACCACAAAAATAAAAGGGGAAACCTTGCAATGGGCACACTTGTTCCCATGATAACTGTTTAGAAAGGGATTAGAGCTTTCCTTTTATGTCTACAAGACAGGGAAGTATCAAAGGCAATCTTTCCCAATTGGACACAGACGTGAAAAAACCTTATGGGTTTTTTTTTATTGTTATTTATTCTAATCCAAAACTGGAAAAAAACATAATTTTCAGCTTTAAATATACTTTACTGTAGATGAAAATATAATTTCACAATTTAAGAATGAGAACTTTGGAGCAGATGTATGGGCCTTGGATGAAGTGAATTGGTTAGCCCACACAAACCAAATTCTTCAGTTTTGCCAAGGTGTCAGATTAAAGTCATCTAATCATTTATCAGCTTCAACCACCCACCATGACTATTACAAGGGGTATTACTTTCTTGATTTTCATTCATTTTATATTAAAGAACAATTCCACTGAAAGCTGATATTTCAGTTTTGTGTGGTTGCTGGTGCATTGGCTCAAATGTTGACAGCTTATATCTCTTGAGAATTACAGTGGTAAGAGAATCCCACCAAAATTCTCAGTTCCCACAACTCCAGCAGACATTGAAAAAAAATGATGACTCCCTGCTTTCCCAGTGGATTTGACCTAATGTATGATATTGGGGAGTGTGATCTCATCCCTGGGGCATCTGGGAGGGGACAAATGCACAAACTAGTGCAGGAAAAACTTTCTACTGGAATCTTTAATGAATACAATTTATGTGAGTTCTACCAACATAAAAGTTTTGGTTTTGGGTGAAGCTGATCTTTCAGAAGGTACTTTGTCACAAGATAAGTGAAACTCCATTATTGCGTAAACAAACCAAAGATCTCCAGTGGGAAGTACCGTCACAGAGTCTACATGATAATCTAGGAAGAAATTCCATTCACCTTGATCTGCTTGCATTCATTTTTTTTTTTATCTCAACCTAGTAATATTGAATCAAGAAACTTTTTTGATTATCATATTTCCAGTAAACAATGCCTTTAGCTACATCATCTTAAGATTGCTGTGAAATATGAACTTTCCATTACCAACGGGTCTGATTTTTCTTTACAGCTGTCTTTAGCAGTGCAGGGAAGGTGGCCAGTTCTGGTTTGAGCTGTGGAACAAGCTCCTGCAGTTTCCCGAAGAACAGTGCAGCAGGAGGTAGGAATGCATTGTGATCTGCTTTGGCCTTTTCTACCACTATAATTTCTGCCACTTTCATCTGACTGTATTTTTCACTATTTGTATCATAACAGCTGTATATCACAAAATCGTGAAGGCAAGCGATTGTGGAACAGGAACATGCAACACTAACAGCAAAGTAACTAGTGCCACGGGAGGGATTGCAGCACTTGCTGCAACCACTTTCAGCAAGAAGATCTATTAAGGGAATAAAAAACCTTCAGTATCAGTGCCAATATTTTACACTGAAAACTATTTTCTAGCTAAAAAATACTTGGCATAAAGTTTTAATAATAAGAAAGGGGAAGATTTGTATTTGGTATTGTTTTCTGTTCTTTAGGCTTGGCAAACTAAACCAACATATTATTCACTTAGATGATTAGCAAGCATGTCCTTCATCTTGCACTATTTAAAATTACTGTACTGGCATGTACTTTATCTTATAACTGTGTATCTATAATTCAATAAACTGCATGTTAAATTCATTACGTTATTATTTTTTTTTTTAATTTAAATACATCTACTGTATGTTGGCTTGTTAACAGTGACAAGTCCTCTTGTAGTGCTGTATGAATTTCCAAAACTTTTCATATACTACACGGGTACCTCCATCAATAAAGCTAAACAGACAGTGGAAGCACAAGAGTTGTACGACATGATCAAGGTAACAACAATTTTAAAAACCTCCTATCCTGCAGACCCTTTGCCACTGCTTCATCTTCTGCTTGCTCATTGGATAATTAGTGGACATCTCCAACACTCAATTCTTTCTCTTCTATGAACCTGCCCCTTTTATCTGTTACCTTACAGAATAGAAAAAACCCCACTACAAACCTGATTTAAAATTTTGATTAGAATGCGGTAATGAGGTAATAAAAATTCAATAATGTAAATAATAAATACAAGTTCAAGTAACAGACTAGGGAAATTGTTTCAAAACACTTATTAAAGGAAATCATATATTTACTAAAGTAGGCATTTTTAAAATATTTGAGTTTTTTTTTTTTTTTTTTTAATAAACCTGTTCTTTTAACAAAGCCAAATTAGGCAAGTATCTGAACAGGCATAGGATATAAAGCAAATAAACATATCTATTGCATTCCTCAGTTGTAAGGTTCCTTGTTTTGACTCATTTAGATTTTTTATAAAATGTATATTGTTTTACACATGAATATACTAAATAGATATAGTGATTAATAAGAGAGTTAAGAGCCCTAGACAGGAAGGTAAAAAATGTCCTCTTATTTTTAGATTTTGAAATAGTTATCTTTTTGGTATTGTTGGATTTCTAGGTTGACTGCCCATTGGTTAACTGTACAAAACCTGGGTATACCTGCAGGGTATTTTAAGGGCAAACATCCCTACAAATATCAGGGAATGTTTACAAGTTGCAGATGTTTACAATACAATTTGCATGTTTGTAGGTGCCCCCAAAACCTTTGCTGACACTAGTAGTATTTTCACCTTAGGAAAGGACTACAGAACACCCTCCCCTCTTCTTCATAACATAGAGGGGAGTGATTCTGTAGTACTCAGAGATAGCTGAGGACAAGCTAACTAACAGACAGTGTACAAGAAGTTATTAGTTAACAAGTTTTTTGCAGATGCAACAGTTTTTTTGGCACTTTGCTTTCAATCATACAGTATATTTAAAAGATCTTTTGGATAAAGGGGGTATAGTTAGAGCCTCTGTTAAGTTTAAATATTCGTTTATGACTCTGTTGAGGAAGTTTCCCTTCGCTGATTGTCAAGATAAGAAATTATGAGAAATCTCTTCAATAGGGAAACAGACAAAAACACATTTTTACCAGAGTCAAGAAGGGTTACAACAACTGAGAATCTTTTTATGTATGTGTATGCATTCTTGTTCTGGTACCTACCACACCCCCTATTTTTAGTATAGGCATCACAAAGACAGGAAGTAAGGAAAACTCTCCCCAACAGTGTCACAGACAAACCACATCTGATGAGGACCAAATTGATGAGATTACTTCTCTTACGCCCCCTATTCAATCCCATGGAGCTGTTAACAGCATGTGAGAAGACAAGGAATGGCACAAATGTCTTTAGTAAGGCTAGAAGCAGCAGACCGCCTGGAGATAATCCAGTGAACACTGCAGTGGTAAAAAAGAAAAAGAGGGATATATAGCTGTATAGTACCGTCCATATGATTAGGCTTCAAGAGAACCAAGCAGCTTAAGGTACAAAAATCAGTTTAATGGTATATAGAATATACAGAATATATCCATTTAAGTATCTCATACCTTCCAGAAACATATGACAATGCTCATAACTGAATACATAATTAAAAAAAATCCCGGATAAGTGGACGATATGAGGAGCTTGTAAACATAACACATCCAGCAGTGCTATTGATTTAGCCAGTAATAAAGTGACAATCAAGGTTCTTAATGACCTGTAAACAGGAGGATAGTACTAGGGATTTTTGAACGGTTCGGGTCGACCATCGGTTCGGCCCGAACATTGGGTGTTCAAGGTTCGGCCGAATTTAGAACTTTTTGCCCAAAAAGTTCGGAATTCGGCAACCAGAACCGCCCAAAATGCAATGCTTCAGGAAATGGGCTTTAAAAGCCCGTGATTGGACCAGAACCATTAGCAAAAGCCAATTGAGGGGGCAGGAGAATGCTAGGAATGTGATTGGAGTGATTAGGGGGTCCCTAGACCAATCATTAGTGAATACGCCCCCCCAGTATATAAGATCGCCCCCGCCATATTCCTAGCATTGTTATACTGGACATGGAAGAGAGTGAAAGCAGTTCTGTTAATTTTACTTTAAAAGTGTCATTTAGCTATTTTTAGTGTGAGGAAAGGGATATCTAGTGTAGTTAGAGTGCTCCTTTACACTTAAGTTAGCTTCAAAAATTTAGTTTCTGTAGGGAAAGTGTCAAGTGTCAACCCTTCCATAGCAGGGTGACCGCTATAGAGAAATGATAATTTCTCTGAATTGCTTCGGCACACCCATATGGCTTCTCACCAGCCAAGCATTTTTTATGCTGCAGGGGCTGCCACTGCCAGTGCTTTTTTGAGGACATGTTTGATGTCAGACATGACATCTGAACATGTGTATAGGGGGTATATATACACATATATGTCTGAATATATACCCCTAGACATATATAGGTGTGATAGTAGCAGAAATAAATGCTTGCGCTAATGAAATCATTTACAGTAATATATTTCTGCTACTATCACACCTATATATGTCTAGGGGTATATACTCAGACATATATGTGTATATATACCCCCTATACACATGTTCAGATGTTTTGCCTGCCTCAAAAGAACCCAAAGAAATGACAAAAAACGCTAGCATCAAAAAAAAAATGCCCAGGTGTGTTTTTGCTGGCATTTTTTTGGGGGGTTTTGGAGGCAGGCAAAAGATCTGAACTTGTGTATAGTGGTGTATATACACACATCCATATATTTATATACACACCTAGACATATATAGGTGTGATAGTAGCAGAAATATATGCTTGCGCTAATGAAATCATTTACAGTAATATATTTCTGCTACTATCACACCTATATATGTCTAGGTGTGTATATAAATATATGTATGTGTGTATATATACCACTATACACAAGTTCAGATGTTTTGCCTGCCTCAAAAGAACCCAAAAAAATGCCAAAAAAAACGCTAGCATCAAAAAAAAAAATGCCCAGGTGTGTTTTTGCTGGCATTTTTTGGGGGGTTTTGGAGGCAGGCAAAACATCTGAACTTGTGCACAGTACCACTATACACAAGTTCAGATGTTTTTCCTGACTGCAAAGAACCCAAAAAAATGCCTGCTTTGAAACCGGCAAGGTGTGAAAACCGAGGAGAGAAGCTAACCCCCTGAGCTGAAAGTTTTCTAATACATACAATCCTTTTTTTTCTGGTTCTGGACATGCTACAGAGCTGAAACTTCACAGGTACACCTTTTAGACCCCCCAGACACAAAATCACACAAAAAAAGTTCTTATAAATTGTCATTTTTGATAAAAAAAAGCCAATTATTGAAAAAATTAAAAAAAAAAAAAAGAGATTTTTTTATTTTTACTTTGGATTTCAGATCTGGGGGGTCTAAAAAGTGTACATGTGAAGTTTCAGCTCTGTAGCATGTCCAGAACCATAGAAAAAAAGATTGTTTGTATTAGAAAACTTTCAGATCACCAATATGGCTTCTCGGTTTTCACACCTTGCCAGTTTAATAGAAGGCATTTTTTTGGGTTCTTTGCAGTCAGGAAAAACATCTGAACTTGTGTATAGTGGTACTGTGCACAAGTTCTGATGTTTTGCCTGCCTCCAAAAACCCCCAAAAAATGCCAGCAAAAACACACCTGGGCATTTTTTTTGGACGCTAGCGTTTTTTTTGGCATTTTTTGGGGTTCTTTTGAGGCAGGCAAAACATCTGAACTTGTGTATAGTGGTATATATACACACATAATTATATGTTTATAGACTCCTAGCCATATATAGGTGTGATAGTAGCAGAAATATATTACTGTAAATGATTTCATTAGCGCAAGCATATATTTCTGCTACTATCACACCTATATATGTCTAGGTGTGTATATAAATATATGTATGTGTGTATATACACCACTATACACAAGTTCAGTGTATATACACACATACATACGCACAGTACCACTATACACAAGTTCAGATGTTTTTCCTGACTGCAAAGAACCCAAAAAAATGCCTGCTATTAAACCGGCAAGGTGTTACAGCAGCGAAGCCAACCTCCTGTGCTGAAAGTTTTCTAATACAAACAATCTTTTTTTATGGTTCTGGACATGCTACAGAGCTGAAACTTCACATGTACACTTTTTAGACCCCCCAGATACTAAATCCAAAGTAAATCAAAAAATCTCTTTTTTTTTTAAATTTTTCAATAATTGGCTTTTTTATCAAAAATGACAATTTTTAAGAACTTTTTTTGTGTGATTTTGTGTCGGGGGGGGGGGGGGTCTAAAAGGTGTACCTGTGAAGTTTCAGCTCTGTAGCATGTCCAGATCCAGAAAAAAAGATCATATAGGTGTTAAAAGAGGGTCCCACATCCCTGTTCTACTGAAAAATTATCTTTTTTTTTCATGGTTCTGGACATGCTACAGAGCTGAAACTTCACATGTACACCTTTTAGACCCCCCAGATACTAAATCAAAAAATCTCTCTCTTTTTTTTTTTCAATAATTGGCTTTTTTATCAAAAATGACAATTTTTAAGAACTTTTTTTGTGTGATTAATAGTTAATGGGGCATGACCCAGAACCCTAGGCACTTTTTAGGGGCATTTATTGGGTTTTAGGGCTTAAAAATTGTGTTTTTTGATTACCGAAGTTCGGGTCCCATTGATTTCAATGGAGTTCTGAAATCCGGGCCGAACTTTCGGGAAGTTCGGATGTTCTGGCCGAACCAAACTTTTCAAAATTTCGATCATCCTTAGATAGTACCCCTGTATAAAAAGATTGACAGTAAATAAGTGGCTATCTCACTTCGTAGGCAGTGAATTGTAGCTATATTACTTATCACATTCAACCATTTTCATCAGCTAAGTCTAGATGAGACAATCAAGATGGACCTTATGGAAATATTCTATAGCACAATCCACATGTGGGAATATAGAGAATATTCTAGGATGTCTGCTGAACCAAAAATACCAGGACTGACCAAAGTCAAAATGTTTTCCTGTGTCTTCGAAAGCAATTCATTAGTAGTCATTCACAATTCCCATATTGGCTTTAATATGAGTTACTTATTGAGCAGAGTATGGTAAACTTAGACAAGCCACTGTAATTATTAAAGCAGGTACATAGAGGCAGGTTGGAGGTACAAGCTACAAGTGATGCAGCGCATTAGCAATAGTGCAAGCGGGGAGTGAGGGAGTCAAGCACAGCAATGGAAACAGACAGTCACTTTTAGTTCCAAATCGTCTGCAGGGTGCTTACTGCTCTACCATCCCATGTCCAAACAGTCAATTGAATCCTCCTCTAGTGCTTTCCTGGTGGCTACTATGTAGCCCAGGCTTTACAGATAACATTTAGGCTTGTATGTGTCTCTGGTTCTTTCACCGCTGTCTAATTAACATGGAGCACGAGCCAGCTGACTCTGTCAGTCGCTTCCTTGCACATGTAGCGACGTTTGGAACGCATAATCTTTCCCCTCCCGGTGTGATGACATCACAGTTTTGCCACGTTTCGTCCGCCAATCAGCAGACTTGTACAAAACTACATCTGACGAGGACCAAATTGATGAGATGACTTATCTTATGCCCCCTATTTAATACCCCTGGAGCTGTTAACAGCGTGTGAGAAGACAAGGAATGTCACATATGTCTTTAGTAAGGCTAGAAGCAGCAGACCGCCTTGAGATAATTCAATGACCACTGCAGTGGTAAAATGTAGTAGTTTGCAGATCAAGCACAGTTACACACAGAAGTAGGACATGAAGTCGTAGCCAGAATGAGCCAAGGTGAGCAACAGTTGGGCAGCAGATTTATTCGTTTAGCGAGCATAGGCAAAGTCAAGGTCCAGACCGAGGTAGATCAAACAGACAGCAAAGGTACCAAGGAAGTGGAAAATAAGCAAAGTCAGGAACATAAACCAAGATCAACAGTGGGAGGAATGGGTTCAAGAGAATTCAGGAGACAAGCAGGGTTGTTCATGGGAGATCAAAAGTACAGGTTAGGTGACATAAATAGTTGATGACCACCCAATGACTTCTCTTGGCAATGTTCAACTTTTTATAAGTAGCTTGGTGCCAACACCTTGCTTGCTCATGCAGATGCTGCTCATGCAGATTCATGTGCAGTCTTAACTAGAGTTGAGCGGACACCTGGATGTCCGTGTTTGGCGGGTTTGGCCGAACTTGAAAAAAAAGTCCGGGTCCGTGTCCCGGACTTTTGCCGAACTTTTCCCGGACACCGAACCCCATTGAAGTCAATGGGGACCCGAACTTTCAGGCACTAAAATGGCTCTAAAACACCAATGGAAAGGGCTAGAGTGCTGCAAATGGCAGCAAAACGTAGTTAAGAGCATGGCAAGTGCTCTGCAAACAAATATGGATAGGGAAATAACCTAAAACAACAAAAAAAAAAAACAGAAAAATAAAACAATGTTCTTCATCTCTGAAGGATGAGGCCCATATGGAGTAGGAGGGAGGTTGAGGTGGTGGTGGATGTGGCGGTGTCATAGGCGTGCGCACAGGGTGTGCCGGGTGTACCTGGGCACACCCTAATCACCTAGGGCACATAGCATTATCGCTCTGTTTGCCAGTGAGGAGATGGGAAAGATCTCCCTCGGACCTGCTCTGCTCTATTTCACTTTGCCAGCAGGGAGAGTAATGTATCGGGGCCATGTACATGTAGGCAAACACATGCATGTGTATTTAAACTTTGGGGTGCACACCCTAATGCAATAGGCTGCGCACACCTATGGGCGGTGTAGGTGGAAGCGGTGGTGGAGGAGGACCAGGGCCAGATTAAGAGCATCATGGGCTTGGTGCTGAGGATTTTAAGGGCCGTGCCTTGGCATGCACCCAGAGGAGGAAGGGTGCAGCCATGCATGCCTAATTCAACATGGGATGCTGTCTCTGAAGCCCATAAACACATCCATGCATCGGCAACTGTCCCTCCTTGTCCGGCCTTCATGCTGTGTGGGGAGGTTCTGAGGGAGCTGCCTGGGGAAGCGAGCATAGAAGCCAGACTTCTGTGTTTACAAGTGACAGAAGAGCGGTAACAGTGAATATGGCCAACCCGGGGCCTATATTAAGGTAGGGGCCTGGAGCTGCAGCTCCAATAGCCCCTATGTTAATCTGGCCCTGAGGAGGACGAGGTAGCCAACACTGCTTTTTTTCAGAAATTTTAAATGAGGGTACACCCCAAAAGAGTGAGAAAGAGCAAAAATAGAACAATGGCTGGGTAAGGTCGGTATCCATCGCTATTCTGCACAAGGTACGGAAAAGTCCAGTGGGATCCATGCCTCGTTCATTTTAATGAACGTGAGCTTGTCCACATTGTCTCTGGACAGGCGGCTGTGCTTGTCTGTGATAACGCCCCCAGCAGTGCTAAATACCCGTTCAGATAATACACTGGCTGCAGGGCACGCCAGCACCTCCAAGGCGTAAAGGGCAAGCTCAGGCCATGTGCCCAATTTGGAGACCCAGAAGTTGAAGGGGGCAGACCCGTCATTCACTACATGTAGGCATGGGCACACATACTGCTCCACCATGTTGGTGAAATGCTGCCTCCTGCTAAGACGTTCCATATGAGCTGCTGGTGCTGCTGTTTGTTGTGGCGTGCTGACAAAGCTTTTCCACATTTCGGCCATGCTAACCCTGCCTTCTGAGGTGCTGGCGGTGCCCTGGTTGCATTGGCGACCTCTTCCTCCTCCTCCTCTGCCTTGTGCTTCCACTGTGGACCCGCTGTCAGGTGGGAATGCCAGCAGCATCGCGTCTACCAGCGTGCACTTGTACTCGCGCATCTTGCGATCGCGCTCCAGTGAGTGAATTAAGGACGGTACGTTGTCCTTGTAACGGGGATCCAGCAGCGTGGCCACCCAGTAATCAGCACAAGTTAGAATGTGGGCAACTCGGCGGTCGTTGTGGAGACACTGCAGCATGTAATCGCTCATGTGTGCCAGGCTGCCCAGAGGCAACGAAAGGCTGTCCTCTGTGGGAGGTGTATCGTCTGTGTCCTCTGTATCCCCCCAGCCACGCACCAGTGATGGCCATGAGCTGGCCTGGGTGCCACCCTGCTGTGAACATGGTTCCATCTCCTCCTCCATCTCCTCCTCCTCATCCTCCTCATCCTCCAGAACTGTGCCCCTGCTGGACAATTGTGTCCCTGGCGTTTGTGTGTGCAGGAACCCACCCTCGGAGCCCATTGCGAATGACTGCTCTGAAAGCCTTGGAAATGTTACCTCTTCATCCTCCTCCTCCTCCTCATCCTGTGCCACATCCTCTTCCATCATCGCCCGAATTGTTTTTTCAAGGAGGCATAGAAGTGGCATAGTTAAGCTGACAACGGCATCATCGGCACTGGCCATGTTGGTGGAGTACTCAAAACAGCGCAACAAGGCACACAGGTCTCGCATGGAGGCCCAGTTATTGGTGGTGAAGTGGTGCTGTTCCGCAGAGCGACTCACGCGTGCGTGCTGCAGCTGAAACTCAACTATGGCCTGCTGCTGCTCGCACAGTCTTTCCAGCATGTGCAAGGTGGAGTTCCACCTTGTGGGCATGTCACATATGAGGCGGTGAGCGGGAAGGCCGAAGTTACGCTGCAGCTCTGACAGGCGAGCAGCAGCAGGGTGAGAACGCCGAAAGTGCGCACAGACGGCCCGCACTTTCTGCAGCAGCTCTGACATATCGGGGTAGTTTTTAAGGAACCTCTGCACCACCAAATTCAGCACATGCGCCAGGCAAACGATGTTCGTCAAACCGGCTAGGCCCAAGAGCTGCTATGAGATTTCGCCCGTTATCGCACACCACCAGGCCGGGCTTGAGGCTCGCTGGCAGCAACCACTCATTTGTCTGCTGTTCCATGCTCCTCCACAACTCCTGCGCGGTGTGTGGTTTTTCCCCCAAACAGGCAAGTTTTAAAACTGCCTGCTGTCGTTTACCCCTGGCCGTGCTGAAGTTGGTGGTGAAGGTGTTACGCTGACCGGATGAGGAGGCGGTAGAGGATGAGGAAGCGGAGTAGGAGGAGTTAGGAACAGGAGGCAAACTGAAGAGCCCTGCAATCCTCGGTGGTGGAAGGACATGCGCCAAATTGCTATCCACCTCAGGCCCATCCGCCACTGCATTTACCCAGTGTGCCGTTAGGGAGATATAACGCCCCTGACCGTGCTTACTGGTCCACGTATCGGTAGTTAGGTGGACCTTGGCACAGATGGCGTTGCGCAGTGCACACCTGATTTTTTCCCCCACTTGGTTGTGCAGGGAAGGGATGGCTTGCCTGGAAAAGTAGTGGCGGCTGGGCACGACGTACTGTGGGACGGCCACCGACATAAGGTTTTTAAAACTGTGCGTCTCCACCAGACGGAATGACAGCATTTCAAAGGCCAAGAATTTTGAAATGCTGGCATTCAGGGCCAGGGATTGTGGGTGGGTAGGGGGGTACTTCCTCTTCCTCTCAAGTGTTTGGGAGATGGAAAGCTGAACGCTTCCACGGGACATTGTGGAGATGGTTGGTGACCCAGGTGGTGGTGTTGCTGACAGATCGTCTGTTTGCGGGGTGGCAGGTGCCGGTATCACTACAGATGTGGATGGAGCGGCCAAGACTGCAGCAGAAGAGGAAGCAGGATGAGCCAGAGACGTTTCTTGGTTTTGAAGGTGTCTACTCCACTGCAGCTCGTGCTTTGCACTTAGATGCCTGATCATGCAGGTTGTGCTCAGGTTGAGAAGGTTTATGCCTTGCTTCAGGCTCTGATTGCACAGGGTGCAAACCACTCGTGTCCTGTCATCAGCACATTTTCTAAAGAACTTCCACGCTAGAGAACTCCTTTGAGCTGGCTTTGCTGCGCTCATTCCCTTGTTGCGTTGGGCAGTAGCAGTCGTAGTGTCTAGGGCACGGCCGCTCCGCTTCTGCACCCTGCTCCCTCTTCTGCTGTGCTGGTGGCTCTGTGCGACCACGGCCTCTTCCTCCAAACTACTCAGGTCACCTGCATGACCTTCATTCCATGTGGGGTCGAGGACCTCATCGTCCTCCACATCATCTTCCACCCAGTTTTCACCCCTGCCCTCCTTGTCGATCTCCACAATTCTGAACGCAGCAGCAGTTGGCACCTGCATTTCGTCATCATCGGAGACGTGCTGCGATGGTCCTTGCATGTACTCATCTTGAGAAATAAGTGGTTGGGCATCGATGCACTCAATCTCTTCCACTTCTGGGGCAGGGCTAGGTGGATGGCCCTGGGAAACCCTGCTGACAGAGTCATTAAAAAGAAGAAGAGACTGCTGTATGGCTTGGGGCTCAGACTGCTTGCCTGATTTGCAAGGGGGTGAGGTGAAAGACGGTTGGACATCGGCTGCAGGTGCCAACTCTGACCTTTCTGCAGTAGACTGGGTGGGAGACAATGTGAAGGAACTGGAGGCACTGTCAGCAGCAACCCAATCTACTATCGCCTCTACTTGTTCTGGCCTCATCACTTCTAGAGGCGTATGATGCCCTACCAAATACTGATGCAGGTTCTGTCGCCTACTCACACTTGAGGAAGGTGTTTCACTTGTGCGTGTAGCTGGCACAGATCGACCACGTCCTCTCCTTGCAACAGGAGCTCTACCAGCAGCACCACGACCCAGGCTACGGCCCCTATTTGACGGTCTCCTCATATTTCTGTAATTTATGATCTTGCCCTAGAAAGGTGTTTATTGAATAGCGGAACAAAACAACAACAGTATCGCACGGGTGTATCTCACAGTCAAATATGCAAACTATGCCGCAATTTATTGTTTTTTACCCCAAAAGGGTGTATATTGAATAGCGCAATAGGAAAAAGGATAAAAAACGGTGTATCTCACACGTACAAACACAGACTAGGCCCCGATTAAAATTTTTTGTACCCTAAAGGGAGGATGAGGAAGAGGAGTAGGAGGAGTTGGGAACAGGAGGCAAACTGAAGCGCCCTGCAATCCTTGGCGGTGGAAGGAGATGCGCCAAACAAATTTAAAAGGTGTATCTCACACGTACCGATACAGACTATGCCATAATTTAATTTTTTACACTCCAAAAGGGTGTATATTGAATAGCGGAATAGGAAAAATGTTATAATACGGTGTATCTCACACATACAAACACAGACTAGGCCCCGATTACAATTTTTTGTACCCTAAAGGCAGGATGAGGAAGAGAAGTAGGAGGAATTGGGAACAGGAGGCAAACTGAAGCGCCCTGCAATCCTCGGCGGTAGAAGGAGATGCGCCAAACAAATTTAAAAAGGTGTATCTCACATGTACCGATACAGACTATCCCGCAATTTAATTTTTTACACTCAAACAGGGTGTATATTGAATAGCGGAATAGGACAAATTTTACAAAACGGTGTATCTCACACGTACAAACACAAACTAGGCCCCGATTACAATTTTTTGTACCCTAAAGGCAGGATGAGGAGTAGGAGGAGTTCGGAACAGGCAGGAGGCAGACTGAAGCACCCTCAAATCCTCGGCAGTATGAGATGCGCCCCAAAAATTGGAAAGGTGTATCTCACACGTACCGACACAGACTATCTCGCAATTTAATTGTTTTTACCCAAAGGTGTAGATTAAATAGCGGAATAGAAAATATTATCAAAAAAAGGTGTATGTATCTCACACGTACAGAACCTGACTAGGCCCCAATTACTATTTTTTGTACCCCCAAAGGCAGGATGAGGAGTAGGAGGAGTTCGGAACAGGCAGCACCCTCAAATCTTCAGAAGTATGAGATGAACCCCAAAAATTGGAAAGGTGTATCTCACACGTACCAACACAGACTATCCCGCAATTTAATTGTTTATACCCAAAGGTTTTTATTGAATAGCGGAATAGAAAATATTATCAAAAAATGGTGTATGTATCTCACACGTACAGAACCAGACTAGGCCCCAATTACTATTTTTTGTACCCCCAAAGGCAGGATGAGGAGTAGGAGGAGTACGGAACAGGCAGCACCCTCAAATCTTCAGAAGTATGAGATGCACCCCAAAAATTGGAAAGGTGTATCTCACACGTACCAACACAGACTATCCCGCAATTTAATTGTTTATACCCAAAGGTTTTTATTGAATAGCGGAATAGAAAATATTATCAAAAAAAGTGTATGTATCTCACACGTACAGAACCAGACTAGGCCCCAATTACTATTTTTTGTACCCCCAAAGGCAGGATGAGGAGTAGGAGGAGTATGGAACAGGCAGCACCCTCAAATCTTCAGAAGTATGAGATGAACCCTAAAAATTGGAAAGGTGTATCTCACACGTACCAACACAGACTATCCCGCAATTTAATTGTTTATACCCAAAGGTTTTTATTGAATAGCGGAATAGAAAATATTATAAAAAAACGGTGTATGTATCTCACACGTACAGAACCAGACTAGGCCCCAATTACTATTTTTTGTACCCCCAAAGGCAGGATGAGGAGTAGGAGGAGTACGGAACAGGCAGCACCCTCAAATCTTCAGAAGTATGAGATGAACCCCAAAAATTGGAAAGGTGTATCTCACACGTACCAACACAGACTATCTCGCAATTTAATTGTTTATACCCAAAGGTTTTTTTTGAATAGCGGAATAGAAAATATTATCAAAAAAAGTTTATGTATCTCACACGTACAGAACCAGACTAGGCCCCAATTACTATTTTTTGTACCCCCAAAGGCAGGATGAGGAGTACGGAACAGGCAGCACCCTCAAATCTTCAGAAGTATGAGATGCACCCCAAACATTGGAAAGGTGTATCTCACACGTACCAACACAGACTATCTCGCAATTTAATTGTTTATACCCAAAGGTTTTTATTGAATAGCGGAATAGAAAATATTATCAAAAAAAGTGTATGTATCTCACACGTACAGAACCAGACTAGGCCCCAATTACTATTTTTTTATACCCCCAAAGGCAAGATGAGGAGTAGGTGGAGTACGGAACAGGCAGCACCCTCAAATCTTCAGAAGTATGAGATGAACCCCAAAAATTGGAAAGGTGTATCTCACACGTACCAACACAGACTATGCCGCAATTTAATTGTTTATACCCAAAGGTTTTTATTGAATAGCGGAATAGAAAATATGATATAAAATTGGTGTGATTTATCAATAGCACAGGTGAACAGCAGTGTCTTATATCATTCAGCTCTGCTGCAGGCTATGAAGGGAAAAAAAAAATTCCCCTTTTAATTTTGTAATTTTTAACTAGATTAGTACAGACTATGCCACAATTTAATTTTTTTAACCCAAGGGTATATATTGAATAGTGGAATAGAAAAAAGTGTATGATTTTTGAAACCACTCAATAATAGCACATGTGAACACACACAGCAGTGTATTATCATAGTCAGCACAGCAGCACTGAAGGAAAAACGCTGCACACAGTGACTGATAGAAAAATACTTTTCTCCCTCCTTCTCAGTGGGCAAAAAAGATTGTTTTCACTGCACCCCACACACAGCAAAATCGATGTGGACCACTGACACCTGCCTATCTCCAGCCTCTCCCTAAAAGGATTGATAAGATCGGTCACTGCACCCCCCCGCCCCCCACACAGCAATATCGATTGTAGAACACTGACCCTAAAAATCAGAAGCCTCGCCTACTAAAATGCCCTACAACTCGCCCTGCCTAACACACTCCGACCTGTCCCTCAATTCTATCCGGACACAAATGATTTTTGCCTGTCTGTCCCTAATCAGCAGCCAGCACGTATGATGTGTGCTCTGTCCCTGAACTACACAGCAGAATGACGCAGCGGCGCTGGCTCGAACTTATAAAGACTTGGTCACATGCTTCAGATGGCCAATCACAGCTACTAATACATTTGTAGGCATGGCTGGGATGGCTTAAGGCACACCAGTTAAACGCTTGTTGATTGGCTGTTGAAAGCCCGCCATGAAAAGCGCGCCAATGCATACAAAACCCGGAAATAAAATGACCGAACACGGATTTTTACCAGAATATACAGTAAAATTTTTGGGTCCGTGTTCGGGTAACAAAAATCCAATTATTCGGTACGAACACGAATAATACAGTCCGTGTTCGCTCAACCCTAGCCATGACGCTTTGGAATCTGTCTAGATAAACACAAATGTATTGCCCCTTTTCATATATGCAAGATTAGAAACATTATATTCCCTAAATACATTTAGAAAATAAAGTTGGCATAAATACATACATACACACTGCAAGCTCTGGTGGTCCACAGGTTTGTCTGAGAGTCACCATCATAAGATGGATGTGCAGACAGCAGCTAATTTGTTCACCTGAGATGGAATGAGTGATCACAAAAATCTGGACTGGTCATGTCTTCAAAGGATTGCATTGGAGTAATCACCTCTAAAGGCAACACATGAGGGTGTGTTCACTTGATACTGATGTGATAACACTGTGATTTGCCAGCGTCTTAATGGATTGCATTCCCAGCACACGCATCTCACACTGCCATATGTGAATCCATGGGGGTGTCCATTGCAAGTTAAATACACCCCCAGATCAGATTGCTTTGGGAATTTACAGATTGAACTGGAATCAGATGGCACTGCTGTGAACCACTATGCCATCAAATTCTGCTGTGGACCTTAAAAAAGGATTATGTGTGATTAGACTGTGTTTGTGTGGATAATTCTGCCACATGAAATTGATCCAAATTTGTTAGGCCAATTTTATTCAAATTGTATTGTGTATGGGCAGCCTAAGTAATCACACAAGTCATCCCAGTGTGAAAAGGGCGTCAACACATCATTAGCTTGATCAATAACGTATGTTTGTGTCGAGACTTCCATGTTAGCTCTAACATGTGATCACACAAATTACATTGGTACAGATTCCAAGATGTGTCAAGAGGCACTTCAGCATGTACATGATAAAACACCTCAAAAATAAAACATCTTCGAAAGCAACAAGAGAGATTGTGCTCTTTCTTGCTTGTTTAGCTTTTGTGAAGTAATAAATAGGCTAACAGTTGGGATCAGGGAATGTCAGAGCTCCCCTCTAATCTAACATCTCTAGATGCCCTGTCACTACTAACCTAAATAAGCGTATCCATATTTTGGACATGGGCATTCTTCCAGGGAAGTCCCCTAAAGGCTTTACTCATCTCTGTGTCTATGAGACTTTGAGATGTAGGATTTAGCTTTGAAAAAAGTGTGTTCACCTATCATTGGCCCTCAACATTTCAAATGTCCCTCCCTCATGTCAATGAGTATGTATTGTGTTAAGTAAGACATAACTAAAGTACTTAGTAGGCTTTTGTTTGTGGGGGGTGGGGACAGGATCTGCTTGTCAGATAAATAATGTGGCTTCTGCCTATGTGCTACAAAAAAGCACCCCCCCCTCCCCAAACACTAGCCATGGTGATGTGTATAAGCCTCCACATGTTGTTATGATACTTTGAGGTGTGTATTGAATGGACGATTGAGACAATGCCAACATCATGTTGAGGTAATCACCAGTGTGGGTAAACCTATGTCATGGAGCTAGATTTGGACATCGATGTATATGTATCACCAGAAATAGGATTCTTTGTTCTACAATATCTAAAAGACGATCTAGCATGTTTTTGGAAGAATTTACTTTTTTGGACATAGTTTGACTCAAACATACACTGCTCTTTCCACAGCTCCTCCTCCTCTGGGGTTATGACAAAATAAATATGCATCTTCACCAAAAACACACCATCATGTGTCATGTCCGGATGAGGCTGAGGCGGAGATTCCAGTTCCGGCCCCTTTTGGTTGATTTGCAGCGGGCTTGGAGTGACGCCAAGAGGCGCTCACCCAGGCTGCTGCAAAAAGCTGTGGAGCAAATCTCCGGTAAGTAAAAATATACATTACATGTGACCAGATAGGTGAATAATTTTTGGGTAGGTGGGCCTGTGTTTAGGAATGCAACAATTCCCCCCCCCCCTTTTACCCCTGCCTTTCCCACCTCCATCAAGTGTCTCTTCACAACCTTTATTACTACTATGTACATTCGTCTTTAATTTGGTTCCTCTTTATCCTCTGCTTCTAGCCAAAGCGGACGGACGAGACCCGGTGGTGTTTTTGGTGAAGAAGGGGAGGAGGAGGATGGCCACACTGCAGTATGTCGTCCCGGAGAGCGAGCCACTACAGCAGCTCAGAATTGTGGATGGTAAGTAGAAACATTTTAATTGTAGAAATGTTAAATATCTAATTTATGGGGGTTAGTGATCAGGACTAGTGTTGAGCTGTTAGACTTTCAGTATGAAATAGAAATACATTTTTATTATTACAGGTCAAGAATTTTGAACTTTGAGGCCTCAAATTAACTAATTACTAATTCAGTCAAAACCCTTTCAGTTTGAAGCACACATTGCGTCCATTGTTGAAATGGTTTTATTTACATGTACTTTGAGATGAGAAGCTATGTCATCTGCCCCCAAAAGGTAATTGTGTTTGACAAACTTTGAATACAATGCTCGGCAGGCAACTAAATTGCTTATCCCTGGTCATGAAACGAGAGAAGCCAGAAGGATCATAAAACTTTATGTTCTGGCCATGAGACGTTTTTATCACACAATGGCCAAAACTCAAATTCAGGATAACACCTGTGTTCACCCATCCACCAGCAGATAAACTATTGTCTTAACCATGAGAAGACAAACAAACGGAAATCAGCCTGGACAAAGACTAGAATTTGTAATTCATTCACCTACACACACGGGGGTAAAGATGGTGTCATACAGACAATTGTCCATTGAAAACTAAATGGTATCAAAGAGACAGACTGATGAGAACTGCGTCCTCAAATGACTTTCATATAATCAAAAGCTTATACAACATCCTTGTCCCATAATATACAAGAGGGGGTTGGGGAACTTATGATGTTATGACAATCTTCTATTGAGAAGTACATTATATTTAGTATATAGTAGTGTCAAAATGGTCCAAATTTCTCCCATATTTTATAATCCAGTCCCAAATCATGAATGTATTGTTGTTAACATAATAATCCCTCAATGGATAATATTCTAATTGGAAATAACCCATGTGTGGAAAAGTTTACATATACAAGTTGTTGTTGTAGCAATACATATGTATTGCTATGTGTATATATATATATATATATATATATATATATATATATATATATATATATATATATAACTGTCTAGGTATCTATATCATTCTTACTGCTACTAAATGTAAAGTGTATGGGTAAATCAGTCATTTCCAATCAATATATATATATTGTATTAGTAATATTCTTAATTCAATGGTATTACCAGGTCCAGTTATCAGGTCCAATTTTTACTTCGATTCATGGTGGATATTAGATGGACATGTATAGAGGATGAGAGTATAGATCAATTATTATGTTGTTAGTTATGATATTCTTAAATGGAAAAATTATACAGTTTTTAATATCCCATATCTTGGTTAACCAGTAGAGGTGTCGCCCAATGACCTCGTCAGTTAATGGTTAAGTAATCCCAACCAATGGGGATAATGTTCCTCCCACTGGGTTGGCTTATGGTAAATTTTACTGCCCTTTTGTTCAACACAATATAAAAAGGAACCAGAGATGTAATAGGACACAACACATCACGACACGTCACACATTACATTACACATACAACACACACGCTACTACAGCTATGCATAAACTCATCTATACAGACTCCATCTTGCTCCACCATGTACCTGAAACTTGGAGGGACGCCAAACGAAACTCCTCCCTAATTGGCCACCATCTTGGAAATGCAGCCATCTTAAGGACTCTGGTAACGACCATTTTAAGCTAGTCACCATTTAAATATGGTAAATATTCCTTGCTAATTATTTGATTATTATTCTATATTGTTTATGTACTTCCTTAAATGTTTTA